>NC_045477.1:15575042-16175042 GCF_009650955.1 Corvus moneduloides | reverse complement strand
TGGAATGCAGCTATCCACGCCACTGCCCCAGGCTGCCGCGCATGGAGCAGACTCTCCCTCCCCCCTCCCCCCACCGCCAATAGCCCCGCCACCCTGGCAAACGCCGCCAGACCCGCTCTCTCCCCCCACAGCTACATCTTACGCAATCCCTGCTACTAATCCCTCTCTTCCTACACTCCCCCCTCCCCCTACCACGGGTTCTTGCAAAATCCCCATCTCCGCTCCTGCCCTAAAGCCCACCGCCGCCCCACACCCTCCTGCAGCCCATGCTGACTCCACATGAAATTGAGAAACCGGCATCACCTGCAACCCAACCTCCCCCCAAACGACCTGCTGCTGTACAGCCTCTCCAGCCCCATGTTGCCACAACAGACCCCCTTCCCATCCCTCAAAACACCCCCGACCCCCCGCTACTCCTGCCCTGGCTAAAGCAAAGCTGGCATTTCAAAAATGCCTCGCTACGGCCCCTGTATCACAGCCCCGCCCTGCAACAGCCAAGCCCTCATTTTCAGATGACAGTAGCAGCAGCTCTAATTCTGAATCAGAGGACCACTGGGCACAGACACGCAGGGAGGCGAACCGGGAGGGAGACTGGGAGCTAGCCCAGAAAATCTCAGCCTTCCCAGTCATTATAGGGAAAGGGAGGAGGGGTGGTCCATCAACTACAAAAACATGGGAACCTATCGCATACAAAGAAGTCAAAGAGCTTTGCGAGGCAGCAAAAGAACATGGGAGAGGGTCACATTTCTTTAGAAACTTATTAGAAGCCACTTTCTCTGCCTATACATTAGTACCACATGATATTAAAAACATTATTAATTGCATCCTTTCCCCTGCCGAATATATGTTATGGGAAAGGCATTGGAAGAGACATTTAAAAACATTGTCTGACTCTTATGCCAAAGATGCAAACCAGACAGATTGGACAATAGAACAACTGGCTGGAGAAGGTGACCTCCAAAAACCCTCAGATCAAGCTACAACCTTATCTGAAGTAGCATTACAAGACATAGCTATTGCAGCAAAGACATCGCTGCTCCTTACTCTAGATGATTCTGTTCCTACACAATATTTCTCTAACATCAAACAGTCAGCAAATGAAAGTTTCATTAAGTTCGTTGATCGTTTAAAAGCTAGCTTAGAGAAACAGATGGAGAGTCCAGATGGACGAAAGGAACTTTTAGATAAACTTGCCATGGCAAATGCTAATGAACAATGTAAGAATATTTTGACAGCCCTACCCATGGACACAGAATCCACAATAGACCAAATGGTAGAGACCTGTACCAGACACACATCCACAGAAAACACAATGACCCAAGCAGTTGTAAAGGGCATCACAGAGGGAGTTTCTGGTGCATTTGCTGCAGCAGTCTCTAAGGAGAATGCCCACTGTTTCTATTGTGGTGAACTTGGACACTTTATAAAGGACTGCCCACAAAGGTCACCCACCCAGGACCGTTGTGCCGCGTACCAAAGGCACCAGAGACAGCAACAGCACCAGCAGCATTCAAAAAACTTCCATCGAAGTGCGGTATCAAGGCCCCGCGCTCAGAAAACAAATCAAAGGCCATACTACCCCACCCACATCGGATCACTGAGAGCAGACAACTGGACCTCAGCCGGCACCATCATCCCAGGCGATCCCAGAACACATGAGAAGGATCCAACACACGGAGTGCTACCAATCAGAACCAGATGTCAACTGGTAACATCACTGCCACTTAACTTTATTGACAAGAGTTTTTACTGTATCCCCACAGAAAAGTACGGACCGCAGAATGGCCCATGGGACATTCTTACCCTAAGCGATACCCTCCATGGTCCAGAACAACTCTTTGTATTACCACAGATACAAACAGTGCACCCTGGACAAGAGATTCTTGTCCAGCTTTGCTGCACGGACACACCTTTCTTTCTCCCACAGGGAACACCGATTGCACAAGCCTTTTTACTTTCACAGAACTGCCCAGAACAGCTCCCTCTCAATCCAACAGCAATGTGGATAGAGATTGCAGGCTCAAACAAACCGACTATAGAGTGCAGCTTGTTCTGTAAAGGAGAGAGGATCTACCGTCCAGGGATGCTGGACACTGGAGCAGATGTGACCATCATCGCCCCCTCTGAGTGTCCAGGGAATTGGGAACTGGAGCCAGTGGCAGGTATGATCTCTGGGATTGGTGGAGTTGCAGTATCCATGAGAAGCAAACGAAATGTCATCATTGAAGGACCCGAGGGCAAGACAGCGACCACCCGACCATTCGTGGTAAGGGCCCCCATCACCCTATGGGGCAGAGACCTTCTCTCCCAGTTGAGTGCCACCCTCACCATTCCCAGCCAGGATTTCCGACTGGGGCCACTGAAAAACATGTGCTAGCATCTACTCCCCCGCTCACCTGGAAGACTGACAACCCAAAGTGGATAAGACAGTGGCCCCTTGAAGAAGAAAAACTCCACGCGTTGGAAGCCCTGGTGGAAGAGCAACTTGCCAAAGGTCACATCACTGAGACCACGAGCCCTTGGAATTCCCCTGTCTTTGTGCTGAAAAAGCCCGGCAAAGACAAATGGAGACTACTCCATGACCTACGGAAGATCAATGAGGTCGTTGAAGACATGGGCCCCCTCCAACCCGGTCTGCCATCCCCATTGATGCTGCCCCGAGACTGGGTGCTAGGCATCATAGACATAAAAGACTGTTTCTTTAACATCCTGCTCCATCCCCAGGACGCACCACGGTTTGCCTTCTCCATCCCCTCTCTTAACGAACAAGCCCCACTCAGAAGATACCACCGGCTCGTCCTCCCACAACACATAAAGAACAGCCCGACCATCTGCCAGTGGTACGTTGCCCACATTCTGTCCCCTATCAGAAGCCTGTTCCTGGAAGCAATCATCCACCACTATATGGATGACATCCTAATCTGTGCATCAGAAAAAAACTTATTTGGGCAGAACTCTTAAAAAGACAATTGAAGCCATAGAAGAAGCAGAGTTCGAGATCCGTGAGGACAAAGTGGAGCACTCTAGCCCATGGACTTACCTTGGCCTCCAGATCTGTGAGAGCACCATCATACCCCAGCAACTCCCCATCAAAGAGGATCCCAAAACCCTAAGGGACTTACACAGCCTGTGCGGATCCATAAATTGGATATGCCCCTTACTAGGAGTCACAACAGAAGACCTTACTCCCCTCTTCAACCTCCTCCGCAGCAGCGGAGACTTGGACTCTCCACATGCCCTCACATCTGAAGCCCGAGATACCATCACCAAAGTCCAAGAAGCCCTGTCTTCACGCCAAGCCCATTGTGTCGAACCCAGCTTGCCTCTCCAGTTTGCAGTTTTGGGTAAGGCTTCCCATTTACACGGACTGATCTTCCAATGGGACCCTCAACTCAGAGACCCTTTGCTGATACTGGAATGGGTCTTCACAAGCAACCAACCTACAAAGACATTAACCACCTTCCAAGAAGTAATGGCACATTTAATAAAAAAGGCCAGAACTTGTCTCCGCTCTCTCGCAGGGTGTGAGTTCACATGCATATACTTGCCCTTGACCACTGGAGATCTAAAGCAGTTGCTCCAGACCAATGAGAGCCTCCAGTTTGCCCTAGATAGCTACACAGGCCAAATTTCCATTCACATGCCAAAACATAGATTTTTCTACCGTGATGCAGCTTTTAAATTGATTCCAAAATTAATCCAAAGTAGAAAACCTCTCAAAGTTCTGACTGTCTTTACAGATGGCTCTGGCTCGTCCTATCGGTCTGTCATGACTTGGAGGCAACCCAATACTCAAAAATGGGAGTCTGATATCCAAATAGTAGAGGGATCTCCACAGATTGCCGAGTTAGCAGGTGTTGTCAGAGCCTTTGAGACGTTTAAAGATGAACCTTTTAATTTGGTCACAGATTCAGCTTATGTCACTGGCATAGCTATGAGGGCTGAACATGCTTTTCTAAAAGAGGTCTCCAACCAAAAATTATACCAATCGGTTTCTACATTAATTCATTTAATCTCCCACAGAAAACAGCCTTACTACATTATGCATGTGAGGTCACACACCGACCTCTCTGGTCCCATTGCCGAAGGGAACAGGAGAGCAGATGCACTGGCCATGCCAGCAGAGACTGCAAATGTCTCTGACATCTTTGCCCAGGCGAAGTTGTCACATGCATTTTTTCACCAAAACATTCCTGCCCTCGTCAGATGTTCAGGCTCTCAAAAGATCAAGGAAAAGCTATCATTGCAATGTGCCTGAACTGCCAGAACTACCAAATACCATCTATGGGTACCGGAGTCAACCCCCATGGTCTGAACAGCTGCCAATTGTGGCAAACCAATGTAACCCACTTCCCATCCTTTGGGAGATCCAAATACGTGCACGTGTCAGTCGACACATTTTCTGGGGCAGCGTTTGCATCAGCCCACGCAGGGGAAAATGCAGTCCACGTCATCAAGCATTTTCTCCTTGCCTTTGCCACCCTGAGAGTCCCTGAAGAAATCAAAACAGATAATGGGCCTGCCTACACCTCTCACAGGTTAGAAGATTTCTTCAACCAGTGGGGGATAAAACACAAGACAGGCATACCTGGCAATCCCACAGGACAATCCATCGTAGAAAGGACCCACCAAACACTCAAAAGAGTCCTCAATCAGCAACGGAGAGAAACCGAAATTTTGTCTCCTGTTGAAAGACTCTGTAAGGCTCTCTACGTCATTAACTTTCTAAATGGTACCTCATCAGAGCCTGACCCCCCAGTACTCCACCACTTCTCAAATTCAACCCAGGCTAAGCTCACAGAGAAGCCACTAGTGCTGGTGAAGGACCCAGAATCACACCAGGTCTCTGGGCCTTTCCAATTGATTACCTGGGGGAGAGGCTATGCCTGTGTCCAGCTACCATCTGGCCCGAAGTGGTTCCCAGGAAAAAATATAAAACCATACCGAGGCCCTACGAACACTGCTTCCACAAACACCAACAAGAACTCTCCTGAGTCAAATACAAAAACCAGACCAGCTCTGCATGGAGACGAAAACGTCGCCAAATGCCCACCAACCAGAGAAAAGATCGTTCCACCACACAGCAGCAGACGAAACAGAAAGCTGAACAAGAAGCTCCAGCAAAAGTCAAGCCGTAGGCCAGACACAGCCTGAAAAACTGATCCTTAGTTTATATGTTACCGCCCCTTTTACCCCAAAATACCCCCATTTCCCTCAACCCTTGTCAAACCTCCTTAAACCCCAAAACCTCCCCTCTCACCACAAAGCTAGCAAATCTTGCTTATACTCCCTCTCAGAAGCCCCATCCCTGTCCAAAGATGAAATTTATCTACGTTGACCTTTTTGGATGATGGGAATAACAGGATGAATTGCATCTTTGATTAAGGGAGCTTTGCGGGCATTCATTGAAATTATTATTGTGTTACTTATGTTCTCTTGCCTCCTACGTTGTTATCCCTAGCCTCCCCTTCGCTGGAGTACGAACCAACAATAAAGCTACTTTGTGTGGAACCAGCTACACGAGCCTCTCATCTCTCTCCCTGGTCTGACGTGGAAGCTGCCCGGTCGAGCTAAGCTGAAATCATGAGCTGACAATCACTAAAGAGCTGACAGCTTCTGCACAGCCCCTCCTGGCCAGCAGCTGAGGGAAGACACTGGGCCTCGAGAAAGTGATTCCTTTTGGGACCATCTCTCTGGACCAGTCACAGCTTCCTCGGTCAGAGCTACTGACCCCACCCCAGCTGTAATAGCCCAGTGTTCAAGAGAGCATGGCAAGCTTTTCATGGCACTCTGGGATTTGAGTCTCTCTCCCCCATCACAAACATCCTAGGTTTCTGTTTCCACTCTATGCTAGTGCTATTTCACTGCCAGTCTGCCTGAGACATCTATGGATGGGACAGGAAAGGATCTCCGGTGACATAAATGGAGACATGAGCAGACTCTGGACCTTAAAATTTGTAGAGACTACTCTAATTGGATGTTGATACAGAGCCTTTAGTTCCTACCATGCTATCATTCTGCATCACTTACTGTCTCTTTAGTCACTGAATGAATCCTTTTTCTTTAAAGTTATTAGAAGTAGTTGAGAAAAAGTTTTCAGCTACTTCTGAATATTTTTCTTGTATCCTAAATGCCTAACCCAGTTTACAAATGCTGGGCTCTCCTCAGATGTCTCCATTGGTATGAACAAGGTGAAAGCTTTGTTCTTCCTCAGCCCAAGCTATGTTAAGAAATCTGGCATTTGCCCTGGGAGGCAGGATGCTGATGTGTTTGCCATGGCATGGCACATCACACATCTGGAGATCCAGAAGGTATTTGAGGTGTCTGTGGAGAAGAAGAACCCTGACTGCCATAATTTTGACATGACATAAATCCCTGCTGCTGCTGGAAGGGAATGGATCTGATAAACACCCAGCCTTTTTTCCCTGTGTAGTGGGTTGAACCTGAGTTAATGGACAGTCTTTTAGACTAATGACACTTCTCACAATTTACATATTTAAACCGCACGGAAGGGCGGGAATTCCCTTTTGTCCAAGCTCGCCTGCTGGAAGGTGGGGGGGCTCTGAGCCTCCAGGCCCCGCCGGGCCGGGCCGGGGCCACTGCCCCTTCTCCCCTGTTGGGGTTTTAGTTTAGTTTTAGTTTTTTTCCTGTTAAAGGAATTTTCTCCCATAGGCATGTTGCTAGGGGACAAATAGCTGTACTTAAGAAAGACAAAAAGGGGGATGGGGCGTGCCTGGCTACTCCTTTGTCTACACCTGGGTGTGGGGTCAGTTCGCTCTGAGCATCGGGAGAGAGGAGCTGCAGAGAAAGGAGCTGCGGTTTCCTCGTCTTGGCCGTTTTTTTCTTTTTCTGCTGGAAACAACGCCGGGATCCCAAAGCCGTTTTCCCTGCCCTGCTGGAGGCCGGGCTGTGGCTGCCCTGCCCCGCTGCTACTTCGAGCTTTCGCTGCGTTGTAGCCCTGCTCTCCCTGCCTGCGTGGACCTCCGGGGGGTTCCCCTTTTGGATACATCTCGTCTGCCACCCGGGATTTGTGTTTGTGCCTGCTGCTTCTCCCTGCCGCTCTAGCCTGCCATTCCAGCCTGCCGTTCCAGCCTGCTGTTCCCGAGAGTCTGGGATCGGCTGCCCAGGGGTTTGTGAAGCCTTTGTTCCATCCCTTCCCGGGATCCCAGGGCACTGGTGCCGCGTGCTCCCCGAGCTCGCTCCGGAGCGCCCCCTGTAGCCGCGGGGGAACCATCGCACCTGCCCTGCTCACCGGGAGCCGCCAGCGCCCCTGCCGGCTGCGAGCGGAACTGCACCCGAGGGGAAAGGGCCCGACAGCCGAGAAGGCTGGGACTGGGTTTGTGTTTGCTGTTACTGCCATAGTTGTTGTTGTTTTGTTTGACTGGTTATATACATATATATATATATATATATATATATAGTAAAGAACTGTTATTCCTATTTCCCACATCTTTGCCTAAAGGCCCTTGATTTCAAAATATAATAACTCAGAGGGAAAGGGGTTATATCTGCCACTTCAAGGGGGGCTTCTGCCTTCCTTAGCAGACACCTGTCTTTCGAAACCAAGACACCCCCTTTCCCAACGCCGCGGCACGGACCCTGGGTCGCTTGGGGGGGACTGTCCCAGAGCCGCAGGCAGCTAAAACCAGCCATGGACTGCTCACAGCTAAACCCATCCAGCGCGGCTTCTGGGGACAGGCGGGTCCTTCTCTCTATGCAGAGCCGGCGGAGTCAACGGGAGCCGGCGTATCCTCCTTTCTGCAGCCAGCACACTTTGTGCTGAACTGAAGAGGACACCATGCAGCCAGCAGCACAGAGGGAGCGAGGCTTTTTCTACCATAAAGCCTGAACAAGAACACTCTTCAACATGGCAGCTTCAGAGTCAGAGAAAGTGAGTCATGTGAGACGAAGCTGAAAATGGCGACGGGAGAAAAGAGGGCGGTGCCGCGATTCTTGCGCGTGGCTTAAAAACCTTCTTGCGTGGCGTGGTAAGAAACTGTAATATCACAAACTGTTTGTCTCTTTAATCCATTTGAAGTACATGGGGGGATGAAGAATTCACGTGTGGCCTGTGAAGATTGTGAAGAGTGCCTATGCCAGGCTATATAGAAGCAGTGAGAGGCTTTTAGAGACTTGTGGCGAAGAAAGCCTTTGTGTGCAGGCCCAAAATAACTCATCCTTAAAAAGATTAATAACCCCATGTGATGTCCCATGTCTTGCAGTGTGAAGGAACTGTGAGATTTTTCATGGAAGAGATGTTTTACACCACAGCAGATTGATTGTTTCCGGGTGGGTCTGCTGTTAGTGGCAGTTTGGGAACCACATGCAACTGAAGAAAACCCTTTTTTCCTTAAGCATACGAGAGAGACTTTTCAAGAACTGGAACACTGACTAACATCCCATGTTCTGTTATCCTTTGTGTGAGTTGGGTAAAAGGAGAGAAGTGCTGGAAAGGGGGGGGGGGGGGGGATTCGCTTTAATTTCTTGTTATTTCTCTTTACTTTTAATTCTATTAGTAATAAAACTCTTTCGTTGTACTGCAACTGTTTAAGGTTTGTGCCTGCTTTGCTTTCTCCTAATTCTTATCTCACAGAAGGAAAATAAGTAAGTAATGAATATTTTGAACCAAAACCACTACACCCTGACAAAGTTTAGCTCTGCCACATTTGCCTGGTATCATCTGCCATTACAGGTACTCAAACACTGTAACTAGCAGAGCCTGTTGGTGGGCAAACAGCTAAGGAGTGAAGGAAAGGGCAATAAACAATGACTCACATTGATATAAATTGACTGTATAATGGCAGCCTGAAAAAAAAAGAATGCATTGCCAGGAGGTTTTATATCAGTTGCATGCAAGTCTGCATGGATGGATGTCAGCAAGAAAATACTTGAAGGCTGCATCTGAAAAACAGGTTTTTAACTGTGTCTTCTTTTTTCTCCCATTGCAGTGCCTCCACCACCATACAGTTATGAATATGAAATGGAGTACTGAGCTGACCTACCTCCACCTTATACTCCAACCTCACAGACTGTGATACAGTATCCCCCACCCCCCTCCATATCCAATATCCCTGGATATTCAGGGAAATAATTAACATGACTTCACATGGATATTGACTGCTTGTTGAAACAGCCAGCACTATTGGGACAATGTTATTGGCTCAGGGACAAATAGGACTGGGTTTTGCATCAACATATGTGGCCAGGTATTGAAATAACTTGCAAAGGTTGCCATGGCTCAGGATGAATAAAAATACTGTCCACTCTGGGCCATCATGTTTCATGATTAAACAACATGTGACCAAAGAAACAGTTCCTATAAGTTAGTGTCTGATGAGTAGCGCTTAACACCAGTTCTTAGCTTCAGCTGCAGCACATGGAAGTGGGGCTCTTCCCATGTAGGAATGTGTAAGTGGTGCAAATGGTTCAACAAGCTGTTTCAAAAGAACAAGAGGCAGCTGCTGGGGCTTATTCTGGGGGAAAACAGCAACTGTTGTCCTGAGGTAACTGCTCTGCCTTTCCTTGAAATGGGGGCAATAAGCAAGAACAAAGAAGATTGAAACTGTTTTCTGTTTCTACTTACAGCTGGTAATACCCAATGATCACTGTGCATATTGGTCTGATAATCATGTTACAAGGAGAAGTGCTATTAGAGTTATTTAGTAACTAAAAAATGATGGGTATTATTTTTGGCCAAGTGCAGTTTTTTTAAGTGCCTATTTTTAAGCAGTTTGTGACTAGTTTATGAACTAAAATGTTAACATAAGGAAAATTTTTGTATGTGAAATACTCTAATTTATAGCTGATTAACTTTTACCTGGACTTTAATATTCTATACATTGGAAATATGCTAAAATGCCTTTTATATCAGCAAATGATACTTTGATTTTAGTATAAAAATACTGAATCAGCAAAACTCACAAGTGGGAGAAGAAATGCAAAAGAAATATTAAAACATCATAGATTTTACTTCAGTTCAATTGCATAAAACCAGGGTTTTAAAATCATATTATGTATCAGTAATGAGGATGTTCAGCCTTAGCAAAGAGATGAGGGTAGAGACTGTGAGCATCTGCTTACTTTTGAATATTGTCTTGGGCATTTTAAAACTTTAGGTCACCAAGTAATACTTTTTGTATTTGTCATGCATGTTGTTTCAACCTTACTTATTCTCTACTATATGCAGTCCAGATCTTTATGATTTAAAATGTTCCACGTACTTACGAAGCTAACTGTAATTCTGCAGCAGCTATTTGACTTCAGAATAGAGTATTCCATTACCTAAAGCATAATCTTTCAGCATTAAGACTATTATTTTTCTCGGGTTTATATGCAAACCACAAGGAGTGGGTCTCTTCAAGGATTTAAAAGTACTGAATGCTCTTAGTTTGAGTTGGGTATCTGAGGAGTTTGAGAGTGCTACAACTGTGGCATCAGCTGCAGGTTACTGCTGATTCACAGAGATCAGAATGTATTTAAATATTTTCCAGTGTAGCCTGTCTGTTCTTTTCAAGTGTATCCATGTAGTAACAAATAAAAAAGCAGCTTGCAAAAAGGAGATACTGTATCCCAGTAAAATCAAACTCTCATCATCCCCTAAGTCTGGTGGTTTTGGTATTCAGTACTGATTCAGGGAAGAACTGAAGCAACTTTTAACCGAGCATAAAATTTATTCAGAGACATTCTTGGAACAAGACCTTACTGACTGTTCTTGCTCAGATTTTGCAGCTGTATTTGTCCTTTCCAGGCTGACTAAACTTACCCCTTGAAATTCCACTTTGAAGTGCAAATGGCATCAGTCCCTGCCAGTGTAAGTTCAGAAGATCTGTGTTGTGGCCAGTGGCCATTGGCCATGTGTAGGTACAAAAATGCTGTTAGTGAGGATCTTCTTGTTATTTTTCTAAGTCCGTGAGAGACTTTTCTCTCTCACAGAAGAGGTAGCAGGGAATGTAAACAACCAAGCCACCTGCAACCTTGGAAAGTCTTGTTTATGGTATAGCAGAAAATATTTTGATAATGGATGTTTTAGGATTTTGGCCAATCACCCCCAAGGGGTGGCTGGTCCTTTGTCCAATTAGACTATGAAGAAAAAAGTCAATGAAAGAGTTTGTAAAATAATTAAATAAATCAATCTTGCTGCACAATTCCTGCCTGCTGGATCTTCTCCTCCTCCTCCTCCCTATGGCTGTGGGACATGGTGATATACCGTAGAAACCAGGCCAGCGGTAATATTTGGTGCTGCCCGACGTGATTTGCACTCTCTGACGTGTCCTGCTGCTGCGAGCCAAGCCGAATTCCTGTAGAGGTACGCTGTTCCTTTTACCCCCCCCGGGACCGGGAGGTCCGACAGAACTGAGAAATGGCGAACAGCGGCTCACAGAATGACGCTGTCGTACTGGTCTGGAAAGGTGTGTTTAGCATATTGCGCACCTCCATTCCTGAAAACTCAGTTCGGGAATTATTGGACTGGGCTACTTTAAAAGGGATTTCCATGGACTGAGATACTGCCCTGGACTTTGCCTTATGGCAGGAACTCGGCTCTGCTGTCCGACACGAGCTCCCGACTGGGGAGCCGGCAGCGTTAGGATTATACAAAACCTGGCGTTCATTATTTTTTCTGCTGACAGACCTTGACTGTGATAGCAGGGCTGGATCGCCTGTCTCGGTGATAAGTGACGGAGGAATGTCCGAGGGGGGCCCCGCTGACTGGGCTTCTGGGGCAAGTGATGGTGGATTCGGAATAACCCCCCCGGCTCCACAGGCAGAGCCTGCGCCGGCTCACCCTGCACAGTCTCAGGACTCCGCAGCCCCCAGGGACCCCGCGCCGCCAGAGGCGGGGGGGTCAGGGCAGAGGCAGGGCGCACAGCCTGCCTTGCCGTTCGGCTGGACGGCAGCCACGGCTTATCCAGGGCCGCAGATCAGCGGCTTAGCCAACTGGACGCCCAGAGAGCGTCCTAGTTCGGTTCCGTATGCACCTGGATCTAACTTAGCGGGCGTAGCGCCGGGCGTGCCCCCCCCGGAACTGCCTGGTTATGGTCCGCTGCCCTCCCTGGCGCTGGACTGTTCTGCGCAGTCGCAGAACCGAACCATGGACCCTTTTATGCAGCATTTGCCCTTTCTGGCAGAGCTGCGAAACCTATCCCGAAGGATGGGGGACTTGCTCAGCCTGTTGGAGCGGAAAATGCCCGAGCCCGCGCCGCAAGCGGTGCCAGCGCCGGCCGTGCCGCCCGCGCCGGCCACGCCCCTCCCGCCAGAAGCGGGAGATGCAGCTCTGAGCCGAGAAACGGCGCAGCCGGCGGCGAAACCGGGAACAGCGCTGCCGCGGGAAAACCCGGAAGCGGCAGTGGCTGCTGAGCAGCGGGCAGAAGCGGCGGCGCCGGGAGCGCCCGCAGAGAACGGACCAGCAGCGGCGCCAGGCGCGTCCGCGGTGCGCCGGCCAGAGACGGCGGCGCCGAGCGCGCCCGGGGAGCGCGAAACAGCGGCGGAAGCCGCAACCGCGCCGAACGTGGCTGCTGTGCGGGAGACGAGCGCGGCGCCGACTGCGGCGCCGGGCGCAGCCGTAGTTCCAGAGTCGGCTGCAGCTTCAGTACCAGCTCGGTCGGAACTGGCCGAGACGGCCTCCCGTAAAGAGACTGCTGTAAAAACTGCCGCGCAGCCAGCTGCACTCTGTCCTGTCTGTTCTGGCTCTGGCGAACTTAGCCAAAGTGCCTCCCCTCCCCGTACATTTCTGTTCCCTCCCAGCATCTCTGAGTTGCCTTTGCCTGATGATTCCTCGTCAGGCAGTGAGGCAGATGGGGTTCTGGCCCCAGGTCGTCAGGCGGCTGTAGCCGCGCAGCGAAGAAAAAGGCTGCGCCGGTCTCGCCCCTGGACCTTTCCGGACTGCACGGTAACAGTGCGTCCGACGCATCATAATCGCTTCCTAGAGTCTCTTAAGGTGCAAGCATTGGGGGAGGGTGACTGGAGGTTATTAGAAATCCTTGGACTGCCAAATAGATCTGAGGATTCTGGGGGTAACCGGGGAGCTGTTACACTCCATCCGCAGGCTGTGCCCGACGTTCAGGATGGTACTGGTTCCCCAAAAGAGATCCGAGCTTTCCCAGTGTATAAGGCTCTCCCAGATTCAGGAGAGCATGACAAGCATGAGGTAATTGCTTGGAAAGTTGCCCAGGACCTCCAATCCAAGGTGGCACAATATGGGCTGGGTTCTGCTGAGGTTATGCAAATAATAAGGGTGATAAATACAGATTTGCTTTCTCCATTTGATATCAGACACTTAGGTCAAATTCTATTTCAACCTGTACAATTTACAGTTTTTGAGACAACCTGAAGAAAGCTGGCCAAGAAGACTGCATTAGCAAATTTGCAGCTCCCTGCTGCTGATCCTAGACAGACAGCAGGAATGGATGCTTTGATGGGGACTGGTCCCTTCTCTGATCCCAGCCTACAGGGTAGCTTGCCCTCTAGCATCCTGCAGCAAGCACAACAGGTCGGCATGGCTGCCCTGTTGAAAACCATAGAGTTGTCAGCACCCAGAAAGCGATATACTGAAATAGTTCAAGGGAAATCAGAGTCATTCCTTTCTTTTGTAGAGAAAGTTGCTGCTTCTCTCGAGAAGCAGGTTGAAGATGACGGGTTAAGACAGTTGTTGTTAAGGCAGTTAGTGAGAGATAACGCAAACGAGGAGTGCAGAAAAATCATAGATGCCTTACCAGGGGATCCCGAGGTAACAGACATGGTCGAAGCCTGCGCTAAGGTGGGATCTGGGAACCAGAGAAGGTCTGCTTTGGCTGCGTTCCTGCAGCCTGTTTGCGCATCTTCTGGTCGTGAACCAAAGCAACCAAAACAGGTGAAGAAACGGAAGCGGCCTAAGCCTAGCCAAAAAGAGAACGCACCGATCCCCCAGTGCAAAAGGTGTGGCAGGCCAGGGCATTGCACGGGCTACTGTAGATCCCGGACTCATGCCAATGGTCAGCCTTTGTCGGGAAACTTCCGCCGGGGTGCAAGGAGGGGGAATTGCTCTCCGATGCAGTCACTCCCCCAGAGAGTGGCACAGGTACAGGCACAGGCCTACCCAGCCACCCTAGAGACGGCACCCAGGGATCAGATGGCACCCAGGGATCAGACAGGTTTGACGTCCACACCACAGCTGCAGTCGTCTTAGACTCCAGCGGTATTTATAAGGTTCCCTTGGATGCATATGGACCCTTAGCCCAGGGATCCAGTGCGATGCTGGTGGGAAAACCTGATGTTGCCCATCAAGGAATCTTAGTGCACTCAGGAGTTATTGATGCTGACTTTAAAGGTCAAATTTGCGCTATGGTCTACACGCAAAAACCCCCTGTAACTATTCCTGAAAAGACCTGCCTTGCTAAATTGGTGCCTTTTAAGTCTTGTGTCCCCAGGATAGAGCAACAAACTCACGAAGATAACGGCAGTGAATCTATGGGACTTCCGCAGGCCTTCTGGACTGCAGACATCTCTGACCAAAGGCCACAGATGACATGTACCCTGATCCTGCCGAACGCCCGTCTGCCCCGGATTCAGCTTCGAGGTTTGATTGATACGGGTGCTGATGTAACTATCATCTCCTTCTCTGCGTGGCCTCCCTCATGGCCTTTAGCCCCGGTGGGATCGGCCATCGCAGGATTAGGAGGATCCACACAGAGCTATCTAAGCGAATGGCCTGTGGTGGTGAAGGACTCAGAGGGGCACACAGCTACAATCAGGCCTTATGTTGCTACCACTTCCCTTAACCTTTGGGGGCGGGATGTGTTGGCAGCTTGGGGCGTACAGATTGGGACAAATTTTTAGCAGGGGTCACTGTGTGTAAGGGCGCACAGCATCCTACACTGCCTTTGCGGTGGTTGACTGACACACCAGTCTTTGAGCCGCAGTGGCCCCTACCAAAAGAGAAGTTAGACGCCCTTCATCAGCTGGTTCAGGAACAGTTGCAACAGGGGCACCTTGAACCTTCTACTAGCCCCTGGAACACTCCTGTTTTCGTAATTAAGAAGAAATCAGGGAAATGGAGGTTACTGCAGGACCTCCGGAAAGTTAATGCAGTAATGGAAGGTATGGGGGCATTGCAACCTGGCATGCCCTCTCCCACCATGATTCCTACGGGGTGGGACATCCTGATCATTGACTTAAAGGATTGTTTTTTCACAATTCCTTTGCATCCTGATGACAAACCAAAATTTGCCTTTACTGTGCCTGCCATTAACAATGCTGAACCTGCTAAGAGATACCAATGGAAGGTCCTCCCTCAAGGGATGAGGAACAGCCCAATTATCTGTCAGTGGTATGTCGCCCAAGCATTAGCCGGAGTTCGCAAGCAGTTTCCTGATGCACGCTGCTACCACTACATGGATGATATCCTAGTGGCAGCGTCCACTCGGGACGAGCTGCTGAGAATACAGCCTCAGCTGCTCGCTGCTCTGCATGCCTATGGATTAGCGGTAGCTCCGGAGAAAGTTCAACAGCATCCTCCTTGGAAATATTTAGGAGTGAAAATTTTGGACCAAATTATCCAACGCCAAGAGGTGCAATTCCCGGATTCGATTAAAACCTTGAATGATGCTCAAAAGCTGTTGGGTGTCATCAATTGGTTACGACCTTATTTAGGTCTAACTGCAGAGCAGCTTTCCCCTCTTTTTAATTTATTAAAAGGGGACCCTGGTCTGAATTCACCTCGGGAGTTGACTCCGGAAGCGCGGCAAGCGCTGCAGGAGGTCCAACGGGCTGTTTCTGCTCGTCAGGTTTATCGAGTGGATCCCTCCATTGCTATCACTATTTACATTACTATTCCAGACCTCCATCCTACAGGTATCATTGGCCAGTGGAATGCACAATGGCCTGATCCTTTGCATATCCTAGAATGGGTCTTTTTGCCTCACCAGCCAAAAAGGACGGTGACCACAGTGTTTGAATTGGTCGCTTCTCTGATAATCAAATGCCGTCAACAGTGTTTGCAACTGATGGCTGCGGATCCTGCAGTAATTGTCATTCCGATCTCAAAGGAATACTTTGAGTGGAGCCTCATCCATAGTGCTCCTTTGCAAAGTGCGCTGCAAAACTTTTCAGGGCAGATCACTTACCATCTGCCCAGCCATAAATTACTGCAGCTGGCAAAATCGACCGTACTTTCCTTGCGGCCGAGAAATAGCCGAGTGCCGGTGCAAGGACCCACCGTCTTTACGGATGGTTCAGGGAAAACTGGGAAAGCCATTGTTACCTGGAAGGAGGGATCGGAATGGCAGGTGCTGAAGGAACACGAGTCAGGCTCTGCTCAGTTAGTTGAATTAAGGGCTGTTACCATGGCTTTTCAGCGATTCTCACAGGAACCTTTGAATTTGGTTACTGACTCTGCTTATGTAGCAGATATAACTCAACGCTTAGATTGTTCACTTCTGAAGGAGGTGAACAATGTGGCTCTGTTTTCACTGTTGCAAACCTTGTGGTCTGCGATTCAGGCTCGAGTGCATCCGTATTACATTCTGCACATTCGAAGCCACACCAATTTACCAGGGTTTCTAACAGAAGGCAATGCCAGGGCTGACATGCTGGCCAACCCTGCGTGGGTAGGGCCTCAGCCTCACAAAATTGCACAAGCCAAGGCATCGCACGGTTTCTTCCATCAAAGTGCACATACCCTGCAGAAGCAGTTTCATTTAACGCCAACCGAGGCGCGCGACATTGTCAGCACTTGTGCTGACTGTCACGGACTTGCTGCGCCTTTGCCAGCGGGGGTAAACCCCAGAGGGCTAAAAGCCTTGCAGATTTGGCAAACGGATGTAACTCACATCCCAGAATTTGGTCGGCTGAAATATGTGCACGTGTCTATTGACACTTTCTCCTCGGCTATGTGGGCTACTGCTCACACTGGAGAGAAGGGACGTGATGTCATTGCCCATTGGAAATTGGCTTTCTCAGTCCTGGGCGTGCCAGCTTCTGTGAAAACCGATAATGGTCCTGCCTACGCCTCGGAGAAGACGCGGCAGTTTTTACACCTATGGGGTGTAGACCATACCTTTGGTATCCCACATTCTCCTACTGGCCAAGCCATTGTCGAACGCGCTCATGGTACCTTGAAGCGTGTTTTGGACAAACAGAAAAGGGGAATGCATGGAGAAACCCCACAGAGCCGACTAGCAAAAGCTTTGTATACAATTAATCACCTTACAGTACCACAAAATTCAAATAATCCTGTTATTCTGAATCATTTTCTCTCATTGCAGTCTGCAGGCGACAGACAGCTGCCCCGGGCAAAAGTCTGGGTACGGAATTTACTCACTAACCAATGGGAAGACCCGCATGAGCTTATCGTTTGGGGTCGTGGGTATGCTTGCGTTTCCACAGATACTGGGGTACGGTGGCAACCTTCAAAATGCGTTCGCCCTGACCTGCGGCACCAGAGGCAGAACAGGCAACCTCCAAATGATGACCAGAACGCCAACCATCCAAATGGCGACCAGAATGTAGATCATCAGCCTAATGACTCTTCTGATGATGACCAGGATGTCAACCATCAGGCAGATGGTCCTTCTACAAGCAGAGACTGGGATGGTCCTTCCACAAGCAGAGACTGAATTTTAAATTTCTTGTTATGGAGTCAGATAGTTAAAGCCTTAAGGACATTTTTAGAATTAATAACTGATGTAGATTTCTATTCAGGATTAATAGTAGAGTTGTTATCTTATAAAACAAAAAGGGGGAATTGTAGGTACAAAAATGCTGTTAGTGAGGATCTTCTTGTTATTTTTCTAAGTCCGTGAGAGACTTTTCTCTCTCACAGAAGAGGTAGCAGGGAATGTAAACAACCAAGCCACCTGCAACCTTGGAAAGTCTTGTTTATGGTATAGTAGAAAATATTTTGATAATGGATGTTTTAGGATTTTGGCCAATCACCCCCAAGGGGTGGCTGGTCCTTTGTCCAATTAGACTATGAAGAAAAAAGTCAATGAAAGAGTTTGTAAAATAATTAAATAAATCAATCTTGCTGCACAATTCCTGCCTGCTGGATCTTCTCCTCCTCCTCCTCCCTATAGCTGCGGGACACGGTGATATACCGTAGGAACCAGGCCAGCGGTAATAGCCATGCTGAGTCCAGAAGCTACCAAGGTGCTTGTGACCCGGTCAGAGGAAAACTGAGCTGCATCTCAGATGTTTGGTTGCTGCTGTTTCCTTGGAGTCTTCTCTGAGAAAGGAGAGTTACATTCTCATTTCTATTTTGCTGTTCTGAGGTGACAAGTCCTGAACTGGCTTATCCTTACAATTAGTTCTGCTCTGGGTACATTCTGTGACATTTCAGCTGTTACCCTGACCTCTCAAGAGATCCCAGTTGAAATCCTCCCA
The DNA here is from genome assembly GCF_009650955.1 of Corvus moneduloides. Classification (NCBI taxonomy): domain Eukaryota; kingdom Metazoa; phylum Chordata; class Aves; order Passeriformes; family Corvidae; genus Corvus; species Corvus moneduloides. The sequence continues at coordinate 16,156,688 of NC_045477.1, read as the reverse complement.
TGAAGAGCAATCCTCTGTGTGCGGTGTTTTGGCAGTCCCTACTCAAAACCACGTGCTGGGGTATTGATGTGTCTGCCAACATGGTGACCTACATGAAGAACAGAATAAACATAGCTTTTCCTGCAGAGAACCCAGTTCCTACTGCATCATTCTATGGTAGTACCTCAGCACTTTTTAGTTGATCTGGATAATATTTTGGTGCCAAAAAGTTACCTATAGATAATGAGTATTGTCACTTTCCCATTCTCATATTTCATTTCTTTGTGCTGAACATGGAGACACACAAATCAAAGAGCAGTTTGTATTTGATGAATCCAGTCTTCTGAAAAATACAGAGGAAGAAAACTATCCTATAGATTGTAAATCCTACTCTAGAACAAGTTAGGAAACAAATTTCTTGCATAAAAAGAAATTTCTGGAAAATTACTAAAAGTCTTTGATCACAGAGTTTTCTGTTTTTCAGCTTTGCGATTACATGTTTCCTCTGATGATGTTGCATAAAGGACATAGTGACCAAAGTACCTACAAGGTTTACATGACTTATTCCAGGGAAAATTGTGGAAATGGGAAGTTGAGAATTTAGTAGTACTCGAGAGCTATTTGTTCGCTATTAAAACAGTGCTGGGAATGTTCATTTTTGTATAGTTAATATTCTGCATATCCACATATACTGGGGCATGCCAGACAGTAATTTTAATCTCAAAGGACAGCACATCTCTTTTTCTTGCTAAGAATGTAAAACATAAAAGTATTGGTCTTTCAGCAAACCCAGCAAAACTAGTATGGAGAAGCCTAAAAGAGGTGATGATTGCATTGAAAAGAAATAGAACTGAGAGAAGCAGAGAGCAGGATGGAGTCTGAGTGATTTATAAAACAAAGAATAGAACAAAAAAGTTGCTGTGAAACAAATGGAAGCATTTGCCAATAGTAAAGTTCTATTATTTGAGTTTAGTTGAAAAAAATCAGTGTTCCAATACCTGAAGGAGGCTGCAAGAAGACTGGAGTGGCACTTGTATTTACAAGAGCATGTAGGAGAAAAGGGGGAATGGTTTCAGAGGATAGAGTTAGATTAGATACTAGGAAGAAATTCCTCCCTGTGAGGATGGTTAGACACTGGCACAGGTTGCCCATAGAAGCTGTGGATGCCCCATCTCTGGAATTGTCCAATGCCAGGTTTGACAGGGCTTTGAGCAACCTAGGCTAGTGGAAGGCGTCTCTGCCCATGGCAGTGGGATGGAACAGTATGATTTCTAAGGTCCTTTACAACCCAAACCACTCTGTGGTGCCATGATTCTTTGTGTGCAAAGAACATCTCCATATTCAAAGTTCTGCAGTGCAGAAATTGCTGGCCAGTGGTCATTTATTCTGTTTCATATGAATAGCTTGCAGATGAATGCATTAGTACAAAGAGTCTTTACTTAGTCACACTGACTTTTTTCAGTCTCATGCCAGACATTGTACTGTAAAATAAGAAAAAAAAATAATAAAACAAACCTGAAAATGTAACCTATAGCTGAGAAAGGCCAGAGGATCCTTTGCTTCTCTCACTTGGCAGTGGATATTAGCACAAATTTGGCTGGTGAATGTAGCATTACCCTGGGCAGTTTGTGGACTTGGACCAAATGCTGCTGGTTTTCTTGTGGTCTCAGGTTGCCCTGACTTTGGTTCATAATTTCTAGACTGCACTGGGGAAGCAGAGAGCGAAGGTCTCCATGTGAGGAGTATAGGGCCTGGTCCCATGAGCCTTTCTCCTTGGTTCCTAGTTTAGCACATTAGATGGCTGCCTGGTTACAGGATTTCTGTTAGAGATTGGGAGCAGCAGGAGTTGCAGGTGCATACAAGGGCATATGCTGGCACATGCTTTGATGCCAGTCCTGTTTGTGGGGGAAAAAAAAATCTGTGTGATGTCTTATTTAGTCATGTATGAGGGATATTTCAAGCCACGATGCATTTCACAAACTTGATTTAATCTGGCATTTCTTTAACTTTTTCCCCCCCCAGGAAGAGCTACTTCAAAACCAGTTCTCTCTCTGACAGTCTACTGTTTCTAGGGTATATACCAAATAGGAGGACATGCCTGTTAAAGATCTAATGACCCATTTGGGAGACTTTACAAATTAGGTAATGATCAGTTGGAGGAGTTAGAAGGCCGAGGCAATGCCAGGGGAAGTTAATGTGGTAGGCTGCCATTGCCTAAACTACATATGACGATGAAAGGATCATTAATGTTATTATAAGCCATTTTTAATTAATGAAAAATGTAACAATTTGCTTTTTTACTGTTGGTAGCTTTGAAAGATGTAGTTTTACCAGTGTAGTACAGTAGACTGGATTTTCAGTAGTACCAAAATGAAAATATTAGTTTGCTCCATAAAGCACCTTGGTCAATATTAACAGTGTTCTTGATATAGCAGAAATAGAGTCTTTCAATTTATAGCAAATGTTCTCAAGACCATTTGTGAAATCACAGTGCTATTTTTTTGGATGTAAGGGGATAGTTTGTAAAGCACTGATGGCTGTCTATTAGAACAGTAAACATCTGGCATTTCTGTATTCACTTTCATCCTGGTGTTACAAACCAGTTTAACACAGAAAACCAAAGGAAACTAAGCCTCTGTGAATAAAACAGATCAAACCCAGAGAGGTACTAAATATACCCAAAAAACATGATTAAAACCAAACGAGTTTAGATGTTGGTGCCAAAAAACTTGATATATTTTATTTAATAGTAAAAGAGGCAAAGAGAAAGAAAAAGAAAAGAAATAAATAGTAAAAGAAGTGTGCGTGGGTGGGGAAACGGGGAGAGTGACAGGGGTTAGGTAGAAACATATCACCCTTCTGAGGGTCCCAACGATGTCTCATGGCTTCCCTCCATCTGGTCTTCTTAGTGGTGAGGGTCCCCAGCCACCGAAAAGTGTAGAATCTTGTGGATTAATTTACGTTTGGGCCAGGTGGGAATGACCAGGTGCCTCCCCTGGGGAGGACAAGTTTGACACTGTCCCTTGCAACACTGTGGATCTGTTGCATCGTGTTGCAGTGCTCTGGTGCTGGTTCTGGGGACCCCTTTGTGGGGGGCCTTTCATGGGCCACGACACCCCCTCTGCTGTCCTTCACATGGGTGCGGCTTTTCCTGGGGTGAAGGGCCCTACAGCTGAGCTGGTCTGCACAGCAGAGGATGGGCGTTCATTGCCTTTGAGCAGAGGCTTTTTACCACACACCCAAAACCTCTCCTCCCCCCACTCATTGGTGTGAGGGTCTGTTCGAGCCTGGCAGCTGATAGCCCCTGGGCTGCGGTCTCCACCCTGAAGGTGCTAAGCTTGATCCCTCTGTGAATGTATTCTTCCCCCAGCCCAGATCTGAGTCACCTTATCTTATCTCCATCCAAGTGCAGTCTGGAGTCTTAGGGCGTGGTAGTCTTCTCTGCAGTTCTTTTATACAGTTTTGCTATAATAGGCAGAAGTCCTTCATGAAGATGTTTAAGTTATAAATTATAACATTTCAGTCTCTGACACCTGGGAATTCTCCAAATGCTTTAGTAACTACAAAAATAATTATTTTAGTCACCATGGAATAAAACACAACAGGTATTTAACAGCACACAGTAATATTGTCTAACACCCTGAGGCAGAAATTGTACAAAAGAATTAAGGGAAGTTGAATTTATTTCTTGTGCTTTACTAAGACATCAATGTTAGAAAAAAATGACCAGGACTTCATATCAAGCAGCTCCTATGATTACACCCAGAATAGTAGTCATAGTTTTTATATTGCAGCAATGTATGAGATCCAAAAAGCAGAGCCCCTGTCCAAGCCTGACTTGTGGTGCACCCATTGTAAATCCTGTTCCCACTCTGTTGTGACAATGGTGTACAGCAAGCAGAGGACTGAAAAAAAGAGATGTGATGGTCCATGACTTCAAAAAGGGAAAGAGAAATGCAGAAAAACAAAATGGCCAAGACTTTTTTTGTTCTGTATGAGCTTCATCGGACAGCTCACTGTCACTGTATGAAGGGAGCAATGAGCTGGGAATGTGTTGAAGAGCTGCCATGCAGCCAGGAGAACAGCCCAGAGAAGGATCTGGGGAGCTCCAGCTTCGGGACCATGTCAGTTAAGGTTCTGGAGGCAATAACTAGAGCAGAAGTGTTTATCTGTCTGGTCTGCGGTGAAGATTAGACAGTCAATATTCACACAGCTCTGGAAATGGGAAACATTATTTTTGTTATGCTATGTACCATTAGTATTCACATCCTTAGTGAAGAGTAGAAAAGGGCAGGCTTTGGATGCCATTGCTACCACAATGATAACTAAGACGGGACTAAAGCCACCAGAAACAAAAGGAAAGCCAAAGACTTAGGTATTTCTGAAGATAGTGGCCATTTTTTGTCAGACTAGCATATGGAGCTGGTTCCTTCACGGAGGTGAGTTGGCCTGCTGCCAGCAAAGGCAGCTGATTTTAGACAGCTGAAACCTGCAGGAGGGAGGCTACATTGGAAACTGTGTAATGCCGATCTTTCCCCAGCCTGCAACTTCACCTGATCCCTCTGCTCACCCACAGGAAACGTGCCTTGTGGGAGATTTCAAGGCAGTCCTCCTTTCTGGCATTACTGCCAAACTGGCCACATTAGCTCATAAGCTTTGCAATATATCAATGTCACGTTCATTTTCAGGAGCGTGGGCAAAAACATTTTTTCGTGGCCAGTAAGCAATCTCCAGATTTCTCTCAATAGATCTCACATTATATTGACGAGAACTTGTCCATTACAGGAACTAATCTAGGTACTACCTTTCCCCAGTTTATTCAGGTTGTCCCATCTTTGTTGTATTACAACATATTTACCAGTGGCTCATCTCATTGCCCTTATTTACATGCTCCCTCCAGATCCTTCAGGGCTGCATCCTTACTGCTGCTTGACAAAGAGCTTTTTCTTTAGTTTCTTTTCTTTCTTCTTTTATTTTTGTTGATCTACCTTGGACGGTAGAATATCTTCCAAGCAGACCCCTGCCCCTTGCATCACCACTATGTGGAGGCTTGGCTCATCAAATAATCTATACTCTGGTGTTAAACATTGCCTCCTCTGCAGGGGAGGGAGGACAGCTGTTTGGCAGCCATCCCAAGATCACCCTCAGCTCAAGTTTGGATTGTGATGAAACTCTGTGATGCTTCCTCTGTTTCCAGGAATCCAAATGTGCTCAGTAAGTTTAGAAAGAAGAAAGGGAAATGGAAAAAAATGTCAGCCCACATCTGCTTTCTGGTTTAGCTTTTTCCCTGTGTATTGCCAGCTCTGGAGTTGACAGCATGTCTCCTCTTTTTTGGATGCTCATCTTTCCCTTCATTGTAGAGCATCTTTAAGAGGAGGGGAGGGTGTGTTATGGGCATCTGTGCAACTGCAAAGCCCAGATATTCCATGAGGCTGCCATGTGATTTCGGTACCTATAGCCCCCTCCTTTACATCTGGACCATTATGAACAATGGCTCAACTGGAAAAATGTTTTTATCCTTTTGTTGAGGTATAATACTCTTCCTGGCTTAACTTTTAGATATTTAATGTCCCCTGGTCTTACACAGATGGTGAGCTGCTGATGACTGGGCTGTGCCTAAAGAAAATGGTAATGCATGCTGGGAATCCAGCAAACCCATGTAATAAGACTCATTATACCCTGTAACTTGAACAATAAATCAATAGCTACAGATTATACAGATAGATTATAGATTATAGATTATAGATTGTACAGCAGGATATACAGCACATACATGTGCAATAAAACTGAATACTTGTGACTGGCCGTAGTTGAGGCCAACTATCATAGCAGTGAACTGCTTTGTTACGGTGATGGGCTTGGGTACTTGAGTACTTGCCAGGACACAAAGGGATGCCATAGTACCTGCCATTTATTGACAGTTAATAGGTTGCTTCTACACCTCCTACCTCACATAATGAGAATCTATGGAATTACCTCAGGCTGCCCTTGTCAATTATTGTCATCATTATTTCTGTGTTTAAAAAACAAGTCATAGTTCTTGCAGGCATTCATCAAAGAACTGCTGTGGTAGAGCAGTCTCCACTACAAAGCCTTAGCTGAGACCTTATCAGCTAAATTCTTGAGATTTAGGAATGAAAATAAATACGTATATGCTGCATTATTCCTTGTTTGGTAATGCTCTTTCCCTGAGGTGGAGGGTGGGGGATCAGGCCTCTGATTCAGGATTGGGAAATCAGCTGATAGGTGTGTGCACATAATGAACCTGGAGATAAACCACAACAGGCTTCTTAACAACAGACTCTGGACCTTTGTGTAAGATACCTGCCACAGCTATGCTATTGCAGTATATTCCCCTTCATCTACAAGAGGCTGTAGTGGTATAAATGGTCCCAGTTTGAGACAAATTCAGAAGAATGTCCAAAATGAACATCCTCTGATAGAAGGCAGGTTACAGCCATCCCTCCCCATCAGGTTCGGAAAGAATGTTCCTCAGAGGAAAATGAAAAAACCCCTATTTATTTAACAAGTAAAGTGCACACAGGCACAGGAAAAAAAAATAATGCTAAATAATAAAACCTCTCGCTGTGGAGAGAACCTGGGTAGATTTCTGAGTCCTTTGTGGGTGTGGATTTCTCCTCTCCGGAGCTGGGTTTCAGCATGGGGCCCTCCATATGAAGGTGTAGGGTCTCCTAGATGATGTTCTGGTGTTGCTGAACAGTCCAGAAGAGAAGAAGAAGAAGCCAAAGTCCCAGGAAAACCCATTTTTTCCTCAGCTTATGTACGAGAAGCTAACTAAAAAAGCGAAGGAATATAACTCTTCCCTGCTGCAGAAGTGGAGCAGCCGGGCAGGAGAAGCCAGCGAGCTTATCTGTATTTTGCACACAGCGCCGAAGGAATTCCACCGACTCTCCCCTCTCTCTCATAAAGGTACAGAAAGGCACAGGATTCATGTTTGGCATAGGGCAGATGACAGGGAATATGGTATCATGCAGTCACCCCAGGACACTGACATATCTGGGAGACAGTGAGAGTAAAACAAAATTTCCACCAGCTCTCACTATGTGATACAATCAAACTAGGGCAGTTGAGGAAGCCTTCCCTACTAGAGTGGTCTCCCTCTCCCCAGCCATGAGTCCTCCCGAAGGCACCAGTGGCTGCTCCCTGGTTCTGCTGAGGTTGGTGTGTGGCAGCCATAGGATGGCAAAATGAATGGGGGACATGGCAGTGAGACAAGTTGGCAAGAATCAATACTTACTTCCACTGAAAAATCTAAAGTTAAAATCCATATTTCCCTTTGGTTGCTGGTGTTCATTGTTCAGCCTAATTTCTGGTTAACTTCTGTGAGTGAATTTGGAGACAAAGTGAGACTGGTGATGTGGTGCAGAGAGAGAATGCTGAGTGTCCCAGGGATTGGAATCCTGCAAAAAGGTAAGATTGACCTATTCATCTGGAAGCCTGGGAAGAGTCAGAACATACACATGCAGGTTTATTGATGCTTATCTTTGAAGCCAGAAGAGTAGCATCATGATGTTCCTATCCCTTCCACACCTGTCATATTCATTTAAAAAAAGATCAGGAGCCCAACCTATGTTTGTTCTTTCTCTAGCTGCTGAAGACAGTTCCTTTTGAAAGCTGTTGAAGACAGTTCCTTTTGAAACCTGATCTACTCAGTGGTAAGCTTGGATGGTGATCCTTCTGACATGAATAAGGATAATAAAAGGGGCTGATTGAGAGCTTAGATCTTAGCTTTGTGGGAAATGAGGAAAAAAAGCATCTCGCTAGTTGAAACTCAAGATTCACTGAAGTTTTAAAGCGCTTCTCCATCCATGGGTAGTAAAATAGAGTCTTTTTGATCTTGATAGTTCAGACGAGAGTTATGGTGAGAGATATCTCATGATACTTGATGAGAGTTTTCATAAAGAAAATAGGACAACTGTGATTGCTTCTGTCTGCAACTGAACAATAATTCTGGCCTGGGGAGGGCAACATGTCTGTTTTTCCTTCACCCTTGTTCAGCATGATTCTCACATAAGACTTGTGAGCATGATGAAGTTGGGTTAAACAAAGTGGGATCTACAGAATAAAAAAATCTTCAGAAATATGCTTACTCATTTTATATCAATTTGATGAGCAGGTATTTTCAACCTCTGCAATTTAAAAAGGCAATTAAGTCTACCATTTGCTTCTTCAATGCCCAAAAGTAAGAAAGGGGAGTGCAGGCCGACCTCTGGCAGAAGTTCTGCCTATCCTTGCTCTCCTGCAGAGCCTGGTGACAGTGTAGATGGAGCCCGAAAGGAATGGACACAGCTCTGAGCATCTGCTTAAATGCTTTGGGAACTGCTAGGGCATCAAATGGTCAGCTCTGCAATCTCTAGATTGTAAATTTTTGAGACAGTATAGTTACTTTGCCTAAGTTGTCCATATCTGCCTGCCTACCAAAGAGTTGATATAGTTTCTTTGACTTCCTGGCTTCTGCAAAAAACCCCCAAAATCCTCCTTCCTTTATGAATGATATATTGCTATGAGAGGCCAATTTCAGTGGCTCTATGGGCTAAACAAACAAAATTATAAATCTACCCTGGGCTTCATCTGAAAACTTCCTCATTTCAAGTCATTGGCTTGAGTCTACCCTGAGTACAAGGGCTGGAAAATGACAGCCAAGGATTTCTGCTAAGGGGAATTTCTCATGCTGGGAAGCAAGAGTGACTTGAGTGCTGCTTCTTTAAAATATGATAATGTGATCTAAAATTTAGAGACGTTTAATTTATCCTGGGTATGAAAAGGAAACACAACAGGAGGTATTGGAAATTTTCAAGTGCAGATAAATCTTACTGCATATCTTGGAGGTCAGTGTTTAAAAGCAAGAAGCCACAGATAAAGATCTGCAACAATTTTCAGTCTTCTCTTGCTTATGTATTTCCCAAGTGTCTGTCAAGTGTTGTTTCTTACTATTGTCAGCTTCTATTGCATGGTACATGATATATATTTAAATTGACAGCCAGTAACAGACATTACAATCAGTGAAAACCGTATTTTATAGCCAGTATGGATGGAAGTCATAACTTGAGGATCTGTCAGTTACTTGTTGGAAATACGAATAATTGATACTGAACATAGTACCTTTTCACAGTCTCTATTTATTAGAGACAATGCAATCAAAAATAGGGGTTTTTTTCCCAATGGTTTCCTTTACATATGATTTGGTAGTCTGTGTAATTCAGGAAGAAAATTACTCAGCATCAGTTAGGGTCTGAGTGAAGACTTGAACTTGGAAATGTCATCAGACATGACAAAATATTCAGATCTGCCTGCAGTAATATTGAATACAAGATTGACAGGTGAAAGTCTCTTGCTAGCATCATTCATTGAAGTGTGCCGACAAGACTTCAGGAGAGGTCTGCATGGCAATGTGGAAGTGTGATTTCCACATGCTGTATCTGTGGCAGGGTGGCAGAGAGGACAGGGCAGTCAGACCCATGATGGGAGTTCTGCAGAGGCTCTGTGGACACAGCACCACATGCTGGGACCACTGCCCCTGGCATCCACTAGCATGGAAATGAAACACCCTCAAGGTGTATTTGGCTCCACTAGCAACTAACATGTTACCTGTGACCTGTGCAATATTTCTGAGCTTGACTCTGATCTTGAAATTTAATTTTTTCCTGGACTGCAGTGTGATACAGAAACTATCTAAACCTTTTGCCAAGACCATGCCACAGAATCAGTTGTTGTGATGACCGCAGGCCACCAAACCTGCCCTAAGCCCCCTTGTGGGAGGAAGGGTTGTTACCCCTGTTATGCTGCAGGGGAGTTATCAAGACCAGAAGGAATTTAAAACCACCGCTTTGTACTTGATGCTGTAGGCTATCCAACAGACAGTCCACAAGAAGGTTGTCTTTTGATAAATGAAGGGTGAATACCAGTTGAAAAGGACAGTTTTATTTGGTTTGTTTACCCAGAAATGAACAGTTGGACTGTGGTTTGGGGAAAATAAGTGATTTTTTTTCCCCTGTATTTTTTGTGATTGTTGAATGCTGAATAAACTTTCAACACCTGAAGGTAAAAGTACTTAATCACTAAATACAGTAGACTTTTCCACCTACTTTGGACTTGTGGCCTGATTGAGCTGAGATGAACTCATGTCCAAGCTTTCACAGTTTTTTCCTGTTACCTTCCTTATCCACCCAGAGGGTTCTTCCAAGGCAGATTTTGAGGATCTTCCATAGTTTTCCTGGGAATTTGCAGCAGACCCACTGAGGCACCATGCAAGAGTCAGAGGCAGGAAATCCTGCCACATGTCTGCCTGCACATCTCACAGAACTACTGGGTCTGGGAAGGGGCAGAGGGGTCTTCAGCTCAGATCAGATTGTCTGCTCTTTGTGGTAAATTAATTTTGCCATTGAATGAGATCTACTGCATCTTCGCAGAGCTTTCCAGAAAATTGAGATTTATTGTGTAATACATCTGTTCAGGAAATCTCCAGGCTAGAATAAATGTTGATGAAAAAAAGGAAGGGAAAAAGTAAGTTGTTTTACCACAGGCTAAGCTAATAACAAGTCCTAGTGCAGAATCAAGTGGAAATAAACAGTCAGAGTTGTTTGTTACAATACTGACAGCAACTTCCCTTTCCTGAACCACGCTTTGCAACAACAGGAGCTACTCCCACACACAAAATTTTTCAGTGGAATAATTAGCCATCTCACAGATTAAAAAAAATAGGCAAATTCCCATTTTTCACAGAGCAAAGACACAGTCTTTTACAATTAGCTGAGCTGAAGAAAGGAAGAGCTCCTTTTCCATCTAAACTTGAACCAAAGCTGCAATTTCAATTTTTATGCAGTGAATGGCATGGATCCTGATGGCTGCACAGTTGCAACACAGCACAGCACTGAGTGCCTCACACCCTGTGACGGTGTCACTTGTGTTTGGTGAGGACCCTGTGCACTAGGGACTCTGGGGCATGGGGAGATGGTGGGCCCAGTCTGCATGGCCATCACACACCATGGGTGCCCAGGCCAGCCCCACTTGTTGGACTGCCTCCATCCCTGGTGGCTGTCACCTCTTATCCAGCTGGGATATGCCAGCTTCTTCATGAAACATTGACAGAAATGTGAGGTTAATGAGACTGAATCAGCAGGCAGTTTGGCAAATTATCTTTTTATGTCCGTAGTTGATTTTCACACATCAATTCCATCTCCCTCTCCTCTGAAAGCTGCCAGTTGAGCTAAAGTATGAGTACAAGAGTAAAAGTCCCTTCACCCCAACTCTTCTGATATGAGTGTAATTTCTCCTCTCCAGAAGGTGAGCAGAGAGGAATGTGAATGCTCTGACAGGTAAAATCCCAGCAAAAGCTGGCTGGATCATCCACAAATACAGTCCTTCATTGTGTCACATCAAAGCAAGCACAAGAAAACACCATAAAAAACCCTTGCAGATGTAAATAGTATGTGGTGAGACCTATGCTCATTTGCTGTCACTGGGCAGTCAGTTTGCCCAAGTCAGGTGCCCAAGCCCAGGTTGTGGCATACTCCGTAAGAAACCTTATCCAACACATCTGCTCTGGAAAAGAACCTTCCTCTTTTCTCAATCAGGGACCAATGGTGTGTGATTTGGGGGCTACCCATCATGCAGCATTCAGTTCTCCATGCCACCAAGTATCTTCTTTCTGATTTCATGCTTCAACCTGAGTTGAAACATTCCTATTTTATGTTAATAACTGCATTAATAACAGATCTTTTTCATCCTTTCTCCACTCCTTAGCATATAATTAGGGCTTCTACTGGCCTCATTTAGCTACAATGCAGCGTTCTTCCTGGGTGGAAGTAACTGTATGAGGCTTCAGGACCTTATACTGTAGTTACACCAAAGGAAAGTGGTACTGCTTCACATGCACTGTCTAATACTTAAAAATGCTTCCCAGAAAGTCAAGGAAACTCTGTACATCGCTCTTACATTACTCTCCTTTTGGGGAGATTTCAGACACAAACCTAAGAAGACCCAAGCTAGGACAAAAGCTGAATGTCATTTATCTGGACTTCTGTAAGGCCTTTGACTTGGTCCCCCACAACATCCTTCTTTCTAAATTGGAGAGAGTTGGATTCAATGGGTGGACTGTTAGATGGATATAAAAGAGGCTGGATGGTCACATTCAGAGGGTTGTAGTCAATGGCTGAGAGTGCCAGTGGCCATCAGTGACCAGTGGCATCCCTCAGGGGTCTATACTGGGACCAGTGCTGTTTAATATCTTTGTTAATGACAGACGAAGAGATCAAGTGCACCCCCAGCAAATTTGTTGATAACACCAACTTGAGTGGTGCATGTGGCACACGTGAAGGATGGGATGTCATCCAGAGGGATGTGGATGAGCTCAAGAAGTGGCCCATAGGAATCTCATGAGGTTTAACAAACCAAGTAGAAGGTGCTGCACCTGGGTCAGGGCAACCCCTCATGCCAATCCAGGCTGCGGAATGAACAGATCCAGAGCAGCCCTACAAGAAGGACTTGGGGGTGCTGGTGGGTGGACATGCTCCAGCTGTGTGCATTGGGAGCCCAGAAACCCGCCATGTGCTCAGCTGCATCCAAAGCCCTGTGGGCAGCAGGGGAGGGGAGGGGATTCTGCCCCTCTGCTCCACTCTGCTGAGACCCCACCTGCAGTGCTGCATCCAGCTCTGGGGCCTCAGCACAGGAAGGACATGGACCTGTTGGAACCAGTCCAGAGGAGGCCACCAGGTAGATCAGAGGATTGGAACACCTCTCCTATGAGGAATGCCTGGGAGAATTGAGACTGTTCAGCCTGGAGAAGAGAAGGCTTTGGGGTGACCTAATTGTGGCTTTCCAGTACTGGAAGGGAGCCAACAGGAAAATGGAGAGAGCCTACTTACAAGAGCCTGGAGTGACAGGGCAAGGGGGAATGGCTTCAAACTGACAAACAGTAGGTTTGGATTGGATATTACGAGCAACCTGGTCTGGTGGAAAGTGTCCCTGCCCATGGCAGGGGGGATTGGAACACGATGAGCTTTACAGTCACTTCCAGCCCAGGTCATTCTATGGTTCTATGATTCATTGCCTTAAAGGTTGTTTGGCTCTTCTAGTGAAGAACAAGCACAGAATTTTGGAAATAAAGGACTGTGTTTGTTGTCACTAATAGCAATTTGTTGCTGCTTTTTTTTTGTGTAAGCTCCCCATTCCCAGTGCTGTGAGGAGTTTGGTGAGGCTCAGTGGTGCCAGAGCAAAAGGCAAGTACTGGGTAGAATCCCTCTGTTCCTCTGGAGAGATACTTGTCTTGTTTAAAGTTCAAATTCACATGATTATTGGAACTAGATGATGTTTAAGGTGCATTCCAACCCAGGCCATTCTATGATTCTATGATGTCTTCTTCCAGAGTCAGCTCAGCCTCCAGTGGCTTTGACTTGATACGACAGATGAGATCTTGTCCCCAAATACAAGTTAAGGCACCACCACAAGCATAATATAAGGATTTAAATGTAATCATTGTATATTTTATATCTTTTTTTCTTAATAACAAGAATGTTCTCTTAACATTTTTCAATGAGTACATACATTCTTATTAGCTGGTATTTTCCAAAGGGCAAGATGTTATGTCATTACCTCTAGGCAGCAGCTGTTTCTCTGTTGTATGAAACTTCGGAGAAACACCAAGGTTAATGTTGGGGTTTTAGTTTAGTCCTAGGGGTTTTTTTCTGTTAAAGGAATTTTCCCCCCCTATACATGTTGCTAAAGGAACAAATCGCTGATCGCTGAGTGCTTAAGGAAAGACAAAGGACCTGGCTGCTCTTTTTTGTTTCACCTGGGAGTGTGGGCAGTTGGGTCTCGGCGTCCAGAGAGAGAGGAAGCTGGTTTTCCTACGGCTGCTTTTCTTTCTGCTGGAGAAAACACTGGGGTCCCAAAGCCGCCTTCCCTGCCCCAGTCAGAGCCAGGTCGTGGCCACCCTGCCCTGCCGCTGCTTCGAGCCTTCGCTACGTTGTAGTCGTGCTCGCCCTGCCTGCCCAGACCTCCGGGGGGTTCCCCGCTTGGATACATCATGTCTGCCACCCGGGATTTGCACTCATCCCTGCCGTTCCAGCCTGCCGTTCCAGCCAGCTGTTCCCGAGGGTCCAGCCAGACACCGGGGCCAGCTGCCCAGGGGTTCGTGAAGCCTTTGTTCCATCCTTTTCCCCGGGATCCCAGGGCACTGATGCCGCGTGCTCCCCGAGCTTGCTCCGGAGCGCCCCCTGCAGCCGTGGGGAAACCATCACACCTGCCCTGCTCACCGGGAGCCGCCAGCGCCCCTGCCGGCTGCGAGCGGAACTGCACCCGAGGGGAAAGGGCCCGACAGCCGAGAAGGCTGGGACTGGGTTTGTGATTGTTTGCTGTTACTGCCATAGTTATTGTTTGTTTGACTGGTTATATATATAATAGTAAAGAACTTATTCCTATTTCCCACATCTTTGCCTAAAAGCCCTTGATTTCAAAATTATAATAACTCAGAGGGAAAGGGGTTACATCTGCCACTCCAAGGAAGGCTTCTGCCTTCCCTAGCAGACACCTGTCTTTCAAACCAAGACAGATCTTGGCGCCCAACCGTGGGGCCTGAGGGCATTAAGAGAGAGAGGTGAAAAAGGAATAACAGTTCCTGGATAACTTAATTTTGTGTTCTGGATATAGGAACCTTGTTAGGCAGCACTATGTGGTCTACTTTACCCTGGTTCGGGTGGCAGGCGGTCGTGGCTATATTCTTCCCCTTTGCAGCTCCTTACTTGAATATGGGTCCTCTGACTAAGGCTACCATTGCTGTTATCCAGTTTGCATTATGGGTCGAGAAGGTGAGGAATTCATGGGTTTTTAACTTCCTCCAGAATGTGGTACATGGATAAAGGGCTATCACACACTAAGTGCATGTTTTCGGGGTTGTGTTAAAAATGGTACCTTCTGTGAGGAAATGACACCAGAGGAAGTTTTCTCCCAACCCCTCAACCAGTTCTTTGGGCCCACCCCACCAATTTTCGAAGGGTTTAGATTCCCTCTGAGTACTAACCAACTGGTGCTGGTAGGCCTACTCTACTTAGCACTCAGGGATAAGCTGAGATTGGTTTGGATAACTACCCAGACACCGGCCCCAGAGACTAGAGATCCTACCCCAGAGCCTGATCCTGCCCCAGAACCTGACATGGCCCCAGAGAGTAGAGTTCCTACCCTAGAGCCTGACACAGCCCCAGAGCCTGACACAGCCCCAGACACTAGAGATCCTGCCCCACAGCCCCTTTCAAACCAAGACAGCTAAATAGAAGCTCCTAACAGAAGATCTGTGCTGTAAGTGGGCATGGGCAAGCCTTGCGCCCCATAGGGCACGGAAGGAGTGCCTTTCGTAGGGCAGGAAACAGATGCTGTATGGCACAGTCTACCTCCCAGCTCTGAATAAAAACCCAGCATGTTTGCTTTAGTAATCTTTCTAGGAGGGACAGTTAGCTCCATGACTTTAAAAAAGCATTTCTAAAATTTAGAGGATGAAGAGCTTCTCTCCTGCTTGACCCTGTTCTTGTCACTTAATAACAATGGTGCATTTTGGGGTCTCTGCAGAGCCTGGCAGAAGAAAGTTTTTCAGCTGATGAAAAAAGGAGAGATATTTCTGTGAATGCCACGTAAGCATGAGGTTGTGTCACCTCCCTGCATTTTAAAGAGAAAGTTAGTATTTCAGAACCTTCTTTTTAATTTTTTTTTTTTAATATGGATGACTGGCAGGTGTCAGCACTATGGACATGGGTTTCTTGCCACCTCAGAGAAGACAACTATCTTGAGGCAACCTGCAGCATATTCCTCAAGATCCCAGGGCCTTCACAAACTGTTTCCATTATGGGCAAAATGTGTGTATGTTAATTAAAGAACTGGCTCCTAATAGGCAGTATTAGCCAAAGAGCAGAATGGCCCAGCCCTGGTAACACTGGCTTGTGCTACCCTGTTGGGGGCTCTGTCCTGATCTGCCCAGGAAAATGGCAGAATCACCAAAATTGGTGAAAATACTCTCACTGCAACATGCAGAGCTCTCACCTTGGTCTTTCATCTATGAGAATCTGTGGTTCTTGCATTGCTTTCTTGATGGCAATCTTATTTCACATCAATTATTTGAAATGTATCATTCTCCCAGCAGTAATACACTACATCCTTTCTCTTCTGCATGCCATTTTTCATCCTTTCCAATCAAATAAGCTTTTGCAATAAAAAAATATTTGTTATGCATATATTACATGGTGATGCGAGGCCTAATTTCTCTACAGCACAGAGAAGAGGTGGAATAGTTAATATCCCCTCACTCCAGGAAAAGTTGTGGAATAATAACCTGGGAAGCTGAAATAATCACTCTGCCATAAGTGGCTCTCCCCTGGGCCTGCCCACAAGGAGTCATATGGAGAACTGTTAGAGGCAGGCATCACTGAAGATTGCCTGCTCATTTTACTACCTGTAACATAATTTCTTTATCCAGGAGATGCATTCTATCTTCTCTGCCATGATTCAGAAGAATCTTAATCTCACGTGATTGTTTTCATTCTCTCTCCTCAGTAATTAATACTGCTGCACAAAATTGGAAACTTACTCTTTATTGCGAGCAACACATTATGAAGTTATTCTTTTTGCTTAAGAAAACATAATCTATGCATTATTATTAGCTCTCTAAATCTGCTTTTCCTATATAATAATGAGTGTTGTCTTGAAAGATGGTAGTTAAATGTCTAGATTTTTAGGGTTTATTGCAAAAGAAAACTTGGTTAAAATGGGAGCAGGAACATACTTGGGAAGTATAATTAATATAGCCATTTAAACATGGCTTTTGCTTGAGTTTCAAAGGTGTCTGCTGATAACCCTATTTATGAGATACCAAAGGGACTGGAGTGTGGAGATACAGCTAGAAAGCAGAAGTGAGAGCACTGCTAAACTCATGTCAGAAGTAGACGCGCTAACGCTGCTAGGCCGCAAACCGTGGCAGGCAGTAAGGCCTATAATGAAACAGTCAGCATAAAAGGTATGCTTGGTATGTACCTGTGATAGTGCTAGCTTTTAGTTTTGCAATGTTATTAAGAAACATAGATATGGTTGTTCTAGTGATTGCTGCTTATATAACTGCTTATATAACTGAAAAGTATAAAAACCCGACCCTGTATCAATAAAATCGGCTTATTGCATCCAAGCAATCTGCCCCGTCTCTTTCATCGCCGACTGTCTCGCAACCGTACTGCGACAACTGGTGCCTCCGTGTGAGGACTGGGCTACTCCTACGGGACAGTTGGCGACGCCCTGCAGAACTTCAGTAACTTCTCTGAAGGTTAAGCCGCAGGGGAGCGGGAGCCTTCGGAACTGTGGTTAAGCCGCGGGGAGAAGCGGGAGCCACGCCGGCCGGCAATTGATCCTCTGGAAAAGAGGTGAGTCGCTGCAGGGAACTATGGGCCAGGGTCAGGGGACAACCACCCCAGAAAGAGACGTGCTTGTGCTTATATCTACACTGCTTGACAAGCAAGGCAAATTTTTGCCTGCGCACGATTTAAAAACTATACTTCGATGGACTGCTTCTAAATTAGAAGGAGTAACCCAGTCCACGATTTTTACGGCAGATTTATGGGATAAAGTAGGAGTGGAACTTTGGAATGCTGCGGCTAATGGTGATAAAAATGCAGCACAAATGATTTCCTCCTGGAAAATAATTTTTGAAGCTTTAAAAGCTCACGAAAAATCTCTTGCTAAAGGTAATGGGGATGCCCTTTGTCCCCCCTCTGCAGAAGCAGAGCCTCAGAACTTTTTACAATCTGAAAAGACTCTGCCTTCTTCACCAAAAGCTTCAGCCCCCCTTGCAACAAAAACAGCGGCGGGAGCTTTTGTAGTTCCTGAGGAGAAGGGCTCCTCGCGACCTGTAAGAGCATTTGCCGCTGGTTACGGTCCAGCTGACAGCAGCGAGGATGAAGGAGAGGATCCTTTTGACCCCAGATCCATTGACCCTGAAAAAGAGCCATTTCCCCCCGACCCTCACGAGACCTGGGTTCGCTTGAAACAACAAGCATTAAAAGAAGGGGACTTAGACTTTGCAGACAAGATTGTGGCACCGGTCTTGTATAAGGGACTGAGAAAACGGAATGCCCATTGGGAACAGATATCTTTCTCAGAGATCAAAGAGCTTCGGCGGGCAGCCACAGAGCACGGCATCAGTTCACCGTATTTTGTGACTTTGCTAGATTCTGTGCTTGCAGCTCATATTATGACACCATATGATTTTAAAACTTTGGCACGGCTGCTGCTGTCTCCCGCTCAAAACACTTTATGGGAAAAGGAGTGGGAAAAAGGTCTACAAGATCTGCTTCTAACTTATGTGGGTCATGCTAATCAGACCCTGGCAGTCCTTACAATTAGACAGCTTACGGGAACAGGACCGTATATCGACCCTAATGTCCAAGCCCGAGACATTCCTCAGGAAGCTCTTGAAGGAGTCCGAAACGCGGCTCGCCAAGCTTTCCTGAAGGTCCCTGATGCAAAGACGCCTCAGAAATCATTTACGACCGTTGTCCAGGGGCCCCAAGAATCCTATATGCAGTTTATTGACCGACTTAAACAGGCGCTCGAACGCCAAATTGATAACGCAGCAGCTCGTGAAATTTTGCTGTTGAAGCTTGGTGTTGAAAATGCCAACGCAGACTGTAAAAAACTCCTTCAGTCTCTGCCTAACCAGAATCCCACTCTAGTCGAAATGATTGAGGCATGCAATCGTGTTGGCACCCTGGAACACCAATGTTCAGCCATGGCTGCAGCCCTTGCAGCCATGAAAGGGCCCCCTGCAACTTCAGGAGTCTGTTTCAGCTGCGGCAAACCCGGTCATTTGAAAAGAGACTGTCCTGCTCCAAAAAGAGATAAACCTGGGGTGACGATGGTTAGCAGGATGTGCGCCCGGTGCCGTAGAGGCCCACATTCCCCTAACCAATGTCGCTCTAAGTATGATTCCGAAGGTCACCTGCTCCAAGGATACCAGGGAAACTGGAACCAGGGCGTGGGACGGCGGCGCCACGCTCTGACACGGATGCCTCAGCCGCCCCTGCAGATGCCTGCCCCGCAGATGCCTGCCCTGCAGATGCCTGCTCCTCAGATGCCAGCCTCGCAGATGTCCAGCAGCAGTGTCCCTCAAGTCTTTGCCCAGCAACCGCAGAGAGTGCCGGATTGGACCTACACACCTCAACCACAGTAACATTAAACAATTCTTCTATTCATTTGCTTCCTACAGGAATTTTTGGACCACTAGGACCACAAAAGAGTGCCCTACTTTTAGGAAAGTCCTCTGACAGCCTTTTAGGACTTTCTGTTTTCCCTGTAGTTATAGACTTAAATTTTAAAGATGAACTTAAGATCATAGCTTGGACCTCTAATCCTCCATGTTTTATTCCACAGGGTACCTGTGTCGCTAAACTAATTCCTCTCCCACGTGATTCACCATCCATTGTAGAAAAATATAATACCAAGGTGAGAGAGCCTGGTTTTGTAATGACCCCGCAAATACTATGGGCACAAACAATTTCTGATAAGCGTCCTACCTGTCAGTGCACCCTGTCATTGCAGGGACAGCGAATAACACTCACTGGTATTCTAGATACTGGAGCTGATGTTACTGTCATTTCTCAAGATAAGTGGCCCCCTAACTGGGCCCTTATGGAGGTGCCTATGGCCCTCACTGGAATAGGAGGCAGTAGTCGCAGTTATCAAAGTCGCCATTTGATTCAAATAACAGGACCAGAAAACCACACAGCCTCTGTAAGGCCATTTGTTCTACCTGTGCCTATAGTATTATGGGGATGGGATGTACTCTCACAATGGGGTTTCAGAATTCAATCGGATTTTTAATAGGGACCATTGAGGCACGGAACACCCTGAAATTAACCTGGAAAACAGAGACACCGATTTGGGTGGATCAATGGTCCCTACCATTGCCTAAACTGCGTGCACTCACTGAATTGGTCCAGGAACAGCTTCAAAAGGGACACATAGTCCCCTCTACCAGTCCTTGGAATTCATCTGTGTTTGTTATTAAAAAACAATCTGGCAAGTGGCGTTTGCTCCATGATCTCCGCAAAATTAATGCTGCTATGGAGGACATGGGAGCCCTTCAGCCTGGTCTCCCATCTCCTACCATGATACCCCGTGATTGGCACTTGACAGTCATTGATCTAAAAGACTGCTTTTTTGACATTCCCTTGCATCCTGATGATGCACCGAAATTTGCCTTTTCTGTCCCAAGCATTAATATGCAGGCACCCTTGCAAAGGTATCACTGGGTTGTCCTGCCCCAAGGCATGAAAAATAGCCCCACTATTTGCCAGTGGTTTGTTGCAAAGATCCTCAGTCCCATTCGTTTAGATATGCCTGATACTCTTTTGCATCACTATATGGATGACATTTTAATTGCTGCAGAAAAACAAGAAGTCATGGAGAAAGCCTTAGCCCTTGTCAGTAAGGCTGTAACTCAAGCAGGACTTTGTGTTGCTCCTGAAAAAATTCAGCATCAACCCCCTTGGAAATACCTGGCCTGGCGAATTAGGACCCAGAGTATTGCTCCTCAGCCTTTACAAATTCAAACAAACATTTCTACTTTGCATGATGCTCAGAAACTTTTGGGGACAATTAATTGGGTTCGTCCCCTGTTAGGAATCTCAAACACAGACTTGAGCCCTCTGTTTGCTCTGTTAAAAGGAGAGCCTGATTTACTATCACCTCGGCAGCTTACATTGGAAGCTCGCCAGGCATTGCAAAAGGTAGCTGATGCTATCTCAAATTGGCAAGCGGCTCGTTGGGCTCCAGAGTTGCCTTTTTCCTTAATCATTTTAAATCCAGCTAAGCAACCCCATGCTTTAATTTTTCAGTGGGACCCTAACTTGCCAGACCCTCTATTAATTATTGAATGGATTTTTCTGCCACATCACATGTCCAAAACTGTCAGTACTCAACATGAAATGTTTGCTCTGCTTATTGTAAAAGCTAGACAGAGACTTGTTACACTTGCAGGTGTTGATTTCTGTTTGATTTATTTGCCTGTTACTGTTGTTTATTTACAATGGCTTTATCAACAGTCCGAAGTGTTTCAGATGGCTCTTACCGACTTTTCTGGACAACTTTCCACACACCCCCCGAAACACAAGCTTGTAGCAGCAGGATTCAATCTTCTAACACGACCCAAAAGAAGCGAAATTCCCTTGCAAGCATTAACTGTTTTTACGGATGGTTCAGGTCGCAGCCACAAATCTGTGATGTTGTGGTGGAATTCGAATCTCAACCGATGGGACTCAGATGTCACCACTGTTTCAGGATCTCCTCAAATTGCTGAATTAGCGGCCGTTGTATGAGCCTTCGAACGCTGGTCTATTCCTTTTAACCTAATAACTGATTCTGCTTATGTTGCAGGACTAGTGGAAAGAGCTGAAGCTGCTGTGTTGAAAGATGTGCCTAATGCAGATTTGTTTTATTGGTTACAACAGCTTGTTTTTCTTTTAGATAACAGGCAAGAATCATATTTTGTGATGCATGTTAGATCTCACACTACCTTACCTGGTTTCATTGCAGAAGGGAACCGCCAAGCGGATTTACTTACGCTACCTGCGCAAGTAGTCCCTGATCGCTTTTCCCAAGCAAAAATCAGCCACTCATTTTTTCATCAAAATGCTGCTGCACTTGCAAGAACTATTGCTTTGTCTTCTCGCCAAGCCTCTAACATTGTGGCTGTGTGCCCAGACTGCCAAAGGCACTCCTTTCCTTCTCTAGCTGGAGGTGTTAACCCTAGAGGACTCCAGAGCCTCGAAATTTGGCAAACAGATGTTACTCATTTTCCTGAATTTGGCAGACTTAAATATATACACTCTTCTATAGACACCTTTTCAGGTGTTCTGTTTGCATCCTGTCATACAGGAGAATCAGCAAGAGATGTTTGCCGTCATTTTTCTAGTGCCTTTGCAGTCTTGGGAATTCCTTCACAGATTAAAACTGATAATGGTCCAGCGTCTATTTCGCAGAGAGTTGCAAATTTCCTTGCCCTTTGGGGAGTTACACACAAAACAGGGATTCCTCATTCCTCCACGGGCCAAGCTATTATTGAGCGAGCCCACAGTTCACTTAAACGTCTTTTATTACAACAGAAAGGGGGAATGGGGAATGCTACCCCAGCTGAATGCTTGCAGAAAGCATTGTATGTATTCAACTTTTTAAATTGCTCCCTGATGGATCCCAACCCCCCAATTGTAAGGCACTTCGGCAGTAACCGACAGTTAGAAGTCAAACAGAAGGCCCCAGTCCTTGTTAAGGACCCAGAAACAGGTAAGATCCTGGGACCTTATCCCCTCATCACATGGGGAAGGGGTTTTGCCTGTGTTTCTACAGAGAGTGGCCCGAGGTGGATCCCAGCCAAGAGTGTGAGACCCTTCAGAGAATCCTTAAAATCTTCTCCTGAGGACTTTGAAGATCTCGATCACCTTGGCACACCACCAGCAGAGACCCCGGCCATCCCAGCCTCTGCCTCGAGTTACGCCTCTTCCTGATTTCTCCGATCATCAGCTCGGTCAGCTTCTACTTAATTCCAGAGGACTTATTGACTTCACACCTCTTTTTGACTTCCAGGGACGACCCACTCCAATAGAAGTACAAAATATAATTGCAGGTCAAGTCTCTCTCCGTGAACAGTACTGGGAATGGTTTAAGGAGAAACTCGGACTTGAGAGCAATCCTATTCCCTGTTTTATTTGTAAAAATTACTTTCATCAAGAGTGGGTTTTGTGTCAGTGTCGAAAGTGTCAAAAGCGGTAGTATTGCATATCGCATCGCCGCCGTAGCAATTGTCCACGTTGTGATCCTTTATGCCAATCTTATAGTAACTGTCTTGTTTTAAAATTTGTGTGTGGATATGGTTATGGCTGGCCTCCACAATGGTATCTTTGGGAGACAGACATGCCTTCTCAGACTAGCTCTCTTAGTAGGGCTCCTTCTCGACGATGGAGAAGTGGCCGCAATGCCAGCCCTCCCAGAAAGTAATGTTTGGCTTACACTTGCTGAATCTTTAAATGAGTCTAGGCTGTGCCTATCTATGACCTCCCCTGGTGACCCCTTCCAGACCTGTTTGGTGGCTATGCCCTTAGTGAAAAGTGAATGGGATACCTTATTCAATTTGACAGTTCGAAGGGAGTGTACTGCCATAGGCCAAATTGAGCCAACCTGGTGGTGCCAAGAAAGTTGGCGAAAAAGGGCTGGAGAATCAGCCGGATGGTACTTTTCTAACAACAGGGGTTTAGGAGTAAATAAGGTCCTTAATTTTCCCCCTCTCCCTATGCAGCCCCAAGAATTGGACATTTTTGGGTCTATGCAGTCTTTTGCATGTTTTTATCTAAACTATACTAACCGCCCCAGCAGAAAATTTGGCTTAGATGTTTCAGGAACAGGAATTTACACCAATGCTTCTGCCTGGTGTAATCATACATTGCCCCAACCAGTCACTCCTGGAAGTGATGCTATTGAACTGCTAGACAATATATTTTTGATATGTGGAAACAGAGCATGGAAGGGAATACCAGGCAAAGCTATAGGAGGTCCCTGTACTTTTGGACGACTAACTATGTTTCATTCTTTTCAAAGGAACTTGCCTTCCTTGCATAAACTGGTGGGAGCAAAACGCAGCACACACACATATAGCCAAGATTGTGATGATAATGTTCAATTTTGGAACTTGGGAGCCCGAGTGTTTGCATCTATCATTCCATGCATCGGAACGGCTCATGCTTTGAAAACGTTGAATAACCTTGGCTGCTGGCTTGCAAAACAAACTAATGCTACTAGCTCTGCTTTAACAGGCTTATTAACAGACGTAGATAGCGTAAGACATGCTACACTGCAGAATAGAGCTACAATTGATTTTTTGCTTTTAGCGCATGGACACGGCTGTGATGAATTTGAAGCTTATGCTGCATGAACCTGTCTGATCACTCCCTGTCTATCCATGCTAACATCCAAGCCCTTTGGAATAGTGTTAACAAATTGAGAGTTATGAATGATAACAACTGGCTTGGAAGCATACTTGGAGGATGGGGACTCACTGGCCGGCTTAAGCATTTAGCTAAAGCAGGAATTTATATTTTAGCCGCGCTATTGCTTATAATGATTTGTCTGCCATGTGTTTTGCAATGTGCTCAGAGACTGATCGATAAGTCAACAAAGAAAATTTTACTTGTGGATAAGAAAGGGGGAGATGTGGAGATACAGCTAGAAAGCAGAAGTGAGAGCACTGCTAAACTCATGTCAGAAGTAGACGCGCTAACGCTGCTAGGCCGCAAACCGTGGCAGGCAGTAAGGCCTATAATGAAACAGTCAGCATAAAAGGTATGCTTGGTATGTACCTGTGATAGTTAGTGCTAGCTTTTAGTTTTGCAATGTTATTAAGAAACATAGATATGGTTGTTCTAGTGATTGCTGCTTATATAACTGCTTATATAACTGAAAAGTATAAAAACCCGACCCTGTATCAATAAAATCGGCTTATTGCATCCAAGCAATCTGCCCCGTCTCTTTCATCGCCGACTGTCTCGCAACCGTACCACGACACTGTAGTGCTAGTTCACTTTGCAGGATGGCTGGTTTTCCTTTTCTTACTTTTCTGTTCTGGTTTTTTTTTTGTGTGTGTGTTCAATTTGAGTTGGCCTGGGTTTCTGAAACCCAAGTGCCTGAAGCTGTGAGCCATTTCCCCAGAACAAAAATCTGAGTCCCAGTGCCTCAGTTTGATTTAAACAGTGCCTGGATCTACATATGCTCACAGTGTTCAGAAGCAGCTGCCCAGGGATCAGTGCTTAACCTATTTACAGGACAAGTTCTCAAAACAGTAACCAGAGGTTTTAGTCTCACTGTCCTCTGTGTCAGGTGTTTCTCCCTCATCAAATAGCACTTCTTGTTCCCAAATATCCCACATTCACATCAGCAGTAATGAAATATGAAAACATGCCCCAAATGCCAGTTTAGTTATGCATCAGGGGACACTCTCAAGCAGGCAAAATGGAAAGCAATTGCCTGGTTACACAGTAAAATCAGTTGATAAATCTTTCTTTCCCATGGTCCCTTTCTTTTTATTAATATCTTCTTCCCTCATTATTTTACCCCCATTTTCCTCTCCAAATATGTGATTTTTAATAGGATAGTTGAATGAATACGACAATCACCTGGAATGTGCTTTGCTTTTTCTCATAATTCTGCTGCAGCTGTGATTTTCAACAACTAATCTTTGCCATCCCTGGGAGGGATGGCATTTCTCCATATTACAGTGTGTTGGCTTTGTACAGCCTGGTTTTCGGTAGTGGTGGGGGGCACAGAGGTGGCTTCTGTGAGAATCTGCTGGAAGCTTCCACCATGTCCGGCAG
Source organism: Corvus moneduloides (assembly GCF_009650955.1). Taxonomy (NCBI): domain Eukaryota; kingdom Metazoa; phylum Chordata; class Aves; order Passeriformes; family Corvidae; genus Corvus; species Corvus moneduloides. The sequence continues at coordinate 16,131,303 of NC_045477.1, read as the reverse complement.
AGCCAATCCCTGATGGCTCCAAAGATGGACATGCCACTGGCCAAGACTGGGCCAATTAGAGATGGTGGTAATGCCTCTGTGATAACATATTTAAGAAGAAAATCAAAATGAAGTGGGGCACAGTTTTTTTCAGAGAAGAGGAGGTGAGAACATGTGAGGGAAACAACATGGAGACACCAAGGTCAGTGGAGAAGGAGGGGGAGGAGGTGCTCCAGGCACCAGAGCTGAGATTCCTCTGCAGGCCGTGGTGATGATCAAGGTGAAGCAAGCTGGCCCTTGCAGCCCATGAGGGTCCACGGGAGATGCAGAAATCCACTCATGATGCCTTGAGAGGCCTCCTAGAAACAGAGACTAGACAGGAGTAAGGGAATAAGGTAGGTATTTATTTGAAAGGCCTTCAAAGGTACCCTCTGGGGAGCCAGAAGCTATTGCCAAGATGGACCCCAAGATGGATGACAGGTCACAAGTTCTTCACACTTTTATAGGTTTGGTTCATTTGCATATCATGGTTAATTCTCCAATTAAAGCCTCTGTTTAATGATGTAATTCCCCTCAGCTTGCCCCCCTCTTAGAGGCTCTTTGGTTTATACTTTTTGGGCCTAGGACAGTCTAGGTGTCCTTGAAGAGCAGGCCCGGAGAGGCTTTGTTATGTCTACCTAGCATGAGAGAACAGAAATTAACAGGCTACAAGAAACTTCAGAGTTACACACCAAGCAGTACAGGATTTGAAAAATATAAAAGTTAAAACTTAAGGCATCACCCACAGCCTGTGGGGGAGGTGCCCATGCCAGAGCGGGTGGATGCCTGGAGGAGGCTGTGATCCAGTGGAGAGAAGGGGAGGCCCTGCTTCCAGTCTGGAGCAGCCTGTCCTTGGAGGACTGCATCCCATGGAAGAGTGACCCACACTGCAGCAGTTTTGGGAGGATTGTCTGCCCTTAAGAGGGATTCATGTTGTAGCAGTCCTGGGAGGACTGCTGCTTGTGAGATTGGAACCACACAGCAGAAGCTCACAGAGAACTGTCTCCAGTGGAAAGGGACCTCATGGCACAGCTAAGGGAAGGACTCCTCTCCCTGAGTAGTGGAAGAAGATCTCGGGTGATGAACTGACTGAAGTCCCCACCCCCCATCTCCCTGTGCTGTCAGTGGGAAGGAGGGAGGGGTTGGGGGGAAAAAGGTGTTTATAAGGGCTTATTTTACTTCTTACTATCGTCCTCTGACTTTGTTAGTTATAAATTCACTTTGTACTTCTAAGCTGAGCCTGTTTTGCTCTTGGAGTGTTTTCTCCCAGTCCTTACCTCAACTCATGAACCCTTCATTTAGTATTTTTTTTCTCTCCTCTGCCCAGCTGTAGCAGGGGAGGGCAAGTGAGTGGCTGTCATGGATGCCTGGTGTTTTCCCAGTGTCAAAACCATGACATACAGGAGTATTGTAAAACAGAACCACTTGAAGTCATTGAGTGGCTCAGGTACAGTTTTGGGGAGGCCCTTAAATAACCTTAACAGATTAATGAAATGCTGTGCCCCCGTCTTCTAGCCAAAATGCTTTGCCACTCACATCACTTGGACTTACATTACCTGTAACAACCAGGGAAAAGGGCTGAGGAGTTGTGTGTGTGTTTGTGTGTGTGTGTTTAAACAATTGCTTTTGACAAAAAAAAAATTGTGAGTTTTCTCGTGATGCCAAAAGATGTTTGCTTTTTATATACTTTTCATATATTCATAGCTCTGTAGACTATTATTGTATATATAGTTTCTTACCTAACTTTAGTACTTTGTTAGACAAACACATTCCTGGAATCCTATTCTAATCTTGCTTCTTCTCTGAATAAGGCCATGTCACTTTCCCATGTATTTAGACATAAACAATGTAGGGCTAGAAGCAAGGGGGAGGCTTCAGCAGGGGGCCAAACCAAGAGAGGGAATTGCTTCATTAACTGTACTTCTAACTGGGGATTCTTGTCAATTATGTTAATTTGCTAAACTTACTTATAAAAGTGTCAGAACCCTATTATCATTTGTGCGCTCTGCCAGAAGTGCACCTGGAGGACCTTCAATAAATGGTAACTGCTTTTGATCATTTTAATCTTGTTTGGGTTGTGATTTTAGGGCTGAAAAGGCATCACCCCAAACCTGACTTATGGATGGTGGAAGGCAGAAGAAATTATGATCCCCAGCAAAAACTGAGCACTCTGCAAGCCCCCTTAAAGCTCTCCTAAAGCTTTATCTCTTGCCCCAAGGCACTCCCTCTAGGATGGACATTTCTCACCCAAAGGAGTGTTAGAAGACCAGAGGGCCTGGGTATAGAAAAGCTTGCCTTGGCTGCCCATGCTTAGTAAAATGAAAAATGTGAGTACTGGTGTTGGAAGAGACTCCCCTGGTGAAAAGATGAGTAGAGCTCATAGCCTAAGGAAACCCATCACCAGCAAGGCTGGTCAGCTCCCTGGACCAGGTGAAGCCCTGTCACAGTGAATTGTCCCCCTGCTTCACTCTAGATTGATACAGTTGCATGCCTCTCATAAAACCCTCCTCAGCACTTCTGACACTCAGACCTGCACACACAAGCAGTTGTTCTGCATTTGCAGTATGTTCTGCCTAAACATCACAGTGGCAACACCCGGGACTTAATATTTCAGCCAGTCCAGGAATAAATTACTGTTCAGGGCAAAGATAAGTGGTTTAAACAAAAGATGGTATAGCTCTATGGGCGTTTTGGAGGGCACTCACTTGGAGGGCAACCAGATATATCCTTGTTTTGTTTAACTTTAACAATCCTACTCAGGCAATTTTTTTCCTCCTTTCTCTAGTTCTGCAGCATTATTTTAATCCTGTTGCTGTTTAATTTTAGTATTGTCTATAATCTTCCTTTAGAGCCAAAGCATTCTGCAAAAATGATGACAGGGCAAATAATAGTAAAACTGTATTTTGTGGCACATACACTTTCATGAACTGGGGATTGCTCTGTATCTGTGTATTAGCACTGTAAAATTGTTTGCCACATGACTGTGTTGGCTTAAATCACCAAAAAGTCTGAAGATGCAGGCAGAAAAGGGGGGAAAAAGGCCTCTAGATTTTTTTTCTGTCTCCATTTGAACCTGCAGGTGTTGGGGAAGATGAAACAGAAAAGCATTGTAAATATGATTGCCTGACAAAAGATTTTGGGAATATGAAAACTACAGGCAACATCGAAATGAAAGCCACTTTTGAAATACCAGGTCTTAGTTACTGAACAACTAGAAAACAATGGTATGGCCACTGAAGATAATCCCCTCTTGATGGAACAATACCCTCTGCTTGCAAACAGGTCCAAGGGTCAGAGCAGACCCTACTAGCTCAGCAGAAGGGGTCCAAAGAGTAGTTTTTAGAAGTTAAGATGTAACACTCTATGGTAATACAAGAACTCTTATAGGCTGTATGTAAATGCTATAGGATTTGTATCTTGTATTAGATTGGTTAGTGACAATTAGAATATTCAGTACAGAAGATGATTTATTGTATTGTAACCAGGACTTCAGACACTTCATTCCTTTCCTTCCTTACTTCCACTCTTGCTCTTACACCCTCTCTCTCTCTCTCACCTGCTTACTCTCTTGGGCCTGCTCAGAGCTGAGTCCGGCAGCTCTGAGCAGTGCCCCAATACTCAAGCCTCTTGCATTAAACCGACTGTGTCCCAAGACCTGCCTATAGAGATCTCCCCGTCTCCGTCTCCGTCCCGACCGAACCCGCCCATAACCTACATGCAGGAACTCAAGTCTTCGTGGTCCAGAGAACAGAAGCAGGGGAGAATATGATGACTCTGACAGAGGCTAAAGTTCATCTTTCCTCAAGGAAGGTAGTCAGATAAAGTCCAGACCTGACTGGTATCTCACCTGGTGATGAGCCTCTAAAGGTAAGAGACTAATTCATGTGGATGATTTGTTCTCAAGACCTTTTTCCACATATCAAAGTGTCTTGGTCCTGCTTTTCAGGATTTACTGAGTTACATACCACACTGTACAGGGATTATTGTAGAGGAGACCAGGTTGTGCCTGAACTCATGCAGGATTAGCACAGTGAATACACCCCACACTTGTGTCAAGGCCACAGCCAAAGTGGTCACAAGTGTGAGGATGCTCAGGGAGCAGATCTTAGCTGCTTGGTGGAGAGGAGAGATTGGACAGAGGTAATGCTGCTGAGGTGTGTCACAGGCAGGGCACATATGTCATATGGCCATGCAGGTTGGCATAACTTCCTTGGGAGCTCATTTCCAAGGAGACTGTTCTTGCTAAGAAGTCTGAAATTGTGGAAGGTTGGCAGAACTGGTGTAATTGTCTGAACTCTTTCGAGTTTTCAAGGACCACTATTTTTCTGTTTCTCTGCAACTGAATTAGGCTCAAAGAGGTGGGAGGCCAGCTTGCAGACTTCTCTTGAAGAGTGCATTCCTTTTTATGCAGGTTTTTTCAGGTTCTCCTAGCTTCTGGGGAAAAGCCATCTTTTCCTCTCCTTCCTATTGAGATTTTCAAAAGAATCTCCAATAAAACTGTACAAACAGAACTGCAAAAATTATATCTGTCTCGGTAAAAATAAAGGGTTGTTTTCTGCCTTCCCTACAAAAAGTGATAAAGTTGATGCTTTCCTGGAAGCTTGTGATCATTATGCATCCATGTATCCTTGGCCTCCCATTTGCCCTCAACTGAAGATTGCTGAGACTGAAATAAAGAACAAATGAACAAAAGTCCTTTTTAAAATGTGCAAATACCTGAAATGCTCCTGCCACAAGCAGCCCCCAGAAAAAAGACTGTGACAGGAAAGTTATGTCTTACAGTGTATTCTGTTTAATTGCCATAATGCTTCCCACAGTTTAAGCAGGGAGCGAATAATTGCAGAAGCTTAATTGTAAGTAAAACATGGCTTATATTTCCATAAATCTTTCTTTCCTGGGGTTCCACAAGTTTGTGTTCCTGCTAGTTTTATCCGTTTTTTTTCAGAAGAAGACAAAATGTTCTTCCTCGTCCCTGACCTGTGCAGGTCAGCTGATGTCCCCACAGCTAAATCCCTTCCCAGTGCAGGTCTGCCCTATCCTTTCCTTGCCAAAGGCTATCTTCCCCATAAAACTAGGAAAGAAGCCAACTTCTTCCTCCTCTTTTGGATCCTCACTAACCTGAACATCATTTAATGGTTTAGTTGTATGTTTATGCTGCATGAAGGTTAAATCACTAAAAACTCTGCTGCGTGGGGCATTGCCTACACTGAAGCTGTGTTTGCAACTTTTTAATGACTACAGTTTCATGTTTTGGCAACATTAATTAATACCAGTGCTGCCAATGGAAGTGGCTATAGTTAACAATGTTCCTCTTGTTTTTTTGGGGTTTTTTTCCTGATTATCAGTCCTGAAAGACTTTTACTTTTTTTTACATTAAAGAAATTTCATGTCTGGACTCTCTGAAATTTCAACATGATGAACTTTGCACTGTAGTTTGTCAGTCTTTTTGTGAAGAGAAGGTTGCTTCCTTGGGGACACAGGGACAGCCAGGCTCTTGACCTGTCTATGGAAAGGCAGGCAGACAACAAGATCCTGGTTCACACTAAATCAGGTCTAAAATACAGATCTCAGATTTTTCTCTGTGGATCCAGAGAACATGGACCTGGACTCAGGAACCTTGACTCTGACAGCCTACAGTCTCTGTACAATGCCTTGGTAGAGCTGATGTACTGTGTGAACTGTTTTCCCATAAACCAGATCTAAACCTGAGCTTCTTAAACTCTGTCACTTGAACTGTCATCTGAAGAGAAGACAGTGTTTATGTGACTTCTGTTTTGTGCCATAAATTAAAACAAGACAAAACACAGATTCTCATAGCCAAAATGAAACACAGGATTTGTAGTATTCAGTAGTAAAGAAAACTTTATTTCCTCATTTTCTCTTGTCTTCTCTGATTCAGTAAATTCCATTTTGGAAGCTAATTATATTAAGTAGCTTAACTTATTATAGGCCTGATGGCAAGCAAGCATATGTAAGTCTAATATCCAAATTATTCCCAGAGAGACAATCCATTGTTTCAGCTAGTGATTGAAGTGTCCCTTTATATTCACCATGCTATATTCAAAATTATTTAATTTCAACATCTAATTTTTTTTTTCAGCCAGAAATGATAAACAAATTATTTGGAGCCTAAACGAGTAGGATCATGGTAAATATCTCTCCTTGTCTCAACTTACTTAATAAGGAATGTTGAAAATCTGGGGAGCTTTGATGCAAAATGGTTCCTTTGCCTGCTCAAGAAAGAGAAATTATATAGGATATCTTTACTAGAGATTTTTGTTACTACATTTTTGAAGAGACATATAAAGAGGGAACAATATTAGAAGTGATCCCACTGTTCCCTGTCCTTCCTGAAGTTGTAATCCAAACATAGGTATTTTTGTATTTTTGCTTTATACTGTAAACCTTGTTTTTAACAAGCAGCCCAAGGAACCGAGAGCTCTTATGGCCAGCCTTTGCTTTGTACAGACTCTTTAAAATAAAAAAAACTGGGCCTCTTTTCTAAATAAGGTTTCACATTTATAGCAGAAGAAGGCATCCATCTTAAGCACTGCAAACATTTCTGTGAATTCTGGGATAAAGTATTGTAAAATAACACTGTCTCTTTCTTAGCTGTGTCATGGTTAAATAAAGCATCATATTTCCTAAACACTTACAGCATTTCTTTAGTCTAATAGTCAGCATTTGCCCCCAAATCCCAATTTCAGTGAGAAAAAGATCAGTCAGTACAGCTCCCACCCATGAAAATCTTTTTGTCAGCTTTGGTTTGTATTCTTGTGCTCACATGTAGCTAGAGTTGGGATTATTAATGTTTAACAGGAGAAGCTATAGAAAGATTCATGAAAAGTCGTCAAACAACCCAAAGGGCTCTTCAGATATGAGCACTTCTATAAAATATTGAAGAGAAACATGTGAATCTTTCTTCGATCCAGACACAGATTTAATTAAAAATTTAATTTTCTTTATCTTATTTGAGATCTCTGACTACAGACAGTGTCTGTGGTGGTTTTTTGCTGGCTTCCCATCTGTTGTGGCCAACCCTGAATGTCGGAATGCTGATGAAGATTTTGGGTAGTGCCAGTCTGAATCACAGGGTGTGAAGTACCTCCTGTTTCCCCAGCATACAGCTCTCTACCATTTGCACAACTGGATCCTCATCTTCCTCAGGAGAAATCTCACTGCTCAGTTATCAGATGCTCCTCCAAGAGCTTCCTTGCTCCTGTTGCAGATGTTGGACTCTCATGAGGCACAGCCCTGCCATCTATCTATTTATCTATCTATCTATCTATCTATCTGTGGAAGGATGGCTGCAAGAAAGAGGACATGAAACTTAAAGCTCAGCAGCTAACCACAAGAATGAGCAAGGTCAACATGACCGTGAGCCTGCCTGCTAGACAAAGATAGGATCTTGTGGTCAAGCGAGACAAGGATATGAGTTACAGCCCTAACCACAGCTGGGCAGAGCTAAGAAAATGTAACTTTTAAGAATTATCCAATCAACTAAGGACAACTATGATTAGCTAATAAAGCCGGCTATAAATGTAATCGCAGAATCACTAATAAATGAAGCTTGCTTAACAATCATATTGATTGTCCGCATCTTCCCTCGTCTTCCGCAAATGGTGACGCCGACGTGATACAAGGACAGCACGACAAGAGGATGAGTGAGAAAGCCCCGGTAAGCAGCGACCGGGAGGCAAAAGGAACCGCAGCGCTGGCGCTTCCTGTTCCCGCGCCTGGACCAACCCAATAACGGAGTGTCCGCCGCACGGTGAGTTGCCTGCAGGGGAAAGGCTGCAACGGGCGCCCGTACTAACAGGCTGAAAGATGGAAAGACAGGCAGCTCTTGATTTACTCACTTGCTTTTTAGAAAAGCATAGAGTTCAGGACCTCGATTTAAAAAAGGACCTGCCAGGGTTACTCGCGTACAGAAACGCGCAGGGGTTTTTCAAGGACCCTAATACTGTGTTTGATGTGGCAGAGTGGAGGCGGTATGGAGACTAGCTGTGGGAGCAAGTGATAGACGACAACAAAGCCGCAAAAAGGGTTATGAAACCATGGCGAGCAGTCATTGATAGTCTAAAGCAGCATCATATTGAGCAAAACCTAGCCGCGGTAGCCAATTCCTACTTGAAAAACGGGGGGACGGTCCCACGTTCGAGCACAGGCGAGCCAGAAATAAAACCAGGGCAGTTAGTCCTAGGGAGTGATAATGTCTCCAAACCCCCAGCCACTTGAACAATCTCAGTCGCTGCTTGAGCTAGCAATGCAGCGGCAGAGAGCACGTCATCAACCCAAACAGCAGAGCCCTCTGCCCCGCCGGCAGAAGAAGCACATTCAAAAACAGATCCCCTGAGACAACCACACCCCAATGAGCCTCACAAACACAAAAAGGGGTAGACTGGGACCATATAAAAAGCGAAGCATTACAAGCCAGCGACAGCACTATTTTAAAGGAGCTTGAGGATGGCTGGGCATTCCCTGTGGTATATGGCCAAGACAATCAGGGAAATGTCACGGCCACATACAGCCCTCTGGATTGGAAATTGCTATCCCAGCTCCGCAGTACTGTCGCTGAGTCTGGCATCCACAGAGAGCCAGCAAAACAGATGCTAAATTATATTTGGGGAACTGGCATTTTACTGCAAGAAGACATTAAGACCATTATGAAAATGATTCTAACCCAATCCCAATTAATGCTATGGCAGTCGCATTGGAACACTATGCAACACTGCGGCCCATCTCCCCAGACCCGCCGGCGATCCTCTAGCCAGATTCACAGCAGACCAGTACACAGGAGTAGGGATGTATGCCTCCATAGAGGAACAAGCTCGGCTAGGACCAGAATTACTGCGAGAAGCCATGCGACTAGCTAGGGCTGCCCTAAGTCGGGTCAGGACTGCCCCGCCGACCCCCTCGTACATGGGAATAAAGCAAGGTAGAAATGAGACCTTTGTATCATTCATTGATCGAGTTGCAGACACCATTAACAGATCTGATGTGCAAGAATGGATGAAAGGTGCCTTGTTAAGGCAATGCGCCATGGAAAACGCAAACTCCAGCACCCGAGCTATTTTAGTAACTCTGCCAGGGAACGCCACAGTAGAAGAAATGCTAGAAAGAATGAGCAGGGTCCCTGTAGGAGAGCGTGCCATGCTCGTAGAGGCAGTAAGAGAGGTAGGGCGCAGTATCAAAGAAAACCAGAGACAAGTACTGGCCGCCCTAGCCCCCCTGCAGGCCAAGCCAGCGGCAGTGCTGAGAGGCCCCACATGTCCTCGATGCTTCCGCTGCGGACAGCAGGGACACATTCGCTGAGAGTGCACCGCCTCAGAAGTTTGGTGTCAGAGATGCCAGATGGACAACCACAGCACCTCAGCATGCCGACGCAGACAGGGAAACAGGAAGCCGAGCGCTCGGAGCCGCGGCACGATGACACCAACAGTGGCTCCCGCAATAGCATCAGCACCCCACCCCAACCACTCCAGCCAGCCGGTCGCCTCCATGCCAGCACCTCAGGAAGCCTCGGCTTGGACTTGGCAACCACAGTAGACATTGTCCTTGCAAACAAAGAAGTCATATGCGCACCCACGGGGGTGTGTGGCCCTCTAAAGCACAATGCACAAACCTATGGAGCACTACTAATAGGCCGCTCCTCAGCAGCTCTAAAGGGCCTCCTCGTTATTCCTGGACTCATTGACGCCGACTACACGGGGGAAATTAAAATCATGGTTCAAACACAGTTCCCTCCATTGATTATACCTGCCAGCAGCAAGATAGCTCAACTAGTTCCCCTGCCGCACCTCATCCAAGATGCGAATAGCCGCGCCCTAGAGCCCAGAGGCAACCGAGGATTCGGATCAACAGGAGGCCTGGCGCTCTTGACAGTACCTATGAACGCTCGACCAGTAGTCCGCATTACGCTCAGCCATGGCCCAGAAGGAATTCACCTGAGAGCCCTCCTAGACTCTGGAGCCGACATCACCATCATCTCCCACCAAGAATGGCCGCCACATTGGCCCCTTCAAAACGCAGCCGTAGCAGTAAAAGGGGTAGGGGGAGCATCAGCAGTACAACGGAGTGCCCCCGTCCAAATAGCGCTTGATGGCCGCCAGCTAACCCTTGCAGTCACCATTATGCCATTGCCAAAGGGCGTGTCCGCCTTGATCAGACGTGATGTACTCAGCCAAATCAGAGCAGTACTCACTATAGAAATGGCTTTTCAATAGCAGCCATTGCATGGACTTTCCCCATTCCACTCATGTGGCTCAGTGATGATCCCATATGGATTGAGCAGTGGCCGCTAAAAGAGGAAAGTCTTGTCCAAGCACACTCCCTGGTGCAAGAGCAGCTAAACCAAGGTCATGTCCGGCCATCTACCAGTCCCTGGAATACGCCCATATTCATAATCAAGAAGAAATCTGGCAAGTACCAACTACTACATGACCTGAGGGCCGTGAACGCCCAGATGCAAGCAATGGGAGCACTACAGCCAGGGCTGCCCAAACCAGCAATGCTACCCGAGGGTTGGCCCCTGCTGATCATAGACCTAAAGGACTGCTTTTTCACCATCTGCCTGCACCCTGCAGACACGCCGAGATTTGCCTTTACCTTACCATCAATTAATAAACAAAGCCCCGCACAATGCTTTGAGTGGGTTGTGCTGCCGCAAGGCATGCGTAACTCTCCCACCCTGTGCCAGCTCTTTGTAGACGCTGCTTTGCAACCCCTTCGGCAAAGGTGGACACAAACAATCATTTATCATTACATGGATGATATCCTGCTAGCTCAGCCAGAGCCCTTCACCCCAGCACAAGAGCATGAGCTGGTAAAGCAACTGAAACTGCATGGCCTAACAGTGGCACCATAAAAAATTCAACGCACTCCTGCTTGGAAATACCTTGGCTGGGAGATCACACAATCGCACATTCGACCTCAAAAACTTGCGCTGCAGACAAAAGTGCGCACACTCCACGATGCGCGACGCCTGCTCGGAGATCTGCAGTGGCTGCGACCAGTCGTTGGCCTGTCCAACGACGACCTTAACTGCCTGCGCCCCCTACTCAAAGGTGTTGACCCAGCAGCTCCAGTGCACCTGACGCCTCAACAAGAAGCACAAATTCAACAAATAAGTGACCTAGTCACACAGCGCGCAGTAGCGCGTCGGGACCTCACAGCACCTATAGACCTTACAATCCTTACCAGTCCAGAGCAGCTCGCCGCCACTCACACACAAGAAAAGAAAACGGGGGAGCCATGAGTCCTAGAATGGCTCTTTTCGACCTTGCAGCCAAAGACAACACTGCAAGAGCAAATTGAAAATCTGGCCGAGCTAATCCGAAAAGGGCGAGACCGAGCACTTCAAGTAACGGGCCGAGAACCCAACACCATTTATGTCCCCATAAAGAAAGACGTACTAGATTGGTATCTACAATATTCCAATGCCCTCCGCGCCAGCCTGCTCACAGAAGGGACTCCAGTTGATACCCAGCCAGTTAAAGTGCCTATGCTACAGTGGATGCAGTTACACACTTGGATGCCTAAGCCAAAGCACTCGCTACAACCCTTGCGAGATGCCACGACAGTGTTTACTGATGCAGGAAGAAGATCGATGAGAGCCGCCGCTGTATGGCACGATGGCAAGCAGTGGTGCCAACATGTCCTGCCAGCAGACCCGGATGATTCCTTGCAGACACTGGAACTGGCCGCTGTTGTTTGGGCACTCAGCAACTGGCTGAAAGACCACATCAACATCATTACAGACTCCCTGTACATGGCGGGCGTGGCACAGCGAAACCGCTCGTATTAAAGAAGTGTCCAATAAAAGGTCGTTTACCCGAATGTGCCAGCTAAGACAAGCAGTACAGCAGCGAGAAGAAGCCTACGCAGTACTCCACATCCGCAGTCACAAGTGGAACGAAGGCCTAGGAGAAGGCAATGCCCTTGCAGATCGACTAGTGACCGCCATCGCCGTGCCCCTCGATCAATTTCAGCTCGCACGATAAGCCCATGAGACATTCCACCAGAATGCCAAAGGTTTGCATCGGCAGTTCCGCATTACAATGGAAGACGCGAGAAGTATTGTGCGAGCCTGCCCCACATGCGGTCATCGTGGACTAGGCCTAGGAATCGGAGTCAACCCCCGCGGAACAGGTCCCAATAGCCTCTGGCAGATGGATGTGACCCATGTCCCTGCTTTTGGTAAATTACAATATGTGCATGTCGCCATAGACACCTTTAGCCATTTTGTCTGGGCTACAGCACAATCAAGTGAGAAGGCGCTACACGTAGCTAGACATCTCACAGTTTGCTTTGCCGTCACGGGAGTGCCAAAGCAAGTGAAAACAGACAACGGCCCTGCCTACACCAGCACGAGCATGAGATGGTTCTGCCAGAAGTGGAGCGTACAGCATGTTCTGGGAATTCCGCACTCCCCAACAGGACAGGCCATCGTCGAGTGAGCGCACCAGACACTAAAGCAATACCTAGAAAAGCACCATGAAGTCAAGGACCCCCAAGAACGACTAGTGAAAACGCTCTTTGTGCTGAACTACCTTTGTATTACAGGAGACAGAGATGTTCCGGCCGCCATAACACATTTTAAGGAATCAGAAGCCAAACCAAAGACACCGTCCATGAAAGTCTTATATCGGAACACCCGAACCGGACATTGGGAAGGGCCAGCAGAAGTACAATATATAGGGAGAGGTCACATGTGTGTGCTTACTCCCACAGGTCCGTTGTGGGTACCGAGCCGTTGGACCCGACCTGCTCTAGCAGATGACAGAGAGTTTCCGCGAAACCAGAGACAGACACCTGCTTCGCCTTCATTTAGCAGTTGACAACCCTTTACGACTCATCGAAAATCTGCTAAGGCGACCTCTCCCCTGGACCAGCAAATGAGAGCTGCGGACTTTGATAAGCTGGGTGAACAGGCAGGGGTGGCAAGGAATACAAACCCAGACCTGTCTCCATTGCGGCCAAGCTAGGTGCCGTGCCTGGGTCAAAATCAGCTGTGGGGGCTGCAAATGAAAAGTGTGGGTATTCCAGGAGTGCTTGTGATCTCGATGGTGTCACAATTGCTATAGCAATTGGGTCCAAAGATCCTGGGCACGAGGCTTGGCTAGCTGGACTGGGTACCCTCCTGACATAGCGTTCAGCCTTATAGAAGACGTAAGTCAAAGAACCAATTGGGTCCTAGCTTGGAACCTTTGGCGAGCTGTAGCACGGCTGGCAGCCCACGAGGCCACTCAGATACTTGGCCACCGCTGCAAAGTAGGGCTTAAAATCCCTCAGTTGTGGGAGGTCGAAGATGAAGATTGGGACCGCATTTGCTGTCGCTTTGTTGTGGTCCCTCTGGTGGACCACCAAAACAGCTGTGCACCACATAGACCACCAAGAGCACATGTGGGTCACCTGGGCTAACCAGACAGGCCAAGAGTCCTTCTGCTTATCACTAGCCACGCCTTCCGATCCCCTCCGTACCTGCCTTATCGGAGTCCCATTGACAAAGGCCAGTAGCTTCAAAAGCTACACCTCTAAATATCAAGAGCCAGAAGCCGCGTTCTCGGCCTTTTGTGTTGTGACGAGCAGTAGCACAACACTCGGCATCTGCAAGACCCTTCAAATTAAGCAGAACCCTTTAGCCGCCCAAGCACAAAATACCGCCCTAGGCCTTAATACATCTACGCTCAAACCGCAAGAGCTAGATCTCTTAGGCTCCCAGCCTGGTCCCTATTGCCTTATGTTTGGATACTATGGCTATAACGGCAGTTTAAAGCCCCAACAGCCGATCAATGTTAGCACATGGCTGAGCCCGACCACCTCATGGTACTCCAATGGCACAGCCTACTGCAATGGCTCAGTGTGGCCAGTTAATGACTCTCCACAAAAACCTAGGGCATTACCCTCGGGAACCTTCCTTATTTGCAGAGATAGAGCATGGCCAGGAGTGCCTTCTAAGCCGATGGGAGGGCCGTGTTATTTTGGGAAGCTAACAATGTTTGCCCCTAGCATCCAGCAAATCCTAAACATCACGCACAAACGATCACGACGGAGCATTTGTCAGTTAGGCCCCGATTGCAGAGACAATGTGGAATTATGGGAACCCCCTGCTGTCTTTTTTGCCTCTCTCCTAGCCCCAGGAGTCGCGTCAGCACACGCCCTCACCCAGCTTAAGAAGCTCGCATGCTGGGCAGGCAAGCAAGCAAATGTCACTTCAGACGTGTTGAGAGAACTCGCTACAGATGTAGATAGCCTGCGCCATGCACTGCTGCAAAATTGTGCAGCCATTGACTTCTTATTGCTAGCACAAGGCCATGGCTGCCAAGAATTTGAAGGAATGTGCCGCTTTAATCTATCTGATCACAGCACTTCCATCCATAAGCAGCTGCAATGGCTGCGAGAGCATACTCAGAAGCTTACTGTAGAAAGCAAGCCCTTTGATCAACGGCTTGCTAGCCTCTTTGGTAATCTTTCCCCTTGGATGCGAACCATTTTAACAGAAGCTTTTCGCTGGCTCAGTATAATTTTTGCCATGCTGCTTATTATCCGGATAGCTTATTCTTGCATTATTCGCCAAGTAACAAAGATCACAAACAATGTCCTGCTTGTGCAAAAAGAGAAAACAGGAATTGTGGAAGGATGGCTGCAAGAAAGAGGACATGAAACTTAAAGCTCAGCAGCTAACCACAAGAATGAGCAAGGTCAACATGACCGTGAGCCTGCCTGCTAGACAAAGATAGGATCTTGTGGTCAAGCGAGACAAGGATATGAGTTACAGCCCTAACCACAGCTGGGCAGAGCTAAGAAAATGTAACTTTTAAGAATTATCCAATCAACTAAGGACAACTATGATTAGCTAATAAAGCCAGCTATAAATGTAATCGCAGAATCACTAATAAACAAAGCTTGCTTAACAATCATATTGATTGTCCGCATCTTCCCTCGTCCTCCACATCTATCTATCTCTATATCTCTATATCTATATTTCTGCACTGAGCAAATAAATATTTTTGTTTAATTTCTTTGAAATTCTCCACAAAATTTGATGTTTAGGTATCCAGGGATGCATGATACCAAAAATATAATTTGATACTTGGTAGCAGAATAATTGGTTTCTGCCTTTTGTTCAGGCCACTCTCAATTTGAGACCTTGCTCTTGCATGTGTTTTTTTTAAGGCCACTGAAATTATCTTCATGCAGGCAGCAACTCACCCTGATGCCATGAAAACAAACAAGAAAACAAATAAAAGCTACATCTGTCATGTTTCCTAAACTATATTGATGAAAAGAGAAACCAGGCCATAGGAGTGATTATGTGTATCAGATGTCTGACAGCCTATGCTGTCAGTGACTTAAATACTTTGCTTGAAAGAGAACAGTACTGCCTACAAAAAAAAAAGATTATCTGAACCGGAAGTAGGACCTGACTTTTCAGGGTTTGGGATTTTTTTACTTGGACTTTTTTATTCTGCTTTTTAAAATTCGTTTTGTTGTTGTTGTTGTTGTTATTATCTTCCAGGCAGATAAATACGAAATTTACTGACCATCATACCAATAGAAGGTATTGGCACATCTCTTTTAAAATATGTTTTGTTTAGGTGACCTGAAATAGCTCCTAAAGGAAAAACTACCCATTACAGGCTGTTAGAGAGCTGATAAATTAGATGAGTGACCTGCTGAAGACACCTTGCTTTCTTCATTGCCTGCAGATGGATCCTAGATAAAATGTGTACTCTAAACACAGGGGGTGTGTTTCAGTTGTTTTAAGTCCTCATGTGATTTCAGCTTTTGGCTCCTTCAAAGGGCAGTTTGGGGCTAGAAGATGATGCAGGACTGGTGGAGCCACACATCTTCTGAAGTTGCAGGTAGGTTAGGCTGAGAGTTCTCAAATGATCGTGGATATTTGTGGTTTTGTTACGGATTTATACCTATAATGCCAGTTAGACCAGAGGAGTATTCCCCTGGTCTCTCCCTGTTACTGGGGACTGTGCCTTGTTAAGAGATCTGCAGCTCTTGAAATTTGAAGTAAAAGATAAGAAAAGCAATGTAAATCTCTTGGCTGTTTCAGTGCAGAGAAAAAGGTTTCATCAAGTATGTGATAAAAAAAAAGCTTTAAACCATAAGGAGTTATGGCAGCTTCAAGAATCATTCCTACTATTCCCTGTAGCTCTGGTTATCCACTGCAATCTACTGTTGTGACAGCAATGAAATTGGTTGTAGGTATGTGGGTGTTCATGCAGGTATCTATAAATTGTGGTGGTTCTTTGACACCTCTATAACTACAAGAACTCCAGACTGGTGAAGCTATTAAGTTTCCAGTTCCTGTTTCAAAATGGCAAGAAATGGTTTTTAAACCTGACTGTTTGCTGGAGCAGTGACACCGGTCATACCCTGCAGGCCCATACTTGTGTTTCTGGAGTCTTTCAGCCACACACACTTTGGCTGTGGTACCTATTAAGACTCTTATTTACACAGTGTCATAGCAACACATTAATTTAGCTTTTGGCCTATAACTGCTTGCTGGATTTTGTTTTCTGATACAGAACAGAAACTTTTTGCTTTAGTGCCACAGCAACAAGATCAGTTTGTATGTAAGCATGTATTTACACGAAGATATGTGCTTTTGGGAATGTGTGTAAAAATCCTGGAGGAGGGAAGGGAAGGCACAGAATTAAATGATTTGCCATTACGGCAGCATAATAATTCAAATGGACAGAAAAATCCCTTTAGCTGGGAGGTGAATCACTTGCCAACACACTCCACAGCCTGTAAGACCCAGCAGGTAGAATGAGTTGTGCTCCCTCCCCAGCAAGCATGGGGAAGGAAAAGTTCAGTGATTTTATTTTTTTCATGCTTAGGCATTTCTGATGTAAATAGTGCTACTGACAAAAATGAGAGGAAATCAGAGGGAGGGGAGAGACAACTTTGGAACAAAGTCAGAGGTTATTTCACAAAACACGTGGCAAGAAGACTTCCTAATTCAAATGTTTCTCATTGCCCTTGAACATTCTTAATATACTCATACTTCACTTTTTGTGAGTAAATATCTAGCAGGTGGCAAAACTCCACCAAGCTCTGCAGAGCTTCAGGCCCGTGCCCCCATGCAAACACTTCCCAGTCTACATCAGAGAGCTGTGTGCCTCAATAGGGGCCAGCCACTGCAGCTTCTGCCTGCTGGGTCTCTGAAATGCTGGGCAGTTAGGCTCCCTGTCTGGTAATCACGTTTTGTTTGATATAGCCTCTTAATTATGCCATGAATTTGTGAGGAAATTGCTCATCTCTTTAGAGTGTGTAGATTAAAATTAAAACCGTCAGTTTCCTCTGTTCTTGTGTGAGTGTCAGTTCAACAAACTAATGCGGAGCAAGAAACTGTCCACAGAGATGTCACAAAAGCAGTCTTTTCAGCAGCAGGAAAGGCTGCTATTGACTTTATTGCTGAAGGAAATGTTTGCTTAGACTGTGTCTCCAGGTAACAATAAATCTATTAAAATAAACTCTGCATTAATTTCCTGGCACTTTACATTTCCTCAATGCCTAATGTCTCCATAGAAAATAGCATTGTTTTTTGGGTTTCAAGGATGAAACATGAACAGGTCTCCAAAGATATATATGTTTAATATTATGTTTATTAACAGCAGCAGGGAGGGAACTCTTGCCTCTTCCCTTTATTATTCTTGTGATCAGCCAGAAGCTAGTGTAAAGATTTTGGATCTGCAATGTTTGAGGAAGCCAGTTGTTGTGTGATGGGCGCCATTCTGATGTTTCTGAAATGTACTAAATCAAGAGGAACAACCATTTCTTGGGTTTAATCCTTCAACCTTATCATTCTGAAGGCAGTAACATATTAATTCAGGTAGAAAAGGAGTGGATAATAATTTTTTTCACTTTTTCTATAGAGGAAGAACTGCTGTTCCCACAGTGAGGCTTGCCCATTAATATGAAAGAAAAGGGTAGTACAAGAACCATCAGTGTATTTGGCAGCATTGCCTTGAAGGCAAATAGGACATACCTTTGTGTCAACTGGTATTCAATTGAAGCAAGGCCTCCTCAAACAGGTAACACAAGAACATGTCCAGGTGGGTTTGGAATGTCTCTGGAGATAGAGTCCACAACCTCCCTGGGTAGCCTGTTCCAGTGCTCTGCCACCCTCCATGGAAAGAAGTTCTTCCTCATGTTGAGGTGAAACTTCTTGTGCTTTAGTTTATGGCCACTGCTCCTCATCCTGTTGCTGGTCACCACTGAAAGGAGTCTGGCACCAACCTCTTGGCACCCACCTTTGAGATATTTATATACATTAATGAGATCCCCTCTCAGTCTTCCCCAGACTGAACAGGCCCAGCTCCTGCAGTCTCTGCTCATAAGAGAGATGCTTGAGACTCCTCATCATCTTCATGGCATCTGCTGGACTGTCTCCAGTATCTCCTTGTCTTTCTGGTGTTGAGTAGCCCAGAACTGGACACAACACACCAGATGTGGCCTCACTTGGGCCAAGTAGAGGGGGACGATCACCTCTGTTGACCTGCTGGCCACACTCTTCTTGATGTAGCCCAGGATACCTTTGGCCCTCCTTACTATAAGGGCACTGCTGGCTTATGGTCAACTTGTCACCCACAAATACTCTGAAGTCATTCTTAGCAGAACTGGTCTCTAGCAGGTCAGCCCCAGCCTGTGATGGTACTGGAAGTTGTCCCTCCCCAGTGCAGGACCCTACACTGAACTTGTTGAACCTTATTTGGTTTCTCTCTGCCCAGCTCTCCAGCCTATCAAGATTCCCCTGCATGACAGCACAGTGTTCAGGTATATCAGCCACTCTCCCCAGTTTTGTATCATCAGCAAACTTGCTGAGGGAATATTCTATCCCTTCCTCCAGGATGTTGATGAACAAGTTGAATAAGACTGAACCCAATACTGACCCCTGGGGAACACCACTAACTACAGTCCTCCAACTGGATTCTGCTCTGCTGATCACAACCCTCTGAGCTCTGCCATTCAGCCAGTTCTTGATACACCTCATTGTCCCTTCATCCAACCCGCATTTCCTGAGCTTACCTACGAGGATATTATGGGAGACAATGTCAAAAGCCTTGCTGAAGTCAAGTTGCTGTCCTGGGGTGACTAAAACCAAGACAGCAGCCAACATCCACTGCTCTCCCCTTGTTGACCATCCTGCCATGCCATCATAGAAGGCTATTAGACTGGTCAGGCATGATTTCCCCTTGGTGAATCCATGATGACTACTCTTGATGACCTTTTCGTCTACATGCTTGTTGGTGACCTCTAGAATGACCCTCCATCCCTCACCTTTCCAAGGATAGTGGAAAGGCCGACTGGGTGGTAGTTTTCCGGATCTTCTTCCTCTTTTTTGAAGACGGGAGTGATATTTGCCTTGCTCTGATCATCAGGCACCTCTCCTGTTCTGTATGATTTTTCAAAGATGATGGAGAGCAGCAGAGCAACAACATCTGCCAGCTCCCTCAGCACCCATGGGTGCATCCCATCAAGGCCCATGGTGTTTAGTCTGCTTAGGCAATCTCTAAACAAACCCTCTACAACCAGAGGGGAGTCTTTCTTTCTCTGGCCTGCTCTTACCTCTGAGGTCTGTGGCTCCCAAGAGCCATCCTCAGCAGTGAAGATTGAGGCACAGAAGGCATTCTGTAATTCTGCCTTCTTTGTGTTTTCTACTACCAGGACACCCATCTGATTCAGCAGCGGCCTCTCATTTTCCCTACTCTTCCTTTTGCTGCTGATATACTTGTAGAAGCCCTTCTTGTCCTTGATGTGCTTTGCCAGACTTGATTCCAAGTGGGCCTTGGCCTTCCTTGTCACATCTTTGCATACTCTAATGATGTTCTTATAGTCCTCCCATGTGGTCTGTCTCTTTTTCCACAGCCCATAAATTTCTTTCTTGCATTTGAGATTTAGTAGCAGCTTCCTGCTCATTCACGCAGGTGTCCCTGTGCTCTTTGCCTGATTTCTTCATCATGGGGATACACTGGTTTTGAACTCAAAGGAAGTGTTGCTTAAATAAGGACCGATTCTTGGACTCCCTTCTCTTCTAGGGCCCTATCCCATGGGAGTACTCTAAGCAGGGCCCTGGAGAGGCTGAAGTTGGTTCTCCAGAAATTTAGTCCTGCTTACTGCTTTGCTTCCTCCACGCAGGATCCTGAGCTCCACAATCTCATGGCTGGCTTCCAACCTTCATGTCTTCAACCAGTCCTTCCTAGTGTGTTAGCACAAGGTCCAGCAACATACCTTTCCTTGTTAGCTCTGCTACCACTTGCATGAAAAAGTTATCTTCAGTAATCTGCAGGAATTCCCTGTGTGTGTGCTGGGACATGCTGTCCCTCCAGCAAATATCAGGATGGTTGAAGTCCCCCAGGAGAACCAGGGCCTGTTACTCTGAGGCTGTTTCCAGTTGCCCATAGAAAGCTTCATCAACTTTGTCCATCTGATCAGGTGATAGTAAACATCAACAAGAATGTGCCCCATATTAGCCTGTGCACTAATTCTCAACTCATTTTTCTGTCCCTGGGTAGAGCTTGGTACATTCTAGTTGCTCTGTCACCTCACCTCTGACCTGTCCTTTCTAAAAAAAGAAATTCTGAGTTGAAGTTTTCAATGAACAGGGCAGAAATTGAGCATGGCATAGGTGATGCTTATTTTGATAAACCGTTGAGTCACTAACCCAGGCTTTGTCTGATTCTAGATGCTCATCAGTAATGATGGAATATGGCAATGATGGAATATGGCTAGTTAATGGCTGATTTGCCTTATATTTCATTATGTGTAGCACAGTGCTACATTAAATCTACTTATATTTCATATTAATTCACTTGACATATTCTTATTGTCTGCAAAAGTCTGCTTCTGCCACTCCAGCATTATGAGCTTTTCTTATTTTATTTTGATCAACCTTTTTTGGGGGAGGTGACAGTAGGAGAACATTCTCTGACTTTGATGTGTTAATATATTTTTAACTAGAGACAATTTAGAACTATGTCAATATGTGGTACAGCTGTACTCTGCAGTTTTTCTCAAGGAAAATGAGGGGTTGTGGGGACAGAGCAAAGAGGGGTTGATCTTTTTGCCCTCATGAACACATTAGACTCTTCTCAGGGATCTACACTGGAGTCTAATGCACATAATGGATATAGGGTGCAAATGGGGCATGCATTCAACCCTAGACCTCAGCAGGTGCTCCGGGTACATGTGCCTGTGGGTTCAGGGGGGTCTGCATGCATATAAGTGTATTTCCTACTGTTTTGAGACATTCTTTTCTTGAGAAACAGAATTATCTCCTCTTCTCTTTTGTGTTGGTGTTACATGGTGTCCTACATGGGCTTTGTGGGTGATGTTAAAAGGCACAAAATATAGATAATGCACTTGGTGGTATGTGAAAATCAAACATCAAGTAGCCAAACATGGCCTAGAAAGAGACAGAAGGACAATTTCAAGCTAGAATAACTTGTTCATAATCATCTGTTTGACTTTATAAAAGTGACTTGGTCAATCCTTGCTTCTTACTGCAGGCCTTTTTTCGCCTCTCTACCAGCTCAGCGGAAACATTACATCCAGTTACACTCTTCCACTTTAAGTTTACTTCATACCATATACACAAGAAATACAGCTTAAAATAAAAGCCAGATTGTATCACAGAGTGTATTCCTTTGGCAAGAAGCGAAATTGATTTTGTGGTAAATTTTACAAGCATGAATTCTTATCATAGAAGAAACTGAATACAGGGTTACCCCAGACTTGGCAATGGCAATGTCTTTTTGCAGAACAGAAAGGATGTGATAGGTAAAACTCAGTTATAACTATTTATATATATTTTTGTTTGTGGTTGTATTTTATAGGCAGGGGAAGAAGCAGAGATGTTGGTTTCAATTCATCCCTAAAAGATAAAGTGTAGTAAATGAGACTGGCTAAACAACAGTACGGAGAATAATGTGGAAGTGTTGAAATACAGAAAATATTTGGGGAAAACAGACTAAGTCTTAGGGATAAATCAAGGGCACCAATTTATTTTTATGTTCTTCCAGGGAATCTTAAGCCAGTCTGGCTCTCAGTGACTTTTGCCCCACATCCAAATGAATTTGTCTGTGTGTGTCCAAGTCCTGCCAAGTGGAAATGCAGGATGGCTGATAACAGCCTATAAAGCTCCCTGTCCCTTCCCTTTCATGGGCTACTGGGAATGCTGTGTCTCACGTTTGTTGCTGTCTCTTTTGCTAATACCGTGAGGAGCAGTTCTAGTGAAATAGGCATTAACAACTACAAATTCACTTTCAAGTGGCTGTCAGACATCGAGAAACCCCCAGCTTCTGAATAATGGCAGCATAAAGCCAATGCTGTGAAATCCTAAAGCCAGAGTTACAAATATGACCGTAACACACTGAGATACAAAACCACAGCATTTGGAGCCAGGCCTGCCATCAAACTCACAGCATAGCTCAGTATTTGAGTTAAGAGGATTTAATCCTTCTAAAACAATATTAATAGGAACACAGAAAAGGGAACCTTCATTATAAGATGTTATAAAATAACTTCCCAGAAAAACTTGCCTTTGCTACATCCCTGAAATCTAATAAAAGTAATATTTTAGTCTTTGACACAGCATGGCTTCAGCCTCTGATGAGATCTGTCTGTATCTGCATGCATAAAATGCAGTGGTATCAATGGATATGCTTTCCCAGTTGAAATCAGATCAAGTTTTCTTAATGCTAATTTATTTGTTTTAAGCTTATGGTGCCATAAGCCTTTATTTGGTTTATCTTAATTGGTAAACCAAAACAGATACAAAATGTGTGCCAATATCTTACCTTATTCCTTTTTTAAAAAAAAAATCTCTCGGAAAGTTAATCTTTCCACTGACTATGTCTCCCTCCTGAGCTCAGCAGGAGGGAGTGATGCCTGTGGAAAGCCTTGCAGGAGCCAAAGCTGCATGTTTTCAGTGTTAGCTTTACTGAGGGGTTTCTCTCATGGATCCTGATTGCAAATAATACGATTCTGGGGAAAACGGAAAACACTGAGGGGACTGGAAAATAACAAAATAATAATCCAGCTTTTCCAGCAGTGCTCATAATGCTGAAGAAAGGAAGAATCCTGTAAAACAACATCTGAAAGAAGTATTTAATCATTGTGTTAACCCTTCTTATCCTGGATTTTTTCCCAAATACCATAATATAAAAAAAAGACTCAAAATCCCAAACAGACTTGCACAAGTTCATATAATTTTTATATAGACTTTACAACTAATGTGTTGCACAGGAAACCTACTTTATAAATTCGAGGAAATCTTTTGCATTTAGCATTTCTGCTAAACCTACTATGTTTCTGCTAACCTACTATGTTGTTAAAAAAATTCACTTTAACTCAGAATGGGCATGAATATATAGCCTTTTCACTAGTCTAGTTGGACTGGTTTCAACTTTAACTTGATCCAAGGCAACTTGTTCTTGTCACCTCAGATACCAGCTATTTCTAGAGGGAAACAGCCGAGAATGTTTTCTTTGGGAAGGCATTGTACTCAATGGTCTGAAAAAAATTCCTTCAAATATGTATACTCAGCCTCCTAAAAGAGTATGTTAAAAGATGTAATGTAGTCGTAATAGTGTTATTCTTTCTTGGCTTAACCATTAACTCTCTACAAGCTTCAACAAAGGGAATCCCAGCCTCTGTGGAATTGGTCTTGACACAAGCTGAGTGCAGCTGCTGGACACTTTTCATGGAGGAAAAAGTCATGTTGCTCATCTTCAGCTCACACGAACTAACTTGCCATGCACACATACCTTCAGTTCTGTGACCAGCACATAAAATCAGTTTAGTTTCTCAGTATTCTTCTGAGGTGGGAGTTCTTGACAGCTGGTTGTGAGGAAAGCCGAGAAACCAAGAGGATACATGACTTAACATTTCTGGAAATCTGTACTAGTCAGCCATCAAAAAAGGCTCTGCAGGCTCAACTGAACTTTTTTGAGTGCTGCTTCAGGGACTTTGTGGCACTTCAGTACAATATTTTCTCTTTCTGGCTAATTCTGCAGGATGTCCCTATTTGTGTAATGCTTTCATAGCACAGCCCTGTATTAATACGAGTATGGAGTTAGCCTGGTTCTGTCTAGTCTATAATAATGGGAACAGGAAAGTGGGGTGGCACCTTGGCTATTCAAAAAAATGCTCCAAATCTTTCACTAACTTTCCTGGAGTCAGATGTTTCACATACAAACTCTAGCTCCTTGCACAATATACTGATAGTCTATCTGTACGGGGGCATAATGCTTCCAAAATCCATAGGTGCTCTAAGTAAAAATAATGATCATGATTTACTCTATTGTAAATCAGTATGGAGTTTACAATATTCTGATATAGAAATGCTCAGCCTATGCAGTTTCTGTCACCATAACAGACAGGAAAACTTTGCTCATCTCTTCAATTCTATAATTTCTCCCATGCCTAAGAAATAGTTGTCATTAAAAATTTTAACTACAAATCATGCTGTAATTTTGAAAGAAAGCTTGATGGCATAGCAGACCTCACTCAAATTTTGAGAGACAGAGCAGTCTCTTGTAAGATTGAGCTCTTTGGAGCTGTTGGAAGACCAACCTAAATGAAATCCAAAGTAAAATGGATTATTGAGGAATATTACTTTCTGTTGATAAGCAAAGCTGCTTCAACTTGTGGCCTGATAGAAGAAAAAAATGAGGAGAGATTCAAGAAAGTTTTAGAGAAAGAATCCCAAATTGGGCTTTGGGGTGGGGGCTATGGAGGACAGCTCAAAACACATCATATAGCTGACCTGGAACAGAAGTGTATTATAGGGGTATGTAATTTCTACTCTGTTCATACACTGCATTGTTTTACCTATAATTTATATCACAAGACAAGGATGTTAACAGTGTCCCTGAAGTGCAGTCAAAGACAGTTACAAGAAGCCAAGGCCTTTCCCTTGTCCCTGCAGAGCCTGGGCTTCCTCTGACACCCAGAGGTTTGCAGATTGAAGGGAATAACTTTGTTGGTCAGTTTCCACCTAGAATACCAAGATCCTTCAAAGCTCTGACCTGCTCCTCAGATGGACCTGCTGCATGGCCCAGTGTGTGTTCATAGGAGATTTTATGGAATTTTATGCACCATTTATCTCCTAAATGGATGTGCTCAGATCTTTTCTGTAAGTCCAAAGATGCTGACAGGCAGACAAATATAATACAATGTTGATAGCTTGTCAAAAACAAGGAAAGATGGACTCTGTGAATTGTTGGAGGGAGAGCTGCTGGCTGCTGAGATGTTGCTGAGGGGAACTTTGCCACAAGTATTACCCATTCGTCCTGAGAAATACTCAGGTTGCACTTGCCCCGTGATATCACTCCGGGATGTTGCTGGTTGATGATACCTGGTCTGCCCCTATCCTGCAGCAACTAGGGTTAATCCACTGCTTGAAGTTGAGATGAAAAGTCACCAGAGACCACAAATTCAGACAACCTGAATGATCAACCTGTCTGTCTTGGCTTTGGAGCCTGTTTTCAATCTGCTGACATAGGACTTGATCTTCGACAGATGTATACTGGCAATATACTGGAAACAGAAGTATGATTAAGGAGACAGAATGTATCCAGTCCCGATAAGGGGCTTTATTTACTTTTCATCATGTCTTAATTCATAAAGGTTTTAATGTTCTCCTAAAATAGACTTATAAAAATGGAGAAAATCACCCTGCCTACAAATTTATAAGTACTATAATGACTAACATTACATTAGTATCACTGTAAGTATCACCACTGCTAATCAAGGTAACTGCCAACTTAGAAGGGTTTCACTGATAATCAGATAAATGCTTTTGCAGTCATTTGGGGTTCTGCAGGCTCATTCTCAAGAGGCTGAAGAAAGCTCACTAAAAATGGAAATACCAGACCTTCCACAAACCTTATTTTTTTGTTAGTTTCTAAAAATAACTTTTTCTAATCCTAGAGCAGAAAACCTAACTCTTATGAAGAAGGAAGGTAATTTATGTTGAACCTTTGATGTTCAGTAATCAAGTCACTGAGATCTGATCGTGGGATTATGTACCAAGGATATTTCCAAGTTAGAGCAAGAACATTTCAAGAGATGAATTTCCCTTTCTTCCTTCAGCTAACACTTTTGTCATAGAAATTACTTTCCATATATCTGACTTTGCAAAGGAACTAGAGCTGTTCCACAATTATTTTAACCAATTACCTAAACTATGTAAGAAGCTTTTAATCAAAGTTTACTGAAATAAACCAAAAGATTGCAAGGCTATTGTGTTTGTACATATTCTTGGCTTAACTTTGAGACATTTGTTCATAATTTGCCCATTTTTATTAAACCTGCCACTTCAATTATTCTTAAATCTAAAAAAAGTGCAAGCAGTAGGAAAAAATAATGAAAACTTAAATGAGTGTGTTTTCTTACTGCATAAAGACCAAGAATATATTTTTAACTTTCAGAAAATAGTTAAGAACAAAAAAACCCAAAACGAAAAAAAAAAAACCCCACACACAAAACCCTCTCAAAACAAAAAATCCCCAAATCGATCGACCAACCAACCAACCAAAAAAACACCCCTTTGCAATTCACCTTTCACCTTTAAAATACTACGCTGCTGAGGTTCTTACTGGGATGAATGTTTCTGGGGCAGCAGAACAGGAACACTAGCCTACGGAAACATTTGACATCAGAGCCCACCTAAGAAGAGTACTTCACAATGTGAAAATTACCCTTCCTTCATAAGTGAAGCCATTAAATTGTGGTTTTCTTCTTTTCTCATGAAACATAAGCATTAGGTTTTTGTTGTTTGGGGGTTTTTTGCAGAAACTGCTTGCTTGAACAAATTCAAATGAACTATTTTTCTTTTTGAAAAAATTTTCTTCAGTATTTGCAGGCCTCAGGCTGCAGGAAATTGTTATTTGGTACTTTAAAACTGAGCTGTGGAGGTTATGTGTGAGTGATCTCAGAAGTTTCTCCTTGTTTCCTGACCGACCAGAAAATGCCATTTGGTTTCTGTTGCCAACTGCAGCAGCACTAATTCCTGTAATCAAGGTGAGGGTGATGCCACTGTGTTTCTTTGGGATTTTTTAAAACTTGAAAATCCCTTTCTTTGAACTCCCCAGGTCTGGTTTCTGTGAAGGTTAAGACTTCTGTGCTTTAAGACTTCTTGGTTCCGGCGCAAGTTTACAATGTAACATTTCTGTGTATGTGCGCATGGGTGCCTGGAGAAATTCCTGGCTGTTTCATGGAGCTGTTGTGAGGTTCCGGCAAGAAGGCCTGTGCTGAGTGGTCCCCTACAGTCCTCCCCTGCTGAGAAACTCCTGCTGCTCCAGTCTGGCTTTGATTTTTTTGCCCCCAAGCATAATAGGCAATTTATTCCCAGGAAAACTGACACCCTAGAGCCCTTAAAAGGTGGTAAGTCGGGGGATAGAAATGGCAAAAAGTCACCTATATGCAGATTCTCAGACTTAGCTGATTTCTCAGGAGTTCCAATCCACCAAGAAATCCTGACAAACCTTTTCTCACATACCTGAAAACAAGTACTCTTGAGCAGAGGGAAGTGCCCATCATCTAATCAGTCATCTGTTCTTACATGACTCAGTGAGGGGAAGACAGCATATCAAGCACAGGGATTTATTCTCACAGTATGGTCATGGGTCTGTAACTCCAAAAACTCCAGAGGTGAATGTGATTCTCTGTCTCAGGAACAGAGGATACTAAGGACTGAAGTCACGGTGGTGTAACAAGGACTATGAAAGCACAACACTCAATACCAAGTTTGTCCTCTGAAACCTACTGGTTTTGTCTTCCGAAACACCTATTGTCATTCTAGAACTTTGGTTTAAGTGGTGGAAAATCGACTATGCTCTTCTAACAGATACATGCTGTATCTGTCAGCAAGCTTTGAGTATTTCTGTTCTATCAAAGACAACAGTTGTCTTGACTTCAGCTGATCTTGGTGATCTGTGTTAGTATTTCTTCAAGTTTCTATGTTTGGGAAACCATTTTGTCAGGCATTATATATCTTAACACTACCAAGATTTTCTACAAGTAGATTTCATATTGATGTGGGGTTTAAGCCTTTATTACAAAGTTGTTACAGGTTCACTGTTGTGGGCTGCTTTGATAGCCCTGTGTTCCTTCAGAATATCCACTCAGTAGAATTGAAGAACACAACAAATAACACACATCAGGTGTTCTCATAAAACCATCCCAAACTTGTTCTGCATGCTAACCAAACAAAGGAGTATTTCGCCTCTTTGTGATGCACTAGATTTTCTTGTGGACTTTGCCTACCTTATTTTATCCTTATACATACATAGATTAACAAGGTTTATTGGTCTGCAAAGCAGAGCAGTGGCCCATCCACAAGTGAACCCTTTGAAAAATTGCTGTATGTGATAGACTGGTGTCAGTGTCATGCCGTGGTGAGGAATTAAAGAGAAAAGAAACAGTGATGGGAACAGAGCCTTACAAGCTTGTTATATACAGCCACAGCTTCCGGTTCATAAATGTTTTTAGACATTACTGACCTCCTCTCTTGTCCCCAGCTGAGGAAGCTGGGTGTGCACAACACCACAGCTGAAGTCAGTTGTAGACTCAGATTGCTGCAGCCTCTCTAACTTAACTGGCTATGACTGAGAGCAGCATGTGGCCAGGTACATGACTCAAGACATAGGCTGGGCCCACGCTTTCAACGTGTAATTGTAGACTTCCCCCCAGAAGCTGCCTTTGGGTTGTAAGCAGAAGAGAGAGAGAAACCTCTCTGCCATTACAGTTGAGGGATGTGAAATCCAGAAGGAACAGAATGCAGGCACACAAAGGTTTTCTAATCTTCAGACCACCCCTGAAGGCTCTGAGTTGCAAACAGGCAACTTCCTGGGTTAGCCTCACTTCAGGGAGGCTGTGCAGGACTAAAGCAGTCTCTGTGAAGGTTTTGTCTGAACACACAGTGTTGCCATATGCAACAGAGAAAGCTCACTTGTCCTTCTCTGTAGGAAGAAAAAATGGAAGCTGTTAAGAGAAGGGTGCTGTGGGAAGAGGGAGACACCCATGTCACCCACCATTTCAACATGGGATAGTGCTTACTTGCAAGTCAGGGCTGCCTTCTACTGCTGATAGATTTGGAACTTAGCTCTGGATAATAAGCCCCTAAAATCTGTGAGTGTGAGCATACGTGCCAGGTTTAATCAGTGACAGATGAGCTAAAACCAGAAAATGTAGTTTGCTAGAGATTTCTGACCCTATAGCTGAGATAGGGGAATGGTTTGTGAAATGATTCAGTTATGACCTTATATTACAGTGCAGTGAAATTAGTGTTGGGTTAGAGTAAAAACCAAAGAATGTTGAAAAGCAGATACTTTTATTTGGAAATGTACAGGTATGCAAGGGAATACATACAAAGACTGGATGTGAAAATTTGCAGCACTCTGTTGTTCATACACCTGCTTGGGTTGTCACCTGAAGCTTTCCAAGTTATGGATGCCAGGGTGACTCTAAAAGACATGCTATGTTTTGTATTATCATTTATGGTTGTGGATTTCATTCCATCTCTAAACTGCAATTAAGTGTTCTTATCATCTTGTAAATGAGAATTTCTCTTTTAAACATCATATTTGCAACTCTGTGTTCATATAATCCTGTAATTATGTAGCTATTTTCATTCCAGCACTGATTCAGCAATGTACTTAAGCATATGAATAATCTCTTTGAACCTAATGGGACTCCTCACAGGCTTACAATTAGGCATGGTTTAATTACTCAACAGCTACACTGGGGTATAGAAACAGGGATAAAAGAGGTGGCTTGCTTCTACTGTAAACACTGTTATTGAACTGGACATTTCTAAACTCCAATTTTATCTTCCTAATTTTAATGTTTTCAGCTGAATCATATTGTTGGAGACACCATATGTGAAGTATTAAGATTGAATGACATCTCTTAAAACTGTTTTCTCTGGAGACAAAGAAGTTTTAGGAGGCTTGATCCCTCCCTTGCCCTATGTTCTCTGGAAGCTGGCTGCCCTTTCAGGCATGCCACAGCAACTGGAGAGATCAGCACCAGAGAGGGCCTTTTTTTCCCTTTAAAAGAGGAATGCTGCGGTTAAGGAGATTCCAGCATGATCTCATATCTTGTAGTTATACTTGAGATGGTGATAAACCATGATACATGATCAGGAACTGATAGTGGATATCAGAAGGCCTGGGGCCACCTCAGACCACTATGCTACTGAAGAAAATATGTATGTATCTACATTCTGATAAATCTTTAACTTGCTCTTTAATCCTAAAATTGCATATTGTCTAGGATCTAAAATGTTAACATTTTTAACCAAAGTATATCCATAAGAACTCTTTTACCTTATGCTATATGAACTAGGAAACTTGAAGCATAGTCACTGATCTGAAATTACAGCTCTTCTATGTTCAGATGAAATGGAACATCAAGAAGTACCCTTGAAGAAAGTGGGAACATAAAAGAATGAAATGAAATATTACAAACTGCCTTTTATAGCAGAATATGAAAGTTTGTAATAAGTATCTCCAATATTTACCTTAGGAAATGCACAGGTAAAGTTCTTTGAAGTTAAGTACAAATAACTGATTTCTATGAGGCACAATATTGTGATAATTTTAAAGAATTTTTCTTACTGTCATAATGCCTGATCCACACATAGAAGAGCTGTCAGAGAGCAGTGGTCTTGCCCTGAGTCAAAACAGGACTGATAGGTTTGATACCTTTGGTATTTATACAGTGATTATTTAACAAAATATCAAGACACAATCAAAATTCTCTACAACAGGACAGGCAAGGACAGAATTTGGTCCCTAAGTCAGTACACAGAGAAAAAAAAAAAAAAAATTAAAATATGGTTAAGGACTATTTTAGAGACAGAATCCATACAACAGCGTTTAAAGGTCTTGTTTGTGGCTTAATAAGCACTAATAGAGGTGGACTTACCTGAAGCTGTGAATTATGAGAGGCTGCTCAGACAAATGTTTACTGAATAAGGTGGCAGCCTGCAGGGAGCCTGAATCTCAATTAATAATCCAGTACCCAACCCCATGAAAAAAGAAGATGAAAGGAGTAGAGGGTATTTTTACTCCTTGGCTAGGAGAGTTGTTTGGTGATATTCACAGAATAAACGGGAATGGATCCCTTGTGAGAAAAAGAGGATTTAGAAAGAATCAAACAAGAAGGCATTTGATCTATTTGTTTCACAGTAGGTTCTGAAAAACAGATTAGTCTTTGAAGTAAAGGCCTGATTATTGTTTTCTAGTTGAAATTCTGTTTTATAGAGATTTTAATGGTAGTGGGCTAGTGGTGGTGACACTGCTACTAGCAAACGACTAATGCCCTGGCAGACATTAGTGGAAAAATTTGCCATCTTGCACAGATCAATCCATAACTTTACCAAATGTTTTTTTGCATCAAGCCTTTACCTTTTACCTGAACATACCTTCTAAGAATTTAATGTTGATTTACAGATTTATTTTGATGAAGAATAAATACTCTTCATCTACTGAGATGTGCTTTTTCTTGCCTGAATTTCTCTAGCTCCAGCTATCATGAGTCAGTTAATAGGTCTTTTTATATCTCGTTCCACCAAAAAGGTCACTGAGTTATTATATATTATATTAAAAACCTGTTTTGCCTTCTGATGTTCTAACAGCAGTCATCTCTGACTCCAGAGCCAGCCTACTATGGTCCAGGGAATCCAATTAAACAGCATCTGTGTAAGAAAAACATAGCAATGTTTAGCACTCCAGAATGTAATTTAGTTACCTAAAACCTATTTTATGCAACCTAAAATTTGGGTTGTAAACCTCCAGTTCCTACTTACCTATTCAGACTAGACATAAATGGTGTTTTAAAATAGCATTAAAAAATGAGATTTGCAAATGAGTAGAAAGACCATGCCTTTTTACTTTATTTATTTATTTATTTGGTTTTTGTTTTGATGTCAAGCACTGGGACAAAAATGTCCGCACAACGTGGATGAATGCCCCAGTGAATATCTAGGCTCTTGGCCTCAGTGGAGCAGTGGTATGTGCCGGCTTCTCATGTGCTGCAATTGAAAGAGCCGGATACAGCTCCTCAAACTGTATTCTGTCTGAATGAAATCTTAAAGAAAATGAAGATAAAGACATGACACAAATTCTGCCTCTTTAGGGCTCTGGAGTTTTATAAAAGTGTGGGGTGTTAGGGCCATTGGGAGATCGCTGCTGTGTTCCCCAAAACCGTCTCGGCGCGAGACCACTCGGGTGCATCAGTTCACGCTAGCAAACTTCTCCTTTCAGCCCCGCGCAGATGTTAAACGCTGGTGACACACACACTCAAGCCAGATAGCTCAATATTACCAGAGATAAGGAGCCGAGGAGGGCCCTCCGCATGGCGCGTTCCACAGACAAGTTTTATTTCATCCTCCACAGAGGCGACCAAAAGCGAGAGAGCAAGGCATGTTCGTGCTCACGTTTACATAGGGTCACAGAACCAGTGATCTGAGGGCATGGGGGCGGTACAAAGGCGGGACCAGGGAAGGGAACCAATGAGCAGAGGGAAGGGGCAGAGTGGGGGATCAGGTCAGGTCGGCAGCCCCACAGGCTGCTGGGAGAGGTAGTTTTCTTCAACCAGGGTTTAGGGGGTGTGTAAGGTTACATTTCATTTCATCCGCAGGGAATTGTGGGAGAGGCTTTTCCTTTACTCACACAGAGGTGAGAGTGGTATCTCAAATATCTGAGTTTTTCTACCAGCAGGCCTTTGCTGTTTCGGGGCTCTCTGGCCCACCAGCTGGCTCAGCTGTTGGCTCAGTGACTCCAGCAGAGTTTACTTGTGGTTCCATGTCTTCCTCCAGTTAGGATTCCAAGTCCCATATCTGTGTTTAATAATTGTTTTCTTTATTTCCTTGCAAGAATAGATCAAAGATTGTTTTTCTTTTAAAAAATCACTCAAAAAATTTTATGTATTCTGTTGCTAGTTTTGACTGCTGAGTGTGGGAAGTCCTTGGTAATGTACTCTGGAATGTGAGTCTTCCTCATACTCTGTGAGCTTACTATACCAGACATATAGGTACCCATATTATATGCTTTCTCATATTTTTCACAGTTACAATGAAAGGGTTTATGGCTCCTTGTTCCTATGCTCCCTTTCTAATGGAATCCTTTGGGTGGGAAGGGCCCCTGGGAGGTCTCTGGTCCAACACTGTGCCCAAAGCAGGACCACCCCTGGGATCAGGCCAGGCTGCCTCGGGGCTTTCTGCAGGCAAGTCTTGAAAAATCCCCATGGCTGGAAATTTCTTTTTCTTTCTTCTCTGTTGGCGATTGAGGCATGGACCCAGACCAGCAGGGGATCTGAATGGTTTATTCAAAGGAAAGAGATGGTTTTATACACTTTTCTAAGGCACAGTATTTCCTTATATGGTAATCCTCACTACGTGACCTATCCCATATTGCCACATCAGCAACACACTTTATCAATGTCCTTCTATGAGGTGATCACTCGCTGTTCACCCGTCCGTCAGCTCCCGGCAGGCTCCTCTCTGTAGGGGTCTGCTGTGTGACACCTCCTCCCCCCAGGGTCTGGTGGGGACAAGCCTCTGTGTGCCACCATGTGCTTCTTTGTGTGGCCATGTGCCTCTTCAGGCACATTTTACAGCTCACAACCCAATTCTATCTTATTTCTCCCCATGCTTCTCCCATGGATGACAGCCATTACTCTGGTGATCAGGCCATTCTCTTGAAGCAAACAGGCTGAATGGGAGCTTTGATATTTCACATATAGCAGCGTCTACCTTTTCTACCAAGCCTGCAACCACCACTACAGTTTCTTAACACATGCAGATCTGCCAGTGGTGCCTTCTGTGAGGGTCTGCCTGGCGTATGGGTTTCAGAAGGTGCACAGAAGGATTTACTTTATGGTTGATTTAATGACAGTAGGCAAAATAACTTCTATTTGTATTTAACTGTGTGTTTTTATTTTCAAACACAGGGCATGTCTTCTCTGTAACATGCTCTTCCCTTGTCAATGGCAATCTCCAGTTTTAGCTCCTTCATATTCTCAAAATCTCCTTCAAATAGTGTACTTTTTTTATGTTGTAAAAATCTTTATTGTTATAAATGTATTGTGATGTTGACTTCTTGCATGTTACATAATGTTAGAAAAACTTTACCTGGATTCTGTAATGTAATACATGATATAGAATGTCTTTTGTTTATGTAGTCAATTTAGAAAAGATAGGCAGAGAAAGTCTTCCCATTCCTGGAGTATCTTATCAGAGAAGAAGAAAACCAGAAACCAGAGAGAAGAATTTATGGAGGGAGCAGAGACAGAATGGAGCCAAAGAGGAAGATAAGGCTGATGGGATGATACATAGAGACTCCAAAGAATTTATGAATCATGCATGATTGTGATGAATATGCAATAAGAGATGTACTTTTAAAGACAATCTTTTGGATGTAGAGGTGTGCCTTTGGCTCTCTGCCAAAGCACCTGGCCATAATACCCATTTTGCTATTGTCTCCTAATTGTCCCTTTTATTAAACTTCTTTAAAAATTTTACAAAGAGTGAACAGCGTTTTTCACATTTATCAAAATTAAATGACAAAAGGTTCATTAATATGGATGAATAATAAATTATAGGATGTTGCCCTTAGATAAACCAGCTATAAACACTCATACAAGTGATTGTTTAATGTAAACACAAGTGTGATGTCCTAATTTTTCTGCTTCCTTCTGTTTGCTAATTCATTGATGTATTAAACTGCTTAGCTGAAAAAAATACTTTGCAAATAACAATTTCATTTGTTAACACACTTATAAATGTTTAATATTAATAGTTTAGGAATTGAAGAGGGGAGGTCTGGAATGATGCTATCACCTGTGCAACATGATTTTCCCAGCTTGCCCATTGCTCAAGATTTAGATCACAGTGCTCATAATAATCCGACTTTTGTGTACCCTGTCTGTGCAGGAGGGGAATGAAAGAACTGAGAACAGCCTCCTACCTGCCATGTGTCCTACCATGTATGTAAGTAGCCAGTGTGCTGAAGGAAGAAGAAAAATTTCTTGGGCCCCCATGTATATGAGCAGATGGGTCAAAGACATAACAGACTTAAGGACTGTATGCATCAGAATCATTGTTCTGCTGAATTGCATGCCATGCAGGGTACAGAAATTTTATGCTTGGTGCAGCTGTCAGATTCTTACTAGTATTGCTTTGATTTCTCACTGCTTATTAGGAAATCATTCACATTTGTGATGAGCATCATACAGTGATGAGTCATACAATACCTTCTTTATGATGCATCTTTCCAACATTCACAAAGCTGCTTGGTTTTGATTTAGGAGAGGGAAGTGAGTCCAAATAGCTACTCAGCTCCTGTCTCTTCCACTTTTTTACTTAAATTTCTCACAACTTAAATTTTCAGATGTTGGGCATGGATTACTATGATGTAACTCATGCTTAGTAACTCAAGATCACATTACTGAAACAATTCATTACAGGTTTTACAAGGTTTACAAGGAGAATGGTTTCTAGTGGAGTAGCTCCAGTGCAGTTAGACTCCAAGCAAGCACCTCTGTTTGACTTTGGTCATGGAGTACACTGGAGAAGCTGCCTAGTGAGAGCTCATCAGGGTTCCTGTTGATGCAGGATTTGTGAAGCATAAGCAAGCAGGTTGTCCCATGACCAACTCCCAGAATTAATCTGTTTTCCTATTCATTCAATGAAAAAGAATGAATAAGCTTTTCACATTCTTAAACTCTTTGTTCCGTTCATTCATTCCTTAGGATAGCTTGCTTTTTCCTTTCATTAAAAAAAACAGAGACCTAATTTCCTCTCATCTGTTCAATTAACTACTCCATTCATGATATGACTCAACTGATCTTAATATATGGAAGGTAATGCATTTGATCCAGTGAGTTTTAAAGCAATGGATTTTTTACTTACTTTTCCTACATGTACTTGTTTCTTTAATGTTTTTCCTACAAGTCATCAGATGGCAACATTCCTATTTTGTAATATAAATACATGGGCATTTGTCTTTGTGGGCTTTAGGATGATTTGTTTACCACATTCTAATAAACACCGTGATTACCACAAGGCTCTGCTCATAGGCAATACATTATCTTCAATCTTCTGAATAACAATTTCCTTTATTTTCACAATAATATTTAGGGGAAAAAAAGGTAAATGTGTTTTGCTAGCAGTCATTGTCCCTGCTCTGTGGCCAGTATAGTTTGTCTCAAAGGATTTATATTGTGGTTATTAAGGATTTAGAATAAATAGAATTTTTAGGAAGAAAAACTCTTTCCTGTGAGAGTGGTGAGGCCCTGGCACAAGTTGCCCAGAGAAGCTGTGGCTGCCCCACCACTGGAAGTGTTCAAGATGAGGTTGGATGGGACTTGGAGCAACCTGGTCAGGTGGGAGGTGTCCCTGTTCATGGCATGGGGTTGGAACTGGATGGTCTGTAAAGTCCTTTCCAACCCAAACCATTCTATGATTCTGTGATAAATTTGCTTTAATCATTAGAGCCCAAAACTGCCTGAACATCTTTAGTGAAAACAGTCATAGTCCCCATGTTGAGATTCTCTGCGAAAGCTGACAGGTGCTTGTTGCAGCACATTGTGTGCTGAGATGCACCAAGTATTTGTCATGAATGTAATTGGTAAAGACTTAATATCCTCATTTTTGTTTTTATACAACTTAGAAATCTACTTTAAAAGAGACAATGGAGGTTTCTGGGAGAAGCTTGCAAACAAAAGAAAAACATCCCTGAAACTTCTCTTGTTTTAATTTTGCTGTGGACACTTTTTCAGTACCATGTAAGATGATAAAGGGAGAAGTGTGGTCTTGGGCTGTGGTCACTTAAGAAGCAGGAATTGAAAAAAGCTGCATAAAGCATCATGACCAGCAGATCAAGAGAGGTGATTCTCCCCCTCTACTACACCCTGTGAACCTCCATTTACAGTAATGGAACTCTGAGGTCCCAAACACAAGAAAGACATGGACCTGTTTAGAGCAAGTCCAGAGGAGGACCCATGAAGATGATCAGATGGCTTGAGCATCTCTTCTAGTAAGAAAAGCTGACAGGGTTGGGGTTGCTCAGCCTGGAAAAGACTCTGGGGAGACCATAGAGGCCCTTCCAGTGCCTAAAGGGAGTTTGTAAAAAAGACAAAGGGAGAGACTTTTTACGAGATTCTGTAGTGACAGGGTAAGGATTTTAAACTGAAAGAGGGTTGCTTCAAATCAGATAGAAGGGCTGGGGTTTTTTTTACAGTGAGGGTGGTAAGAAACTGGAACATATTGCCCAGAAATGGTATGGAAGCCCCATTATTGGAAGTGTTCAAGGACAGGTTGGATGGGGCCTTGAGAAACCTGATACAATGGAAGGTGTACCTGTCCACAGCAGGGGCTTGGAACTAGATAATTTATAAGGTTTCTTCCAACAAAAACCATTTTACGATTCTATGAAGAGTGTAAATTAATAAATTTCACACTGCCTAGATGCACTGGTTTTGCATGGCCTGGTTTTTAGTAGCAGGGGAGGCCACAGAGGTGGCTTCTGTGAGAAGCTGCTAGAAGCACTCAGTCATATAACACACTGGTATATGAAATTAAGAAAAATGTGAGTGTGACTTTTGTTCTTATGTACTTTTTAATTCTCAACTAAGAAAAACCTTTGAAAAACTCTATGCTGGTTAGCACCTGCAAAACTTGCTTTTCCGCTAAGAATTTTAATGAATTGAAGCTTGCCTTTGCAATTTTGTAGCTGCTGCTTGGGCCTTGTGTGTAACTTTCTATATACTGTTAGCTCCATGGAAGTTCAAAGCTGCTACTGTAGGTACAAAAATGCTGTTAGTGAGGATCTTCTTGTTATTTTTCTAAGTCCGTGAGAGACTCTTCTCTCTCACAGAAGAGGTAGCAGGGAATGTAAACAACCAAGCCACCTGCAACCTTGGAAAGTCTTGTTTATGGTATAGTGGAAAATATTTTGATAATGGATGTTTTAGGATTTTGGCCAATCACCCCCAAGGGGTGGCTGGTCCTTTGTCCAATTAGACTATGAAGAAAAAAGTCAATGAAAGAGTTTGTAAAATAATTAAATAAATCAATCTTGCTGCACAATTCCTGCCTGCTGGATCTTCTCCTCCTCCTCCTCCCTATGGCTGCAGGACACGGTGATATACCATAGGAACCAGGCCTGCAGTAATACTGCTACCTTGTAGCATAGCCACAGGGGGTTGGGTTTTCAGACTTGGTATGCCATACATTTTCCATGAAAAATAATGGAAGATTCTCTTGTCTAGAAACCTTAGGACATTTATTTCATAGACTTACTTGGTAAAGCATTCTAGGCATGTAATCATTTGAGATGTCTCATAGACAAGAAATAAGTGCTGTTACACAGGAGTGTTGCTAATATTGATGGGCAGATACTAATCGCTTTGTGATTCCTACTAGAGTGATGTATCCTTAGAGATGCCCAAGAGTGCAGGAAGCAGGGAATGATGAATTTAGAAAAATACTTTTTATAATGTCTTTGTTGTTCTATTGAATTATTAGGGACTACCTTGGCTTGAGTGCTCTGGGTGTCTATCACACACCCTCCAGCAAGCACCCCAGTAAAACCCCCAGGTTTATAACCCCTGTCCCAAAGCCCCCCCAGGTACCTCCAGACAGCTGCTCTTAGGTTTGTGCCCAGGTGCTGACTCATGGGCCATTTAAAGCCTTGTATTCCACCTGGACAGGTGTCAGAAAGGACACCAGGCAGGACCAGGAAAGCCTCTCTGAGACTGCTCCTGTGGTAAGCACGGCACAGTGTGTCACAGCCCTGGGGTTCTTGCAACTGAGGGTGTTGAAGTCTGTTCCATCCCGCTATAAAAGGGAGGCTGGGGAAGAT
This sequence comes from Corvus moneduloides, assembly GCF_009650955.1. Lineage (NCBI taxonomy): Eukaryota > Metazoa > Chordata > Aves > Passeriformes > Corvidae > Corvus > Corvus moneduloides. Next base: position 16,092,388 of record NC_045477.1, on the reverse strand, counting down.
TCTTTTTGATAGATTTCTTGGACGAAAATAAAGCGCAAGCATGGCAATATTAGATCTGAGAACTGTTTATTGATGAAGAAAGAGAAGTGTTCCTACCGAAGGGGGAGAGAAAAGGGAGCAAAGAGGCGAAGAGATGGAGAAAGAAAACCGGAACAGATCATTACCGCTGTACCCCGGGCGCTCTGTTAGCACCAGGTCGGCAGATGGAACGTGTGTGCTGCAAGCTGCGATGAGTGTGTGCGGCTCCCGTGGCGGGCTACGCGCGATTTTCAAACAGCAGCAGGCTGCGTGTCTCTTCTGTCAGTGAAAATCAGGCTGCCATGGCTACAGGCGCACTGGTGGAGCAGTTGCAGGTTGTCAGGGTCAGGGGGTGGCGGCTGACGGCGGCTGTGGCTGCCACTGGGAAACAGTGGAGCGCTGGGTTGCTGTGGCGCCGAGCTGCCTCGGGGAAGCGGCAAAGCAGGGCAGACAGATAGATGTGGAGGGAAGATAACCAGGGAAGAAGCAGGACCTCAAGGAGGAAAAGGTGGCGGTGGGGAGGGAAGGAAGGCGGGGGCCAAGGTGACCCTCCAGGCGTGCCCCTGGTCGCTCCAAGAAACCCAAAGGAAAATGGCCGGGGATTGTGGTGCACTTACTTGCTTTTATCTGCTAAGGCTCCTCCCATAGCCTGATTTCCGAGGCACTTTGTTCTGGGCATCTGGGGATCTGCCCTGCCAGCAAGCGGGACGAGGTTCATCAGGGGTCAGGTTGCTTGCAGCCCAGTTGTGGAAGCTTTCTCTCCCCTGATCGGCTGCCAAGCAAAGTTTCGCCAGGGACAGGACTCCCAGTACGCCTACAGTAGTTTTTCACTTGATGTATAACATATGTACATAAATAAAAATCAAATTGGTCCCTCTCAAAGTCCCATATCCCATCCAAGCAGTATGGCCACCTCTGCCAGTGCCACACTGTGGGGGGGAGGGGAGAGCCAGGGGGAAGCCTTGACTTGCCACATCTCTTCTCTGCTGGGACTGAATGGCAAGCAGCAGGAGTGAGGTGGAAAAGGATGGGGGTGACTTGGAAAGGGATGTTCATAAATGCTGACAGTGGAGCTGCCCAACAGCCCAAAATCCCGTCAGAATCAGAGTCCCACAGCAAAAATGTTGAGAACCTCCTTAAAAGTACGCAGTCCAGGTGAAAGAGGATGACTTGTACTATACATGTCCTTATGCCCACCCTGCCCAAGGGATCACTATTTATTTCCCCCAGCTAGAGTCTCAGCCTGGATAAATCAGCCCATTTGCACTGGCTGCCATAGAGCCACCATACCTGTTTCTTAGGTTTTTGTTTTTCATTTTTTATTTTAGCCAATACTGGGAACACAAACCAAGGCACCTGCTGGATCTGTTACCTCCTGATCTTTGAGCTGATCTGTAGCCACAGAATCACGGCATTTAGTATTTTTGGAGCCCGCTCTTGGGCAGTCTCTTCAAGAGATGCTGAATATTATCCAGTGAAGAATATATTTGGTGAAATCCTGGTTTTTGTTAACCCAAATGAGCTGTGCATTATGGTCAAATCAAAATAGTTTGCTCAGGGTGGGCAGGAAGAGGGAAGGGTAGAAATGGAAAACTGAGGATCTAAATCCACAGACCTAAGGGAAATAGTAGTGTTGCCTTTCCCTCCAGTGCCACAGATTTCTCTCTGAATGATTTAACCCCATGCTTCTGGGTAATATAGAGACAGTGGTAACAAGCCTGGATGGCTAGGGATTCTGACAGAGTCCAGTGGCATGTTTTGAATGAAATTAAATGTACCATGGAAGATTTTCTTTCCTGTAAAGAAAATATTTAAAGTTCTTATATTTTATCTTTTTTATGTGTGCATGTGTTGGGGTTTGACACTCACTAGAAGCCAGGCACCCAGGAAAAACTATCCACTTATTTTCCTCTGCTATAGCTGAACAGAGGAGGGGAAATTAAAACAAAAACTTCTTGAGTTAAGGATTAGGGGAAAAACACTTTTAAGGCACAACAGGTTCAAAACTTAAACAATATAAAGAAAATTTATTATTAACAGAATTAAAAGTAAAAAGGGTAATGAGAACTAAAATAAACCTTTAAAACACTTTCTTCCCAGCCCCTCCCTCTTTCCCACCAACCACGCAAAGAGACAAACATGGGGTTTTTGGTCAGTCTTTCACTTCCTAGAAATCTTTCCTCAGTATGCTTAGGGAAAAGTTTCTTTCTCCTGCTGTGCCGTGGGATCCTTCTCATGGGAGGTCGTCCTCTTCAAATTTTCTAGCGTGGTCTTAATTTTCCTGAATAGCAGCCCTTCTCACCTGCTGTAACACGAGTCCCTCCCACGAATGGTGCAGTATTCCCAAAACTGCACATCGTGGGTCATTTTAGTTCATGGGGTTTAGTCTTTTAAGGATAAGCTGTTCTAGTTTGGAAGCAAGGGTTCTCTATCTCTGGAAGGGTCTTCTCTCTCTGTTCGAGTTCCTCACTAGATTACAGCTTTTCAGCATCCACTCATGCACTTAATGAATTACAGGGAAACAATTTGTTGCATTATAGTCCTCACCAAGGTTCGAGAAGAATCTCAGCTCCGACGCCCGAAGCACTTCCTCCCCCTCCCTCCTTTGCACTGACCCTTAGTGTCGCCATGTTGTTCTCCTCACGTGTTTTCACCTTTTCCTTTTCTCTGACTCGGGAGAGAGTCGGTGTTCGTAAGTTAATTTGTTCTCAAGTTCTATCAATTGAAAAGTTTTTATAAAGTTCTACAACGATGAAGAGTTGATCGAGTCCGGGCTCTGTATCGGGGAATTGCTCGCCATGCCCCTCACCGCTGGCCACGTGGTCTCCGCCAGCACTGCGCCGGCCGCCGGCTCCACTCAGCGCCTCTCTTCACGCAGGACACTGAAAAGGAGAAGTTGCTGCCGCCCCTGCCCTTCTGTCCGCAGCACGGCTAGTTAAAAGCAGCTAAGCAAGTAAAGCTCATTGCGAGCCGTGCTGAGACGGCAGCGGCCGCGCCGCCCCAGCCGCGCGATTTAGGCCGCGCCGCCCTGGCTGCGTGGGCGTTCCCGGGGCTGGTCCCGGCCGCAAGGCTGTTCGCGGCGCCAGGATGGACCCCAGCGGCACAGCCCCGGCCACCGCGCCGGGAAGGGGCTCGCCGGCCCCCTCACCAGTCCTCGGAGGGGAGCAAAAAAGAGAGCTTCCGCCGCTTTTTCCCTTCTTAAATATGTTATCACAGAGGTGTTACCAACTTCTCTAATTGGGCTAGTAACCTGCCCATCGTCAGAGCTTGACACAATTGGCTATGTGCTGGACACAGTATAAGCTTCGAGCAGCTTTCTCCCGCCCACCAAAAAACTAGACTATTTTTAAACTAACACAGCATGCAACTTTTTGCTGCTCCCGCAGTCCAGCTGAAAATAAAACTAGCCTTTTGCACAGCCAAACGGAAAAGAGAGATGTTGCTAGAAAGGTCTTAGATTCTTGGACATTTTTTAGAGTAAGTTTTAAAATACCTGGCTCATGATCTGTCTCTTCATGCTATGAAATGCCTAATATACATCTCAAAGGGATAGCAGAGAGAGGTAATGTTCTTTGAATATGACCTTGTTAGGGCTTCTTTAAGTGCCAGATTTCTAAGAAATCTTGATGAAAATGGTTGCCTTCAAGCAGCATCCTAGTTGCTCTTCTATATATAAGAGAAAGCAGGAAGACAAAAATAGGAAAAAGCAAAACCTATTTTGTGGCAAATACAGAGCTGTTGAGATCAGGACAATTTTTTATGCAGTAGCTTGTGAACCTTATGCTAGAGCTTTCAGAAAATACAGTCCCTCTCTTCCTAATTCAGTTCTGTCCAAAAGGAAATAGGATTTAGTCTCTTCTTCGCAAAACAAACTAAAAATGTCAGTCAGGTATTCCATAAATAAGGATGGACACGGGCCATGTACACCAGGCACCAAAACCAAGTTTGGCTCTATTCTAGAAGCAAGATTTGGAGATGACTTCAGTGTTAGTCCTTCTCTACACACATGAAGATAAATGTGTCTTTCATTCTCAAACTCAAACCTTAACTACCAAATTGTGTTAAAATTGAATAACTTTTGAATATTACTGATATTCGAACAAAAGCCTAAGCCAAATTTAGGAGTAAAAATTCTGTCATCCCATTTAAACGCAGTATAAAACATTTGTTTTCATTAAAGTGGCTGTGATCATTGAAGGTACTACCTGTCCTTCGGTATTGTGTCTTACTACCTCTTGAACATAAAACTGAAGCTCTGGAGGATAGGTGGTCTCTAGGAACTGAGTTTATTTCTAAATATACACATGCTAGGACTGAACTGGCTGAAAATGTTGTTTCTCTATGTAAAACACTGAAGGAGAAAATATTTCTTCTCATATGGATTTCTCTTCTCCTTTGGGATTATTCTAACAATTTGTTTTCTGTTTGGGTGGGAAAATCTGTCTGCCCTTCATCCCAGCCAGTTTTAATTCCCACATCACCTAGGAAAGAGGTGGATCGGGAAGGCCTGGTGGGAAATGGCAGCAGAGGGCAAGAAAAACACTGATTTTATCCAGTACTGCAATTATTTCCCTCTTCATGGATGTGAATGATTGGTTTCTATGGCACACCAGAGGGACGGAAAATCAGTAACAGCTATTCTCACAAGTTTGAAATTAAACACTTACAAAATACTGAAAGAAACAGGTTTTGTCTTAGAATTTTTTCACTAACCAAAATTCAGTGGAAATTTTCATGAGACTTTTTTTTTTTTTTTTTTTACTTACGACAAAAATTTGGGGGTCCTAAATTTTTTTTGTTGTTCTGGACATGACCTTAAAAATTGACCATTTATTTTGACAGGGAAAAAATTTTAATGTGCTTTCAAGGTAATGGTTAAGAAATGATGAATTCCTGTGTTGTAAAGATACAGATTTTTATTGCTGTCATATTGATGTCAGATAATTTGATGACTGGTCCTTCTACAGGATAGAAAAACATAGCCTTGGAATGAGTTTCCTTTGATATCTGTCAAATATCAATTAAAATGTTTTCATTAATGCAGTAATGTCTCTCACCATATAAACTGTATTGTCTAATTCTGATAAATTTAATTATACATCTTCATTAACTGGAAGTCTGAGGGACTGCTGATGTGAAAAATATTTGATGAGCTGTCCTTCAAGTCAATCTTGGCAAAAACATCATAAACCAGTAATTTGGGCTAACTTGTTTACTTGAAACCTCCCCCCCACCCCCAATATTATTTATTGTAGTTTATTGTATTTGTTTATTTAAATATTGGGGTTTGGAGGAGAAATAGCTGAAGAATGAGGATCTGGAAAGAGGATAGTCTAAGACTGCCTTATCCAAGAAAAGCAATGTCTTGGAGAAAGAAAGTCTATGCTTCTTGTTTTCAGGAAAAGTACTTTCAATGTATGGTAGATGGGTAATAGTACAGGTACTTGGAATAATATCTTGGACAGGTCACTTAATTAATTTAATTCAAAACAACTGTAGCCGTTTTAGTTATCTTCTTTTTTATGCCAGCTGAAGACCAAGTCTCTTGATCTTGTTAAATGGATACAAATATATGTTTGTAAAACAGCAATGCTTTAGATTTTGACAACAGAAGCTGTAAGTCATATCAGCATCAGGATGAAAAGCACCCTACTCCAGGTTTGTTGATTAAAAAAAAAATTCACTTGGTTCCAAAACAGAAGATGAATCCTTGAGGCATGTGGTTACACATAGGAAAATAATGTCCTGTGGCTCAATTCCTTTGATTTTCAAATATGTGTCTACATAAAAAACACAACAAAATTTACTTTCATTGGCTTCACTGCTCTTGATGTTCTGATTGTAACACTTCATGTGCGTCCTTTTAAATATTGTATCTCCCCTTTTTAAAATCCAGCCTTGGGTTTGGAGGCATACAGGTTGAAATTCACTTCTATTTATGATACACAAAACAGCTCTGGTAATAGATCTATTAGAGTGTCTAAACATAAACTGTATAGACAAGTGAGGAAGAGCATAGAAGATGAAGGGTTAAGTGATGATGTGAGAAGAAACTGAGCTCAAAACTGGAACTGGTATAAATTGAGAAAACTATATAGCTCCAAGGTGTTTTAAGACTTGAAAGCTATTAATTCTTTACACAATGTTACCAATAGTTACCTGGGTAGGTTGTATTAAAATAAAGCTGAGAGTTAACTGAAGCTTACATTTTACAGGTGCATGTTTAATTAAATTGTATGTTTTATCTGTAGTAATAAAATATGAGACTCATCTGAGTTAACATAGAGTTTTACAGTTTGAAGGTCTGAACCATCTCCAGCATCTCTGTGCAGGGCTGTTTGGTATATGAGCCATAACATCCATTCAAGAAAAGTGCTATTCTCTGAACCTTTCCATTTGCAGCTAGAAAGCTGTCCTGCTCATCATGCTGGTGTTGTATTAAACAAGTAAATAGAACAGCTTCCTGTTCTGGAATGAAGTGAACCTACGAACTCAAAAGAAAATTCTCCTGATTATCAGAGAGCACTCGTCTTTGCATGTGATTTAAATTTAAAAGCACCAGCACAGGATAGTACTCTGAAACTCATCCTTCAAGCCATGCTGAAGGACATACCACAGTTTTCTGTTGATGTTGGAGGACATAGAAGGACACTTGTACATAAGGCAGCATTACTTGATAAACCCTTATAAACCACCTGCACTGTTCTCACAGTGGTTGCTTCTAGTCTTTGTTGACAGTGAATAATCTTTTGAATGCCTCCCTGCTACAACAGGCTAGATTTCAGGTATAACCCTGGAAAAGGCCCAATTCAGTATGTCCTGTATGTCCTACTGCTTCAGTTTTGTCTACAGAGGAACTGAACTTGCTTGATGTGTACTTTTAGACTATGATTTTGCAAACTGAATGTCCAGAACTTTACAAGGAAAACTGATGACCTGATTGGTCACTTCTCCCTTATCATATCACAGCACTTTAACCTTACTCTTTTTGAAACCAAAAGGGCTTCAATCTAGTTCCCACTCAAACCAGTGCAGAAACCCCTCCAGAAGGTTGGCTAATGAGGTTGTCTCCATTTGGCGAGGGGATTTTGCCAAAACATCTGGATTCAGCTCTGCAAGCAGTCCAGTAGAATTGCTGCGTTTAAGAGGAGGAGGCTGGGAAGTTGAGTGCCATATCACTGTTGTGCTTGTCCTGTACACTGGACGAGCCTGAGCTGGCAGACATCTGCCAGACCATGTCTACCAGCCTTTGGCTGCAGCTCAGGCAGAGAGAAAGGTTTAAAATCTCCAATAAAGGTTTAAAACCAAAGTATCCTCTGCCTGGTGGTTATATTATGTGGATGCCAGTGCTGTGACTGTCCAGGCTGCATGGCAGGAGTTAGGATGCACCAAGACATCTCAATGGTTAGAAAAGGCTGAGTTTGGCCTTGTTTTGCTTGTGCACAGACGAGTCAGCACATCTGAGCAGATTCAGCTCATTGTCCATCTGTCCTGGCAGACGACTGTGATGCATCTACCAAGCTCTGGCAACAGGAATGCTAAGAAACTTTTAAGGTAGAATCATACATGGTGACTTAGCAAACTTGTGTGAATAAGGAATGATCCGGACAAAACTGAAACGTATCTGCTGAAATTGGGCACAAAATTTCTTTGCAGTACTTTATTATCCATGAAAATTCAGAAAGATTTTCACATCCACGTCTGTTGAGGTCCAAGATGATTTATAGAGAAAAGTCATCTGAAATGAATTAATCTAATTTTCTCTACAGTGTTTGCTGTATTTTGGCTGTTCTTTGAGCTGGGAGAGAAGAAGGAAACAACTTTGTTTTTATTGCTATATTATAATGAATTTTCCAACTAAATGGATTCGCAGCACTCATGTAGCTGCTCTGTTCCCTAGAAGCCAATGTAGCCAACAAAAACCTCTGCAGAAAGAAATCAGTACGTGTTGGGGTCTCCTCCCCCCGCCATGTAGCCCTGGGAGAGGGGCCCTGAGGGGACAGACACGGGGTTTCCCTGCCCCTGCTCAGCCTCGTTCCCATTGGTTGGTTTGTGTTCCCTGCGCGGGCAGAAGGACCCTTGGTCCCGTGACTGTAACAGTTCCGCGGCAGAGCTCCGGCCATGCGGCTGGAGAAATAAACATCTCTGAAACATCTACCAAGAATCTGTCCATATATATTTCCTTTCCACGGGACTCCTGGTTTGGTGCATTGTGTTACAGAACCCCCGCTGTAACAAGTACCTGTACCCTGGAGATCATCATTGATTAGTAATGGTATTGATTTGTGCCCATCATAGGGCAGAACACATCTATCATACAGATAAACAATTTGTTCTTTAAAATACTGCTTGTAGGTGTGAAAGATTGCTGAGGATTGTTTTGGAAAGCTTGGACAAGTATCTCTAGCTGAAACATAAGCCTGAAGTCTCTCAAATACAATTTTCTGTTGCCTAACAATGTTTACTGCATAGGTATGCAAAAATATGTAACACTTTACCTTTGATTGTAATATCAAGTGGAAATGTAGCTTTTTCTTCTAAGGTTGTTAGCCTTGGCTAAACAAAACCAAAAAGTGACTTTTAAACAACTACCTTTTATTAGCAAGCAATACCTTAAACAATCATTCCCAAGAGAAATAGCATTACACTGGTGAAAGGAAGTAATGAGTTATTTAAGGTTTGGTCCTTGATTGGAAATTCTCTTCAAGCAATGATAGTATTCTTTCTTCTCTCTATAATAGCACCCTGGGTTTGAATTTGAGACTATAATGTATACCTGTAATGATGCATTGCATGCACATTTATTGGGCAAATTCACATCTGGAATTTATTTTTCTCTGTTTAGTTTGCACCCCAGAAGAAGAGAGAAAGCAAAGATTATTTAAAGAAAAAATATTTTGTTATCATGCCTGACCAGCCTGCCTGTTTTCTCTGGCGGTGTGATGAAAGGGAGAACAGAGGGTGTTGTATACCTTGACTTTAGCAAGTCCTTTTATACTGTTTCCTGCAGTATTCTGGCTGCCAAATTGGTGAGATCTGGATTGAATAAGTGGACAATAAGGTGGGTGGAAATTTGGCTGGACTGTTGGGCTCAAAGGGGGATGATCAGCAGTACAAGGTCCAGCTGGAAGTGGATTACTAGTGGCATTCCTGGGATGGACACTATGGCCAAGACTGTCAATGGCTTTATTTACAATGTGGACAATTCCACTGGCTGTGTAGGGTTATTTTCATCTGGGGAGACACAAAATAGGTATGGTTGAACACAAGCACATATGTGACCCTGTGAATATGCTCACTCTCCTTGCTTCTAAGGAGCACTTACAGTGCTTAACAGAGTGTGTGGATTCAAAATGACGCCAAAATTATTTTTGCTTTTATATATTCTTCATAAATATTCATAGCTCTATAGACTATACTGTATAGTTATATAGTTCCTAGATAACTCCAGTCTTTTTCCTATTAGACTAAACACATTCCTAGGCCTCAATCCTAACCTTGCTTCTTCTGGGAAGCAAGGACAAGCCACTCTCCCAAGACACTTTCTCATAAACAAAGTACAGCTAGTAGCAAGAAAGGGGGGCTCCAGAAGAGGTGGAACCAAAGGGGGGAATTACCTCATTACCTGTGCTTCTAATTGGGGATTCTTGTCAATTATTCTAATTTGCTAAACTTATGGAAGTGTTGAAGCCCTGTACACATAGGCATTTTTCCATACTTGACCCTGGAGGCTTCCAATTAATGATCAGCTTTTATATTACTTCCTATATTGTCTCAAAAGTGTGTTGTTTTGTTTCTAGACTTTTAAGGCATCCAAAACACACTGACTTCATCTGTTCCATAGTATGAAGGAAGAGACATTGGACTGGGCTGGAAAATTGTGACCTAAATTAGAAATACTCCTGTTAGCTGATTTACTACTCCTGAGACTGCCTCTTATGTGTAAAATCAATCAGTAAATAATGGTATTTTCTCTTTATGCTGAACAGCTAAGAGCAGAGAGGGTGGATAGCCTTTGCATCACTTCAGATGATACTCTCCTGTGGTTCAGCATCACCCCTAGGACTTGGCCTACTCTTTAACTGTCCCACGCACATTTCTCTAGGAACTGCTCCAAAACTTAGGTCTGAAATTCTTTCTTGGGACAAAAGTGGTATAAATACTGCTGTGGTGGGCATTTATATGAAAAAAAAAAAAAATTGCTCTGTGGTAGACAAACAGTTTAGTGTCACACTGACCGCTGCTGTCTACTGCCCAGGCGAGCAGCCGGAGGCACGGAGCTTTAAAGCTGCTCCTCTGAAGCCTCTGCTCCACCCTGCGGAGCACAGGCTCCAGACACTGTAGCAGCCAGCAGCCCCCTACGAAGGGAGAGATAAAAAGTAGCGAGGGGCTTGCCGCGGGAGGTAATCCAACTTTATTGAAGGGTCTCCTCTGAGGACAAGCCCCACCTGCAACACTCCCATGCCTTACAAAGGGGGGGGTGAACAAGGGGAGTAAACCAACTAGGGACCAATAAGTGGATTAGGAGGGAGGGATGCTGGAGGGATGGACTCACACCTGGTCCAATGGTCTTGGTGGGTGGAGGGAGAGGGGTCACATGCCCCAATGGGGCGTCGAGGTTTAGGGGATTTCCAAGAGGGGAGGTATCTGAGGGGGCAGGATCTCGGGGGACTGACAGGAGCCATATAAGGGTAATTAGGGAGGGCTCAGGTGATGGACACCGAACCTTCGGGAACAACAGGAGGGGTTTGGGTGATTGATAGGCAGAGCCAGAACAAGGGGAGGAGAACAACCATATAGGGAGCACCAGGGGAGCAGCATGGGTCTGGGGCAAACCAATTGGGAGTAGGAATGGGGAAGGGTAGGGATGAACCACTGGGGTACAGAAAACATATAAAAATACAATAAAAACCTCGCATCACCACAGTTTAGTATTTACCTGGAGAAGAAAAACTTTCAGTGTCCAGGAGAGAGGTGGCAGCCAGCTTGTTTTTAATGGTTTAAGGTTTGGAAGTTTTTATTGGTAGGTTTTTTTTGGTGTTTTTTTTGGGTGTTTTTTTGGTTTGTTTTTGGGGGGGGACCTCTGTACCAAAACAGCTGTATTCTACCCTTGAAGCAATATATGATTTGGGGAAAATAATATAAAAAAATCCTTTGGCATTTTACCCATTGGCTAGTTATTTCTAGACACCTATTCCCACCTGGTGTTTTGTAAACTACAGATTTAAAGCACTTCAAGTAGTCCACAAGACACTCATCCTCCTATTTTGCTGTTCCTATCTTCTGTCTTCAGTGTGCCTGACGTGAGTCATTACTCTCATTTCTACACTTCCTGACTATGAGCAGTTTGGGGTGAGACTAGGTACGTTTTTTTCCCCTCTCAGCTGTTATTTTCTTTGGGAGTAAAGGGCAGGGAAAATGTTTTGAAGTAAATTTAGTGTTTAAAAAGGTTGCCAGAGTAATGCAGGAGCTTCTTTTCTCAATGAAATGTGAAAAGGCACAAATTTCATTCATTTCCTGCCAGGATTCTTCTACTGTGACCTGAAAGGAAAGCCTTAAGAATTAGGAAGGCATTTCATTTTATATACCATCAGGGTTTCTCCACCCCACCTCTTCCTTGTCTTTTTCTTTCCCACTTTTTTATTCCTGCTATTATTGTTTTTTTATTTCTTACTTGTTTCTTTCTCCTGCTTCCCTCACATACCTTTCCTACAGCTGCATTTCAGGCTTCATCTCAATTTCTCAACTTCCTTCAACTCACTTCTAAATATTTTCTCTTACTTGTGTACCAAGGATCTAAATTACATGCAAAGAGAAAGTAAACATCTCATCACATTGTAAAACCACACTGTCCTCGATGGCTACTGCCAAAAAATCACCAATATTTCTCATCATAGATCATGGAATCATAGAATGGTTTGGGTTGGAAGGGACCTTAAAGACCATTAAGTCCTAACCCCCCTGCCATGGATAGGGACACCTTGCACTAGACCAGGTTGGTCCCAGCCCCATCCAATCTGGCCTTGAACACTTCCAGGGATGGGACATCCACAACTTAGCATTCATCTAAAGGAAATGCTGTATGCCATACCTGATAACATCTAAGTCCTCTACAAGCCAGTTAAGTAACACATAGTGCTATTTCAGAGCAGTCCTTCTTTCAGTAAATACTACTTGCATGGCTATTTCTTTCCCGTTTCCTATTTTAGCATATAACATTTTTTTAAAGAAATACAATGGGAGGGTTCTTTTTCTCCTTAAGACATGATTTATATTCTCAGGTTGGTTTTTTGTTATTTGAGTAATTTCTTGTGGATGCAGAAAATTAGTAATCACCTTCAAAAAGAATGGATGTCAGAACCTGATTGGAGTAAAATGCATCCCTACCATTCATAAGCCACCAATAGATTCCACAACTCTACTGCTGTCCCTTGTAACCTTAAAAAACCGAACAAAACCCACAAAACCCAAACAAAAACAACACCCCCCCAAACAACAACAAAAACAGACAAAAACCAAAAAAAAAAACCAAACCTCCAAAACACCCCCTAAAAAACCCCCGGAAAACCAACCAAACAACCAACCAACCAAACAACAACAACAACAACAAAAAAAAAAAAAAAACAGAGAGAAAAATAGGAGAAAGACTGAAATCCAGAGATTCTCACTTTGAATACTGGACTTCTGATGTGCTTCGAAGTCAGAAATTCATTAAGTGTGCCATTCTGGTCCTGAAACATAAGCATTATAAAATATTAACATTCTCTAGAAGTATTTATCATCCACTGACAGGAACATAGCAACTGTACCCATTTCTAGAATATAATTTTCCACTTCAACACTCAACCACAGCAAAGTTTATATTACAGATGGTGCTGCCTCAAATAAGTATTTGCCAAATAGACAAAGATCTATGACCAGAATGGATAAAGGAACTTCCACCCACAACTTCCATTTATCAGGACGGGAACTTACAAGTTTTCAGCTGGATTTTGAATTGATGCTTAATGCTCTGCAGGATTCCACTCATGCTGCTGATCTGAATACACCCAGTAACTTGATAAGCTATGCAACTTAAAACATTCTAATCAAGAGAGAGTTCCTCATAAAAAATTTTTAAATGTTATGTCTGTTTTATTAGCTGTAGGAGCTTGGGGGTCATTTATTATAACAGTTGAATTTTTACAAGCTTGGGGAGGAGAAAGGGGATTTAACTGCTTCTCCTCCTGCACTCAGTCTTACTTAGCCCAGCAAACCTCACTGTTTCCTTGCTCTAATAGTGTCACGTTCTGCTGTGGAGCACTGTGAGGGATTCTTTTAAGCGGATGCCTGAGGCAAAATTAGATGCAAATTAGGTCAATATTATATCTGTGAATATTATGTCTCCATTTTACTGATAGAGAAAAATAAATGGCCCTACCAGAGGAGGATAGAAAAAACAGAAGCGAAGGAAGGAAAAGGAGAAAGGAGTCAGAGAAAGACAGGGGGACGGGGCATTACTACCAGGGCTCCGCAGTGTGCCATCGGTGTTTGGTCGGCAGATGGCCCGTGTGCACCGCGAGCCAAGGGAGTCTGCGCAGCTCTCGAAAGGAGAGGTGCAAATTTAGTGGTCAGCCGGCAGCGTGTCTCGTGCGTCGACGAGCGGCAGGACACTCGATGAGTCGGAACGCCGGCAACAGATGTGGCAGGGAAGGTAGTAGAGCAGCGGGCAGGATAGTGGCAGGCTCCTGCAGGATCGCGGGACAGCGGCGGCGGCAGGAACAGGGGGATAGGGGAGCAGGACCGTGGACAGGGACGGTGCAGGAGGAGCGAAGGTGGAGCGAGAAGGGTTAGCGAAAGCAGGCAAAGGAGAACAGGTGCTCAGGTTCAGGGGGCACCAGGGACCCCAGGGAGGCAGGGGAGCAGGGGCTAGACAGCAAAGACACCAAGCAGGCAGGCAGAAAAACCCAGGAAGGAGCAGCACCCTTGTGACACGTTTCATAATTGCTTTTATATCCATAGCTCTTCCCATGGTCTGCTCGCCCGAGAAAGATTATTGAATAGTCTGCAGAGACTTCGCCCCAGTAGCAAGAGTTACCATGCCTCTAGGGGGAGTAGCTTAGAGTCTATTGGTGGAGGAAATCTTCCCCCTGATAGGCTGCCAGTAAAATCACCCCAGAGATAGAACCCGTCTCCACAGCGGTTACCTAGAAACAGAGCCTTTCTCTGTGCAGGTGCTGCCGTGTGCTGTTACTGCCAAGGCGTGTGCAGCCCGTCTAGTACTTTTCCATTCAAAAATCAAATTCCAGATTCATAACCCACAGTTCAAGGAATAAGACTAAACAATGTTGAGGCATTATTATTTCAAAATTAAATTGGTTCCTCACAGATAATGAGCAGATGCTGTTCTTTTCAGTGAGTTTATTCAAGTGCATGGAGTTGTGCACTTTCTTAAATGCTTTCCTAGATCAAAACCCTGAGATGATATTCTTTTGGTTGACTTGATGTCCTGGGTTGCAGTGTATTCCATTACCATCCTCATGAGCTGTTGAAATCAGGTGGGGCAGTGTTTCCTTGCCTCTTCCCCCCAGACTATCTTTCTGTTAATGGCCTATCATTGTCCTGCTGCATGACTCAGAGATAACTCCCTCCAGACTATCTTCTGTTAATGAGCCTTATCAACACTTGGCCTCATGACTCATTACCCCATTGTGAGATGCTCCACCCAGAGGGAGGAACCAAGCATCCCATCGTGGATATAATCTGGGACTCTGAACACCAGAGACAACCCTTTCCACTAGATTTCCAGAGGACAGGAGCTACACAGCCACCACTGGACTTTCTGAGGAAGAGCAGACCCCTTTATTACAGGATCACTGCTTCAGAGGACTGCAGCCACCATTCTACCAGACTGCTACCACCACCCTGCCTAACAGGGACTCAGGTTGTATCTTGACTCTGTCAGTTTGAACCAGTGTTTTCTTTTACCTTTTTTTCCTTTTCTTTAATTTCCATTAAATTGTTATTCTGACTTGGTGCCTCCCACTGGTTTGTTTTCAAACTAGTACACTTGGCGATCTCCTATTTGTCTTTACTCTTCCACATGAAAATGATTGGTGATGACTTGCTCTGTGGTGTCTCAGCAAGCAGAAATATTTCAACATATCTTTGGATGCTGCTACAAAACAAAGGTATTCCGTAGTGCTTTATATTGACATTTTCACTTGTATTAACAAAACCTCATTCTTTTTGTCAACTGTTTGTTCATTTTGATTTAGTTTTATATGCACAGCTATTAGCATCACAGCAAAATATTTTTTCTGAAGTTAGATCCAACTGACTGAATCAGGTGGGAATATCTAGAAAGCAGCAGCACTGTTCAAAGCACTGATTTCAAAAGATTCATTAGTTGTGAGATACATTCGCTCTTCTTGGCTTCTGCTTCTCTGTTCACTTCTGTTATTTAGCTCAGCACAGCACTTGCTTCACTGTGAACTCAGTCTGCCCTAAAGAAAAAAATTGAATCATGCTAAATCATGATACCTCAATAACAGTGAGAGAGAATATTTTTCAGTTTGTTATGCTTGCGAAAGTACCTGGGTCAACAGGACTGCCAGGACTTGTTAAACTCTTGTGTCACTACCCATTTATTGGCATGAATCTACCATATCTTCCTTTGATGTTTACTGGCTCATGCCAACATTAGCTTCCTTTGATTTTAACCCTCTGTGTGTTCTTGGGCACCCTTTGGTACTGGATATTTTTGGTTCATTGTGTTTATGTCTTTTATTTTTTCTTTTTAAAGGAAATTTAGGTACAAGGTTGTCTTCAAATATGATGTTCTGGAAAAGGAAGGGTCTGATCAGGTTGATAAGCTCCTTTTCTTTTTGAATATTGAGATTCATGTGGACTTCAGCCTAAAACGATTTGCCCCAATATTTTCTTACTTGAAAAACTGCATTTAGATGCCAATACTTCAGAAAGGGTTGGTGGTTTTTTTATTTTTTAAAAAGGTCTTAAATCTCCTGCTATGATGGTACACAGCTCTTTAAAGTACAAAACACAATCAGCCACTTTCCATTATTATATTGTATGACAGTATGATTTCATTCCTAACGCAATTTACTTAAGTTATACATTTTGGCAGGTATGTGCAAGAGACTGAAAGAGCAGAGCTTCTATTAAATTCCATCCTGAAACAATAATAGATTGTGTTGTAGATCTAGCTATGCAGTAGTTCCCATCTCTGCTCATAACTTACTGCACATTATAGGAGACAAAGAATGCCCAGAAAAAGACTAAAAAGCCCTCCATGATATGTCCAGAAATGACAGGCATAAATAAATTATTTGATTTGTGATGGAGATGTTTACATAGCACTACTTCCTAGTCATCAGAGGTCAGTAAACACATCCACTTGTGATTCCAGTGACACTTTTGAGAGGAAACAAACAATTCTTTAGTGAAAGATGCCTTTTTCTTCTCGTCTGGTGTGCTTTTGAACTATTTTGCTTTGGATAAGTGACAAACACAAAATGTGATTGTTTCTGCAGGCTACAAACTCTGCAAGCACTGTGGGGATTTTTGGAATGATTTGTATGTGTGAATGAGCTACTGGTTGCTATACAGGAATGAAGGCAAGTAAAATAAATTCTCCTTGCACTTAGAATAAAGTCTTATCATTGGCTGAAAAATCTCCATTAACAAATTCAGGGCAGCCCCTGAGATCTGTGTCTCCTGCCTAAACGCAAGGGTACTCACACAGCAGAATGCTCTGAGAATGAAGCAGGACTGTAGACTTCTAGTCCAACCTTGAGGACCACTGAGGTAACTTTTAAAATATATTGGATTCAAGAACAAGTTCTTGAACTTGACAAAATATCCTGTGGAAAGTCAGCCTAAAAGTTGCATCAATATTCATATCTCACCCTCATACTTCCTTCTTATTGGAGGAAGTTGTCTGTTCTGGAGTTTTGACTGGGATAGTTTCAACCTGACTTAAGTCAACTTTAGACTGATCACAGGGCAAAAATATTCCACATGAAGGACTAGATGTGAGGATTTCTGTACTTTGGTATTAGATAGGAATTACTAGCAATAACCTGAAAGCATTATTGTTTCTCTTTTTTCTTTACAATGTGTAAAAAACAAAGCCAAAAAATCCCCACCCGTGACAAAACTAGCTCCATTCTGAAAACCTTGATTTTTGAATAAGCTTTACTGATTTTCTAAGACCGTAAGTGCAGCCCAAGATGCTCAGAAGGTGGGATCATCAAGTTCTGAGTGTCATGGAAAGATAAGTTTATCAGGTCGTTAGTACTACTTCCTCTTTTCTTGACTTCCTGATTTTTTAAAAGACCTATTTAAAGAAAAGAACTAAGATGAAATAACACTGGAGGTGCCACTTGGCAAATCAGTAAAGGACATACTTAAATCTGAATTGGATGACACAATAAAGTACATCAAAGATTTCAACCCTCTGATTAAAAAAATCTCTTAAAACATACTAGACTTTAATGACTTTGAATAAACTACTTCCTTCTACTTACCAAGAGCAGTGTCACATAGGTCCTCCTTCCCATGCTGCGCTGCTGCAGAAGTGAGCCTTCAAGACTTCAAGAGCTAAATTTGCAGCTGAGAAGCTCCTGGCCATTTATATCAGCTTGTCTTCTAGCCCACTAGATCTCTTGTCCATAGAGCTGCACAATGGAGCAAGAATGCAAGATGACCCTTCAGTCAATAAAGTCCTCTGAAAGTGCAGAGAGGTCAGAAAGACCTAAAGGGACCAAAACTGAGCAGGCCTAAAATACCAAAAAAACAGTATTCCCAGATCTTGCCATGAACTTTGCTAACTTCTGCAGTAGTCAGGCTGTGAGCATACAAAGTACTAAAGTAAGGCTGTTTGAGGCACACCAGCAGCCTCCCTGCGATCATGATTTTTCATGTGTTAAATATTGATTACTGTAAGTGTTGTGCTGGTTCAGAGCCAACAGACATTTGCTTGTCACAACGGGCTGTTCCTTCAAAGGAAGGATCACCTTTAATGGGAGAAGAAAAGGCCTGCTTAGGGAAAATGGGAAGCAGATTTCTTCTTCTACTAAATTTAAAAAAGGATGTTTTTGACGGTGTTGGCTGATACATTAATTTCTTTTAGCAGTGGTTGAATGCTTGGGACTAACTCAGAGATGGCTCAGTCCTCATCTGCCCACTAGAAGTGTGAAATGCCATCAGTAAGGAGTTGGTGGTGTCTAATCACCTTAGAAAGCCTGGAACTGTGTCACCTGAGGCAATGGAGCTGTTTTCTATCCATTCCTGCCATAAATGAAAGCAAAAAGTATTAAAGTTTGTCTGCTGTGTTTTTGTTTTCTAGTATAGTAACCTATATTTAACCTCAACTTTTAAATTAAAAGCCTGATCTTTTCTGTTCTTATTTCTACTAACAGTCCCTATTCATTTACATGGATATACAGATGGAAAGCTATTTTCAGAAATGTTCAGCATTGGCTTATATTCTGTAGAAGTCAGCAGTAAAACTCCTACTTATTTTTACTTGGGAGTAGAACTGTGTCAACACCAAACAGTTTTGAAAAGCATAATTTAAGCATCATTTTGACTAAATGCTGCCCAGATACAATCCTGAAGAAATGAAGTAAAAACATTTATTTTAAAATGTCACCGTATTTTCAGTTCATGTTTTCTGCTTAATGTCTTCACAAAGACAGAGTCAAATACTTCCTGTGGATACCACAGCTTAATTCAAGCTGCTGCTGTGATGTGTTTACTTGAAATGCGTTGGAAACATACCAGCTTTTTGCACCCTTGCTGCTATACATAACTCCTTTCTTTTTTTATTTTCCTTTTTTCTTTTTTTGAGAGCAGGAATCGGAAAGAATTCAGATAATTTCTGTTTGAGCTTGAGCAGGGTGCTATTAACATCTGACTAAAACAGTATACGATGCAGTTCTGCAAGAACAGAAAAATCATCCATATGATGATGGTAATTCTCATTTATATCTATATATCTATATTCTTAGATATGTACACAAACATGTGTATTTTGGTAATTCAAGCACACTGGTTTTTAACACCTCTTTCTCTTACAGCGGGGATACTGCAACACGATGCACCAAACAAGGAGTCCCATGGGAAAGAAGTATACATGGACAGATTCTTGATAGATGTTTCAGAGATGTTTATTTCTCCAGCTGCATGGCTGGGGCTCTGCCGAGGAACTCTTACAATCACGGGACCGAGGGTCCTTGCCCATGCAGGGGAACACAAACCAACCAATGGGGAACGAGGCTGACCAGGTGTTCGGGAAACCCCATGTGTGTCCCTTCAGGGTCCCTCTCCCAGGACTACATGGCAGGGGAAGGAGACCCCAACATCTTTCCTACCAGATTCAGGTGTGAAGAGTGAGTTCCAAAATCTAAGCCTAGGCTGAGCCTAGCATGAGCAATTTTAGCGTAGTTTGAGATGACTGCACAAACAAAGTTCACCAGAGTAGATGTTGATTGGTTTAAATGGCTGTGGAATTGCACCAGAATATCTTCAATGTTTCTTGACGTGAACTGGAGATTCGTTGCCTTCAAATCCTATATGTTATCTGCTTTGTTGATCACAATGAGACATGGACCAGGATTTGTGCATGTAAGAAGAGCAATAAATGACCTGCTTTCTTAAACATTTTTCATAAGGTCAGTGATGGCTCAGTCAGTTTTGAATCTCACTAGCGCTGCTGCAATGCTGATGGTTTGCTTCCAGCATCTCACATGATTAATGGTAGTCTGTGCTGTTTTTCTCATCTAGACATATAATGACATCAATAACTACCTTAACAGAGATATATAGCTATAAAATACACCACAATGAGTGTATCATGTTGTATATATTTATATAAGTGTATATGATATATATATTTAATACTGTTAGATATAGAAATAATTTCAGGGTATAGATATGATATTTAAGTGCCAGGGGGAGGGAGAAGGAATAGTTATTTTAACAGTGTGACAGTAACAGCTGTACTACATTTGGAGTAAAAAGCATAAGAAGTCAAATAGAACAACTTTGATATTGCACCTACTAATGTTGGATTTATCTGCTTAATTGCCTTCAATTTTTTTTTCATTGGGGACTTCAGAGGCTGATCACCAGTATTTATATCTGTTTATTGTTTTTAATATATTTAGGTTTATAGCCATGATTTAGTAGGCACAATGTACAGCTATTATGGTAGAAATATTTGTGCATTATACTTTGAGATGCTGTTAACTTTTCATTAATTTTCCCAGCAGTAAGAATTTATCTGTTTCCTTTTTCTCCAAAAACTGAATTTGTATGAATTTTCTTAAATGTACTGTGTTCCAAACTCTGAGAAAATGACAGATATATTTGCCAACTCAGCTGTGTCGTAAAACCTCCTGACAATTTTCAAAAATGTGTTTTTTTTTTTTTTTTTTAATTTGAAAAAAAATGAGAGGCTCAAGTTGGGTCTATGAATGCATAAGCAAAATATATCAGGTGATGTGTTTTAAATAACCTTGGTGATTTCAGAGTCTGTTGACTTTAAACGAAATGAAGTCAACAAATTGCTTTTCAAAATAGAACTTAGTGAAATTTAACTGAATATTGGCTTTTACAGCTCGATCTGGCTTGCTCTGTGATTCTGTAGTGCAGTAGCTCACAATAAACTGCACCTAGAGCTAGTTCCCAAGGAGGTCTGTCTGTTCTGTACAGCAATAGGCTTTCATAAGCAGGTGTCAGAATATGTTCCCTCTACAGCACCATGTCGATATTTTGAAAAAAGTGGATGGTTCCTCAAATGACTGACATGACACTGATCCTCATTAACTGCATAATTCCATCCTAATATAAAAGCAGCTGCATCACTTGTAATGCTTCTCTAGTTAAAAATGCAAAGAATAATGTCAGCATCTCTGTTACAATGAATATCTTGACATTCACACTGCTGGGTGCCTGAAGGAGCACACCTTGAGCTGCACAGGTGCTGGGTGCTGGTGTCCCAACTTGCAGCTCTCCTGCCCCATTGGCCACTGACGCTGAATGTACAGTGTGTACAAGCCCTCTGCATTATAATTTTTGTAGCAATTAGTAGATCATCTACATATTGTAGGAGTGCTCCCTCCCCAGGTGGAGACTGCCATTGTTCCAATTCTTTGGCCAATTGATTCCCAGAAACTGTGGGACTGTTTTTGAACCCCTGAGGTAACACCATCCAGGTAAGTTGATTTTTCCTGTCTGTGCTAGGGTTCTCCCATTCAAAAGCAAATATGTTTTGACTTTCTTCTGCAAGTGGCAGGCAGAAGAAAGTGTCTTTGAGATCTATCACCGAGAACCAAATGAGATCATCTCAGAGTTTAGTTAGCAAAGTGTAGGGATTTGCAACCGCTAGGTGGATACTTTTAGCAATCCCATTGACTGCTCAGAAATCTTGCACTAATCTGTAAGTTCCATTAGGTTTTTTCATGGGTAGGATAGGAGAATTAAATTCTGATTCACATTCTTTCAACAGTCCTAGTGTCAAAAATTTGCTAATAATTGGTTCAATCCCTTTTCTGTCCTCTATTCTCAAGGGATATTGTCTCCTAACTACTGGCCTGGTTCTTGTCTGTAATTCAATCTTAATAGGGTCAGCCAATTTTGATCTCCCAGGAGCATTGGTATTCCATACTCCTGGGTATACCTGATTCATTATTTGTTCCAAATAGTTACCTGTATCAATTGCCAATCCTAATGCTAAAATCAATTTGCCTTCAGGTATTTTAAATTTCATTTCTCCCTCTCTAAACTCAATTGTTGCCTCTAAATTTTCAAGGAGATCCCTGCCTAATAGGGATTTAGGCGAATTTGGCAGATAAAGGAATTGATGTACCCCATCCTTTTCCCAACTTTGTATTCTAACAGTTTTAAGAAAAAAGGCATTCTCTGGTTGGCCTGTGGCTCCCATTACCTGGATATGCTTTTTACTTTTAGGCCTTAAAACTTGATTTAAAACCGAATATGTGGCCCCTGTATCTATTAAGATCCAACGTCTTTATCGTCCCCTAGCTGTATCTTAACCAGCGGGTCCGTTAGGGAAAGATCTGCCGGTTCCCGTCACTCACTGTTACTTACTGCTGTAACAACAGTTTCCTGTGTAGTGTTTGGTAAACCTGGGCACTGGCATTTCCAATGCCCTTCCTCCTTACAGTAAGCACACTGATTTGGCCCTAACTTCCCTTGGGATTGATTTGAGCCACCTCTACCTCTGCCTCTGCCTTGTCCCCAACCACGTCCTCCTCTTTGATGTTGCCCTAAAGCTGCCACTATGGCCCCTGTGAATTTTTAGTCTTGCTTCTAGTGTGAGCTGTTACTGGAGTCCCTGGGCTTGTTCCCTCATCTGGGTCATCTGAGTCATCTCCTTTCTCACTTTCTAATCTACTACCACTAGGTGGTAATTGAGGGCCCCCGGGGACTCTTCTGAGGAGATTGGATTGTAATTCTAAAAGATCAACCTCACTATCTTCTTCTCTATCTCTCAGCTAAGACATCTCTGACCTATACTACATGCATCTACATCTGTTTGATGTACAACATCTTCTCATTTTTCTTTTGCCTCCATCCTTTTCTAGGGCCAAAACTAAGGGATCTTGTGGGGGTAAATTAATCCCACATCCTCTCTGCCACTCTGGTTTCCCTCTCAAGATAACATATGCAGTACTTCATCAAGTCACTTTTCTTTACATTAGTTCCAGGGATCCCTCCTAAATCCTTCCAATGAGCCAAAACACACCCCAAACAACTCTTTTTGACAATCTCCTTACTGCCGCTGCAGCCCATTCGTGGTCTTATCCAGATGCCCGCACTTGACACTGGAAATTATCACTTGTGTTCCTTTCTTTACTCTTATTCCATGGATTCTGCACTGACCACAAATTGAGAATCTTAGTTTCAACCTGCACTAGTATTCACGTTTACAGTGTTGACAAGCAATAAACACGAAAGGATCACACGGTCCACTCCCATACAACAATCTACACCGTTCTGACCCACACAACAGACAAGGAAACAGAGTACAATGTGGGATAAGCTGAAAACCTTTTAACAGAGACACAGGCAAGAAATGAAAACTTTTTAAAAGACACACGGACAAGAAACATTAGTCTTATATAGAAGACACAAAATGACACATACAACAATGAAACCCGAAATTCTAAGACCTAGGCCAATACTTAAAGTCATCAAACTTCCTTTTAGGGGACTCTAACCCCTTATATATCAAAATCGGGAATTTCACCCGTGATACAGCATCCTGCGTGAGTCATCACACACATCTTACAGGAGTTACTTAACCAAACCCAGAAACAAAATTCAAAACAATCAACAAATACCTTAGATTTCCTGCAGCTGGTCCTTGTCTATCCCCGCAGAGAGCTGGTGAAGCGCGGAATACCTCTGAGAAATTCTCAGCACGCGCCAAGGGAATCTGCAGCTCCAGTGGATCTCGCAGCCGGGCAGAGAGTTCCTCTTTGGCTCACCAGACTGATATCCAAAACTTGGCAAGATTAATAAAACTCTATAGTCCAAGGGTTACAAAGCAGGTATTTGTTTATTCAGCACTGGGAGTGAGGGGGATCTATCCACCAAAAACTCACTCTTCTTTAGCTTTCAGTTACATTTTAGAAGTCCTTCCACACAACATCACAATTACAACATCTCATTAGCATACTTATATTTGCATAAAGCTTTGTCATGGTTTTACAACAGTTTGTTGCTCCCGCGCATGCATCAGCTCCTTCTGTGGTGGTTGTCAGTCCTCTGGTGGTCTTTTGATGAAGACTTCTGTAGTCTTCCTCATGTTTGAACTTTTTACCTCTATTTACAAGGCATGCCTGGTGCTTCTTGTTTTTCAGTCTAACTGTTTTTAGCTAATTTTGCAGTTTGCAAGTTCCATTAACACTTACTATCTTGCTCTTGATGGCTCATGTTATCTCACCGGCTTTGGTGTCTTGCTTGCTTTGCTATCTTGCTTGCTTTTTCCCTGCACGTCTTGTTACAATGTTACTTGTGGTTAACCTTTTGTTACATACCACTTAGGTTTCACAACCTCACGCATACAAGCACTGCTCAGGCTGCCCCATGACACTCTTTCACAGTCTCCTAATGTGACTTTACAAACAGCAAGCTAAGAAAGTTACAGATGCACACTTTAGCCTCTGCTTCCTCCTCCTCCCACCTCAAATGTGGCTGCAGCCCAGCACTGGGAATGCAAACATACTGTTGCTGTGGAGGTTAATAGCAATTGTCAGAGTGAAAGCACCAGCCGCGTACAGAGTGAGCATATGGGGCTACGGCAGCATCACCATTTATAGCTTCCATCATGCTCCACTGGAACCAGAGACTTTCAGGTAATGCCTGTAGTCTTTCAAATGGCTGTATGGGGAGTGAAGAGACAGAAAATTGTGGCACCTACACATCCCACTGCTGCTGAAATAATTGAACCCATGCAACAATTTCTTGAGTTGGGTGGTTTTTGTCCACATTTGAAGTGCAGGCTTATGGCTTGAGAAACCTTCTTGTCACCTGCTGAATTTTGGTGGAGTTGTGTTCCAGATGAATTTGTCATTTCATAATGTAAAGGTCTCAGACTTCACTTCCTCTGAACAGTCTCTGTTGACCGCTTCAGATTTTCACAGCCTTCAGAAAACTATGTTTTTTCCTTCCCGGACATTTGGGGAAAGGCTAAATCATGTGATGAGTTAAGTCTGCTGTAGGGAGGTTGAAGAATGGGAATGCTTTTCTTAAAGTTCCGTGACAAACAGATTCTCTGTATTAAGTAGGGTCTGCTACTGTTCTTGAATTTATTTGATTTAATGTCACTATAGCAATCTAGCTGGGTCTTTCAAAATTGAGTCAAGCATTGTATTTCTAGCAACAGGTAGGAGGATGGGTCTTTGAGCATCCCAACCTGCTGTGTTAACAATTAAGCAGGTGTTTTAGGGTCTGACACTATGCTGAAAGAATCAAAATGACAGTGTATCCTCTCCTTCTGTACAAATGTCTTCAGTTAACTGAACTCAGAATCTAAGAAATATTTTGTGTTTATATATGTATACATACATAACCATCTGCTAAATTTCCTGATTTTTTATTTCTGTTCCAAGATAGTGTGGAAACAAAGCACGGTGTCTGTACAGACAGCTTCCTTTGGCCAGCCAGAGATCTCTTTTTTATCTTGAGGTCCATTCAGGCATCCATAGAAGGCTTGCATGACCTGGAAAAGTGGAAGCTGATTCAAATATAACAAGAATTTTGTTTAATAACTTCACAACTTTCAAGTAGAGTTGCTTAATTTATCAGCAGCACTTTTCTCTCGTACAAAATCTGTAAGGGAAATTAGGTGTGTATTAACAGGTTCTATCTCAGACCATGAAAGTGTCTAAAGACAGGAGTCTAAAAACTGAGAGGAATGTTTGTGGATTCCTGGTTTTGGGGGCTGGGCAGGGCAGATGACAGACAGCAGGATAGCTCTGAGCAAAGACACAGAAGAGCTACATACCCTGGATGGAACCTGGACAAAGCTTGAGAGCTGTGTCTGTGGAGAATTGGGTAAAATATTGGGGAAACACAGGAATGGGATAAAATAATGAAGTAAATATTTGACACTAAAACGAAATTACTTAATGAATTTGAAGTAGTGTTTAAAAAAGCTTACTAGTGCACTCAGATATTGAGAGAAATCAAAGACATCCTGTTGGTTGCCTCTCTTTTTGTTAAGTATTACTAATTTGGAATGTTCGCACCACAAACTGCAATATTGTTTTATCTGGGAAGACAAATCACAGTAGAACAGGCTTCTGAAGAGATGCTGAGAGACCCATAACCATCCCATCTGGTGGCTTTCATAACTGCAAATGCAAAAAGCACATCATAACTTTCAGTTAGAGGGTTGCAAATGGTCAAGTGTCATCTGCTCTGGGGTTCCTGTGGAGTTAGATGCTCTCAAGGATTTGCTTTAATCATTCAGAAACGCTGATTGTTCTCTGGGCTATGCCAAACATTACTTGCTTGAAAAGAAATTGGCTTGGTTTACAGTAGGGTGGGTTTTTTATTTGTTGGTAGAAGCATGTTAGTATTGAGTGGTTCGCATATAGGATGGTGAGTTAAAACACCAGAAAGCCTGCACTTGCAATACTGTACTAGTAAATAAACTACACGAGCATGAGGCCAAAAATATCTAGGAAGATTCAGTGCATGCAGTGTGGGGAAAAAAAGGAATAGATATTAAACTCTGATTCTGCTAGGAATATTTGCATTATGTAGTAATTAGGTAAACAAAATCAGGAGTACAGAATCAAATGAAGAAGCAGATATCCTAAAGATTTCCCCTTTACTGACACCATGAGAGCACAATATCTTATGTTAACAAAGGGAGAAGCCAGAACAGCACCATATTTATTTGGTATGGAGTATATTCATGGAGTATGTCCATGTATATTCATATCCTAATCACTGGAGGAATTACTGTTGTTCGCATCTCCATTTCATTTCCTTGGCTGAGCATGCCTGGAATTTTGGACCGTGATTTCATTATTCACTTGGCTCTGCAATTTGTATTGTGTACCTGCTCCAGCAGATATCATCAATGCCTAATACTCCTGTGCTATGCAGAACATATCATTTGCATTTCAAAAGGTAGCTATGGCTACTGGCTACTTAACTGTGTACTGCATCTGTAAAAACTAACACTAAAGGTGCTTTGCAGAATTCAGACAACAACCAACTGTTCAGTATTTTAAATCATATCTGTACCCATCGCTGTGACTAACAGCACGTGTTTGAGTAGGGTTGATTAGGTACAATCTCTCTCTTCCTATTTTGGATTAATATTTAGACAGCCTTTTTCTCAGGGCTGCAGTCTGACTCCAAAGGAAAAAAAGTGTCTCTAGAGGACACTTGCATATAGTGAACAGATTAGTTATACCTGCAGTGGTTCAAGTTGTAGCATAAACCCAAAAGATCTTCATTAAAATTCATGTTATGCATTTAAAAACACAAATTCCTCCTCGAGCCATCTGAAATAAATTTGGTCATTGTCCTGGGTTACAGAAGGAGAGTAACAATGTGGGGTGTAACCAAACTGTGTACTCTACCCCACTCTGTGCCATTTCTGACAAACTGTTAATGATGGGTGGTTTACAGTAGCTGCCCAGTGCATACCTGACCCCTCAGGCTAGAAGCTGGGTGTTAAATAAGAGGCAAACCCTTCGAGGCAGTGAAGTGTTTCTTTGTCTTCACAAACAATTCAGTCATTATAACTCCCTCCTGCGAGGCACCAGCATAGTTACACCCATCCTGAGGGGGTCATCTCTACTAATGGGCCATAATGGTTCAACAGCACCAGCATAATGGGCAGTAGTAACGACCTAGACCATCAAGGACTCACAAAAAAATCCTATGAGTCACAGGATTACATAATTCCATTGTGAAACACCCTGCCCTGGGGGATGTACTGAACATTCCCTCCTGAGCCCGACCATACCGCAACTGAGGATTTGAGACCCCTCCACCACCACTGGTCAGATCCAGAGAAGGACCAGAACTTCCACAGGACCGCTGCTTTCAACTGCAACCATCACTTCAACAGGACTGCATCCACCACTTGATAGGACTTGATATGACCACCACCCTGACCAACAGGGTGCCAGGTTGCACTCTGACTTTGTGGGTTTAAGCCAGTTTCTGTGTATCATTACATTTATTGTAATCTTTCTATTAAATTGTAACTTCAACCTGAAATCTCTCTCAGGGTAATTGTTTGGGGTTCATTTCTCCCTCTGGTTTACTTTCTAACCAGCATAGTCATTTATGCTGTACTAGTTTTTAGAGTGCAGATAAACTCCTTAACTGGGACTAACACAGGTGTCAGCTCAGTAGGATCTTAGCCTTTAGCTTGCAGAGGTTCATTCAGAAATACTAACCCTAGTGCTTTGATCTGTTCTGTACATGAATCAAAAAAGGCAAACAGTATTATCCCCTGTGAAGAAAATGGAGAGCACTGAAGCGAAGCAACTTCAGGAGACAGTGAGTCAGCATCTAAATCTGGACCAAAAATCAAGTTTGCCAACTTGGAGCCCTCTTCTCTGAGATGAGAACAAATGGAGAAATTGTCTCCATGAAAGCACTAGCTGCAGCATTGTTCTCAAAGAATCTGGGGAAGTATTCCTCATACAAATAAAATATAGCTGACAAATGCTTCTGTTTTGTTGGTGTGAATGAAGCAAGCCTCTGGCATCAGAAATTCAGTGAAAATGGATAAATGGCAGGTATTCTGTAAAACCACTTGCACATATTCAGAGATATCTGGCAATGTTGTAATTATGTCCCTGCCACAGGCTGCCTGTCCCTCTTCAGAAATCACAGACAAGTTCTGTTCTCTAATTCATTAGGTTATGAAGCAGGCTGAGGTGGTTTATTACCTATGGTAGAGTAGTATCAGTACTGGTGGTTACTTGCTTCATGAGTATTCAATGAGAAACGGAATGGCTGAACAATGTTTGCATATACATAATATATTAAAATGACAAGGCTGTAAAATAATATTAGACATGATTTGTAAAAAAAAATATACAGGCAGAGCACAGAAGTGGCCAAAAAATGAAACATGACATGCATGTTTGCTTATCACTGGAAAGTTATCACATTAAGATTGAATAATAAAGCTCATCAGTTAAAGGCAAAATCACATCTGGGTATAGTTTTGAATTGTTTGCATTGTATTAGATTTGAATATAAACCCTATCATTTTGTGATCCAACCTGTGCTGCCTTCTTCAGGAAGATGATTTCCATTGTTGGCCCTGCTGAGAGGCGGTAGTGGGCTTTGTTGCACTCCAGCTATGACAGCTTCTGAGGTCTGGTAAGAATAGATTTCTATACTAAGATGACAAGTAGAGAAAGCAAAGAAAAAAGTGTATTAGACCTTCTGTTGAGATCCTGAAAGACGATAGAGTGGAAAATAGGACATAGTCTTTGTTCTTTATCAGCAGGTCATCTCCAAATTTTGTAGGCCTTACAAACAGCTTTCTAAAGTGTCTTTACCTATGACCTTTCAGTGGGTAACTTCATGAAATATTAAGCAAACATCCCTCACTGTATTTTGGATATTGCCGCTGGTGTTTAGTGGCTGTAAATGGAAATACCTATTTCATAGAGGTCTCCTGGTGCCTTTGACTTTTCCCCATCTTTTCTTTCCTGCTCTCCTTGAAGGTGTGCAATCCCAAGGGTCTGCCCCACCCCTAGCCATAGGCAAAAGGGACCTCCAGCCTTCCTGCATGCCCACTGTGACAAAAGAAGCAGGCTTGGCTGATCCAGAGAAGCAGCAGTTGAAATAGTGTTTGATTTTAGCACTAGGAAGAAGTGATTACAAAGAGGTACCAAGCTAACTTATAAAAAAAGAGCTACATGAATCTATTTTGGTTTTCCATTCATCCCTTTTCTTTTTTTCCAGAAACTTGCAAAGAGCTTCCTTCTGATTGCCTCCATTGTTTCAGGAAAGAACTGTTTTTTAATGACCTCTATCAGCTTTAACAGGATGTTGCTTATTTGCAGCCATGGAGTTGCTTTTCCAATGTCTGCGTTTAGAAGCCAACTGGTTAGAAAATTTGCACAGCAAATCCTTTCTAACCCCTCAAAGCCACGTGATCGTTATCCTAACAAGCAGAAAACACTGTTAAATTATTGCAGCTAAGCCTGCCATTGTTACTGTTTAACTAATTTCAATGTACAGTTGTGTCACTGGTGTGTTTCAGCTCAGCTGTTATCTGCCTGCCAGAGATCTGTTAAATTCATCTGGTGTGACTCAAGAAGTTCCCCAAAAGTGCCTCCATATACTGGCAGTTCTTAAGCTTGTTATTAGAAGATTCATGTTTGTATGAGAACAGTCTTCTAAATCTAGGGCCTGTCTGTAGGGGTGAAATGCTATAGCACTACGGTCTCCCACTGTGTGTTACAGCCCACCTGACAGGCAGTCTGGGTTCCTCTCACCTGGAAAGCATCCTTCCACATCTGGACATAACTTTGACCAAGAGTCTCAGTGGATTGCAGTTCTGACTTCAAAGAAAGAGGAGTGTGAGAATGGCAGTAAGCACAACACTGGGCTTCTGTAGTGAGCCATACACCAAGGGCATATCATAGAATCATACCACAGAATCAATTAGGTTGTAAAAGAACCCTAAAATCATCAAGTCCAACCAATACGCAGCACTACAAAGTCCACCACTGAACCATGTCCCAAAGTGCCACAAAATGCCATACATCTTTTAAATACCTACAAGGTTCATGAGTCAATCAGTTCCCTGGGCAGCTTGATCCAGCCTAGATCTCCCCATTGCAACTTGAGGCCGTTTCCACTTACCCTATCATTTATACTGGGGGAAGAGAACAATCCCTACCTCTCAGCAACCTCCTCTCAGGTAGTTGCAGAAAGTGAGAAAGTCCATTCTGAGACTTTTTTTTTTCCAGGCTGGACACCACAGGTTCCTTCAGCTGCTCCTCATCAGACTCATCCTCCAGATTTCCATCACCTGCCCCTCACTCGCCCTGGCTGCAGGTCCCTGTTACGGGGTACGTCTATCAGCTGCTGTCTCGGGAGCCTTAGTGGGAGCAGAAAGTCTGCCACAGAGTTTGCACATCAGTGGCAGAATGGGTCAGGCTCTGTCACACTGAATTTTGGCTACAATAGCAGCTCTTTCAACATGAAGCTCCTAATACACTGTTTTAAGTTCTCCTTACAGGTTTACTATACCAATTATAACAATGCTGTTGAGAGGGTGAGACAGAGAATTTGCGTTGGCCTCCTGATTAAATAATATTTGACAAAGTCCTACATTTACATTTGATTTCTTCCTCGTTCATCTGCCATAAGCCCGAGCTCTTCCGATGTTCCTGCATATCTTTGTTATCGATGGTATGTGTCATGTGTGAAACGGCTGTGCTGACTCATCACCTCCACCTCGACAGGAACGGGAAATCCTGGGTTGGTGTGCAGCCTTGCCAGGAAAGGCAGAATGTGTTAAATAGCCTCTAAATCACATAGCATGTTTAGATTTGGGTGTTTTTGTGAGCACCTTGGAAAGATGGGCGTTGCGTTTCTGAACGCAGTGCCTCAGCGAGCGGGGATAGCGCATGGAGGCGTCGCCGTCCCTGCAGATGCGGGCGGCGGACAGGCGGTGAGGTGCCTTCGAGGAAGGTTATCGGCGGTACCCGAGCAGCCGAGGCGGGAACGCTACTGAGAACCACTAAGGGCAGGGAAGGGCCGGTCCGCCTGCCCCGAGCCACGGTCGCACCGCCCGGGCGCTGCCGCCAGGGGTCCCCGCGGGCCGGGCGGGTGCACCGCCCGCTCGGGGGCGGGCCGGGCCATCAGCTGACCGGCCCCGCCGCGGCGCTCCCGGATCTACAGCAGATCAGTCGTTTTCTTCGGCAGCGGCGCGGCCTCGAGGATTTACAGTCGGACCCCGTCGCGTCTCGCTGGCCGGCGTCCCTCCTTCCCCCCTCCCTCCCCGCTCCCGACCGCCGGGATGCTGCCCCACTTAGCCGTTCTGCTGCTGGCCGCCGGCGCCACCCGGGCTCTCGAGGTAAGCGGGGCAGGAAGCGGCAGGCAGGGGCTTTGTCTGTCTGCAGCCGCCCCCGCGGCGTGGGCTTGGCCGCGGCGGGGAGGGTGAGGTTTGCTTTTCCAGGGGTAGTCTATCCCCAGCTGCCGTCGCTCTCCCTTCGCCGAACAATAGGAGCGGCAGGCCGGGGGGTGGCGGAGGCGTCGGGGAGGGAGTAGGCTGGGAAGTCCCGGGGCCGGCGCTCTTGGCCTTGCTGCGCGTGTCTGGCTCCCTGCGCTGGTTCGGCTGCCGGGGCGCTGCGCCGTTAAGTTTGGCCGCCGCCCACCTGCGGCGGCAGCGGGCAGGGGTCCACGGGCAATGCTGCGTAGGGACGGCAGGGGCGCCGGCTCTGCCTTGGGGCTGCCTCCGCCAGGGCCTGGGGAACGGAAACTTCCCCCGCGAGCAGGCACGCCGCGGGCGGGTGACCCGGTGGCATCCCCCCATGGGGCGGGGGCTAGGGGCGCGCAGCCAGGCTGCGAGTGGGGAACGCGGGGGCGTCGCCCCGGGAGGGAAGCGAAGCCGGTCTGCGGAGCCGGTGGCATACCCCCATGGGGCGGGGGCCGGGCTGCGGGCGGGGGTGGCGCAGGTGTGCGGGGCGGCGGCCGGAGCTCTCCGCCTGTTGGCGCAGTGGCCCTGCGGGAAGGCGGTGCCCGGGGGGCGGTGGTCGGGGCCGGCCTGAGCCCCCCCCGCGGGCCGGAGGCGCGGGAAAATGGCGCCTCTGCAGTGCAGCAGAGAGGAGGCGCCGGCAGCCCGCGCCCCTCCGCCGCCGCCCCTGCCCGCCCTCTTTCCTTCCCTCCCCGGGGCGGCTCCGCCCGCCCCGGCCGGGCGGTATCTCCTCCGGGTCCCCAGTCGGGGTGGGGCGGAGGCTGGGGGTCCCCCTGTGCCCTCCCTCCGTATGGGGATGTGCACGCACCGCAGTCCCTGCGGGGTGGGCTGAAAGCAAGCTCGGACCCCAGAGGAGGAGTTGGCACAGCTGGGTGTCGGTTCTCCCCCCCCCGCCAGATCTCAAAAAAGAAAGTATGGGAGGGGTGAGTCACCTCCTGGTCTCCTTCGCTCCCTGCTTGCCATACTTCGGCCTGAATACCTCGGCTTCTGTCTTACTCCCCTATGAATCCCCGCTTTTCCCGGGGGGATCAGGGACTGGGTGGGGGTGAGGTGGATGACAGTATTTAGCCTGATAGCAAAGACGGATGCTCGCCGTCCCTGCCAGGGCATGGGGATGCAGGTCTGTGGCTCAGGTGCCCTTCCCAGGAGGGACCCCAGTACCCCAAGAATAAGACGAGACAGTTTCATACCAGCGCTCCTTCCCTGCAGCCAAGGCTGCCAGCCACAGGCTCTTGCTTTGAGGCATGATCTTGACAACATTGAGCATGATGTATCAAGCTGAGCAGTTCTAGAGATGCTCAGACGTTTAAAGCTTTCAGTTACAGCACTCGGTGGGGTTTTAGCAGCTTCTTGCAACCATTTGTTGTCTGAATGCAATAGAAGGAAATGTCTGCCTTGGGTGTGTAGCTTAAGTAAAAAATGAGATTTTATGGTTGAGACCATGCTTCAGGATAGACCACAGAAGGATGGGGTTTTCTGTTGGGTCATTGTAGCCCAAGCCTTACAGATAGCTGTGTAGGTATTTCCACTGCAAAGGTGCTGGAAGAAAGGAGGCTTGGATTTAGCACCAAAACTGTTCAGGAGGATTGAACGTCTCTGCTCAGAGACCTCTGCAATGGTGTCTGCCTTAGTGATAGCCAGAATTTTGAGAGACATCATCTGCCTGGAAAAAGGCACTGATGTTTCTACAGAAGCTTTTCTGTCTTCCATCATTCCATGTGAATGTTTGAGGCTTGGCATTTATCCCTTTTCTTTATGTTTAATGGTGGGGTACGTTTAAACATCTGGTGGTCTTGTGATAAGACATTTGTCGGTCTTGATTCTCTAAGGTTATATTTTGAGCAAGCTGCTTGTTTTTATAACACTAAAATATTTCATAATAGAAATAGTGTGTGTGCATGTTCTGCACTTGAACTTTTTATGCTAAAGAGTGGAATTTTAATGTTAGAATTTGATTTTTTGTAGATCTCTTTTCTGAAATGAAGTGTTTCCCCTGCCATTTTAACAAATACTTTTTGGAAAGCAGCAAAGAATCTGTACTTTGCTTTCCTTGGGAAATGATATAAGGAGAAAAAGCAGGAACAAAACAAATTCTATCTATCTTACACATGAAGAATTCCTTTCTAAAATTACAGGCAGATTAATAGTGATTTAGCATCTTTAAAGGAAATATTCTGTAGTGATGTCTTGGTGATGCCATGGTTGCTTAGCATTTTACTTCTGACACTCATGTGAATCATACTCACTGTGTTTAGGAAATCCATTGGCCAAGAGCTGCCATGGTTTGTGAAACTGCCATATTCTGCAGTACCTATTTTTGCATTTAATGTTTTTCAGTAATTGTCTGGTCTTAGTAGATAGACACAACAGACTTTTAACTATCATTGTGAATTTGCGTGAATGATCCTAAGTTATAAATAATTTCCTCTTGTTAGCACAGGCTTCTGCCATGTCTATTCTGCTCACTGGTCTAGCTGCCTGTTTCAAAGCAAGACTCCTTTACCAGCTGACTGAAATGAAATTGTTAAGATATTGGTATCTCATAAGCTGCCCCTCAGAAAAAAGACAAAAAGGATGCTGCTTTATTAAAATGCCCTAGGGTATAGTACAGTGTCCTGCAGCCGTAGGGAGGAGGAGAGAAGATTCAGCAGGCAGGAATTGTGCAGCAAGATTGACCTATTTAATTATTTTACAAACTCTTTTATAGACTTTTTTCTTCATAGTCTAATTGGACAAAGGATCAGCCACCCCTTGGGGTGACTGGCTAAAATCCTAAAACATCCATTGTCAAAATATTTTTCTACTATACTATAAACAAGGCTTCTCAAGGTTGCAGGTGTTTCATTGTTTACAGAACTCTGCTACTATCTTTTGTGAGAGAAAAGTCTCTCACAGACTTAGAAAAAAGCAAGAAAATTCTTGCTAGCAGCATTTTTGTAGCTACACTGCTTGACAGTGTTTTCCTTTAAGCTGGGTAATGTAGTGCTCTTATTTTTGTTATTCTGGCATTGTTTGCTTTTTAGTAGAAGGCCCCAAATATTTGTTTCTTCATTGTTTAGTTTCCTAGTAGATCTTTCAAGAAATTACATTTAAATGTGGGAGGGGGAGAGAAGCCTTTACTTTGCTTCTATTACAGACTTTTAGTTCCTCTTTCTGTTGATTCTGTTCCCAAATTCCCCTGATAAAGGTTTGCATTTGTTGCAGGATCCCTTTTGCACTTCTATTTAAGATGCTGCCATGGGGTGGGTGGCTGAGTGGGTACATAGGGCAGGCTCTCTGGGATAATCAGAGTCCTTGGCAGTCAGGTGGACAAATGAGTGAGTAAAAAAAAGAAGCTTCTCCCTTGCCTTCTCATTTGTCTTTTGTTTATTGGTGAGCAACAGTCATTTTGAGACTTGCATGATCTTCAGGTGCCTTTTCTGTGGAAAAACCACGATCAGCTGCTGTGCTTCTTCACAAAACGTATGAAAACCTGAGGAAGCTAACAAGATCTTCATGTTTTTAAATTTTAATTTTTTTTCCCCATGGGCTCTTTGTGTGACAGATGTAAACCATCTCCCTTATCCACTTTTAATTGATCAGTGCTGAATTACAGGGCAAACCCACAAGAAGCATAGATCTCCTTTGGCTCTTCATGACTTGCTCTTTGCATGTGTTTAATAAACTGTAAAGGATAATAAACAGTTTTGATTTATAAGTTGTGTGAAGAAAAGGTATGACAATTTCTTTTAACTAGTAGTTCTTTTCCAATACAAAGCTTAGCAAAATAGCTGAAGAGTGTAGTAACTTAATCTAATTGCTTGACAAAATGACAGCTGTTTCTCTGCGCAGAGTAATTATTTTAGTGACTCAGTAAAATAATTAACACCAGCTATTGGGTGTGGAGGCTTGGTCAAGAAATTGGTAGATAGCGTCACCTGAAGGAGGTCTCTTGTCTGACCCTGTGCCCAGAGCAGGGCCAGTTCTGGGATCAGACCAGGCTGCATGGGGCTTTTTGCAGTTGAGTCTTGAAAATGGAGCTCTAAGGTCTGAGCTTGTACCACCTCTCTGCATAGCTTGCTCCATCCACTGTTTGGTTGGTTCACCCGTGTTGAATTTCTCTAGGCTTGACATCCTTAGTCCTGAGTACTCTGAATGATGTCATTTTCACACCTTCCAAAAAAGGTATGCAATAACCAGAAGTTGAAAAAATTGTGTTTGGGTTAATTAAGTAAAAATTGTATTTGTCAAATGTCCATGTATATCTATATACATGTATGCATACACATAATGCATTAAAACACCTTATGTATCAAGATAATGTATGCAAATATATTTAACCTCTGAACATACTTGCATATATAATGTATTACATTTAACATTACTATACGTATATGTCTGTGTCTTACTAGTTCATAGAGTCTATTAAACCAGCAGACACTTACATACATGCTTCGGGACAAGAAAACTTCATGAATATGCTAAAATTACGAGAAGAATAGAACTAATTCGGACCCTGCCCAAAAACTGTGTGAGAAGGAACCAGCTGAAGCAGCACTCGTGAACTTGGGAGGTCTGATGCGATAGAGGTCAGATCTATGTGTGTTCACCCAGCTCCGACCCCGGGCTCGGTGCTGCTTTTCTCAATCGTGGCTTTTGAGACCGATATTTCGGTCGCATAATAAATGTTATTTCTTTATAAATTTTGATTGGGCAATTCTGTTTATCCTAGGGAGAAAATCAGAAATTCCAGGGAAGGGAAAAAAATTCAACTCTGTCTCTCTCCAGAGAAAAAGAAGCTGAACAACTGGCCAAAAACCTGACTCAGCAAAAAGCAAGCTGGGTGCTTCCTCCCTCCCCTGCCACAGCCGGGGGGAAAAAAAAAAAGTCTCTATCTCTGTGTGACCTTGAAAAAGCTGCAAACTGCTTTGAAAAAGTTCTGCTCAGTTTTTCCTTCCCCCTCTCAGGCTCAGTTTAGAGGCAAAGGAAGGCACAAAGTTAATTTCTGGGCATAGGGCAGCAATATGGGATACACATCATAAAGTCACCCCAAGACAAATAGTAAGACTCATTGTTCCCTGAGTACCCAGTTCCTGGAGCTGTAAGATTGGGTTGGGGAGCAGAAGGAAGCCCTGTAATCCAAGGGGAAATGGTCAGTGATCTGCTAAATGCTTTAGACATACACAGCTACGGCACCAGATGGGATCCAGGGGAGGCTCAAGGGGGACCTTGATACTCTGCCTGACAGGAGGCTGTAGCTGGGTGGGGGTTGAGCTCATGTCCTAGGTAACAAGCATGGGACAAGAGGAAATGGCCTCAAGTTGCACGAGGTTTAGATTGGATGCAGGAAGAATTTCTTCACTGAAAGGGCTGTCAAGCACTGGAACGGACTGCCCAGGGCAGTGGGAGGCACCATTCCTGGAGGGATTTAAAAGATCTTTTATTGTGCTTTAGGAATAATATTCCCCAATTTAGTGCTCCTGTCAAGATTCTCCCAAACCAGACACAGTTCACTGGCTCCCCACTTCCACCTTCTCCCCTCCTTCTTGTTCCTGCGTGGACCTGAGAATTAGAGGCACAAAAAAGTGAAAATCATGGCTTGAGATAAGAAGAATTTACTGGAAAGAACAATGAGATAAGAAATATAAACAGTAACAACAACAATGTTAATAACAAAAGGTGTAAGACAAATTATTGACATGGAAAGTGAAACAGTACCAGACTACTGCCACGGTGTGAGATGATATCAAATAACAGTAGTCTGGCCATGCCCTCTTCCTGGCTACAGTAATAAATAAACCTTGTTCTGACTGAAACTAGAACACCTGTAGATGTGGCATTTAAGGGCCATCAGACTTGGCAGTGCTGGGGGACTGGTTGGACCTGATGATTTTGAAGGACTTTTCCAACCTAAATGATTTTGAGATTCTATAAGCACTTAATCTTATGCTAGTGTGTTAAGGGATGATGCCGCAGCCAGTTAGTTCCATTACTATTTGGAAACCTGTCCTTAGATTAATTGGGTGGATTTAATTGATTTTCCACACATCCCCTCTTCCATAGCAAAATAAGCTTAGAGTCTGCATATTAATCAATGTATACTTTTTTTCTTCTGTATATTGTCCTCATTGCCAGTTGATGATAATTAGACCATGGCTGTATATCATTGTTGCTGACAGACAGGTTTTGCACAGGCTCCTGCAGTGTGTTGCTCTGCTGGGGCTGTTCAATGTCATGTACTGCCAGCTTGGGTGCTTGTGGAGTCCTCTTAATCAAT
This sequence comes from Corvus moneduloides, assembly GCF_009650955.1. Taxonomy (NCBI): domain Eukaryota; kingdom Metazoa; phylum Chordata; class Aves; order Passeriformes; family Corvidae; genus Corvus; species Corvus moneduloides. The sequence continues at coordinate 16,054,379 of NC_045477.1, read as the reverse complement.
TCAGCCTCAATGCGACCCAGATCAAATGTTGCGCTCTGTGATCTTGTTACCTTCACACCCTGTAGCTTACACTGAGTATTTTGATTCTTGCCTGACCATACACAAGTTTATTTTCTGATTTTTGTAATTTGTTTGTGATAAACTGAATGGAGAATTAGAAAAAGGTTTACCATTTCTGATAAAAAATAAAACCATGTGATCCATATGCATATGTACTTCAGTTATGTTTCATTTAGGTTTGTATGGTAGTTCAAAATTGGTTGTCTTGGCCCTTGTGCTGGTGGAAGGAAGGCCAGGCTCTCAGCCTGCATTGGTGGCCCAGTTCATCATTGTATTGACTTTCAGAAGCTGGCGGTCCCTGGGATTCTCCACTAATCTACATTGTTTTTCAAAACAAGAAATCAACAGAACATCTTCTTGGTGCTGGTCTTATAAGTATCTTGGTTGATAAGTAGTATCTGTAGTTTTGGTGGTAACTGGTTTCACAGGGAATCATCATTCTGCTTGGGGTAAATGAGGGATGCTCCCCACCAGTGCATTGATCTGGTTAGGTGAGGAGCATTTTACTTTTCACCTGTGGGTCTTTGTGGGACACTATCCTGAATTTACTGTTTGTTTTGTTTGTGAGAAAATAAATTTCCATTTTACTATTTAAATTGTGTCCTTGGAAAACTGGCTAGCAATTTGTATTCCCCAGTGGATTTAATTGGTGTATGAGATGGAGTTGTCATTGCTGTGCCAGTGTATACACAATATACAGTATTGCAGTCTTGTTTGTGCAGGAAAAGTAAAAGGTTCCTTTTTGTTTACTTCTTTTCACCTGCTCAGAATTCAGAGGTAGATTTTGTAGATAGCCTATGTACTGATTTTTATAAGGAGTAATACTGCTTTGCATTCTTTCATTTATTTTTGTGTTCCTTGAAACTTGGTAGGCATTTACATTGAAACTGTTCTTGCAAATGGTTTCCAAAATTGAACACTATTTTGCATTGACAAGTAGCAAATGCTTTCTGTGGTGCTCTAATCTTTTATTTCCACCTTTTAAGTGTCAGCAGAACTGTCCAGGTAAGGCTTTCAGGAGGTGTGGGCTAAAAGGTGAAAAAAGTGGGAGTCCTTCCCCTCCTTTGGCATCCCCTCATTCTTGTTCCCCCTTCCTTACTGCATTTGTTCTCTGAGAAGAGCCAGAATTGTTTTCTTCTGAAGGAATCTATTGTTGTAGGGTGTATTTCTATTACAGCTTGTCCCATTTTACTAATGTCAAGGAAAGAAATGTCCTGTTGTGGTAGAAGGCTCTGCTTTCCATCCCTTGTGAGCTGTCCTGGGTGAAGAAAGAGGAAGTATTTGTTACCTTGCCTTTGCATTTATGCATTTTTTTTTTACATCATAATGTAGTAAACAAATTGCCTGTGCAGGCTCAGAATGAAAACATCAGGCATGTAACACTGATCCCTTCGAAGAATAAATGCTTGAGTGTTTTTTATTGTGCTGGAGATTTGGGATTCGTGAAAGACTGAATGGCAGCTGGGACAATGCAGGTTTTGTAGCCATGTGCTGTTTTCAGTAGGTTAAAGAATGAGGGAAGGAGTGCTCAAACAGTGGTCTGAAGAAGGTATTTGGTATACAGAGTTGATTTGAGGCGTTTGCTTTTTGCTTTTCTAATAATCCGCTATTAACTTTCAAGTGAGTTTCTCATCAACTTTTAGAAATAGTAAATTGCATCATAACTGATTTTTTTGAGAGACTTTGTAAGCAGTTTAATATATGGATAGCACAATAATAATAGCTCTGTATCCCCAAATACAGATTGACGAAGTTTTGGGGTTTTTTTTTTTCAGATTTTTCAGTCCTTAAAGTTTCTGCCTTGCTCAGTGGTGTGTTTGGAGTGAAGTGAAGCCAGTCTTGGGTAAAGGCTCTGATTATTTTTACAAACTTGCTACCTGACTGTAGAAAGCTGAGTAATGTACTTTCTCAAACGTTATTTCACAGTACAGTGATAATGCAGGGTGACTGCCTTGCTGCATCTCCCAGGGATGCCCCTCCTTGGAGGGAGGGTGGAGAGAGCATGGCAATGTTCCATGACTCTGCAGTGGCCCTGACACTTTGTGCTATTAGGACTTTTAAAAATGACTACTTAATTTTTCTAGTAAAAGATAATATTGTTTTGAGGAAGCAGAAAAGACATCCCGCTGGAAAATCTCACTGTAGGAGCATTTTTATGTCTGTCCACTTTACAGCTCTGACCCAGATTTTCAGCATACTTTGGTAACACTCAAACACAGAAAGTATGATTTAAACTCTTGCAGGTCTTTAATTCAGTCTGCTCTTCAGTGGCAGTGATGGCTTTTCAATGGGGTAATTTGGACATCTCTTTAAAAAAAGTCTCTTATGTTTCCCTCAATGCAAAAGTACTTGGTCAGTGACCTGAATGGTCTTGAACCTAGAAAAGAAACTTCATGGTGGTTTTGACAGTCTGCTGTAGCTGCGTGTGAAACCATCTTTGTATTGCTGTCCTGCACCTTGTTATTTCATGCAAGCCCTAGTGCAGGAGATAAAACAGTTTTTTAGTGCTTCAGGTGTTCCTGGTTGTATAATCATATGCATCTGTTGTGTGTCACTTGCAGTGGATTTATAGGGTTTGTTTATTCAGGCTAATTGCGTTTAACAGATTTTATTAAAAAGTTTTGAATCACAAGTGGGCAGATAGCTCATTTCTCAGAAAGTTCCCTGAGCTAGAGACAGAATGTAGTATCTGTGTGAGGAAGAGAGTTTTGCAAGTCCTGTGAGAACAAGCCAAAAAGGTCTGATGACATGACCACCCTGAAATCTTGCAAGGACCAGAACAAATACTTTCAAGTCCCTTACTTGAAAAGGCTAAGAACTGATGTCTTGCCATTTAAAAAAAAAAAAATCTGCATTTAATTTATTCTTCTCTATAGTGTGGGAAGAAATATATGTTGTAGACTCTAAACTTGTCAGGCAAACATATTCTGAAGATTTACTGAGATGGTGAAAAGCATGGGTATTGAATCTAATTCAGTGTGCATGTGGAAGAAAAACAGTAACTGTGTTTTTCCTGTTAAAAACTGAGGAATTGTTGTAGAAGTACTAAAATTCTCTCAGTAGTTTGCATTTGTAAATCAGTAAGAGGAACAGATGTTTGCTAAAGTCAGGAGATGGTTAGAGGAAGAAAAATGCCTTTGTGGCAATTCACCAGTACTATTTGGGAGCCTGGGATGAGCTCATTGTTAGTATCGATTTGATACTTATTTTCTACTTTTATGTAGCAAAAGAAAATTAAAGTGAGTCTGAAACTAAGTATGTGTGCTTCTAATGATACTCTTCGTTACCTTGAAACAACTTCAGCTGTCCTCATGGTTCTACAACGCAAGTAAAAACAGTGCTAGTGTTAATGGATGATATTCCCTGTTATGATGACAAAGGGAAGAACCACATAATGTACACTGGCTGACTGCAGAGGGCGAGGATGAAAGAGCATGTGGCCCTGTCAGCAAAAGGGAGAACTCTGTTGCCAGCTGGAATGAGTTGAAGAACTCTTAAAAGTACTGTTTTCAAAATACTGTGGTTGTGGATGATTTGCGGATATGGAAGTATACCATTAGTAAAGTCCCCATGGTATGTGTGTACATAGTGTGAATGTAATACTAGGAATTGCTTTATTTTGAGTAAATCCTCAGTTTGGGGTCCTGCATTGCAGTGTGGAGTGCCTCACCACTGCAGACTGAGTGTGATGAGGAACGCTTACCTTGGCTAAGCCTAGGCTGGGCACAAGTAAGGGAAGTGCCATGTCTTCTCCTGAGGTTTTCCAGGGCCTCTGGAGCGGGACACTGTGCTGCTGCTGCTGTGCTGTTTTAAGCTGAACCCTCTTGACATCTTGGCAAATGCTGGGAACTGTGACCATGTTCCTGAGCTTGTAGACAGGAAGGGGGGAGCTGGGGGAAGACTGCTTACTTATAGTTCACTGAGAAGTCTGTCTCTTGCTGGAAGGTGGTTGTTGCCAGCTGGAAGGAGAAGGACTGTAAGCTCCAGTGCAGATCTCTGACCTTTTCATCTGTCTTGGGTTAAAAGCACTATTTCTTGGTGTATATGTATATACATATACATAACTTCTGTATGAAGTTAGTGCTTGAGGTGGTCTCAAGGCTCATATGAAGATGGAGTCTTCCCTACTTGGACTTTTCAGCTCTGTGTTGTATTTTCAGGTCATCTTTTTACTATTTTCTTACTTTTGCTGTGCCATGCTCAAGGAATCCTGCCAAAGTTACTGTGGCTGCTGAGTATGGCTGCTGTTGCTTTCAGCAGTAGAACAGGGTTGGAAATGGAAGAACGTGAAGGGAGTCTTCTGAAGGTGGGACTAGAAAGGCAGGTGTAGGTTGCCTTGGATTACCTTAGCTTGTACATGGAATAAGAACAGGGTATTAAGGCAATTCCTGATGTCAGCTGTAGTTGGTACTATGTTTTCAGTGGTACCGTTTCTTTCAATCTCTCAGCACAACAAGTGAAATGAAGCCTAGTTGTGTAAGACATCTTGAGTTTTAAGGTTTCTTGCCCTGAGGGTGAAAATGAATGTGTGTAACTTTCAGGGAGCATATTCTTTCAGAAGAGGAAGAAACATCCATAAAAGAGGCTTTGTGGCAGCTTGGGGCAACTTTCACCAATGTGGGTTGTAAGCGCTTTTTAATATCTGCAGATAAATCTGCATGGAGAATTGGAGGAGAAATAAACTGTTGTGTTGCTACTCTGTAGTGTTTGGATTGTGGGCAGCTTGTGTAGAGTTTGTGCTCTACATTTAGTACTCTGGTCGAATTCCCTATCAGGGGTCAGCATCCCTGCTTATAGTCCTTGGATGTTGTGTCAAGTGAAATAAAATACGTGTTATTTCTGCTTTCACTGCACCCTAGCTAGTCTTAAATAAAAGTTCACAGCCATTGTTTTTCTATTAGTGTATGGAAATGAGGCTTCCTTGCACTCCCTGCACAAGGTGTCATTAGTGTTCAGCGGGATTTCTGTAATAGAGTACCAGGCTCAGTAACCAAATAAAAATTTTTCTTCCTTTCCATTGTTGCAGTGTATGTGACATCTTTCATGGTGTAAATTGTTCTTATTACATCTTGATAAAGCAACAAGCAGGAGGTGGGAAAGCATAGTATTGTTTTCTTTTTTGTGGTGATGGTTTATCAGGATGCTATAGCTGATGAGTGTCAAAAGCAAGATGATGTTTTAATCTTCCAGATTATTAATTTAAAAGACAAATGAAAAAATCCCCCAAAGTAAGCCAGTGTTTGAAGTATTTATGTGTTCTAAACAGCAAAAATACAATGGAGCTTTTTAAGACAAAAAATGCTCACCTTTCAAGTATGTGGTTCCAACATGATTAAAAAACCTGGAAGGTTTCTTACCCTCCTTAGCAGAGGGCTAATGATTTGGGGGTTTTTTATGCTTAATGATCTGTGGTGATTTTAGTCTACTTACTGGTAAGGAAACAGCCTTCATCTTTATTATGTCATCTTATTTGGATCAGTTCTTTCGGATCTGGCTATAATAGTTAACAATGGATAGTCTCATTTTTCTTTTATCGTTTGGTGATCTGAAAGTTGCCTCCAAGTTCATCTTAATCTCTTTCATGGCAATCTCTTAAATTCAATTAATATGAATTTGAAATGTAGTCTTTAAGGATGTTGTATTTGAATGCAGTACTTCTCATGAGCCTTCAAATCAAATGAGTGTGACCATGTCTATTCTGCTATCACTGTTGTCAAGACAGAGAGCAGTTGCTGTTAGTGGGTGGACCTACAAGAGGAGTCTGAGGCCTTAGTGTAGTTGAACAAACCAGAAACTCATATTCTGAATTTTTGGCTTCTGGTTCACCTCTTCAATCAATTGCTTTTTCTATCCTTGTCTGAATGAGAGATGTTTATGTAAGATTCTGGCAGCCACAATTAACAGCATGTCTTCCCATAGAAGAGCAAGAGTTGTCAAGCACAGTTTTTCTTGTGTTTCCATGTTTTGCATAAGTAAACTTGCATGTGGTACCTACTTCTGTGTTATTAGAAGATTACTGTAAGAATACCACACTGGAAGAAAGTTATTGGATTGACAGAATCTAGTTTCCCTGGCTCCCAGACCTAACCAACAGCTGGAGTATTCCATGGCACTCAGTAAGATCAGAAATTCAGAACTCATGGTGGGAGTATACCTTCTACATAGGAAAGAGTGAGAACATAAATAGGGTACTCTGCTGTCTATTTGGTTAACATTCCGAATGTTGAAATCAGTAAAGCTTTTGCTAAAAACTGTCCGTGGAAGAATTCAGATGAAGGCTGTGTCTTTAAAGAGAGCAGTTGCTGTAAGATACCAGAGGTAGGGTTTGAAAATTTAAATATATATATTGGAAAAATAAGTGTACTTCTGTAGGGTGGCCTTCATGTATTGAGAAGACTGGTTTGAACGTTTTTTTCGTCTTGTCCCATATTGCTTCCTGCATATTAGTTGCTTTTTTCCTGTTGTTTTCTTGAATCTCATAATGGATTTTGGAAAGTCATAAGCTTAACATAACTATCTTTCTGATTATTGTGTTGTTAGGGATTAATTTTATTTGAGGCTGACTAAATATGTTCATGTCCAATTTTGGGTGGTTTTTCTTAGCTTTTTAAGCTGAAGAGTTGCAGTCTATAGAATAACTGGTTTGTGGGGTCAAGCCTGTAACTCCTTTGGTTTGCTATTTCCAATAAAGTTGAGACTCCTGGCTTTTATAAATGGTTTTTGTTTGTCTATCATGGTTGTGCAGAGGGGTATGTATGTAATGTACCTGGTGCATGATCCCCGCCGAAGGGAGAATTGGTGCTGGGGCCCATCATATATTACTGTTGCCCAGTCTGCTGAACAAAGCTGCTGGGGTTGATTCTGTGAGAGCTTCATTGTGTCTTCATTTGCTTGTTTTTTTCCTTACTCTTGTTTCTTGTTCACAGGTCCTGAAAAAGAAAAGATTCTTGGTTTTAAACATTAGCACAATGGTATGTAGGTCATGTACAGTAGCTTTTAATCAGAAAAAGAACATGCAGCATGCAAACTGTAGAGGTGAAACCTGAAATGTGCCCAGTTGAGAGAATGAAAGAATACTTTTCTTTTATTCTTCCCAAAACTGAGGAATCCTCTACTTTCTTCTGTTAAGCACTTCTGAAGGTCTTTTTCTTTATTACTTAAATATGTATTGTTAATATTATATGTATGCAATAATTATGGTCTTGTCTTTGGTCTGGTCAATGAAATTAAATATGCTGACTCTGTGTGCTAGAGCCAGAAAGCAGAGAGATGGAGAAATGGCTTCACCTTGTAGACCATGGGAGTGGGGCATAGTGTCAGAGGTTGAAGGCCAGACTTTCTTTTGAATATGCAACATGATTATTATGAAAAAACCTCATGGACATGGAGTAGCTGCTCAAAAACCAGCAGCTGGGTGTACAGTGATATGAAAATAGCTCGTATCTAGTGGGACAGTGAAGTTTTGGTGGGGTGGTTTTTTTTTTTTGGTAACAGGTGATTCAAGTACCCTAAAAACAGATCCAGGGCAGGATCTGTTTCAGCATGGGATGTCTAATAATGCTGTATTAATTCCCTTATCACAGTTCTGTTGTGGAGAGATAAAAATTCATAGATTTTTTTTAGAGGAAGGATTGAAGAACTAGACCTTCAACTCAAAATGAAGGGAGTCTGTCAGCCATCTATTTGACTCTGTCAGGTTTTTCTATATGCCTTGAAGGTCATCCAGGTAATGTGTTACATTGTTTAATCCTGCTGTTAACAGATTAATTCCTTGTGGCTTGCTTATAGTGGTGTTTCTGTGTGCTAAAAAATCGTTTGTCTAATTGGTGATGTGTTGGCATCTTGGGTAGCATAAAAATTTCAGGAAGGCTCTTCTGGGCGTGTTCTTCCTTGTAAGCAGTCAGCAAGTCCTCATCATGCGAAACACTTGATAGTTGAAGTCAGCAAATGCCAGAAATATCTTGTTAATTCATCTTCACGTTGTTTGTGGAATAAAATTGGGAAATGGTTATTTTTATTAATATAATAATAATTCTAGTAATCCAACTAGTCGGACAGCTTGCAGAGAAGACTGAGTCACAGATTCGCCACTTGAGCAAACAATAGTTCTGCATCAAAAGAAGATGAGGGGGACCTTTGGCATAAATGTGGAGTGCTGTCATAGTGCAAAATAGCTGAAACGCCTTGTGTTAAAACTGGTGAATTACATCAGACTTCTCCCATGGCTCTGTTCAGATGTTTGTGGCTCAGCCCAACGACAGCAGAGGATGATTCCGTTTGTATCTTTGGAGAATGACAAATAATGCAGTCCATGGAAGAGTTGGTTTAGCAGTGTAGATGGTGCCTCTGTATCAAGGGCAGATAAAGAACTGTATGCAAGATAAGTAATAATGAGAATAAAATATCAGTCTCAGATCTTCCTTTGAAATCCAGTTGATGCAGGGTGGAGGTCCCATTTCACAAGGAAAATTACAGCTCTTCTGGCTGTGGTGAATTTTGCTTAGGTAGAAAAAGCTTTGTTCAGATTGGAACACAGGAAAAATCTTCTGAGCAGGTTGGTTTCGGCTTCCATTTTTTCTTGGAGAAGCTCACAAATGCATCGTATTGTTGTTGCAATGCAGTAATAATTCTGTAGATTTAGAGTAATTAGTTCAGTCATCTAATGTTGTCTTTCTACAATAGGAAAATGATGTAAGCCCACAGGATTTTCCAAATTGAAAAATCTGGTATCTCTTTTTCAAGGAGGTTGGTTTCAGGAGAACTCATGTGCCTTGTATACTTTCTCACTTTGTCTAATTCCTGTATTGTCAAAAATACGGGATGTTAGCACTGTGTAATAAATCAGTAATACAAGAATCATGCTTAGAAATGTAACTCCAACGTTGTGGTTTTTGCACCGTTTTTTTAAGTTGTTATTATTAGTATTTATTTATTTATTTATTTAGAAAGTTTCAAGTCCAATTACTTAAACAGAGGCCTTTGAAATAATATTGTCATCTGTACTGTAAGCAAAGTTTGTTCGTTTGCCCAAAGGGATCTAAAAAGATTAAAAAGAGTGCCAAACAGGTAATTTAAATACTTTATTTCCTTCCTTCCTTTTTTCCTCCTTCAAAATGCATCTGAACATCCTTCTAGAACCTTCTAGAACCATCCTTAGCACACTAAGGCCCATGGAAGACAGGGAGGTGATTCAAGACCAAGTACAAGCCCTGCCCAACCAACCCAGTCGCCTTCTGTGATGGAATGACTACATCAGTGGACAAGGGAAGGGTTATAGATGTCATTTATCTGGACTTCTGTAAAGCCTTTGACTCAGTCCCCCACAACATCCTTCTCTCTAAATAGGAGAGACATGTATTGGATCAGTGGACTGGTAGATTGATAAGAAAAAGATTGCACAATCACAGCCAGAGGGTGGTGGTCAATGGCTGAGAGTCCTGATGGACATTGGTGACATGAGTGGTGTCCCTTAGGGGTCTGTATTGGGAGGGGTGATATTTAATACCTTCATTAATGACCTAGACAGAGGGATTGAGTGCACCCTCAGCAAATTGTTGATATCACCAAGCTGAGTGGTGCTATTGCCTGAAGGGTGGGATGTCATCCAGAGGGACCTGGATGAGCTTGAGAAGTGACCCATGGGAATCTCATAAGGTTTAACAAACCGAGTCGAAGGTGCTGCATCTGCTGCAGGGCAACCCCTCGTATCAATCCAAGCTGGGGATGAACAGATCCAGAGCAGCCCTACAAGAAGGACTTGGGGGTGCTGGTGGGTGAGAGGCTGGACATGCCCCGGCCGTGTGCGCTGGGAGTCCAGAAACCCGCCATGTGCTGGGCTGCATCCAAAGCCCCATGGGCAGCAGGGCAGGGAGGGGATTCTGCCCCTCTTCGCAGCTCTGCTGAGACCCCACCTGCAGTGCTGCATCCAGCTCTGGGGTCCCAGCACAGGAAGGACACGGACCTGTTGGAGCCAGTCCAGAGGAGGGGCACAAAAGTGATCACAGGCATGGGACATGTCTCCTATGAAAATAGTCTGAGATAATTGGGATTATTCAACCTGGAGAAGAGAAGGCTTCAGGCTGAACTTACTGTGCCTTTCTATACCTGAAGGGAGCCTAAAGAAAAGATTGAGAGAGACTATTTACAGGGGCCTGGAGTGACAGAACAGGGGGGAATGGCTTCAAACTGACAAACAGTAGGTTTGGATTGGATATTAGGAAGAAATTCTTCCCTATTCAGGTGGTGAGGCACTGGCACAGGTTGCCCAGAGAGGCTGTGGCTGCCCCATCCCTGGAATTGTCCAAGGCCAGGTTGGATGGTGCTCTAAGTAACCTGGTCTAGTGGAAGGGTGTCCCTGTTCATGGCAGGGGGCTGGAATGAGATGATCTTTAAAGGTCCTTTTCAACACAAACCTTTCTAAGTTAGATATGACTCTGTGAGAGGCTGAGTAACAACAATTTTTTTGGGATCGAGGCAAAATATAAGCATCCCTGAAAGGGATTGCTATCCTATTACAAACTATCCTTTTGCAGCCTAGTTTTAGCAGGAAAAGTTGAAAAACAAATCACATAAAAAAGGAATGAGGATACTATACAGAAGGATTCTTCCATGAGATGCTTAAGCATGATAGTGGAAATGTGATGAATGAGATGTGAAGCTATCTTACAGTCCTCAACTACGTCGAATTAAAAATAAGTCAATAAATTGCTGAGCATTGATTGACATTTGAGGGATCAAGTTCATTTGAGAAGCTGACATTGCTCAAATGTTAACGTCTTTATCAAGTGCATTGAACTAGGATTGTTAGTAATTTTTTGACTGAACAGATAGAATTTAAATTTATTTCATATTACTGAGTTTAGTTCTGCATATAGTAATTTTTTTTTTCACATCCTTTCCAGGTACACATGCAATGAAATAGGCTTAAAATATAATTTACACCACTCAAAAAAAAGGTGCTTTAATATAAACGCAAACTAGAAGTCAGGGCTTTTTTAATACTTACTCTCACCTTGTAGTTTCAGTTTTGCAGCAGTGAGTTTCATGGGTATGGTAGGACCCCCGAAGTTATTACTGAGCTTGGTTCTGTGGTCTGTTGCATTGCTGTGAAATGCACTCTTATTTTTCTTCTACTTCATGTATTTGTTTAAGATAAGTGGTAGTGGCTTTGAGTGTTGGAATAGAAAATACAATCCTAGAATTAGATGGTTTACAGTGATTTATTTCAGTGCAAAACCTTGATTTGCCCTGTAAAACAGAGTCTTATGTTTATTTTGGGGTAGTGACAGCCTTGAAGGTGATGAAATTTAAATGCAGTATCATTAACATTTCTGCACATGTAGATGTACCAAAAGAAATCATAACACTTGTCATATTTTCTGGTATCATTAAACACTTCTTTTGTCAAACTTGCACACTTGCTGAATTTAATCTTTTTTTTCCTCCTATTTTTCCAAATGAATAAAAGATCATTAATTCTGACAGGATTTGTCTTGTTTACCCTGCTTCTGTTAGTCAACACATATTGACACATAAATGACCAAAGACTGTTTCAAAATCTAAATTAATAGCTTGGGAGCAGGATTAGCTTTTTTTTTTACTTTTGTCTCCTTAATGCACTTTTTATTCAGCTTGTAAAATCTTGATGTTATTCCACCTCCTCTGCCTTTCCATCCCCTATGTTAGTGGTTAGTTGGTGCTGCACTAGATTTAATGCTTCCTGAAAGTCATTCCAGTCTTGGATAATTTTGGTCAATCTGCTTGTTATAATTTTTCTTCCTGCCAAAATGGCAGTTTATATAAAAAATGGTGACTAAACTGTGTGGAGGTACCTGCAGGCTGGGAATAAGTGTTGGCTGTGAGGGTTTTCAGTTACTGTTCTATCAATGGCTAACTTAAAGCTCTGTAAATTTGGCTACGGCCTCTTTAAGGTAATTCCAGGGAAGACCTGGTTGGGTGAAGGTTGTCCCTGCTCCTTCCATTATCCTCCTGCCCTTGGTAGTGCCCAACTGCTAGCACTCCTGGTCTGGTTGTGACCATGGTGACGTAGAGGCTAGAATGGAATACAGTATTTCAGTTGGAAGGGAGCTACAGTGGTCATCTAGTCCAGCTGCCTGACCAAGTTACAGCCTGTTACTAAGGGCATTGCCCAGTTGCTACTGACAGTCTTGGGGCATTGCCAGCCTTTCCAGGAAGCCTATTCCAGTGTTTGACTATCTTCTTGGTAAAAAAATACTTCCTAATGTCCAGTCTGAACCTGGCACAGGGTTGAACCATTCCCATGCATCCCATCACTAGATCCCACATAGAAGACCTCAGCACTTCCCTCTCCACTTCCCTCCTCAGGAAGCTGTAGGGAGTAATGAGGTTACCCCTCATCCTCCTTTCTTCCAAGCTAGATAAGCCTGGAGTCCTCAGATTTCCCTTATGGGATGTCGTTCCTTTCAGCCCTTTCAGCAGCTTTGTAGCTCTCCTCTGGATGCATTCAAGCACCTTCACATCATCTTAAATTAAGATGCTCAACTTGGAGGTTGTGGGAGTGTGGCTTTTAGGGTTTTAGGGTTTTTTTGGAAGCAGACTTGTTGCTGGTAGGGTTGGTGGTAGGTAAGAAGCTCTTGACACTGCACTTATAGATGAATGTGGTTTTGTTATGTTCATGTAGCTGATGCAAAGATCTGCCTTCTCTGACATGATGGGGTACTCCCTGTGATAATTCCTCACATTTATAATGACATTCAAAGATGCTGATTTTTGTAGCTAAATTTTAGTTTTTAGTCACTCTCACAGGAGCATGGAAATGTGTGCAGGATGACACTGGACAGGTTCAGCACAGGAGCTAGGCTTCTGCTGCTCTTGTGGTTATCCTCCTTGCTTCCTAGTGATTCCAGGGACCCCAGGGAGGGAAATCCACTTGCTCTTGACACATGCACATGCAGGTCAGCTGTTTACATAGACACTTCTGCTCAGGTCTTGTGAATATCTCTTGTATGCACTTGGTTGCTGGTTCACTCAGGTCTTCGGGGGGGGAGCACTCAACCTCCCTGTTGCTCTACAAGATATCCTTGTGAACTCGGTGCTTAGTCCTGGCATATTTTTGGTTTGGTTTTGACAAACACCTGGGGCTGGGTTGGGGTGTCATTCTACAAGTACGTGGAACGTGACCTGAGGGAAGCATTAAAACTAAGATGTATGGAATAAATACAGCCTATATCTCAGGACCTTGTGAAGGGTGTGGGTGAGGAGAATGATTGGCTGCCAGAAGATAGTTTTGAGAATACTATATTTTCCTCTGCAGGCTCGAAGGCAGAGTTGCTTTTATGTTATTTGTGGAGCAGTTGATCCTTGAGCTGCTGTGGAGATGTGTGTATTGTGCTGTTGTGATGCATTTTGGCATCATTGTTTATGAAGCGGGTCAGGAGGACAGTGTGCAGATAGTTGCACTTAGGTTAAATAGGTTATAGTCAGGGCAAATAAACTTCTCTGGTTTTCCAGAAGCTTTTTGATGGAGTGTGTTTCTCAACCAAATTTTGTATGATGGCTTTTTGTAAATCAGATCTGGATCTTCACAGGGTTTTCTGCAGGTTAGGAAGGTGGTTCTTTCTGTGACTGTTTGCGATAAACGTTTGTCTTCCAGGAGGAGCAACTGTACTGAGCAGTTTTAGTGAGTAATCAGTAAAGTGTTTTTCTGACCTCTTTCTATAGGCTGTTGACAGCAGTAATTGCTGCTGCTGTTTCTATGTGAACATTATACAATGAAACACTGTTTCTAAATTATTCGTGTTGATTTTGACAACCTTACTCTTTTTCATCTCTACGGAAAAGTGAGGAGATGGAAACTTTTCCTTGGTTTTGACAAACAACCATCCTGAAGTTGTGAGGCGACAATAATTTGATATTACCCCCTTTTCTAATTTGGGTGCCTTATTTTTTAATTCTTTTTTTTTGTCCTGATTGCGTTTTTAAGAAAGGAGGAGATTTTTTCATTGTGTATCTACATGTGCAGGTTTTTAAAAACAAATAGTCTTTAAAGCATTTGTGTTCTGTGAAGATCCTAACAAAGCTAGGAGGAGAAATATTTTATATTAGTATCTATAATATCTAGAGCAGAGTGTAATAGTTTACAGTCTGCCAAAGTTGATGGCTAACTCATGCAAGAAGTCATGGATTTGTGTCCGGTGACATAAACCTGTATTTGCATGGCATTTGCCCAATTTGAACTGTAGACTTCTAGAACTGGGTAACAGTCTTCACTTGTAGGGTTCAGCAGACCAGACAGTCCAGTGGAACAAACCTGGTCTTTCCAACTGGGAATAACAAGTCTCTGTATCGTGTTTTGCTCACTGAATGTGTAAGGCAAGCAGAGAGTCCTTTCATACTCATTCTATTTTTACCTCTGTTATTTATAGGAAAAACAGTTATGAGTGGCCCCACTTCAAAGATAGAATTTCTTTTATTTTGTTAATAGTCATAGAGGAAATAAACTGCTATGTATGCAAATTGGTGCTGCTTTAGTTAATGTGAAACCTCAGATTTCAACCCAAATATGGTATAAAAGTTTGGAGGAAGCACAGCCATGGGTTGGAAGGGTGATGTGTTATGATTGGATATACTTAATTGTTCACATTATTTGAACCCCTGTTTTACTATTTTTGTCAACAGAAGTTGTTAAAGCTGTAGTTGCTGACTTCTTGGTTGGAGGTTTGAACTGGTATTAGCATTAAAAATGAAAATCAGCAAGGGATTATTTTAGTCATCTCCTAAACTAAGGAGGACATTTGCTGTTCTTGAACAAGTTGTAGATATGGAGATTGTTATTGAATATCCTTTTCTTGAAAGTAATTACAAATTAAGTAATTATTGCAAATTAGGTACACTTTGAATGTTTATAAAAGTGGCTTCAGGTTAGTGTTTGCAGAATAAAGCAATATCAATCACAGAAGCTGTCTTAGGACTTCTGCGAAATGGTTTTTGATGTTTCAGTGGTTAATAACAGCACATAGACAGTCTGATGCTTATTTCCCTATTATATTGTAGTTCTTAATTATAAGTTAATAGCAGAGCTATCGTAAGTGGTGTTACTTTGGTCCCTTGATGGAAAACCTCTTGAGAGTAAAACCTTGCAGACTGTGTTTTCTGAATATAACCTGAATTGTGAAAAAAGCCAACACTTGTTGGTTAAATAGGGATTATGAAGCGCTATTAGCAAATACACTAATTGTATCTGCAAAAAGCAGTGACAGAGAGAATGGAGGAGGGGAGAGGGCTATGCTTTCTGTCTTAAATAATGATGGTGTTTGAAACGAAAAGGCCTTTTGATATTATGATGGAATGCCAGTGAGCTAAAAAACTCCACATACTTTTTTCTTAATGTAAGGTATTCCTTATTATAGTTTTGTTATTGGATAAACTTCTTTAAGTTCTCTGTACTCTGCTATCAAAATCATTTTTGCGTGTCTCAGGAATGGTATAAATGGCATCCAGCATGTCATGTGGATGTGCATCTCTCCTCAAACAGATGTGCTAAATTGCCAGGCCTGAAAGACAGGAAAGCAGAGGCATCTCTACTGCTTCCTAGCATGGAAAGGAAACAGATTCCCTACATATTAGTATTTTAATGCTTGCATGATTTCTTTTTCTTTTTCTTTTTCCTTTTCCTGTGTTATATGTAACTCAGCATTTTGAAATAAATACTTGTAATGACTATTTTCCCTCTAAAAACAAACAGAAAAATGCTATGAAACACCTATTTTTAAAGACAGGCTCCAGTCATTAAATTATGCCATTCAGGTGGCCTTGCTAAGACTGACCTTGTTTTGTACCTCCTCTTTCCATATCCAAAGCAGTTATATACCCAGTGGGCTTTATCTTACAGAGTTGTCTTCTGATTTCAGTCTTTAGTGTTGGTTGGATTTTCTTTTTTCTTTTCTTTTCTTTGCTTTTCTTTTCCTTTCTTTTCTTTTCTCTTTTCTTTTCTTTTCTTTTCTTTTCTTTTCTTTTCTTTTCTTTTCTTTTCTTTTCTTTTCTTTTCTTTTCTTTAATATCCTCACCTATGAGAGTATGCAAAATACTGAAAGCCTACTTGAAAGGTATTTTGAATTTGCTTTCTTTAAAACAATATTTTAAGCACATCATCATTTATCTGCTCATAAGAAGGAAATGTAGCAAAGGAAGATGCACTCAGATGGAAATGAAATGAGTCTTGAAACTGGAAGATAGGCCTCTGATATGCTGGAATTCTTTATGGGAGTTCCTGCTGTCAGCATTGAGCTTTACCACAGCCATGGAACCTTTCTTTGAGAACTTGTACCCTTACACTTCTAAAAATCTGTAATTTTGTTTTCTATATGAAAAAGATGTCAGGCTAGTGCTTGAATGTCTTGTGACATAGTAGACTAATGTAGAGATCTAAATAGTGTACCGTCAGTTGAGTTAATTTTTTCAGAGTCCTGTAGATGCCATTTTTCAAATTTATGTAGTTCCCATTACAGAAATCATATTACAGATGTCTTGTGTAAGTGATGAGTAGTGTTCTTACTTGGTCTCTGAAAACTGGATATACTGAGAAAACCTGAGCATAACATTCGAAGTTACCTTGAGACGCTGTGTTAATTGGTCTTTTATTTAATGATTTGCCAAGAGGCAGGAAAAAAAGCCATGCTACTACTTCAAAGTTGTTTGCAAAGGAGACAAAATAATATGTGATTACAGTTCCAGTAATATGCTTGGAGTTTTTGCTTTTGCAGAATATTAATAAAATAAATAGTTGCTGTTAATGTAATTTGCGTCCTGTGAGTTATTCTTTGGGAGACTAATCTTACTGAGAGCTCTAGGATTAGTCAAGGAGAGATTTACCACTGCAGGTGTTGGTGTAATAAACTGGACTGTAGCTTTATGTTATTCAGCATTACTTCTATAGAAGCTGCTTATCAGTGTAGATCGGTGCTCTAGATTATTTAATTGCATTGTAATGCAGATATTTTTTTCTTTTGAGGGTATGAATGTAAATGAATTAAACCATTGGTTATGAAGAAAACTTGAGTGATGCATAAAATTCGTCACCAGCTCACATATTTAAGCTGGATATACCTTTGACGTGACCAGCTATTAATTCATTCACAAGTTTAAAATGTTACGGTAGTATGGGTGGGACAAATCACTGTGTTGGTTTTACTAATGTTTTAGTCTCCTGCATTTTTTTTTGAGGTTTTATTCTTTGTTAGTGTATGATTTTTTACAGAAAGTGCTACATTTCCCCACCTTTCCCCCAAAATACTGGTGTTCAGTCTCCTTTGTGATCAAACTGCTGTTCGATGTTTCTTAAAATAAGTAATATTTCATGAGATTTTATGTTATCAGGAACTTGCACCATATAGAGACCCCTTGAAATTAGTTATCTCAGCTAAATTTTATCTTTTATTTTTGGCTTTTATTTTGCTTTAAATTGGAGTGTTAGGTTTACAGTTGGACTCAATCTTAAAGTCTCATTCAACCCAAATCAATCTTTGATCCTATGATCTAAGTACTTTAGCTAGGTTTACAATGTCTGTTAGTTGCTCTAGTATTTCTTTATAATTAGAAACATTTAGCTGTCCTAATCAATCAGATGAAGTGCTATGCTGAGCAGGTCATCAGGCCCTGACATCTCAAAATATAGAAGGCTAAATGTGATCATCTGGTAATTTAATTAAGCTGGGAGATGTCATGGCTTTTCTGAAGGGAATGAGATTTTAAGTAGACAGGCATAGGTTGTGTTTTTAGAGTTCAATTGATAGCACTTTAAATTTTATCTGTCTTTCTAGCTAGGACAAAAAAAATACGCAAAAGCTCCCAGTTACAAAACCACAGGGCAAGTTCTTGATAAATTTAGAACTATGATATTGAGTGAAGAAAATTTTAAATCTGCCTCAATGTGACTACTGTGTGCTTTATTAATTTAATAAAGATCTGAGTTGGAGTAGCGGACTGGGAATATAGAGTTCTCATCCATACATCACCTGTGGAATGACTTACATCTATTTTTATTGAAATTTTGATAGGGTTATGTTGCATGTATAAAGAAAAATAAAATAGTTAACTTGGAGGATATTTTGCAGATTGTTATAGATGTGTTACATTTGAGTTGCTCTCCAAAGTTTCTGAAGGTATTAGAAGGAGTAAGCATGTGATAGTTTTGCTGATCGAGGCAAGCCAAGACAAGGTGACATCCCCGTTACTGGAAAATTCTCTAATTTTCCAGTGAAACAACAGAGATAGTAGACTTTTAAATGGTACAGAACGTACTTGTTTCACAGGAGAAGAGAAATTGAGATAGTAAAGGGAAATCTCTGCCAGTTGAGGTGTTCCTGTCTTTTTATAGATTTTTTATTTTTTTGAGCTGAATTGCAGTGGCAAGTTAACATCTTATGAAAACAGGAAAAGAAATGTTCTCTCCTTTCTCTTTAAAAAAAACCAAACAAAACCTTGGTTTAATTTTGGCATTTTCACTTTCAATGCTAATCTAATGGATAGTTAGATGTTCACTCCTGCAGTGTTTCTTAGTGTGGAGTTTGGGGTTTTTTTTAGTACTGTGGGCATATAAAATTCTTTAAGTCTTTTTTGTGTCTGTTTAAACAAAGAGTGAAACTAATATCCCGGGTTTGCATACCTCCCATAATACCATAATTCTGTTTCTTCAGTTTTTTTGTGAATTTTTAAAATGTTTTTTATTTTCCTCTTGAGAAGTTTTCTAGCTAAGAGATTAAAAGTTGAAAATAGGTATTTAAACTCAAATGAATACTCTGCTGTACCTTGAATATGATGGACTGGCCTTTGGAGTGTGAGGGGCAGTGGAGAGCTGTAGGCTTGTCTCTTGAGGTACCTAACCCAGAGAAGAGGTTTCTCTTTGTGTCATGTTCCTCAGATGTAAAACAGAAGTGAGTCCTTTCAGCTTATACCTTCAGGGGTTGGCTCTTGATTTGCTTTCAGTGCTGTGGTCCCATGGGAGAGATTTAAACCCATGCTGAGGGTGCCTCTGATGTCTGGCTCTATGCCCCAGCAGTGCTTGGTTTGAGTGTCAAGGACAGTATGTCTGTGGTTCAAGAGGAGCCCCTGTCTTGAGCCTGGTATTCTAATGCTTGTTGGGGAGATGGTATTCTATAATTCTCGGTTGTGAGCTGTGGTTATACTCACAGCGCTTTTACCGGCTAGGCTTGTAGTTCAATGCCTTAGAAAGCCTCGAGCAGTCTAGAGGTAGCATGGACGATCTAGCATTTCTGTAGCTCTAAAAAGCGGCAAATGGTAGCTGCAAAGCTAATACCAGTAGTAGAAGCAAAGAGGTAGAAATATAGCCCTTGGCTTATGCTTCAGTCTTGCAATCAGATGCTTTCAATAGAATCACGGACACATGAGTTATTCGCAGAAGGGAGCTGAGCCAAAGAGGGCGGGCCCACTCTGAGCTCTCTTTTATTCAGGGGAAGGGAAAGGAGAGAGCTACGGGCGGACCTGGGGTAACTGGCCAATCAGACACTGCTCCAGAGTCTGAGTTACTTTTGGTTTTGCCTGCTCATTAGAACAAAGTGGTTCAGAGCACAGGGCAGGGGCAAGTCCTGACTTGTCTGACTAGTATCGAGGAGGGGGAAAGATGACCTCGGAGCAGGCAGCAACAGTGAGCTAGACCTTTAGCAGACCTATTTTGATATCTCCCCAGCCCCTCTGCATTTTGAGGTTCAATCCAAGAAAAGCTTAGGTGGAAGCTGCTTTTAACCCACCATCTTCAGAAGATATGATAAAATAGAGCCTGTGTGGTCAACAAGGAGATGAACTACTGAGGGGCTTGAAAAAAGATACACTGTGAGCTTTTTTAGGAAACTCTTGCTAAAAACTTGTTACTTTTTTGTTGTTAATAAACCCCTCCTCCCACAGTATAACAGCTATGTTTGGAAAATTAAACTTCTATAATTGTGCTCCAGCTGTGCTTGTTGTTCTGTATTTACCCCAAGTTGGTAAGAAGACAGTTTTGGGCCACAGAACAGTTTGCTTACAGCTTTAAAATTATACTATTGTATTCTGAACTTCTGTGAAGACCCCAATTTGCATTTCTCTCATCTTCCTGAGTAAAAAATTTGGTCTTTGCTGCAATGGGTGGATGAGTCTGGAGTTTGTTTCAGGCTTGGTTGACCTGTTGCTGCTTTGGCTGGACTGAAATGTCAGATGTGAGCTTAAAACTTTTCTTCTCCTTCCAGGTGCCTGCTGATGGAAATGCAGGGCTGCTGGCGGAGCCTCAGATTGCCATGTTCTGTGGCAAACTCAACATGCACATGAACGTGCAGAATGGAAAGTGGGAATCAGACCCCTCTGGCACCAAGACCTGCATTGGGACAAAAGAAGGAATTCTTCAGTACTGCCAGGAAGTAAGTGCTGTCTCACAAATAACTGTAGTGGTTGTTCGTTCGAAAGCCTAAGTGCAGGCATGTGCTGGAGAGTTCAGTCTGTAGGGATCTTCTGTTTTATTTTTTGACCTCTTCTGCTCCATTGCCTTCTTGTCCTTTCTGAAGAGGTTCTCTCCAGCGCTTGTTAAAACAGTTTCAGGAATTGGTTGCTGAGGGAGTCACTGGGACTGTTGGAAAATTTTGTCTCTCTCTCCTCTACCCTTGGGGGATAATTTTTGTATAGTATGTGTGCAGTGGACTTCTTTCTTATAAAGTGTTCTGAATAAAGCTGAGGTGGCAGTTTATTACTTAAAATGCCCTTGGTCTTTTTGGACTAATTTGGAACAATAAGCTGAAACATGACTTCTGTTGTTCTACCAAGACACTGAAATGCACTTGTGCAGTCCAGAGTTATTGGCCTCTGCTGCACACAGAACCATTCAGAATTTCTTAATAGAAAACCTTCCTCTACAGATGACATCACAATGACTGATTTCATATTTGAGAGCAGAAACTTTTTACCCACTTGCTTATATCCTAAGAACAGATTGTGGATCTAATTTTGTTTTGTCTCCATGATGTGATAGTACGATAACCTCATACCAGTGTGTAACA
Organism: Corvus moneduloides; assembly: GCF_009650955.1. Lineage (NCBI taxonomy): Eukaryota > Metazoa > Chordata > Aves > Passeriformes > Corvidae > Corvus > Corvus moneduloides. Next base: position 16,033,299 of record NC_045477.1, on the reverse strand, counting down.
ATTTGAAAAGAAAATGTGTTATTTCATGTAGTGAAACAAGAGGGCATGGTTCGAGTTGCCTTAGTCCTTACATTTGCTATGCCATCTCTTTTTTTTTTTTTTTCTTTTTTTGAGGGCTATTGCATATTGCCATAGCAGTAGCTGCTTTGTTTCCTAAATGTCAAACCAGTTCCTGTGAAAATATTTCTTTAGAAAGCAAGAGAATTTATTTTTCAGGTCTTTGCTCTCTTAGCATCTTCATTCCTGTCATTTCACCCATTGATTGTTCTTTCTAGTTTTTGTAGTGTTTTGTTCAGTTTTTATTGCATTTGGGCAAAATATTCATTTTAAGGATGATTTTGTAATGGCAATTGAAATTGATTCTTCATCAGTAGCTGTGACTCTTTACTAAGAAAATTGCTTTGTGAAACTCGTATTTTTGTTTGTCACTAACAAAAATACCTAACCTATCCTACTAGTACAGTTTCAAAGATTTCTTCTGGTTTTCTGTTGTCTTTGATTGATCTAAATAAAGTTGGCTTATGCATAATGAAATTATTGAGGGTGAGGAAAGGAATAATTAAAAAAAGAAGAGCATCGATGACTAAAGGTAATAAGGCTATATGAATTTACAGAAATAAATATGTGAATTATGGAAGTAAGATTAGAAAGTTTGGGGGCTCAGTAGATTGGAGGTTCAACCACAAATGCTGCAGGCAGGGAAGGATTGTGGAACAAGGTCTCAGAGCTGTAACTGTCAACCGACTTTCAGGTGATTTTGAAATTTGGGGTGGCATTTAATAAAAAAAGCCCTCTCAAAATAAGAGAAGAGGTAAGCAAAAGCAGTCAGAAGGTAATAGACAGATTGTTAAATTGATGCCTTTTCTTGGTCTTAAAATCAAGAGTCATACATGGTTAGAAGGGGAAAAGGTATTTTACCTTGGTATTTATTTTAAGGATCCTTAGGTGCACACGTCCAGGTCATATGCATCGAAATGCACCCCGCAAAATGCGCGCCGCAGAAGATCTGGTATAACATTATAGGTTTTACTAATTAGCATATCAAAGATTCCCCAGTGAGAGGCTCAAGTGAGTCCCCCTCCCCAAGGAGCCTTCCCCTGGATGGTTCTATCTTCATTTACAGAATGTGTTCTGGAGAGGACTTTGGGGACTGGGGCACACTGACCACTAGCTAGGAAGCTTCTAAAATGTTTAGTCTCTTAGCTTGACAAACAAGTCCAAGAATGTAGGCAAAAAGCACTAAGAATACTGTAGTTGTAAAAAGATATATAAGGGGTATAAAAGAAAAGGCAAAAAATGACAAAGAGACTAATAAGAAAAATTTTGACTCTCTAAGGTAAAAAATTGTTTGCCATGTATGGACACCAAGAGAGCTTAACTGGGCAAGGGTGCAAGCAACTTGGTCTGGCATAGATGTGAGTCCTGGCTGGAGCTGAGGAAGGTCTAAGGAACCATGATAGGTCTCTTTTAATGTGAATTTTTTTTCAAATCTGAAATTTTCTCGTAACTGAAACAGAGGAGAGACCTTGCATTACTTGGGTTTTTAAGGGTAAATACTTAAACTGCAGTGTGTTAAGCCCTATTTTGTGTGCTTAACTGTTTAGGAGCTTAGTGAAGATTAGATGATAATCATAATTTTGGAGTGTCTCCAGCTCCAGTTAAAAGTATGGCTTATGGGGTTCTGCCCTGTTGTGGGGCAAAGTGCTGGCAGGTCTACTCCTAAAAATGGGGTGAGCATTTATAGATTTTAGTTAATCTCTGTTAATTATGTGAGCAGTATGCTTTCACCAACTTGAAGTGAGCAATTCTGCTGTGGTCTGTTGAAACATGGGAATCTCGCAAACCGTCCCCATCTTTTCTTGCTGTGCTCACCACTATGCTTTCGGTTTGTTTGCTGGAAACTGCGAATGTCCTGCTGTCCTGCCATGTCCTTCCCACACATCTCCTTGAGATGCACAGTGCAGCTGCTCTAGGCTGCTGATGGAGAAGGGACAAGGTGGTCTGGGGTATAAGAGCATGAGGCAGCAATGGGGTCTCTGCCAGTAGGTGTTTTGGGGTGGGTGGAATCATGTGAGCCCCAGGTTTTTGAATGCTGGTAATAAATTCAGAAATTGATAGCAAGTATTAGGAAGTTCAGATCTGCTGACAGTAATTTGAAACAAAAAGCCACATGGAAGTTGATCCTGATGATCGGAAAAAAACTCCACTACTAAAGAAGTAGTAAAGTAGGTATGTTTAATTCCAGCGCTGGGACGCACGGGGGATCGCTCCTCCAAAATCATGCGTGCCGACAGCTTCATTCAGCTCGGTATTTATCGGGTTACAAGTTCCATATTCATTAAGTTTCGCAACACGCCTATACATATTCATCACCTAGCCCCACCCAGCCTCGCTTCGTATTATAATGAACCCAAAAGTCATTTACATCCGCGTTGCGCTTGCGTAGTGTTGTTTGGTGTTTTTTGGTAGGGGTCTCCGAGGGTCTTTTTGATGAAGGCAAGAACTCTTCCTCGTCCTGAACTTTTCACCTTTCTCTCCTGCGCATGCTCTTTTGTACCCCTGGCCTTTGAGACTAGTTTGAGCTAGTTCGCAGGATATCTGTCTGAGACTCCCCCTGGTTTTATCAGAGGTTTCTTATCTTTTCTTCTTGCCCTGGTATGCTGACCAAGCTGGATGCATTGTTCCTGACAAACTAATTCTCCTGCTTCCCATCCCCCTGATTCAATCCAACCCAGCAGCATGTCAAGAAGCTCCCAGTTCTGTACAACTCTTGCCCATGGTCTTCTCTCCTTCCCCACACCCCTTTGGCCAGATCTGTGGCATGCTGGGCTTTGGCTTTGGCCAGGGAATGGCACTGATGCTTTGCTATGATTAAACTTGCCCATGACTCCACAAGACAGATGGAAGAGTTGGTGTCCTGGGTTGCAGTGTATTCTATTACCATCCTCAGGAGCTGTTGAAACCAGGTGGGGCAGTGCTTCCTTGCCTCCTGCCCCCGGACTATCTTTCTGTTAATGGCCCGTCAATGCCATGCCCCGTGACTCAGAGATAACTCCCTCCAGACTATCTTCTGTTAATGAGCCCATCAACGCCTTGCCTCATGACTCATCATCCCATTGGGAGATGCTCCACCCAGAGGGAGGAACCAAGCATTCCATCGTGGATATAATCTGAGATTCTGAACACCATACACAACCTTTCCACTGGATTCCCAGAGGACAGAAGCTACATAGCCACCGCTAGACCTTCCGAGGAAGAGCAGGCCCTTTCTACAGGATCACTGCTTCGACAAAACCACATCTATCACTTCAGGAGGACTGCATTTTTATTGGACTGCCACCACCACCCTGACTAACAGGATGTCAGGTTGTATCCTGACTCTGTCAGTTTAGCCCAGTGTTTTCTGCCTTTATTTTTTTTTCTTTTATTTCCCTATTAAATTTTATTCTGACTTGGTGCCTTCCACTAGTTTGTTTTCAAACTAATACAGTTGGATAACAGCACCCACTTCTACCAAAGAAATTAATTTGTAGAAGGTTGCTAGTAAATGCAACTCAAACTGGCTTCTTAGCTTTACCCCTTGTTATTGTGGTTGGTATTCCAAATATACCTAGTATTTCCCTTGCTTTCTGCTGTTTACCTTGGCTGTAAGACAGTACTTGCTATCAGGGAATGGGAGAAATTTGCAGTTTCCCGTTAGCAGGAAGCAATAAGCAGCAAGGATGAGATGTTGTACCTCTTGTGTTGGAATAGTACGCAGGTTAAAATCTCCTTTTTGATTGCTTTTGCCAAATAATGATATTTTCCTTCCTTTCTTTTCTCTCCTTTAATGCTGCTTTTTTCCCCAAAAGTAGGATTGCTTCTTCCTATGTGCTTTTTTTCTTGCTCTAGGCAGAGGCTGCGTGTAAATGCCCTGCTAACCCAAGGGACAGGTACTCTTTCTGCATCTGCCTTCATGTTTCCTGGCACTGTGGCAGCTTTCTTGGTTCTTCACTCCTGCTCTAGCAGCAACTCTTTGTACCACCTGCTGAGGAAATGTTTTTTTTTTTTACCCAGCTCCAAAGCATGCCCTGAAGTGACAGCAAGCAAGGGAGGGTTTGGCTTTTCCACCCTGTACTTCTATTGAGAAATCTGTCCATCTGGTTTTTGTTGCAGATTCCTTGTGAGCGCTGTTCCATGCATTGTGATAATGACTGTATTGCAAGGGGCGATGCACTCCAGCTTGGGAAAGACCAGAAGGGACATACCAAAAGGAGCCGTTTGGGTGGAAACTCAGTGCGCAAGTGCAGTGCTCTTGCTCTGTGGCTCCTTGGCTCGAAAATAATGCAAAATTAATTTATCAGGAAACTCTACTCACTGTTAATAAGAAAATGATACTTCATGTATTCTCTGGGTTTCATTTCTTCCTTGAAAGTATTTTTCAAAAAATAAAAAATACCATCTCTCTTTTCATCAGAACTTACAAGTAGATGTGTAACTCTGCCTCGTTGTTAGCTTTTCTTTTAAAAGAGCTTCTCTTGACAATGCAAGGCCAGATGCCCGAGTGATGGGTGGGGCTAGGAGGTGCATAGAGTACAGAAGGTCTTGTGTTTCTCCTGTAGAGATGTACTGTGAACCTTGAGATTCTCATTGTTTCCTCTTGCGGTCCACTGCCAGCTTAGGTGGATTTTGAAGTCTTGATGCAGGAAGTAGCAGTAGAGGAGCATTGCAGGGTGGAAAGGGAGGAACAGGGAATAAGCAGAACCACCTACATGTTTTAAAGATTAATGTTGCTTGGTTTTGCTTTACTTCTTTTGGGTGGGAGCTCAGTGCAGCACAGGAAATATCAGAGTTTATATTTGGAGAACACATCACAGAGTTTAAATGTGGCAAAGCTCCGACAGTAGATTGCTTTTTTGAAAGGAAATGGAAGATACTTAAATGCTGCCTTCCAGCTTCCTTGACTTCAGTTAAACTCTGACCCTGAACTTATAGGAGGTGGTCCTGGAAGCACAACTGCACATTCTCTTGTGTTCAGTGTGAGCTGGTGGCTTCTCTTGGTGTTTTTTTGTTTTGTTTGTTTTGTTGGTTGGTTGGGGTTTTTTGTTGTTGGTTTTTTGTTGGTTTTTTTGTTTGTTTTGTTTTTTTAATACCACAAAATGAAACTTTCTTGGGTGGAATGAAGTGCTGTTTGGAGAAGTACAATTTATTAGTGGTTTCTTTTAATGTCAAACTAGTTAGTATGCTGCTGTATGGATTTTACATGTTACTGGGAATTAAAACCGCATGGGCCTGATTTGCAAACAGATGCCAAGTGCAAGTGCTGCAGGTGCTAGAACAACAGGGCAATGATGTAAATTTGGATGGTTTACAGCTCTGTGTGCCAGAATCTTTAAGATGTTGAGTGATCTAGGTGACACTTCAGATGAAGCCACTGGTCAGTGAGTCCTGAAACACCAGCTGTTTCAGAGGAATTTTGGGAAAACCCTGCCATACTACACAATTACTCGATAACTACCCCTGGGGAAAGTTTCTTCCTAACAGCCCCTTATGGGTAGTTAGCTGAGTTCCCAAAGCAGGCAGGGACCACTGCTCCTGGATTTGCCTTTTGTTGTTTTATGGAAGGAGCTGTGTTGCCCCCACCTACCATATTGAACTGCTGGGGTGGCACATTATTGTTGTAGAAAGGTGCTTTTGGAGGTCAGCTCCTGTCTTCCTAACAGTGTTCGTAAAACCCATCTGGAGCCTGCCCTTTGACAGAGTGTACCTTCAGTTACATGAATATGCTGAGTAGGAAGTTAATTTAGCTGTGCTTCATTCTATGTTTAAAGAGAAAGAGTGTTCAGATGGAAGATATTGGTGTATGTTGTATTTTATTAGCAATTTTGAGCAGTTACTATGTGCAGAATTTTATGTCTAGTAATGAGGATGCATTATATGAGTTCCTTGAATGACTGAAATTATTTCATCATCTGTGCTGAACTCACTGTCCAAAATGAATTGTAAAGCAGTCACAGCTGGCAAAAAATGTTTTTGTCTAATGCATGTTTTTTCCCCCACTTAGTTTTGTTTGGAGATCCTTATTTCCATTTTAAGTATGCATGTAACTGTTTGTTGGCTCTTTTATTTTCCCCCAAGACCAAACCACAGATACAATAAAATAAGTTTGGATCTGGATAGTGTGAGGATGAATTAAACCTGGGAGTTTGGAGATCTAGTGCACTTTGTAATCAGCAGCTGGCTTGCTTTGCAATCTTTAGCTAGATGCCTAGAGTAACTTTCAGATGTAAAGTGAGTGTTGGATTTGGGAGATGTTACACTTGGCATCTCATGACTTGGTTTATTGTGTAAAGTCGTGACATGTGTCCACTTTCCTTTTAAACATTACTGGGATGCATGAGCGTCTTGTGGTCAGTGTGTGTTTCTTACAAAAATCCTCTCCAGAAATAACAAAATTATAAATGCGTGTTACTACATTCTTAACTGTTATCTTTATGTTACATGGAGCAGAGAATAGTAGGGTAAATTCTTGTAAGAGGTAATTCATTACAGCTGTTGACAGAACACTGTTGACATTTCTACTCTCTAACCATAATGCTTCCAGAAATTATTATCTTGTCATTTTCTCAAATCCCCTGGGTTTGTGCCATGTGTTTAGGTATGTTGCTGGTGAAACCCAAAAGCCGCTTTTAGCCAGGCCCAGTATACACTGGGGTATGATCATGCTAAAGCTTTGACATTAATTCACCTCACAATCCCCAGATGTCCCCTGTTTTGTACATGGGCAAAAAGGGCCACCAGATGACTGGCCCATCTCTTTTTTTCTTTGCTTGCTTGGCTTCCTCATGTTACCATGTCTGATAATCCTACTGTGCTTGTTGTCCTAGGGCCTACTCCAGGCAGCACTGATCGCAGCAGTTCCTTCCCTCTAGTCTTTGTCTTCCCGCTAAAGAGTTTGTTACACTGCCAGGGTTGACAAGGTTTTTGAAAAGAGAAAAATGGTTTGGCCTCTTTTTTTTGAGAATTTGAGACACAATGACAACAGTCTTACTGCTTTGATAATGGTTTCTCTCCACCTTGTCATTTTCATTGTAATAGAAATTGTTGGTTTTATCTAGGCTGCATAATGTGCCCTTTCTGGTTTCTCAAAGCAAATAGCCATGGTATTGAAGGTGAAAATGAATTTTAAACCTGCACTACTCAAAATTCAGCAGTCTAAAAAGCCATAAATTTTGCTCTGAGGAAAACCATCTGTTTAATGAAACATCATGGAAAACATACAGATTTTTGGCAGTACAGAATGTCCTTAAAAACAAATGACATTTTCAATAGAAATGGATGGTGGTATATTCGGAGATGTGTACAGTAATGCTTAAAAGTTTGAGTGAATGGTATCTTGGCACTCTTCGCATTGATTATTGAGGTCTATGGTTTTACTTAGCTTTTGGTCCACAGCAAAGGTTGAACTAGTTTACTCTTTCTGCCAGTGCTTAGATTTCATTTGCTTGGAAATAGAGGGACTACTACTGATGGTATATTTATCCTGCAGTTAAACCTTAGTATACTCACCTTCTTGAGAAAGAATGCTGGGCTTTTTAGCCCAGACTGCAGTCTACCATTGAAATAGATTTCAAATCAAGTGACTAACAAAACTCGGAGCTTATGATGCAAGATGATTCCTGTCTTTCTTTTATTGATAATAAAAGCTCCCCTCTTGTTTTTCCCTACACTGATTTTTTTTTTTTTTGCATGTCTTGAAAAGAAATTAAATGAAAAAAATAAGGACTTTTTCAACAAGTGCTTCTGCTTTGAGGCTGAGGGAGGAGAAAGGATGAAAAGGGATGAGGATCGTCTGCATAAATAAATATTTAGTTACACATGTACTGAAGTGTTTAATGAAACTGTAATGCTGTGTTTTCCTCTAGATTAATTTTGAATTTCACAGATATGACGGACAAGATTAATCAATCAGCATAATGTTTGTGCCAGGAGTACAATAGTTTATTCTGTCTTCTAAAAGGCACAAATGCAATGGCTGTATGCAGGGCAGCCTTCTTGCCTTGTTTGGATCATAGCTGAGCTAGCAGATGACCATTTAGCATGACTGAGAAAAAGTTCTTCATTATTGTCAGCAATTTGTATTCTGTGCTTGTGGTTTGCTCCTTCAAGTTACAAAAGGACTAGCCATACTTGCACTAGTTGCTCAGTATGCCCAGCTGACGGAGCGAAGCTCAGCTGATTCAGCTCTTGGCCCAAGATACTTCTGAGAGGGCTGTGTAGTGTTTGATGTGGTCTGTAGAGACATTGCCTTTCCCACATATCTGGTGTCATGGTGGAGACAAGACAGCTGACATTTACTACTGCATTTCACATTGTCTTTTTTGTCTTACATACAGAGTTCTCATCATATGCGGTCTGCAATTTTGTTTACAGACATGTCTCTTGGTCTTCCACTGTGTAACTCTGAGATGGACTGGTAGCAGCTGTTCCTTTAATAAATAATAAGCCTCAGACATAACAGGCATAAAGTGTGATGGTTACCTTAAGAAAAGAAAAATCTATTATTAAATATACAGCTGTTATATTCTAGCCATTTTGAGCAGGATAAAGAAACTATTTGCAAGAGCATGTAGTATAGGCATAAGAGGGAATGGCTCCATACTGGCAAAGTAGGTTTAGATTAGACATAAGGAAGAAATTCTTCCCTGTGAGGGTGATGAGGTGGTGGCACAGGTTGTCCAGAGAAGCTGTGGCTGTCCCATCCCTGGATGTGTCCAAGGCCAGGGAGGTTGGAACAAGATGATCTTTAAGGTCCTTTCCAACCCAGGCAATTCTATTATTTTTTTCATCCACTTTTTGAGACCATGGTTGCATGGACACTTCAGTCTGGCACAGATCTACCCCACTTTTGTTCAAGATCAGTCTGGGTCCTCTTGAACTCCTGGCGCTTTCCACTGAGATGCAGTTTTTATTCTTAGGGGGATGTTTTCAGAGATAGGTCAGTTCCTTGATCCAGCTTCTGTGCTAACAGTGGCTCTTGGAGAGATTTCAGCAGTAAATGGACAAGAGATGGAATAATGCAGGAATTGTGCCCTGGCAATGTTAGACTTGTGTCCAATTCAAGGCATGGAAACCACAGCCTCAGCATCTGCAAGTGTACCTCTGCAGATGGATGGGTATTGCCTCCTGGGAATGGTGCTCCTGAGACCTGGAAGGCTGCCTGCAGGGTTTGGGTGGTTGAGTGGTTTTAAGTGTCTAGGGGCTTCATCTCCTTCTGGCCTTCCTCAACTCTCTGTGCATGTTTGTATGTATGTGAATAGGTAGTATGCTTTGGGTCGTGTTCCATATTTTTTTGATTGTCCCCATCCATTAGGGATGGCTTTATAGCTCTCCTGTGCTATAGCTTGTTATTGTCTTAATCTTACCTTGTTATTATCTTCCTATCTTGCTTTTTGTTGTCGTGGTAGTGTTACTGTCTTCTGATTTGGTTTTGGAGTTTTTTGTGGACGCAAGTTTTTTTTTCCTTTTTTTTTTTTCCTTTCCCATTTCACCATTGTCCATCTACTTTGGAAGATACAGAAATCAAAAATACTGGCTACAGCAGTGATTATTTCCCTATAGCAGTGTATGAAGCTTGTAGTAGGAGCAGTGGTTGGTATTATGAAATGGGTTCATGTTCAGAGTCTCTTGGCAAGGAAAAGGTCATTACTCACAGTTTCAGCTGCTGGTTCTGCAGGGAAACATAAAAAAGGGAAAGACAGTTCCTCTTGTTCCATAGCTTTGAAGCTGTCGGGAAGTACGTTTGCTGGAATTCATCATTGGGCAATGGCCCAAAGTTGGATGGGGGAAGTATTTCTTGATTTCTGGGACATTCCTTTTTTCCCAAGCAGTTTACTACTGCCACTCTCTAGTTTCTAATTCATATGGCAGCATTATCATTCAGTTAGCCTTCATCCAATTAAAATGATTATGATGTAGCGCTGTATTGAGTGCCTGCTTTAATCTTCCAAATACTCTATGCCTCTAGCTAATAAAAAATCCCACTGATAATCTTTTTTTATAGATGTGTGCTCCTTACAGAAAATTGTTCTAGATGATTGTGGATTAATTGTAATTATGGAAAGGTTTCAGAATATCTGTATATCTGTCCAATTATTAATGGTTTTATCTACCTTTTCCCCTTATAAGTATATAGCATGTTTTTAATGGTTTAAGCAGAATTTTAGCTGTTAATTTTCTTTTTCTTTTTCCTTTTTTTTTTTCTTGAGTGGGACAAGATTTTCACTGGAGGAGTGTTACTTCAAGTTACTAACAAAAAAGTTTGAAAGGTGAGGATTTTTGGGTTTTAGATTTTTTATTTTTTCAGAGTTCTTGAGGCATTGTATTGGTTTTGCACGGCCTGGTTTTTGGTAGTGGTGGGGGGCACAGAGGTGGCTTCAGTGAGAAGCTGCTAGAAATTTCCACCATGTCTGGCAGAGCCAATCCCTGATGACTCCAAAGATGGACATGCTGCTGGCCAAGCCTGGACCAATTAGAAATGGTGATAATGCCTGTGTGATAACTTATTTAAGAAGAAGGAAAAACAAAGGTTGTGGCACAGTTTTAATTCCAGTCAGAGAAGAGTGGAGTGAGAATCTGTGAGAGAAACAACTCTGAGGACACCAAGGTCAGTGGAGAAGGAGGGGGAGGAAGTGCTCCAGGCGCTGGAGCTGAGATTCCTATGCAGGCTGTGGTGAGGACCATGATGAAGCAGCTGTCTCCCCATGGAGATCCACAGGGATGTAGAGATCTGATGCCTCTCATGGAGAAGCCCCCGCTGGAGCGGGTGGATGCCTGAGTATGGCTGTGAACCCATGGGAGACCCATGGAAAGTGGAGCCTTGCTCCCAAGCTGCAGCAGCCTGTCCTTGAAGGACTGCACCCTGTAGAAGAGTGACCCACGCCACAGCAGTTTTGGGTGGACTGATGCCTGTGGGATGTACTCGCATTGCAGCAGTTTGCAAAGAGCTGTTGTTTGTGAGATGGACTCACATCAGAGAAGTTAGCGGAGAACTGTCTCCCCTGGGAGGGACCCCATGGTGTAGCATTGGAACGACTCCTCTCCCAGAGCAGCAGGAGAAGCCATGGATGATGAATTGACCATAGCCCCCATTCCCTGCCTTTCTTCTGGAAGGAGGGAGGGGTCGGGGGGAGGGTGTTTTTAAGGGCTTATTTTACTTCATATTATCCTACTCTGATTTCATTAGTAATAAATTCACCTTATATCTCGAAGCTGAACCTGTTTTGCCTGTGATGATATTTAATGAGTGTTCTCTCTCCCGGTCCTTATCTCAACCCATGAACCCTTTGTTAAATTTTCTCCCCTCTGTCCAGCTGCAGAGGGGAGTGAGTGAGCCGCTTTCATGGGTGCCTGGCATCTGGCTAGCATTGACCCATGACAGACATCTGGCTTAGTGTTGAGACCAAAACTAACTCTAGATTTAAGACCCTAAGACTGGTCCAAATTGTTATGGATCTTTGTATGGAAAGGGAAACAGTTCCTTCTCTTGAGCTGAGACAGGAGGTTCTACTAGAAAGACACTGTGTAGTGTTTAGAAGATGCATCACAGTATCTCTTAAACATCACCTTTGTATTTTGTGAGTGCCAATAGCTGTTGCATATATTAACAGAAAAAAAATACATATTTTTACAGTAATGACAATTCCATGTTTCGTTTTTTCTTCTGCCCAGATATGAATATCGAAACATGAATGCTGTTCATCTGGATATGAGGAAATATTATTCAAGATAACATTTGTTTTACCAACACAGTTTCTTTCTATGAGTGTCAGTGTAGATTAGAAAAGCACTGATCCCATGGGAATGTAATGATATTCAAAATGTCCCATTCCAGCTGTGGGAAGAAACCACACAGTGTTTCCAAGCCAATGCAATTTTTTTTTTTTTGATTCTTATCCTGAGTCACAGGTTTTCTTGAAGAACAGTGATAATTAGGGATTTATAAAACATCTGATTTGTCCATTCATTACTCACTTCCACTTGGCTTGGGAAGACATCTCTGACAGAGTTGTGGTCAATAAATGGCTTCCTTGTAAATTCAGGTTCTGAGGAACTTTCACTTTTTAAGGCATTATAAAGATCCCTTAGTATATTATTGCTTTCCTTGTGTGAGCCAATTACAGACTTAAAAAAACCCCCCGAAACTATTTTGGTGTTTCCTCAAACATCTGTGAAGTTTTGCAGGTAATGTTGCTTTTCCAAGTTCCCACACAGTTTGGCCAGCTGCCATCTGACAGCAAAAAACAAAATGAAAAGGATTCCTCTAAGAAGCAGGAATTGCATTTATGATTCTAAATAAGGAATCTAAGAGGATTTGATTAGTCTTATTAAAGCTAAACTTGTAATACCATGTAAGTTATTGTCTTACTAAAAATATGTTTATATTTTTTAGTATTTTAGAGGAGATTGTAATAGAAACTTACTTTAAGCTATTGCTGAGAGCACATCTGTGGATATGCTAACAGATAATTACTTGCTTAAGTCTGGAAGATGACTTCTAATATTTTGGAGCCGCTGTGGGTCAGAGCCACTCTTGAGTAGTGGATTGATGTGTTCCTATCAATTCATTCCTTTAACCCAGGCATTACTCTAGTTTGGAGTTTGGAGCAACATAGAGGACTGAGGAGTATCCCGTACTCAGCCAGGCTTGAAGTTCCTGTATGTCCCTGCTTTTGCAGACTTTCAGCTTAGACATCTTGAGCTGTTGTAGCTTAGGATCTGTAGCCAGATCTGAGATGGTCAGATTTTGCAAGCTGATTTTAGAGTTTCTTGCCAGGAGAGCTGCTACAGAGTGGTTTAGCACAAGTATAGAGCTTAAGCAGTACATGCTGTTGCAGAAACAGTTTTCGTATCTCCTTCCTCCTCATTTATTCTCTGCTAAATTTTAGCATATGTCTGATCTTGCAGTGAGGAAGTTTAGGGAACTGAAATGACACAAAGCAAACCCCAACAAACAGAAAAAGGGTGAGTTTTCTACTTTGACCCTCTCCTCAGATGAGCTGGATTGGTAATGTTGGAGTAGGTGTGGGGGCAGGACTACTTTTCATGACAGCTGACCAGAGGATGGCTTTGCCTCTGGCAGAGGATGTCTTTGAACAGCCTCTGAAGAGAAACTTTCTAGATCTTTCTGAAGGCACTACATCTTTCTGCCATTAGGTCCTATTTGTTTTCAGAAGAACACATGCTGTTAATCCCTGAATTTCCCCAGCAAGCTTTCTCTGGGAATAAAAAAAGACAACATGAGCAATTTGAAAGGGAAAAAACTCCCAATATTATTAGGTCAAGAAGACAGATGTCGAATCAAGTCTATAATGAAGGGTAAGCCACATGTTAATCAGAGATGCAAATGGAGATCCACAATTTCATTTTAGGCAGCAGTAGAAACATAAGTGGAGAGCAAATATATTTAAAATATCAGAATCTACAGAAAATGAGAAAAAAGGCAGGTGAAAATAAAGAAATGTGGAAAAGGTTGATAGTTTTAGGCAGAGTGATGACAGTAGGAAGGACAGAGGAGAATTGATAGGTGAATGAAAGACTCAGAAATTTGATGTAATGCAGTATCCTTGTAGTGGTTATCTGATCTGAAATTTAGGTTTTTTGGGTCAGTTGCTGAACAGTTCCTCAGACTCCACAGACCTGCCACAAAGATTTTGAGAAAAAGCATATGTACCCTTCATCTCAAATGCAGAATCCCAATTGTTGCTGTTTTGCTGTAACTTTGGTTTTTGCCAGGGTTTTGCAGCTGGAGGTACAGGAGGAGCATCAGTATTGCATGCTGGTTTCTAAGAGAAGGCTTCTTTGTAGCTGTTGTTTAGCAAACTAAAATACTGTCTTTTTCGTAACACAAGTGGATTTGATATTTGCAAATTAATTTATCACATTGTGTGATAGCTGTGTCATAGAATTTCTGGTTTATGGGGTGTTAGAGGGTCAGCCTGGTGTTTTTCACTGGGCTTCAGCAACAGAGCAGTGTCAAAGTGCTTGCGCTGTGCTGGAAATTAAATACAGAAATCTGTGCAAATCCTTACGTTTACTTTGCTGCTTAGATTAGTCTTTGGAGGAGGAACTTCATTCTAGTTTAATGTCTAACTTTCATGAGTGCTGAAGTAAAGCTTATCTCAGTTACCCCACTAAACAACAGAAACTGCTAAGCCACAGAGCACAGTAATTGATTGCATCATAACATAATCCTGAAAATAAGAGCATTTAAAGCTTTGATCTGCTCTTTTTTAATGCTGTTTTTTTGTTTGTTTGTTTGTTTCTGAAGGATTCAAGAGGAGTGTAAGTGCAGTTCTGAGAGGCAAGAAGTAATTTCTCTCCCAGGATGAGGCAAGGCAGTATGGAATGTTAAGGATTTCTTGTTTGTTTTTCAGCAATTTGAAAATCCTTTCAGTCCAGAAGTCCTTGACTGGAATGGTCATATTTGATTTATTTATGTTTACTTCAATCCAATTCAGTGAACTTAATTCTTGTTGGAGAAAGGGTGCCAAAGATAATTTTAATTTAAATGTATTGTTTGCCAGCCTTACTCTGAAACAAAAGTAAAAAAAGACTCATCCAATAAATTATCATAATTACTTTTAATATTAAAGTTTTCTCTGGATTTTGAGGACCTGGTAACCTTGAGGATTCTGTGAGTATGCTAGGATATCTGCTGGCAAGATGCAGGGTGCAGAGGGACACGTATATGGGCATGTTCCAGCTTTGCAGTGGTTTATATTGGAAAGCAGATGCAGGGTTACAGTCCTTACTCTGTCCTTTGGAATTCAAGATCAACACATCTCAGAAGATTCATAATTGACTTAGACTTCAGTTTATTCTGATGTTCCCTTTGCTCAGTGTGCCGTTGAGCAGTTGGAAATGCATATCCCATTACTGAGAATAAGATCTTAAATATATTGGTGTTGAAATTTTGTGGGATATGATTGGGCTTTGTTGCATGACAACAGTGTTGTTCTCTAGGGATTGACATCACCATGGTCAGTTGAGTCATTGGGAGCAATTTGAAGTAGTTTCTCCATTTGGCAGCCATCCTAATCCTTTTGGGACTGTTCTTTTGTAGGATGCAAAATATAAAGCTTTTCATTTTTCAGGTTTTCTTGGAGTTGGATTGAATCTTTCTGTTAGAGAAATTGGTGTCAGTGTTCCCATTGACTTCAGTGGAGCATGCAGTACCAAGCTTCAAAAAATGTTTTACCATCTGTGTGGGAACATCCTGCAGGAGGAAGAAAGCTGGCAAGAAAATGTTCAGCTTCTTTTTTAGTGGGGAATGGAGCACTAAGACAGAATGTTCTTTGGTTTGCAGGCTTCTAAGCTGCTTCTGGTAAATCTAAAGATGCCTATAGGCAGCCTGGTGACTGGCAACTTCATGCACGTGGAGACTTGGTGCTTCTGTGAGTTTGTTGTTAAGAGATTCTTTCAGAACCTTTCTCCTCCCTTAAGTGTAAAAGGTTCAGTAGCCAGCTCTACAGCAGTGTTTCTCACCTGTAAGTGGAAAAAATGACCCAAAAACTTTGCCCCTTAACCTCTCCTGTGCTATGTGCACAGCTTGGAGCTTGTGAGTCGTGGGGCTTGCTGAGGAAGTGCTGTTATAATCCGGTTTAAACCCAGAAGAGCAAAGAAAATTAAATCTCTGTGTATAAACTGGAAGGAGCTTTGAAGGTTCAAAATACACCCAAAAATGAGATTAGAACCTAACAAGGTTAAGATGTTGCTGCCAAAAAGATTGATATGTTTTATTTAATGGTAAAAGAGGCAGAAAGAGAGTAAGACGAAAGAAAGCAAGAGAGAAAGAATTGTGCGAGGGGGAGGTAGGGGGACAGGGAGAGAGTGACAGGGGTTAGGTGGAAAGCATATCAACCCTCCAAGGCTCCCAATGGCATCTCATTGCTCCCCTCCATCTGGTCTTCTGGTCGTGAGGGTTCCCTGTCGCCGCTGCCATGCCATGCCATGCCACGCCATGCCACGCCAAAAAGTATAGAGTATAGAATCCAGTGGATTAATACGTGGTTTGGGCAGGTGGGAACGCCCACATGTCTCCCCTGCAGGGGGCGAGTTTGACACTGTCCCTTGCAACACTGAGGGTCTGTTGCATCATCTGTGGTGTAGGGTCTGGGGACCCGTTTGGGGAGGGCCTTTGATGGGCCATGACACCCCCTCTGTCGTTTATGTGGATGAAGCTTCTCTGAGTGAAGGGCCCCTCAGCTGGGCTCCTCTGCACAGTGGAGGATGGGCATTACACCCAAAGCCTTTTTTCCCCCCACACTGTGGTGTGAGGGTCTGCTCGAAGCCTGGCAGCTGATAGCCCTGGGGCTCTGGTCTCCACCCTGAAGGTGTTAAGCTTGTGCTCTGAATGTCCCCAACCCTGAATTGTTACTTTATCTTGTCTTCATCAGCGAGCAGTGTAGGGCCTCTCAGAGCCCCATTCAGGGTGTGATAGTCTTCCCTCCAGCTTTTGTAATACAGTTTTGAAAGTCCTTCATGAAAGTGTTTAAGTCATAAACTATAATATTTCAGTCCCTGACAAGTGCAAAGGTGAACTGTGGGCTTGAGAGAAGACCCACCTCATGTTCTCACTGCTGGAAAATAAACCAAGGTGGGTGGGTCTGATGAGGTAGTGCAGCAACAGAGAGGGACTTTTTGCAGGGTGATTTTCATTCTGAAAAAACCACATTATTTTACAAAAAAAGAGTGCTTAGTGAGTGTTAAGCAGCTGAATTGCCCTGGGGGTTGCTTCATGTATACTTTTGTTTCAACCCTAGGGCTGACTCAGTCTGCCATTACAGACCTTGTGCTTGTGAGTGTTTGTGCAGTTCATCAGTTGTGGAAGTCTGGTGTAGGAAAAGGATGGTAGGACTTTGCTGCGTAACGCACATTTGATGATATCCACTTCATTCCTTGCTTTGCTTTCAAGCTGGCATTTGCTAGTGAATTCCAGGGTACAGCTTCACTGACAGGATCATAGCCAGAAGCCCCTGTTTTCAAAAGTGGGGAATGACTAGGAGGTCCTCCTGATAAATACCCACATGGACATCATTCAGGGCGTCAGAATGATGGCCTACTTCTTTAGCAGCCACAGTGTTTAGCAGAAAATTTGGATTAGTTGAGTTTTCAGCCCAATTTATTAACTGGAAATGAAGACATCAATCAGTTTACTAAAATAAAACAGCAGTTTTACATCTTTCGTGGACAAATTTCCAACCTTTGTTGCAAAGATCTTTGCAGGCGTCAGTCTTGATGATCTCTCCATATCTTCCTTCTCTTCTTCCACCGTGAAGCAAAATTGGAGAAACAGTAAGTGCAATTCATGAGTAAAAGTGAATGGTGATTTGCAGAGCTTTGATGCTTTTAATGGTTAATGAAGATTTCTTAATATCCTGTTGGAACATTAGCTTTCAGTAATGCTTGTGAGTGTTATCAAAGTAGATACTGCTCCCTGTAAAGCAGAATTTGCACCACGTATGTACAAACGGCTCCTTGGCAGATTTTCTTCTTTGTGTGACTTGCTGAGGCCTCCATTGCCTGATGCTGAGTTCTCCCCTTTTTTTTCCTGCAATGTGGAAATGTGAAACAAATTGCTGTGGAAGTCTATCCTGGTTTAAAAGACAGGTGTCTGCCAAGGAAGGCAGGAACCTTCCTGGAATGGGAAAGATGACCCCCCTCCCTCCAAATTATTATAACTTTGAAATTATGGGGCTTTCAGGCAAAAATATGGGAAAATGAATATCCGTCCTTTACTAGAATATATATATAAAAGAAGACAAGCAAACAACAACAACAGCAACAACACAAACAAAAAGGAAAATCCCAACCAACAGCCTTTTTCTGCCCGTCAAGCACTTTCCTCTTTGGTGTAGTTCCAATCACAACTGTGGGCCTGATGTGGATGCTGATGGCTCCTGGTTAGACAGAGAGGCTGCAGTGGCTCCCCCGCGGCTGCAGTGGGCGCTGTTGGCTCCTGGTGAAGCAGAGGGCGGCCGAAGCAAGCTGTGAGTCTCCCCAGGGCGTAATGGTGAGAGAAGGTGGGGGGTGTTTCGGTTTTTCCCTGGCTCTCACGTGTCCCGAGGGTGTCCTGGCGACGGCAGTAGCAGCCGAGGCTCCAGTAAGCAGCCGCGAGGTGCTCCCTCCGGAGAGAGGGAGGAGACAGGGGCCACGTTTTCCCCTGAGGCGCCCATGCAGATGGTGGATCGTCTTTCTCCCAGACACGGCGGGTGCCGAAAGTCCAACGGCCGCTTCTGCGAGCAGTGATCTCCAACGGCAAGGAGAAATGGCAAGGAAGGCTCAGCTGTAGCAGCGAGTCCCCCTGGGCAGGAGAAGTCCAGCACCAAAACCCACAACCCACAACCCTCCAAGCGAGGCAAAGACTGACCCACCCCCAGCTAAGAAACTGCCAACCATCACACCGCTTCTCCCCCTCCCCCAGAACCATTCTAATGATATGCCAAAGCCCTGGCTACATCTTTTGTCTTTTAAATCGACGTCCATTCACCATCTCTATGACAACAAATGGAGGAAAATTCCCTAAAGAGAAGACTTAACTCCCAACAAAGTCTCAGCAATGTTTATGATTCATCATATTAGTCTTCTTTTACAAAGTTCTCTGTTTCTTTGGAGAAGAATTGTGAAAACTCATTCAAAGGAAAAAAGAAAAACTGAAAAATAATGGTTCTTTGAAAATATTCCTACTTTGAAGCTGAATACATGAAGCAAATTAAAGTGTAGAAGTTTTTTGGTCTCCTAAAGTGTAGTATCCAAATTTCTGAAATGTTTCCAATATTTTTTTCAGGGAATTCTTTTAAGGGTGGGAGGGGGCATATCTTCAGACACATTTGTATCATAACGGGTTTTCTGCATTTGAAAGTTACTTCAGACTTGCAAGTTTAAAATGAAATCTTGCGTAAGTTCATGTGGGTCTGATCAGAAATAAGTACATTTTTAAAGCTTATTCAGCTTTTGGACTGGAATTTATTGCCTTTGTTTTGGAGCATTGTTATTTTGTAGAGTCTCCAGTTTGAAACACTGGCACATATGAAACATGAAAGACTAATGAACTTCTGTCTTGGAAGTGGCTCCAAATTGCAGTTCACTTAAGTAGACAGGGCTTCAGAAAATGCTTAGTGACAGTTTTTATTGACAAGCTTTCATGGTGAACTTAATTTAATCTGAGATATAGTTAATATTGGTAATGGACATAAGTGCCTGATTTGTCTTCAGTCATGTGTTCTGCAGGTTGCTGTCCTAAGAGAGCAGTTTTCAGGCTGAATTGTTGTATCTGTGCAAGGCAACGGTGAGGCAATTCTAATTATTCTGAACCAAAAAAAAGTTATGAGAAAGAATTGGCCTTACTTCTGCTTTCATAAGCTTCTGCCTTCCCTGTGTGCAGAGAAAAACGTTAAGAGAAAGCCAGTGTGAGTGTTCAGTTTAGGTCTGTGTTAAAACATGGTGCCCAGTGCATGGATTAGGGTTGAGCAGGCTGCCTCATGGCTGGCAGCCTTTCTGAAGACTTTAATTGCAGGGGAAGTCGCAGTCTTGCATGAAATTCCAGATAGAAGCACATTAGGGAATTTTAAGAGAAGAGATCATGTATGTATCAAGCTTCATATGGGTGAGCCAACCTAACTGGTCACTGTGCTAAAACCAGCTAATGTTTCTACCACTCTCAATACCTAAGGCAATTTGATATATCAAGATGTTGTATGTATCCTGCTCACAGAGAAAAGCAGTAAGTGCATGTTGTCGTGACCAAGAGTTAAAAACTGCAGCAGCATCTTGATCTCTGACCCCATCTCCCCCTGATCTGTGGTTAATGCCTAGAAGGTTCATCATCTCCCCTCTCGCTCTCACAGATACACTCACACCTGCATGTTTTGTTTTGCTTCGCTTTCCTTTCCATAGGATAAGATCAGTAAAGAAGAAAACTAATGTTTGCTGACTTTGCATGCCTAGAGAAAAAAGGAAGAGGACTTAAGAAAGGAGGACAACATTTGCGTTTTAGAAGTCACTGAGTGAGCAGAGAGATTGGAAATGAGAACTAATAGGATGCCAGGATGAGTGAATTGGAGAAGCAAAAGTTTGAAAGGATTTGAAATAGTGGGTGAGTTTTGTGACAAGAAGCTGTTGAACAGCAACTCTGTGTATAACAGTGAAGCAGCTGAGATGTTGGAAAGGAGGGTGATTTATTAGATGGGCCCAAAGAAATAGTTATAAGAGCAGTATGTGAAACTCCTAGGTGAGGCTGAGGGTTGACTCTGATAGCTAGTGAGGCTGGAGCTATTAAAAGAATAAATGATGAATAAATGATAAATAAAAGAATGCTATGGATGGATGCAAGAGGATGTAGAAGAAGTAGTATGTCTCTAGAAATTTGTCCTCAGGATTTAATTAAAAGAAAAAAATCCCTGGCTGGTTTGGAAGACATTCAGCCTGGGTTTATTTATTTATGCTAAGTAATTTGGTGTGGGTTTTAGTTTAGGAATTGATTACTGTTAAAGTTTTTCTTTTAAACTGCGGGGTTAAAAGAATATATGCATACACTATGTCCAAGTGGCTGCTGGAAATTAGTGCAAATACCTGAGATGCTGATTAACTTGCAGCAGTAGATGCCTGGGACTTGTGATACAGGGGCAGAGCTGTTCCTTCTTGGTTGCCTTGCTACTTCTCATGTTGGCCCATGACAGAGAATTTCAGAACTCCTCCAATGCAGTTAATGCTGGGTTTGACTCTCATAATTCTCTTTGAGCAAGTGAAGGCTTTGCTTGGGTTACAGAGAGTGACAGGAAAAGTTTGGATGCCAGCTTCAGCTAGCCCTGTAGCCTTGCTTCTGTGTGTAGAAGGGCCTGATTGCTGAGAAAGCCAGGAGCAAGTGGTTGAGCATCGTCAGGCATGACAGGACACAGCTGAAGCCACAGAGATGTGGCAGAGAAGGAAAGTGTTCTGCTGGTGATGGGAGTGCTCTGGATCGGAGGGGTGATGGTTCCTGGGCAGGGGGCTGCCACAGGGAAAGCCATGGAGCTACTGTAAAGTAATGTAGAAGAGTTGCTGTAAAAACAAGTAATAAACTAGGATATTTTTACATGACACATTTAGTAACTTTATTCTGCATATAGCTGTCTGTTTTCTGGTCGCAGACTGCAAGACTGAGAACACGACATTTCTTTTAGGGCTGATGGTGTTTTTGTCACTGCTACTCATGTGACACCACTCTTGCTGCAGCTAATCTGGGACTCTGCATTGTCACTGCTTCCTAAATTGTAGGTTGGAAGGCTTGCAGAGACAGTGTATGGACATACAGAAATAATTATCCTATCCTTCCACTTCATGGATGTGCCAAACAGTTGGAAATGAATGTAGCATGCTTGTTGCTGCTCTTCAGCACATCAATGCAAAATTCTGGGAAGCAGAGTCTTTATAGATTCTATATATACTTTAGAAAGGAATAGAGATAGTTTTTGATCCAACTGTAGTTTGTTAATCTGGAATTGAAAGCTTGTTCTCATACTTGAGGCATTGTTTAGTTATCCTTCAGATGCTATTGCTGTCAAAGGATCTTTTCCACAAGCAATTTTAAGACCCTAGTCTTCCTAAATGGTGGTTATTAAATGTGTGTATTCTTTTGTGCTTGTAGTAACTGTTTGCAGATTACTTCACTGACGTGATAAAACCCTTCTTTGCCCATTTAAAGCGCAGAGGTAAATAGTTACCTGTGTCACATCTGTGATTTTTGTTTCCAATTTTAAAAAGCAGATGGTCTGATAATTTCTGTGAATGGTTCTTTTTATTAAAGTAACATTGATATTGAAAGTATAGAATATTCAACACATGAAGTTGCAGTATTCAGGTAAGAGTAAACTTGTCCACAGACCAACTTGTTTCCTTGTTTGTTTTCTTTTTTGGGGAAAGCTGTGGGAGGATAGCAGGCAAGGAAAGTCTGGATGTAATCAATCTCTAACCTACTTTGAATTATGTTCCCTTTAAGTATTCAAATGATTCAAGTTGCTAAAGATGCAACTGCTGAAAACACCCGTATTTTTGTTCTAACTATTTACAGCTGTAATTGCTTCTTCACTTCTTTTATCTGTATGAATATTCCTTTCTAGCATTTCTATAGTCACTCTTGGATTTAGTTTTTAATATAGATCCTGTCACTGATGTCACTACCTGAGATGGACGTCAAGCAGAATTCCAGCTCATAAATTCCGGTCAGATACATGGTGTGTCAGCACGAGTTGTTTGGTGGTATGCTGCAAAGAGTCTGGACCTTATGCTTTCTGAGAGACTGAGTAGCCCTTTTCTCCTTGTGACAGTAGAGTTGAATATTACATTTGAATTCAGTCTGGGTTAAAAGTCTTGCTGTGCCAGATGCTGAAGCTTAGGGTAAAAGGAAGGTTTAAAACCCACAAATGCATTATCTAATTTAAGCCAGGATATCATGAGGAGGTGCAGCAAACAACTGAAGGATTACGGAGAAAGAATAGAGGGAAACAATAAAAAGAAAATATGTCCACTTCAGACTGGCAATTAAATGAATGTATATCTTGGATTTAGAGCAGTCAGAATTCAAACTGATGTGGGATGCAATTTGGAGAAAAATACTAAGGTGTTTAAATTTAAAAAATGGCAATTAATTACATGTTAATTTTTTGCACCTTATTTTTAAAGATTTTTTCTTGCCTCTTGACAGGTTGTCTTGCATTTCAAACTGTTGGTGAAGATGATGAAGAATACCAATTCCTGATTATGCTTTACAGTCTCTAAAGATACTGTTTATCATTTTCTTCCCCCCCTACCCCCCCATCTAATTCATGTTAAGGTGTAACACAACCCTGTATTTCACAAAGGGTGAGCATACATCTTTGTATGTGCAAGTGTGTACATGTGTGTTCCATTTTACAGTTTCCATGGATGAAGCACATTCCATTAGGAATTCATACCATTTGTTACTCTGAATCTTGTTCTCTTCTCTATGGTGATTCTGCTCTTAGAATATACAGGAGAAGATCCTTATGTTCAAGGAGAAGTAAGAATAAATCTGTACCACTAATTCAAATCATATACCCTTATAGTACTTCAAGATTTACATATAGTTATTTATATTGCTATTGTTTTGATTGTCTAATAAAAACTGAAGATATAAATTGAAATAGCTTCACTAATCTGATCATCAGCTAACCTTGAAAACCTTTTAAAATTTTATTTGAAAATATGATGAAAAAAGCAATATTTTGAATAGTCACTCTAGAAGATGAGGGACACAATGAATAATATCTAGGTGAAATACTAAGCTTTTGAATTTAAATGTCTTCTAGTATCAGAGATGACTTACTCATGATTACGCTGAAGTACTACTTCAAGATTGAACCAAGATGTGCTGAGCATGTGTGACTGGATGGAGAAACTTATTTATATAATCATGTGTCAGAGATTGATTTAAAAAACCAAAAACTATCTCTCATAGAGATTCCAGTTGCATATAACGCTTGTATTTGAGTGCTGGCAGAGGTTGGATGACTCTGGAGTCTTCATCCCTGCAGATACTCAAAAGCCATCTGGACATAGTCCTGGGCAGTCAGCTCTAGGTGGCCCTCCTGGAGCATGGAGGTTGGACCTGATGACCCCCAGAACTTCCTTCCAATCTTAACAAGGCTGTGATTCTATAGGGATCAGGGCAATCCTCAAAGATGGCTAGAGGAGAGGTTTGGGGGTACACCCACCTGCACCAACCATGCTGAGAGGCCTCTTGGCTGCTCTTCCTTACGCTGGCAGGAGAGGCAGCTGTGGTGAAAGTGGCCTGGCTGCTTCTTTCCTTTAGTGTTGTCCTCTGCCATTGCATCTTTGGTTTTCTCAGATTTGTTTCAAAATAGTTTCTGATCTCCACTTGGGTAACACATATCCAGCTAGTGGTATCATCTGCACCTTCATGTGTAGACATTTACAAATGCCATTTCATGGAATCATAGATTATCCTGAGTTGGAAGGAACCCACAGAGATCAGCAAAGTCCAGCTCCTGGCCCTGCACAGAACAGCCCCAACAATGCCACCATGTACCCAAGAGCATTTTCCAAATACTTCTTGAATTCTTGTCAGGTTTGGTGCTGTGATGACTTCCTGGGGAGCCTGTTCCAGTGCCCAGCTACCATCTGGGTGAAGAATCTTTCCCAATACCCAACCTAAACCTTTCCTGAGTCAGCTTCATGCTGCTTCCACTGGTCAGAGAGAAGAGATCAGTGCTTGTCCCACTACATCCTCTTTAAATTCCTTTAATTAAAAATATTTTTCCCCAAGTTGAGTCTCTCTTGCCTATGACAGTAATTGGTAAAGATATTCTCTCTATCTCAATCCAGAAGCTTTCTCATCCCATTTTCTCCCCCTCTTTTATTAAGGATGTCTACATTTTAGTCCTAAATCTATGTGGCATCAGAGCTGGTAGTGGTAAACACAAGTTTTAGCAAGATGATATGAAATTCTGAATAGCCGGAATGGCTTTTTAGATTTTTGTTTCTGCAGTCAGTATATAAGGAGACCTGGTAATGAAAATGGAAGTAAATGAAGACACAGCTGTAACTCTTGATTGCCAGTTCAGTTTTCTAGCTTTCATTGATCTCTGTTTGCTCCCCTGTTTCTTTTAAGATGAATTAAAGGAACTTCTGTACAACAAGTTACAATAATGTTGAAAGTTTGGATGTCTTACACTAGCACTGCTTGCACTGACACTGTAGAAGGAGCAGTGGCTCATTAGGGACACTATAAATAAATATGAGGCTCATTTTTCTGTGCCACTAAGTAGTGGCACAGAAAGTTCAATTCAGAGCAAATATATAAGTCTAGTGAGGGAAACTCTCCTCGGCACATTCACTGGCATTAACCTATTGATAATGAAATTCAAAGCCTGTTTCCTCTCCTGAAGGGTGGACTGAGTTTTGTGTGAGCTGTCAGTTTAGTAACTGATGCAGTAGTAGAAGAAGAGGCTTCTTTGTATTTCTTTATCCTTGTGTGTTTTTGACAAATACTGCTAACTACTTAGCATTTGGTCCACTTTACTAACCAGCAGTTAAAATGGTGGGTTTGGGTAATAGTAAAAATAAAAATGATGTATGAACTTATTTTTCCCTCTAATATTATTGTTTCAACGAGGCCCTACAGTAATAGTGTGCTCTTACTCTTTAGAAATTCATCTCAGGAAAGCAACTTAGTGTATCTTTGTTCTTGTGGATCAGAACCCTATTTTCTGTCACTTTAAAGCTGTGTTTACACATTCATGTGGGTAAATAAATTGTTTTGAGTTTTTTGTCTTAATTTCCTTTTTTAAACATTCCAGTCTATCAATTTTGAAATTTCCTTAGTTGTCTTCATTTAAGGCATTTACTTCCTCTGGGCCATGTTAAATGTCCCCGATGAGAACATGTCAGTTGACACTGTGATATATCAAGCACATTGCTTGTGACAGCACTCGGTATTATATAACCACAGGCTTTAATTACTTGAGTGTGACATTTATGGAGGTATGAACTGAGAGAGTTCCGCATGACAATGCTAAAGGAAGTATCCAAAGAAAATCAAATCTTCCTCTTGCATCATGCTTGTTAACTCATGAGGCAGTTATGGAGTCTTGCAGGGTAATATTTACACAGTAGTTAAGATGTGAAGTTTCCTGCTAATCCATTTTGGCAGTGCTGCTACAGGAATCAAGAAGCATGTGCCAGAGCTTTCCTTGAACCTGCTGTTTCAGTTCAGAGTTCAGTATCTGAAGCACTGATGGAGCAGGGGAACAGCAAGTTCCTCTGGAGCCACTTTCTGCAAGCAGTGTGAAAATGCGGGTCTGTATGTAATGTGGACGATGACCATCAGCCTTAGCCACCTGCTGACAAAAGGAAGAAAGTAAAGCTTCAATCTTCTGAGTGCAGGAAATTTTCACACTTTTCAGTTCTGCCCTGTGGACTTTCTTGTGGTCACTGTATTTGTATGCTGGGTTAACATCCCAGGCTGCACCTTCAGGCTCTGTATTTCTTCAGTCATCAGTTGTAGTGAGTGAGGGTGCTGTTGAAACTGGCAAAGATCTGACAGATGGATTCTATGAAGTACTTGCACAAGAAAAGAAGTATCTGATTAATAAATTATATTTTGGAATAGAAGGCGGGGTTGATATTCAAGCTCTTTAGCATAAAGTGCACTGTTTAGGCAGTGTCTCTTTCTGTGGTCATTTTTGTGGCATTGTTACTGTATCTGCTCTTGTTTTGTGCATTAAGCTGTTAATACAGTTCAATTTTAAAATTGTAATAGCCCCTTTGTGTCTCTTAATGAAAGTAAGAAATTATTTCCAATTATTTCCAGGTATGCTTTGATTGCTTTCTGATTGTTCCCATGTGTATGGACCAGGTCACATTCATTTAAAGACTACTGGTCTCAAATCTGAGAAGGCTCTACTGTTGTTTGTTAGTGTATTTTTAAGTTTAAGACTTCAGCTCAAGCTGCTTGCTTCATTTTTGCCATATTTTAAACCTTTGATCTGGGGAGTGCCAGGAGTCACTGTTTCTCAGATGCCATGACCTCAGTGGAGATCCATGATTGAGACAAATCTTTTTTACTTGAAGTGGGACTGTCAGGATTCTTAGAGTAGTTTTCCAAGCACCAGTTTTGAACTCTCAGAATTCACTCTTATCTCAACCCAGCTTTCTTTTGTTGGGATTATGTTCCTTCTCTGCAGGATGTTTTTTGACCATCTCCAGTTACTTCAGACTTGTTCCTATTTCTGTTTTTATTTTCCATTGGTAGGTACGAGTAGACAGTAGTTTTCAGTACACTTAAATCCTCAGATCTCACACAGTTGGAAATTGGTAAGGATTGCTTGAGGAAAGGCAAAGGAAAATTAGTACCTGCTGAGTTTTGTATTAGGGCTGGTAAATTGCCAATTTGAAAAATATAAAGCAAGAGCTACAGGCTGTGTTAGCATAGGAAAGGGGGGTGGGATAAAGGGACTGAGGGGGATAAAAAGCCGAAGTTGTGGTTTGCCAATAAATTAGTCAGCAAGTTTGCTGGTGTCATGGTTGTAGGTGTAGAAGTGTATTGCAGTATTAAAGCAGATAGTATTTTGATCTCGGCAATTTAGAAATGGGTGATGTAAACCTAAATATGAATAACTGTTTCAACAGACTTTTAGTACTAGGCAGACTGCAGAGCAGGAAAGAATGATGATGTTTGCTAAAATGGTTGAGATGAACATAAAGGCATGTTATTAAATTTAGTTGTATGGAGATTCTTCCCTGTATATGGAGTTTGGCAGTAGCCTAGACATGGAGGAGAAGGTATTTAACCGTGATTAGCTGATCTTTACCTTAGTCAAATATAACTGGCAAAGTTACAATTTTGACAGTCAGCTGTTACCACCATAATTTTTCTGAACTGGCAGCCACATGGTTTTACTGATGAACAGACACACCAGCTTTCCAGGTACGTGCACACAGTCATACCATGACATAAATATTTTACACAGCAGAAGAGGGAGAAGAGAGGGAAGATGAATATTGTGTTGTTACAAACGTGTGACGGTGACTCAGAGAACATACTTGTGATAACATTTGTCTTTTCCTATACTTTTAATGCTAGGTCTACCCTGAATTGCAAATCACCAACGTTGTTGAAGCCAACCAGCCAGTTACAATACAGAACTGGTGCAAGAGGGGATGGAAGCAATGCAATGGTCACCCGCATATTGTGGTTCCCTACAGATGTTTGGGTGAGTGACTCAGTTTTAGTCTGTTTTTTCCAGCTGTATTTTTTCATGAAAAAGGTAGAGAATCTACATAAATACCTTTTATACCTCAGTATTATTGTCTTTTCTGAAAGGAGTTTTGTCCAATTGTTCAGTCCTTTGAAGGTGCATTATCTAGAAAGAAAGTACTCCTGCTCTTCCCTAAATAAATTCTTCTTTTTCACATTAATTTTTGAATATCTAGTACTTAGACTCTTACTGTGAAAGACAGTGGGAATCTGTATTTGTTGAAACAAAACAAAAGATAGTTTATGAATTCCCCCATTTCATCCTGCAATTTTATTTTTGTAGCAGTTGCTTGCTGTTCTCTCCTGCATCCTTGGTGGTTTGAATCAATTAAAAGGGACGTTTGGGCCCTCATTTTTTTGTTAACCTTTACTTTTGTCTGCATTAGAAAATTGAATCATTAATTTGCTGTTTTCATTGACATTCTAGGTACAACATTTTCTTGATATTATTCCATGAGTTACTTATGTTGCTTTACCACTGCTGTTTGAATTGTGATAAATGCTGGAGTTCAGAGTTGGAACTTGCTTTTCTAGTAAGCCAAGACAGCTAAAAGGCATGGAAACCAACTCAGATCAGTTATTCCATGAAACAAATAATGAAAGAAATTTTTAAAAACTATGCAATGTTTCTAGAATTTTTGTTCAATTGTGTAGAATAGGTAAAACACAGGGTGCAGTCTGCCCTTAGCAAAGCTGGGACTGAAGAACTAACAGAAATGCTACCAGTGTGGTCAAAGGTGCCAAAACAGCAGGTGTGTAAAATCTGTGCTAAGTATCAGAGAAATTTTTTTGTTTGGTAAAATTTCTAGATCTGATGTTTGTTTATATAGATATAAAATAGGTTTTTCTAAAGCTGCGGTATGTCATTGTTGATGCTACTGAGGCTCTGCAGGACTAGTTTATTCTAGGCAAGAATCTTCAAGGAGAACCCAAATTAAAGACTTTTGGTAAGGAGAAGAACCTGCTTCTAGGAATTACGGATTCTTACTGTGGGAAGGAACCTGCTGGTTTTTGTGTTTTTCCAGACTTCTACTTGAGTTGGTTGGTTCCACCACAAGCTTTAATGCTAAAAGGGACATGCTCTTTTACCCATTTGTTGCTGTGTTTTCTTTAGTTTTTCATAGTCAGGATAGAAACATCAGCTTGTAGTGTTAATATATGTGTAAAGCCAGATAAGCAACTTATTAGAGGTGAGGCGGTCTCACCTAGAATGCATCATGACATATTAGATCAGACTCCATGTGAGTGCACTTGCACTAATTGTGGATATGGCAGAAGTACATCAGACTAGTGGAACTATAAAAACTAATTTTTATTATTTATTTTATTGTCACTACAAGCAAAACTCTGAATTAAGAAAAGGGCACTCTTAGGCTTAGGACTCTCTATTCTTATGTAGATTTGGTCAGTGTCCTGGAGATCTTAAAACCTAATTTAAGCTAAAAGGCAATGTCATCTCGAGAGCAAATGAATATAAATTGGCTCTGAATAAATTTAATCTGCAAATTATAAGGAAGTATATGCAAGCATAAGGAGCTCCAACAGTCTTCTGGTAAAGGAGTAAGAAGTCTAATCATGTGGAAGGAAGTTCATAAATTCATGGACAGGACTATATGCAGTTCCTTGCAGGAGTGAGAAACTGAACTTGGATTTTTAAGGTGTCTTCCCTGAGTTGCAGTTTTGAAAGAAAAATCATTGCAAGTTGTATGGTTTCTATCTTAGGTAGCAAGGTAGGCTTTGGAGGCAAAAATTTTAAAGATGTTTAAGCACTTCATTCCCATTAGCCCTTAGCTCTTATTTTTTATTTTAAAATCCCCTCATATGCTATTTTTTGTCAGATTTCCTTGTAATTGAGGCTTATGTAGTTGTGTCTGACACATTGTTGTGTTTGTTATCTTTCTCATATGCTGACATACATCTTTTGACCCTGACTAGAATAAACCTTAGATACTGAAGCTCCCAAGGGCTTACTGGGGGATAGGTGGCCACATAATTACTTCCTCTAGAGGGGAAATGGTGACGGTGGCCATAATATATAATTTCTCTGTCAAACAGCCCTCTGCTTGTTGGGTACTATGTCTGTCTTGGAATACTTCTTCTTAATAATGTTTTTTTACAGAACTAAGGAGTCCAGAGAGCTTTTTTTTCTCCCCTTCTAGTACTTCTTCAGTGTTAAAAGGTTTTTTTTTTAAAGTTGCCTCTTGCCTGTCAGCTCTGTGTGTGCCTCAGCTGTTCTTAGTGTGGTAGCTGTTAGTGGACATGGCCGGAAGCTGGGCATTGCCAGTGCCCATTTGTCGCAGGTTGGGTTTGTAACCGGGCGGAAACACCAATTTAGTGTAGTGGTTTGGCCCAAAATACTCATTACTGTTTATCTTCTGTGAGATAAGAATTAGGAGAAATGCGAAGCAGGCACCAAACTTGAAAGAATATAAAGAAGTTTATTAACAGACCTAAAAGAAGGGAAAAAAAAATTATACCACCTTCAGAACTCTCCTCCTCCCCCCACCTTCCTCCCTTCTCCCACTGACAATGTGAAAAGACAACCCTTAAGATGTTCAGTCTGTTTACCACTTCCATAATAACCTTGTTCAGTCCATTTAGAAAGAGAAGTCTCTTCTTGCTCATGCTATGAAAACATTATCACAACGAGACAGCCGCCCACTTCCAAATAACTTTGTTCAGTCCATTTAGGAAGAGGAGTCTCTCTGCTCGCATGTGAGTCCTTTCCCCCGACTTGCAGCTTTTCCCGCAACTGCTTTCGAGGGTCCACTCTTGAAGTTTTTTGGGGTACAATTTTAAGGTTGAGCTGTTCAGAAACAAAACCAGAGGCCCTTCTCCTTCCCTGGGAGCAAAGGGTCTTCATCATCTTCATCATTAGGACTATCTCTGGGAGCATTTCTAGGAATTGAGGTTTCTCCTTTCCCGTTTGGAGCAAAAGTCCTCATCTGGTCCATCTCTCCCTGTCCAAACTTCTCATGAAATTACAGCTGCGTCAGCATCTGCCTATCTCAGCACAGGTGCTTTTGCTTACGAGTTGAACACTCCACCCCCCATATCTTCATGAAGTTACAACGGGATACTCTGATATATCATAGCTTCACAACAGAATTTCAGCTTTAAGCATCTCCTCTCTCTCTTCCCTCAGGTTTTCAGCTCTTCACAGCACTAAAAGGGTTAATCTCACCTCGGCCTTGCAGCTCTACAGCTGGAATGTTGAATTTTTCTTATCGAAGTGGAGAGGGGGGAGAGCCGAGCTCCTCCAGCTGCCCACGGCAAGGCAGTGGGAGGGGGTTCCACGGCTGGAACAGGTCCATCGGCTCCAGGATGGCCGTGGCCCGGCCCGGCCTGGCCCAAGCAGGGCCTGGCCAGGCCCGCTGGCCCCCACACAGGGCCTGCAGCCACCTGTCCCAGCACCGGAAACGAGAGAGAGCTTGGAGGGGGAGTTTGCCTATTCTTAAATGTGGATCACAGAGGTGGTCACAACTTTAAGTGGCTTAGAGAATTGTCCATATTCAAACTGGCCAGCTGATAGGTTCTGTTAGTTCCCAGAGGAAACTGTAAGCACCCCTTAGCAAGGACATCCCTTCCGGGACTATGCTTGCTGACCTATGACACCGTTCTTCTGTAATTTTAGTGCAACTAGACCCTTGCCCTTGACCACTGTTAAATCCATCTGGTAAGAATTAAGACACCAACAGAAAGTTTGTCAGTGGGCAGCTGATTGCAGGGTTGAGTCTTAATTTTGCGTTGCTCTGAGGATCACTTGAAGTATCTTGAGTCATCTCAGTAATTTCTTCTATCTTGACATTTGTTTTTCACAGTTGAGAAACACTGAGTGACAGAAATCTGGCTGCTTTCAGGCCAGAGCATCTTCACAGTCTGTTTGCATCATAACCTTCAGCCAAGTGTTTCAAACGTGTAGAGCCCATTTCACTACAGCCTTTGCCTGCTCCAGCAGTTTTTTCTCTATGAGACTTGTGCAGGGCAGTAGTTACAGCAGTTATTTGTAGCAGTATACTTTAGTAACATCCATCAGATTTACTAAATTACACAACTTCATATTTTCTTAAGAGAATGCAACTAAAGCATAAAAACAGTAATTTAAACAAGGCAAAATGAAAGCCCCTCATTTGGGTCAGTCATGTGTCTTTGCATTGACCACAGAAATATTCCCTAAAAATGTTCTAATTTAATTTAAATCTTAAGAGTTAAACTACGTTGTTTGAGTGGGGAGTGTGGTGATTGACATAGAGCAACAAATGTGTTTGGGTACACAGCAAAGATGAGGAGCTGTGAGATGTACTGGTGGAAGAGTGAAGATCTGCCAAACTCCCTTTTCCTGGTCTCAGGTGTATGTGCCGTCCTCACAGCTGCACCATTTGCTGTGGGGCACAGCTTGCAGGGCTACACCAGACAGTGCCAAGAAACCAATGATTCCTGCTTTACAGAAACTGTTTTTGGGAAAATACCATGGCCACCAACCTGGCTGTGTAAGTATTGGTGGGAGCTCTGCCGGTGGCAGCAGCAGGAGGGCAGGATTTCTGCCACTGTTGGGGCAGTGTGGGCAATGAGCAGTTCTAGTCTGCATTTTTTCCTCTCTTCACTGCTTGCCTGAGGAAAAGCAGCTGGTGAATTTATGCAGTCTGGGCAATGAAGTGGAGTAATTCACTCACTCCATGTTCCTTTCTGGTTGTGGGAGCAGACATCCTTGTTCCAGTGATGTGATTCTTTGTATACCTCAGATAAATGTATGGCTATGCTCTTCTGAATAGATGACATTATTTTCTGTTGGTGAAATACATATGTCAAACCCTGGATAGAGAGGAGAAGCTCAGTTATGTGCGTGTTTGTGGATCATTATGTGGGCATGGCAGACAGAATATGGCAAGGTGTGGCAAATGGGGAATTACAGATTACCGTGCTGTGTGAAGTGCATGTTCAGGAGTGGCTCTGCCTCATTATACTGTTAACGTATGCTGCTAAGCACTGCATTCACAATGTTGGAAGGATCCAGGTGTGTTGGAATCTCATTATGTACATAGCCTCTGTCAATCAAAATGTGATTACTTGCAGTCATTTGTCCATAAACAAGTGGATTAGGTTATATGAAAAGTATATTTTGCTGTGTAGTTATGTAGTGAAAAACTGGCTTCTGTTTCTGGTTTTAACAAAAACATCTTTAAGAATATTTATTAACTTGTCACGCTTTATTACTGTAGCAGTTTGTGAAGTTATCCACTTGTTGATGTGTCTGGGTTTCAAGGACAGGTGTCTGCCAAGGAAGGTGGGAACCTCCCTTGGAATAGAAAATATGACCCTCTTCCCTCCAAATTATTATAACTTTGAAATTACAGGGCTTTCAGGCAAAGATACGGGAAAAGGAATAACAGTTCTTTACAAGTATGTATATGGATAACAAGGCAAACAAACAACAACAACGGCAGCAACAACAAACAAAAACTAGAGCCAACCACAGCCTCTCTCGGCTGTCGGGCCCTTTCCCCTTTGGTGCAGTTCCGCTCACAGCCGGCAGGGGGCGCTGTTGGCTCCTGGCCAGGCAGAGTGGGTGCGATGGTTCCCCCGCGGCTGCAGGGGGCGCTGTGGCGCAAGATCAGCAGTCCATCCATGTGGTAATGGCGACTCAGCCAGCGAGGGAGATGGAAAAGGGGCTTCCTGTGCAAACCTACAGGGGCAGCTGATCCTGGTGCCCCTCCGGATGGTGAAATGGGCTGTAGCAGGAACCTTGGAGCGGTAGCTGGAACAGCGGCGGGGCACACCCCGGGTGACAAACAAAATGTAGCAGAAACTCTGCAGACCTAGCAGGAGCCATGGGGTGTCCTGGTGGGCACTGGGCGCTAGATTAGAGTGTAGCAAAAAAGCCCAAGGCAGCAGCAGAAAACGGTGGGGCAACTCGACTCTTCCCCTCTGATCCCAAGAGCAAGAGAGAGCGAGGAGCTGAGCCCAGCTCGTGACCCCCCCAGCCAAAATCTTGTGGTATCTGCCCTTCTCAAGAGAAAAACTGCCCCCTCCTCCCCTGCCAGCTAAGAGAGTGGCCAGCTGCACCCTTCCCTCTCCTCCCCTTCCCAGCCACATCATTTGTCTCTTAAGTACCGGTTGTTATAGTCTCTTAGGCAATAAATGGGACAAAATTCCCTGAGAGAAAGAAAAATAAAAGGAAAGATCCTAACTTCCAATATGATGTCTGAAGAAAAGACACACTCAAGTTTTGATATGCATGCCTAGCCAATTATATCAAAGAAAACACCAAGATTATGCCTTGGTTATTTAAATAGAGGTACATGTAACTGGCAGTTCTATTAGTAGTTCTTCTAAAATTACTTGCAGTTTTAATGAATTTTTTTCTCACAAGAATGTGAAGTGCCTGTATATTTCTGCTTCATGGCAAAACTTGCTGGTTTTACCTCCTCTAAACTCACATTGCAGTGGTGGAGCTTCTCTTCTGGGTAATTGGAAACACTTTCCCCTGACTTTTCCATGCAGTGCCTAATTAACAGAATGACATTAAATAATTGTCCTGGAGTTTTCCTGTCCCTGTTAGTTTAGCTTTTTGGCTCCAGCTTGCCTCAGTCTCCACTCAGCCGTGTGAGTGATGCAGACAAGCCTCACACCACAGTGTTCCATAAATAAAAAAAGTCTCTTAGTTTCAGCCTACATAACTACAATATGTCTAGTTTTTCTGACAACACTTGCTGACAGGAAGGAGAGGATCTCCAGAAATACCGACAATCTGAATTGCTTAGTGGGGAGGCCACAGATAGAGAAATCCTAGGTGTAATGAAAGTTGTAAATATTTCATGTGTCTTTGCTGTCTCACAGACAGAATTCCTATCTATTAGTAGTATATTTGGTAGAGTGCTGGCAGTGGATGAGAAAACCAGGCCCTTTTTTTTGTGAAACTGCAAGCTCTGCAGGGATAATGAGGTGTCCTAGCACACTGGTTTCCTCCCACTGCAGCAAGGCCTTCCAGATGCCCCCTAGCCAGGTCCCTGCCCAGGTCCAACCCTGCTGGCCGTATGTCGACAGCTCTTCAGTGTTGTGCTGGCAGTCAGAGCTTTCTCTGGGTCCTGCATCCTCATGGCTGAGCTTGTTGCCTCAAGCTTTTCAGGCCTCAGTACCTAATGTGTGGTCTTAAATGTGCTTCTCTGCAGTGGTGCAATTAAGAGCATGCCGTGATATGCATCAGTGAATAGAAATGGTTTGCCATAATACCTGAAGTCTTCTGGCCTGGATTTTATGTTCAGCTTTGGTAATAGAGAAAAAAGTGGCTGTTAAGTATTAGTTGAGTTACTGATCATTTGTATACACATTAACGAATGTATTGGTTTATTAAAATTCTAAGAAGCTCTATTGCCTCATGGTTTATAACTGTGTCTTTTCAAATATTTTCGTCTCAAAGCAGGACTGTATAGACCATTTAAAATGGCCTTTGGCATGTTTCAGGGAACAAAATCCCATCAGCTGGACAAAGAGGTAGAGAGTGGGCAGAGAAATCCTGAATGAGATCACCCACCAGCAGCACAAAAACTTCCTCAGGCAGTCACAACTCTGTTTCTGAAGGCTTCCACCTTTTCACTTGAGCCAAACATCGGTTCAACTGGTGGGTTAGCCACATCCTAGCTGAAGTTGTAGAAACCCTGAAGTGCAGAGATAAAGCAAAATTAGCATTCTGCTAATGACCAGAATGTATCTTCATGTGTGACTAAGAGCAAATGTAAAACATCTAATTATTGTTATTAAGACGAGAAGAAGAAAGAATTCTGAACTTGTATATTTCTGTGCATTCTTGGGATGTACATGTGTTTTACTTGTTTGGTGGTTGTAGTAAGGTTTTAATAAGAACAGGTCACAACACAAAAACTTTTTGAGATCTTGAACATCACAGCTCTGCAGATCTACTCCTAAAGCAGTAAAATAATTTCTTATAGGTAAGCATTGGAAACGATATGTTTGTCTCTTTACAATGGACAAAGGAAACCACAAGTAGTGCACACACTTCAGGAACAGCTCACAGGGAGTGGTCACTAGTATACGAGTCTTTTTCATAGCTATCTGCTAAAGACAGCAATATACATTGTATTAAATGTTTTTATGTTAAGGAGCTTAAGAAGAAAAATCAGTTTTCCTGCTTGAATGACCAAAGCTAGCTGGACTAAGTTTTCGGTCACTTGTAACTCTGCCCAGGCTGAGCTATCAGGGATTAAAAGCATGTGTTCCTGCTTTTTCTGCAATGCTTTCTATGAAAAGAGTTAACCTCAAAAAGTAGTGCTAAAAGACTATTAGTAAGGTTAAAAATAGCTCAAAAATTGAAAAAGGTGCTTCTCTGATCATAGTTTGACCCTTCCTGTTCAGAGGGTTCCAGGGAGGCTATGATTGTGGGGCTGCTCTGTCTGCCTGCCTTGTTCTACTGTGGGTGCTTGAATGAGCTATTCTGTTTCCTGGTCCAGCCTCTCCCACACCCAAGTTACTGTTCACCACTCCGTAGAACAAAGAAGACAAAACGAATTTTCTTCTCAGAAGTTTCTCTACTCTTACCCAAACACTTTGGAGATCATAGGTTTCTTTCCATAAGGGTCTTAAGGGAGAGGGGTGTCATCCTTAATTTGTAGTTGAAAGCTGGAGAGAAGCTTCAAACCCTAAGTATCTATTGGTAGTTGGGCTTCAAATTGGAAAACGCTTGAAACAGTCTTGATGTGTATCTATTTTCCCAAGAAGTCTTTATGATGCATAGCTGCACCTTTGGTTTTGATAGATGGGTATATTCACACACACACAACCTGTGAGTAATGCATGAACCTGCTGCATAAGTTTCATGTCTTGTTCATTGTACGCATCTTGTTTTTGGAACAGACAGACCAGGAAGTTTTCATCTGAATATTTTTGTAGTGCCACAGAGCTGATTCATCCTCTTTTTTTTGGTGTTTTCCTTCAACTTAAAGAACTTAATTTTGCAGTTGGAGAATCCCGCTAATTAAAGTGTGTTGTTTGTTTTAACATCTTAGGAAGGAAAGACATGGAGAGGAAGAAGGAAGCATCCATCTTACTATGTGGTCATGAAATTGATCTGCATAGGTAGCATTTTTCAAAAAATTTCTCACCTAACTGAAAGTAGCTGTAAATTCTCATGCTAAATACATTCTTGGAGTAGAACTGAATGTTGCCAGCAGATTTGATGCAGTTAACTGCAGAGGGAGAGTCAGTGACGGGACTCACTGGGTATTTCTAAAACGTGCTAGGGAATACTCCAGAAATACAGTTCAGTAAGTCTGTCTGGGAGATGGGATGCTTTTTTTGATGGGCTGAACATCCAGGAATACTGGACTTGTCAGTGAGGATGATAGTGAGCAAGACGATTTTTTTTTAAAGAGTAGGTAGACAAGTGGATAGTGTGCCTCCTTTGATTTTTCAAAAGATATTTACCAAGGTCCACTACCAAAAGCTATTAAAGAATTTCGTCTACCATGGGATAGAAGAGAAAACTCTTATGTGGCTAAATAAAGATAAGAAAAGGCAGGAATTAATGGTCCATCCTCAAACTACAGAAAGCTTACCAGCAAAATCTCAAGGGATCAGTTCCTGTGCCAGTGATGTTCAAAGAATGTGTGATTTGTAAAAGAGGGTTAATTGTGAGGTGACCCATTTGATGAAGATACTAAGTTATTCAAGGTAGAGTTAATAAAGGCAAATTATGAGGAATTTCAGCGGGATCTTTGATACTGAGTGACTGGATGTAAAATGGAAGCAAAAATTAATGTAGTAAAGTCAGTGTTCATAGGAGAAGCCCAAAATGTAGTAATCTTATCTTAGTGTATATGGTGAGACTGTGAGTAGCTTCAGACTTCTCAGGATTGAGACCTTGAGGATTAATAGTTCTGTGAAAATATATGTTCATTGTGCCAAAATCCAACAGTCTTAGGGATTATTAGGAAAGGAATGGGGAAGAAGACAGAACATAACTGCACCACTGTGTCAGCTATGGATTTTCTTGTATTTGTGAGCACTGTGTGCAGTTCTGGTTTTCCTAAGAAGTGCAGAGTGGAAACTGAAGAGTTAAGAGTGATGGGGAGTGCTTGAAGTATGACATGGCTCCCATAAAAGAAATTATACGGATCTTTCCAGCACAGAAAGGAAAACAACTGAAGGATCTGACAGCACTTTGCGAAGTCATGAGTAGCTTGGCGAGAATGGATGAGGAATGGTCAATCACCCTGTATTTCATGAGGAGACCTCAGATTATCAAATAAAACTTGCTGGCTTTAGGTTTCAAGCAAACAGAAGTAATTGAGTAGTTAAAAATTTTGTTGCACAATGTACATGTGAGCTCCTCATCCATCTCCCACAGTGTCTTTTGGATGCTGAGTGGCTACAAAGTTTCAAAACCCAACAGTTCACTAAAAGATAACTCATCAGGTGTTAGGGACCCTAGTCTTGTGTCTGTTGAAGT
This sequence comes from Corvus moneduloides, assembly GCF_009650955.1. NCBI lineage: Eukaryota > Metazoa > Chordata > Aves > Passeriformes > Corvidae > Corvus > Corvus moneduloides. The sequence continues at coordinate 15,995,023 of NC_045477.1, read as the reverse complement.
TGTGGTGAAACAGTCTTGGGGAAGTAGTGCTGCATGCTCTTCTGCGTACACCTTTATGCCCTTTTGTGATGCAGTGTTGATCTGCTTTTGACCACTTGAGCTAAAATGTTTTGTGGACTGAGATAGACATTGTCATGCTTATGTGGTTTCCTCTGCCATATTCAAAGAGTGCTTGCCATCAGACTAGTTACTCCTTCTAACCTGCTTCTCTCCTGCCCTTCTGTATCTCTGAGGGTGCTGCCCCTCTCTGGCTCTTCTTACAGAGCCCCTTGCTCCAGATTTTCCAGCCTTGCTCTCTTCTTTGCCTCACCAGATGCTACTGTCTTGTCCATCACCATTCCACTAAAGTCTCGCAGGCAGTGATGCTTCTTCACCTCTCCTTTCCTTCTGAGTAATCCTCTTCCTATCTTGACATCTGCCTTTTCCTCTCAGCACGTTCTCTTCTTCCTGTCAGCATCTGCTACCCAAGCCAGTTTTGTTTCTGTCCGCTTCCCAGCCCTTCATCAGCTCTGCCATGCACCTATTGTCATCTCATTTCACACCTCACTTGAGCAATCAGATAAGGACTCTGTGGTCCTTCCTGGAAGTGATAAAATTGATCTGTTCCAGCAAGATGGCAAAGGAGCCCTGTTCTAGTTTCAGCTGGGACAGAATTAGCTAGCACAGTGATGTGTTTGGGATTTAGGGTGAGAATAATGGTAACACACTGATGGTTTAGTTGTTCCTGAGCAGTACTTGCAGTCAGTCAAGGAGTTTCAGCTTCTCACCCCACCAGTGAGGAACTGGGAAGAAGCAGTAAGGTCAGCTGACCCTAGTGACCAAAGGGATATTCCATGCCATATCATGGCATACTCAATATATAAACCAGGAGGAAAGCTGGCCACAGACTCTGCTTGGGAGCTGCCTGGGCATCGGTCAATGGGTGGTCAGTGCAAGCTTGTTTTGTAGTACAATATAATACTACTAATAATTTTTTATTCTTAGTAGTAGTATTTCTCCTCACTTTCATTTCTGTCCTGTTAGGCTGTCTTTATCTCTGTCTTACTTTTTTTTCCCCAATTCTCTCTTGACACAGTGCAAGTGGGGGTGATGGAAAGAGTGCTGCGTGTGTCCCAAAAGCATGCCTCGGAGCAGCTTGGGGGGTGCCATACAAACACACTAGGACACATTCTGACACACTGGAGTTGGTGAATACACCAGTGAGTGTATTCACCAGTGATGAGTGCAGCCACTCACACACACAAAGCTGGATAGCTTCTGCAGCGTCACCGGAGGCAAAGAAGTGGGAGGGGTCCTTTGTATGGAGTTCCAAGGGGTTTATTTAGGTCCACCCTCAGAAGGATCCAGGGACAAAGAACCAAGAACATGGAGGGGTCCAGGGTTTTATCCAGGGTGGCACCAGGGGCCGGCAGAACATCAGGGACCAATCATCCGGGGGCCGAGGGGTGGAGGGGACATGGGGTGACAGGACAGTGACCAGTGGGGAAGGCGAGGGGTGGAACAAGGGGACCAGGAACCAGTGGGTGTTGCAGTGGGGATTACTGCAACAAGCATATTTCAAACCAGAAGTCCCGTGGAAAGGAAGTATATATGGACAGATTCGTGGTAGATGTTTCAGAGATGTTTATTTCTCCAGCCGCATGGCCGGGGCTCAGCTCAGGAACTCCCCAGTCATGGGACCCAAGGGTCCTTGGCCACACCGGGGAACCCAAACCAACCAATGGGGAATGAAGCTGAGCAGGGGCAGGGAAACCCCGTGTCTCCCCCCTAGGGCCCCTCTCCCAGGGCTCCATGGCAGGGGGAGGGACCCCAACATCTCACCCGTTTTATTTTAATAGAAGGAGAATGAAAACAAATGGATAAACATAACAAGAACAGTTTCAAGACAAACCAAGCCACCCTCCTGAGTCTTTAAATGTCCAAACAGATTCTGTGGAACATCTTAGGGCTGACACAAGGGAGACAGAACTCTCTGGGCATGTTTTGTGGGGAAACTGAGGCAGGAGAGGGTTTAATTTCTTCCCTCCCCCTTTTCATCCCCCCTTCGGCATCGGAGAGGAATTGTAGGGAAATGGAATTGTATAGAGAAGCCATGGGGTGAAAAACGGATTAGGAATAAACTGGGGATAGGGTAAACTTAGGAAGGGGTTCATATTGGGTATAGGGTAAAAGGGGAAAGTAGGCTGTGGGTAGGGAAATTGCTGGGATGGATATTGTTTATAATTTTGTGCATAACGGCTGCCTTTGACTGGAATACCTCCAGGCCCAGTAACATTTGCTGCTTGTAAACCCTTCTTTCCTTGCACTATATCAAATTGTACAACTTCTCCATCTCCTACACTTTGCAGGTAATTTTTAGGGTTATTCCTTTTAATGGCAGTTCTATGGATGAATAGCTCTTCCCCTGTATCATCTCGTGTTATAAATCCATAGTTGTTTTTCACATTGTACCATTTCACAGTTCCTGTGACTTTCATTGCTATAACTCTTCCTATCACATGCTTGCATGTTCGTCGTGGCTGCCGGTCCTGCGTGGCTGCTGACTCCGATGTCTCAGCCGGGCCCCCGCATTGCGGCAGCTCCGCGCCCTCCGAGCGGTGCTGCTCCAGCGCGTGTCCTGGCTCTGCGCGGCCCCGCGTTGCCATCGCCGCTGGCTCCGTGCCCTGCAAGCGGTTCCGCTCCGCCAACTCCACGCTGCTTTGGGTGTGGCCCCGTTCCGGCTCGGCGCTGCGCGGCTTCTCGTGTCACTGTGGAAACCGCCGCTTCTCCCTCCACAGGGCTCTCCGAGCCAGTCGCTCAGAGCGGCCTGCCACGCCGATCCCCGGTTCCTGGCTGCTCGTGGCCCACGGCACCCGCGGCGCCTGCGGCATCGCTCTCTCACTCGCGGTCGCGTGGCCGGGGACCCCGAGACAGGGATGGGGTCTGCAATAAGGCACGGGCTCCCGAGGGGGCCGGGCGCATCCAGCGCAGGCACCTCCGCCGGCGTGTGCCACAGGGATGGCGGCCGCGCGGCCTCGGCCGCGGGACTATGGCCATCCTTTGCTTTAGGGGTAATAGGACCATATAAATGACCCTGAATAGCTTCACTGACTACCATGGATCCACGCAAGGGTTCAATCTAATACAAACTAATACATGTTCTGTTTGATCTTTCATTTCCCACAAGATCTTGTCCCAAAAACACCCCTGACAAGATCCAGGAGGTTCAATATCAAAAAGTAAGTCTCGAGAAATATAGGAGAAATTTTTGAAAAGCCAGTTAAAAAAAAGTTCTAGATCTCCCGGTTCCATAACTTTTTTGTTTTGTTGTTCAAGGATTCCTTTAACTTCTAGGTACATTTCTTTCTGTGGCTCAGAGAGCCCCATTTCCCACGATTCTTCCATAGTCCAGAGAGAATATCCAAACCAAGATGAGAAGAGAGAAGTCTAGAGTGGTTATTTTACTCACGAATCTTCCTCAGGGATCGGTATCTTGCTTGCATTCCTCCACCAGTTTGTTGCACCGGGGATTACTGCAACAAGCATATTTCAAACCAGGAGTCCCGTGGAAAGGAAGTATATATGGACAGATTCGTGGTAGATGTTTCAGAGATGTTTATTTCTCCAGCCGCATGGCCGGGGCTCAGCTCAGGAACTCCCCAGTCACGGGATCCAAGGGTCCTTGGCCACACCGGGGAACCCAAACCAACCAATGGGGAATGAAGTTGAGCAGGGGCAGGGAAACCCCGTGTCTCCCCCCTAGGGCCCCTCTCCCAGGGCTCCATGGCAGGGGGAGGGACCCCAACAAGTGGGGTATTAAGGAAAGGAGAACTTGTAACGCTCGGGAGCAGCGAGGAGTCCCCAGGCAGGTGCAGAGGAGGACTTCTATTTACAAAAAACCCAGACTTTTTATGCCGTTAGTCGGTTGTTAGTTTACACAGTTTTAAGGCACAACAAACCAAATTCAACCAGCCACCATACACCACGGTGCGGGCACAAGGCATTCACGCAGCAAGCCTCACTTCCTCTATTCTTGCTGAGTCATTCTCCCACAGTCTCTTCTACTTAGGCTAAGTAACAGGCTGGAGTTGTGATTTTACCAGGCCTTCCCTTTACAAAGCTTTACCTATCGGTCACAAGAACTATCTAGAACATGGACTTAAAAGGGGTAAAGTGGAGTGGTCTTAGACCTCTGAGCCTGCCACCAGCAGACCTCCACTGTTTTGGGGTTCTGTAGCTCCTTGGTCACTCCTGCGGTGGCCTCAATCACTGCAACACTCTCCCCCGTTCCATGGGGAGGGGTACAGTACAGGGAATGGTGAGCAAACAGTAATACGGTGTTTAGCTGCCTGCCAGCTTAAACCACAACAAGAATTTAAGACGAAGGAAAAATATCCTTCTGTCACAGCAAAAAACCGCTCTGGGTTCTGAGCGTTAAGGTGTTTGTGTGTGTGTCAGCAATTCATCAAATGTAAAGAAAGCTGTAATTACTCAAATTAGTTTCTATTTTATTTTTCAACAAACTACAGTAAAATTTAGTTTATTAAAGTGTTCTAAATAGACTGTTATAAACAAAGACTGAATGTTGTCTGTGATGTTGCTTTATTTGTGTTGAAGGAAGATTCTGATGCTCTGTTTGTCAGATGACCTCACTGCTTAGAGATACTCTACTTAAAGCTTAGGTAAGATGATGTTGTGTTGTATAACAAACATGGTCATTCATTTCCCCTTTGGTGGCTTCTGATGAATGTTTTAAATGGTCTTTAATTTTCCCTTTTCAGTGAAAAATGTGATTCCATGTTTCCTTATAGTTGCATTTAATTATTTTTTAAAACAAACCTCAAACAAAATCCTCACCTTAAGATGTTTTTTCTTCTCCATGATTTCTATCCCATTTGTGGCTTTTAACATTGGTTGAAGATTTCCTTAGTCTTTATTTCAAGTCCATTATCTTGTAGGCAGGATGGAAGAGCACTATGGATTTCTTTTTTAAGTGGCATTGTGGTTCTTCCTGAGCATTAAGTCCAACATTAAAACTGAGCAAATCAGGGAAACTTGGAATAATAATGCTTCAAAGCTCTGAAATCCAAAGGAGAAAAAAGCCACAGTGATGGGCACTGTGGAAAGGAGAATCTTGGTTATAAGTAATGGTATTGAAATATGCTATTTCCAAAGTCTTGGAAATGCAGTGGAACAGTGGATTGGGCCTGTGACGTTTTTAAAATAACCATTCCTTGTCTGAGCCTGCACTGTCCTCTGTCCCACATACATGGGCAATCACGAGCAAGGCAGTGTTCTCACTGAACTGTTGCTTTGTGCAGAGGCAGATAGGTGAATTCCTTGGGAACACTGAGCACAGTTCATTGTTTTTATCACTGTGTATGTCTGGTAGTGCTTCTAGAGTCCCCTTGAGTCTGAGAATAGCTGAACCACCTCCCACTGCATGAAACACAAATTGGCAACACTTCCAGGGTATCCACAGCTGCTGGACGAACACTGTTATTGTGCACTTGAGTTGGGTATTATGTGTTGGGTTTTTTATGGTTTTCAACAGTACTTTAAATTAATATTACCCATGTAATTTAGAGGTGACATTACATTTAAGTTCAATCACTTTGAATTTCTTAAGTGGTTTCTAGATCTTGTATTTTTTTTATGACACAATACTTTCATCAAAACATCAGAAGTACTTTTCAGGAAATATGTGCTTTTAAGGAGCACAGTAAAATGGTTAGTAATTTGTTAACCATATAAAAAAATTAAAAATACAAATATAATATTTAAATATAAAATATAAAAATAATTAAAAAAATATTGTACTATAACCAGCAGTATACGTAGTAGGTTTTTTGTTGTCACAGTGTTGATATGACATAATGTCCGTATTTGTCTGGTTAATTTAGGCAGGCAAAACTGTGTGTTTAATGATTTTTAAAGAGGCTTTCTGTGAAAGGTATTTTGTCTTTCATTGAGAGACTTTAGACATTTGTTTATAAATATGCTCTTACATTCTTATTTTTAGGGGATAGCCTGGGTTTTGAGGAAGATTTGTGTCAGAGAGCTCATGTGTAACCTTGATTTTCAGCAAGTGTAGGAAAGAGCTTGGTTGGCTTTTTTTTTTTTTTTCAGTCAAGGATTTCTCATTTAGGGCACATTGCCCTTCAGACAAAGATAAAGCTGGTACTTGGGATGTGACAGTGCAGTGCCTCAATGTTTATCTGTTCTCAAAGGATAAATTGTCCATACTGGCAAGGGGAGGCATGGCAGCATTACGGGGCTGTGCTCCAAGTACTGGAAGTCACTTTGTTCTGGCACGTTCATTCATCAGACTTTGTCACTGACAACATCAGGATGAAGAAGAGGAATGACCTCACACTGGGCAGACGCAGACTCAGCAGTGTACCTGTGAAATGACAAGCTGGGATTCAAGGGCTGCAGGGCTGTGATGGGATGACACCAGCTGCCTTCCCTCTGGATAGATTGTGATGCTCAGTGTGTCTGTGGGGAAAGAATTCTTCATGCTTGTGTAAACATCCAAAATCTTTGCAAGTTGAACATGCTGGTATTTGAAGGTCAAGCATGCTTCAACACTTCCAGTCTCCTTTACCCACAAACAGAGGCATCTTTGTCATGCAATCAGAAATTCCCTTTAGGTTCCTTTCTTGTCACAATGACCGCTACTGACCACTGTCCAGGCTAGCGGTATGCAGCAGGAGTGGGGAGCAGCTGGAGGCTCTTGGCTTTGAAGCTGCTCCTCTGGAGTTCAGCTCTACCCAGGGGAGCTGAAGCTCCAGGCACAATAGCTGTCAGCAGTCCTGACGAGGGAGAGGATAAAAAGTAGCAAGGAGGCTTGCCACAGGAGACAATCCAACTTTATGGAATGGTCTTGTCAGAGAACAAGCCTCGAGCAGCTCCGGTAAACATCTTATAAAGGGAGGTGTTACAACGGGGATGGCTTAACTGGGGACCAATAGAAGTCTCTAGGGGAGGGATATGTACACGGATAGACATTCACATAAACCAGTGGTATCGAGGGGTAGAGGGAAAGGGATCACATGCTCCAATGGGACGTCGAGGTTTAGGGGATTTGCAGGAGGGGAGGTATCCAAAGGGGCAGGATCTCGGGGGATTGACGGGGACCATGTAAGGGTAATCAGGGTGGGCTTTGGTGACAGGCACAGAACTTTTGGGAAAGCCAGGCGGGGTTTGGGTGATTGATGCGGAAAGAGCTAGAACAAGGGGAGGAGAACAACCATAGAGGGAGCACCGGGGGAGTGGCTTGGGTCTGGGGCAAACCAACTGGGAGTAGGAGTGGGGAAGGTAGGGATGAACCATCGGGGTACAGAGAACATATAAAAATACGATAAAAAACCTCACATCACCACATCTTCTCTTTTACATGAAAGCTTGCACTTGTGGTTGATGCTAAGAATGGCTGTATAGCAGGAGGCATTTTGTGTTGAAATGTGGGAGTTTAGCTTCTTGCAGAAAACTTCTGCAATGGAAAATATAAGTTGAGAATGGGTATGCAGAATTTGTAAGAGCTAAGCATCCATTAACCATCTAGGAACTTGGGTTTTGATGAATCCATGTAAATACTAGATTCTCTTTGCAACTGGAAAAGCAAGATATTTTAATATGTTTGTGATGGGATGAGTAGCAGCAGGAACCTAAGAACTTTCTCATGCAGGTGTATTTGGCGGTTTGGGGTTTTTTTTGCAAACTTCCGTTCATTCCAAATTCTGTCACTTCATACTTTTGATAACATTTTTTGGCTGTGACTTCTTCAGGGTTGTAATTGTTTGGGTTTTTTTATTGTTTGGGGTTTTTAAAGTTTACTTCTCTTGAAGCTCTTTAGAGCTGGCCATGTGGTTTGTCAACAGCACTGAAAGCTGAGAGCCGAGTAGACTACAGCTATCAGCCCTCTATCCAGGTCTTCTGTCAAAACAAGTGGAGCAGTACTGTATATTTTTTAAGGAACCATTTTGACTATGTGTGAGGTTTTTGTGCTTGGAAAGCTGTGTGAAGGTCAGGCAGGGGATAAGTGGTTGGGATGGGGGTGGATGTTCTGAGAAGTCACCAGCTTGGCCCCAGGAGGCTGGGGAACTGCTGATGGGTAGGTGTTCTGTCCCCTCCAGAGCGAGTTCTTTTTTCCCTCCTGCCACCACCATCTGCCTGCCAGTCTTTGCCTGTTAGCTCAGGAGGTGTCACAAGTTTCTGTAAGTTAACTCATCCCTATTGTTGCAGGAAGCTAAAGTAAGAACAATGGTGGTATCCAGGGGTGGGAATGCACTGACATCCACTTACCAAAGTGAGCATTTGATGGGAATGTTTGGGTGTTTTTGTTTAATCCTATGCTTGCATTTATTTGTTTATTCTCCATGAGAAGACTTGTATTGGTTTATTTGAAAGGGACTGTAATCTGCTCTTCTCCACTTCTGCCTTCATTGGGTTAAAAGTGAGGAAAAATGCCTGTGTAGGGGAGTCGCAAAATGATGGGAAGGAAGAATCTGTTTCTAAAGAGCAGTTGTCCATGGCCACTTCGGTTTTAAACTTCTAGATTTTATCTATTTATACATAGATCATTCCAGCTCTGGAATTCCGGCTTGCCATTTCATGGGAATGCTGCTGGGTCTGAGACTGGACAATGTGAGGTCATACCTTAATGATACCCACAACCTCCTTTTTAACAAAATAAACCCAATAGTGTTAATACTCTGTTAGCTTGAAGGATTGCTGTTTTACTGATTGCAGTATAGTCTTTCTTGATGAGTGTTTGCATCTCTATTAATGTATATATAAGCAGTTCTGCATTTTTTGGATTTAAATTTTATTCAGACATTTTGAAGTTTCTTACTGACCTTCAAGTTGAGAAGTAATATTAAGGTGTTTTAGTGTGTTCAGAATCACCTGGAAACTTTCTTAATGATCACTAAGGGAACTTAAAGGGGAATTTGTTCCAGTTAAATATGTCAAACTGAAGCTGATACAAAGTCCTTTAGTTTTAGTAGAACACAGAGTGTGCTTCAAAAAAGGACAACTTTAGTAGTAATCTTTCTTCTTAACCTTCTGAATTTCTGTTGTTGTTTTCTAGTGAAAAATTCTTTTGTATGTACCTAAAAACCACTGAATTGATAGGTAAGAGTTGTATCTTAAGAGTTAGTTCTGTAGCCAAGCGTAACTTGTACTTAACTCAGCCATTGAAAATGCTTCCCAGTTGTTCAGTTTGAAATACTGAAAGACAGCAAAAAACTGTATTAGGGATAATGAATGAGAATCATGATTATTGGAAGTTATTTAGTTTATGCATTACGGTGTTTGATCTTTTATTCCCAGTGGCTTTGTCAGTGAGATCTTGATGTATAAAATATTTATATTTTTCTATTGGATCATTGCAACTAGAAAATTGAATCTTAACTACTTCATATCAAAGTTAATTTTGGTAACATAAAATATTGTTGGCTCTGTAGTAATATTAGCTTCTATTTCTTTTTCCAGAAGCTGCTCAGGTGAATACATAATCAGTGTCTTCTTCTTAGGAAGTCTGAGCCTCCGTGCTTTGAAGGAGGCTGGTTTTTATTTTAGCTTTAACTCTTCCTAATTGAGTTGGTCTTATATGTGATATGTTTTTACTCCTTTTCATTATAGTTTAACCTAGGGTGTGATTTCTGAATATCTGTTATTTTGCCAAGTCACTGTCTTTTGCATGTGAATGTTCTTAATCTGTTAGACGATTACTAACTATTCATGATGAGCTCCTTTGACTACAGTTGTCTGGATCCACCCGAAAGAGATTACAGACCCTTTGTGAAAAGGACTGTTTTATATGTTGATTAACATAGGAGCACCCTGCCCTATAATCACAGAATATCCTGAGTTGGAAGGGGCCCATCAGGATCATTGAGTTCAACTCCTGGCCCTGCACAAAACAACCCCAACAATCCCACCATGTGCCTGAGAGTATTGTCCAAACACTTGAGCTCTGTCAGCCTGGGTGCTATGACAACTCCCCTGGGGAGCCTATTCTAGTGCCCAACCCTCCTCTGGGTGAAAAACCTTTTCCCAATATCTAACCTAAACCTCCCCTGGCACAGCTTCCTATGACTGAAAAGGAAGCTTTTGAAATTTGTTTTACAATTTATTGAAAATGCAAGCTCTCAGGCTCATCAATGATCCATGAAACATTTGGCTACCCAGAGTGGTTTTTTTCTAGTTCTCTTGGGTTTTATACTCTGAAATAATGGGTTGACTTTGAATATAGAAAACATAGCATGTGTAAATCACAATGAATGTTGTATTGTTAGTGTGGAAAACGGAAGTAATAAATCTTTCATGTTTCTTTTCCTTCTAAATCTTCATGTTTCAAGTTTTGGCAAAAAAAAAAGAGTCAAACTTCATTCTAGTTACAGGGTGAACTTTCCCTGCACATGACCTTGTGCTCCATTCTGTAAATAAGAAACAATTTGTATGTCACTTTGTTCTCAGTTAGTCTGGGAAAAAAGGATTTTAGAATGAATATCTAATTGAGTCTTAATCTAACGTTTTTCTGTAGCCTACCCAGAGCCTTTTTACTGCTTCATTTGTTCTCCTTTATTAAGTAACAATGATACCCCAAGTTAATTTGACATGTCACAAAGGAGTAATACTGAATTGTCATGCACCTTTCTTTTTTGTGAAATTCTCTGAAATGATAGGCAGCTGTAGGATTTTATGTCAATTTTCACATATGTAAGTGCCCTCAACTTACAAAATGTCTCTTATGTCAAGCTGTTTCAAGAGTAACTTATATTCTACTAAGAATGGAAGGCGTTACTCCATTTAATTTTGTGTGAGCAATTACTTGTGTTATGTTATTGTTATCTGGTCTGTTAAAACAGACCCAGTTTACAGTGGGCTTTTGCATGTTATCATCAGAGCTAAAGCTCTGAAGTTAAATGTTCTCTAACATAGCATGCACTATATTGTGGCCAGCTGCTTTAATTAAGGACGTGTGAGAACTGGGAGGATGCCTTTCAGATCCTCTCAAGTGCTTTGAAGTGCCACCTCCTCCTGTTTGTCCCTCTCCCTTCTTCAGCAATATGGCTTGTAAAGAAGGTGTCTGATACTGCTCATTGGCCAAAAATCCTTTTGTTGTCAACTGCACGTTACAAGAGAAAGTTTGAACAGTGTCTTCATTGTGTTTTGGCCTGTGTGTGACACTAGGAGATGCGGAATAACTCATGCCCAAAGATTCCTCTTAGAAATTGGGGCTCGGTAGATGATACCTTATTGTGGCACTGATGCTTAGAAGTACCCTTTTTTTCCATCTGTCTCTCTGCCATAGAATTTCCCATTATTCTCTCAAGATTTCTGTTTATCACATGACAACTGTAGCTGAGGATGAAATGGGATAAAATAGCATATTTCGGGAAAACTTGAAAAAGAACTCATTGATGTGGCTTTTCATTTGGCAAAACATTTTTTTTTAAGTACTGCTAGAAGGAAAGTGTTTGTTTTGCTGAACTGGAACATCAACTTGTTTGACTCTTTTGTCTGATGTGGCAGGTTCAGATTTCTTTCTGAGCTAGAAGAGCTATGGTGCAATAAAATGCCTGAATACCTGTTTTGGCAGCTGTGGTCTGAAACTTCGGTTAGGCAGTATATTTTATAAAGACTTTTTAACCATGACAGTCCAAACAAACTTCTTATTTGCATAATTAAATCCTATGTACAGAATCACAGACTGGTTGAGCTTAGAAGAGACCACAGTGGATCCTCTGGTCCAACCTCCCTGCTCAAGCATAATCACCCCAGAGCACATTGTACAGGGTTGCATCCAGATGGTTCTGGAATATCTCTAGTGAGGGAGACTCCACACCTTCTCTGGGTGATCTGTTCCAGTGCCTAGTCACTGCACAGGAAAGAAGCTCTTCTTCATGTTCAGTTGGAATTCCCTGTGCATCAGGTTCTTCCTGTTGCCCCTTGTCGCATTGCTGGGCACCACCAAGCAAAGCCTGGTCCATGCTCTGACTCCTCCCTGCAGGCACTGACAGACATTGAGGGCCCCTCTCAGTCATCTCTTCTCAAGGCTGAGCAGCCCCAGCTCCCTCAGCCTTTCCTCATAAGGAAGATGCTCCAGTCCCTTCATCATCTTTATCACCTTGATAGGTGAAGTTTTTCATGGTAGCAGTTTGACTTCAAAAGCAATCAAGGCTCTTGCTGTCCTGTGGCATCAGTCTTGGCATGAATATGTTACGAGTTTGTTGACAAGGTGCCCCTCTGCGTGACTATTAAGAGGACCATTGAGAGAGAAGTTCAGCTTCCTGGGCAATTAGGGCGGAGGTACTTGGGGGAAGAGGCAGCACCACCAATAGATGTTGCAGTGGAGCGCATTTTGTGTCTGTTTTCCACTTTTAGTTACTAACACTGCTAGAGGCTTATCTGCAGTGCTGCCTTGCTGCTGACGTCACAGAAACTGCACAGCATAACGCCTATTTTCATCGGCTCTTTTGAAAGTTTTTGCTCCTGATTGTTGCTAACCAGTTACTTAAACTCTCTGCTTCCCAGTTGTAGTGGTTTGGCCCAAAATACTCATTACTGTTTATCTTCTGTGAGATAAGAATTAGGAGAAACGCAAAGCAGGCCCCAAACTTGAAAGAATATAAAGAAGTTTATTAACAGACCTAAAAGAAGGGAAAAAAAAATTATACCACCTTCAGAACTCTCCTCCTCCTCCCACCTTCCTCCCTTCTCCCACTGACAATGTAAAAAGACAACCCTTAAGATGTTCAGTCTGTTTACCACTTCCATAATAACCTTGTTCAGTCCATTTAGAAAGAGAAGTCTCTTCTTGCTCATGCTATGAAAACATTATCACAACGAGACAGCCGCCCACTTCCAAATATTGTTCAGTCCATTTAGGAAGAGGAGTCTCTCTGCTCGCGATGTGAGTCCCTTCCCCCGACTTGCAGCTTTTCCCGCAACTGCTTTCGAGGGTCCACTCTTGAAGTTTTTGGGGTATAATTTTTAGGTTGAGCTGTTCAGAAACAAAAACCAGAGGCCCTTCTCCTTCCCTGGGAGCATCTCTAGGAACTGAGGTTTTCTCCTTTCCCATTTGGAGCAAAAGTCCTCATCTGGTCCATCTCTAGGAACTGAGGTTTTCTCCTTTCCCGTTTGGAGTAAAAGTCCTCATCTGGTCCATCTCTCCCTGTCCAAACTTCTCATGAAATTACAGCTGCGTCAGCATCTGCCTATCTCAGCACAGGTGCTTTTGCTTACGAGCTGAACATTCCACCCCCCATATCTTCCCATATCTTCATGGAATTAAAACGGGATACTCTGATATATCATAGCTTCACAACAGAATTTCAGCTTTAAGCATCTCCTCTCTCTCTTCCCTCAGGTTTTCAGCTCTTCACAGCACTAAAAGGGTTAATCTCACCTTGGCCTTGCAGCTGTGTGGCTTATTGCTGTTGGTCACCTGACCTCTGCCGGACATTGGTGCCGATTTGCTGAAATCTTGGCCGCAGTGGAGGGGGGGGAAGGGGGGTTCCGAGCCGCTCTGACTGCCCACAGCCCTGCTGGGGAGAGTCATCCTGGAGCTGTGGCCCGGCCCGGCCTGGCCTGAACAGGGCCCGGGCCGGGCCCACTTGGCCCCGCTTGGGCCCTGCAGCCACCTGTCCCAGCGCCGGAAACGAGAGAGAGCTTGGGGGGGAGTTTGTCTATTCTTAAGCATGTATCACAGAGGCGGTCACAACTTTAAGTGGCTTAGAGAATTGTCCATATTCAAACTGGCCAGCTCATAGGTTCTGTTAGGTCCCAGAGGAAGCTGTAAGCACCCCTTAGCAAGGACATCCCTTCCAGGACTATGCTTGCTAACCTACGACACCAGTGTTGTGTATAACTGTCCAAATGGAACTTGGGTTCTCCTGAGCAGTGCCCACTTCAGCTAACTTAACGTTTTCTCTGTGTGGGAACTCATAAGATACATTTCAGCTCATATACACATTGTCAAACATATATATAGAAAATATGCAATGCACTGACTTTCATTTCTTTAATATCATTCTTGTGTTGTCTTACACATTTGGGATAGATGCTTTGCCATTAAATTTTTGACTAGGCACAGAAATCTGCAAAGGATTTAATTAGAAAAATAAGCTTTTATAGACCTTTTAGATATATTACAAAATATTTCACTCCGGTGGTTAATCTTGATTTATTCCGTCTTATTTGGTCATCCTTACTGTAGGCCTACAATATGTTATATTTAGTGTTCTTGTAGAGTTTAATGTATTCCTTACTGTTGTTCACCTTACTCTAAAATCCATTTACTCTCTCAATTTTTGTTGTTGATGTGATACAAGATATTTGAATTATAAAAAAATCTCCACTCTGATACTGTGGATTAGACTAAGACACTATACAGTGTTTCTGAGCATAAAGTCCATGCAAATAGCAAATATTATTATATGTCCCTCAGTATTTGCATGGAGCATACTGTTTATATTATTCCTTAAGGGCATTCAGTTCTCAATAGAACATGATTGTACATGTTAATCCTGACTTGGTTTCTGTCCATAATGACTCATTTACAATGAAGAGAAAAAAATGAAACAGGTTGGACTTAATCACTTGATAAAATATTAATATCTTCTACCAACTCTCGGTAACTACTGTTGTGTTCACTGAGTTAATTCTTACAATAAGAACTGGAGAGGAGCAATTTTGTTATAAAGAGGATTAGGTTTTTTGTAGGTAGTAATATTTATACTAAATATTTGTGTGGCATTGCACATTCACAGAGATTGCTGACTTTCACTGAATGCAGAAAGTATGTTACCCTGACTTCTGGATTATTGGGTGCACTTATGGGAGGGTTAGTGACAGTACAGAGCTTTTGTTTCTTAGTTATTCAGAGCAGTTCAGCCCCATCATTAGTAACAGTTATAACTTTCACATCCAACCCTTGAATATAGGAGAGTTGGAATCCTGGTGAACAGAATCCTGTCTCCTTTCCTCTCTCAGCGTATTTAATGATAGAAGCCAGAAACTATTTGCATTGTGTTTATTTTAAAAACTATTTTTTAATATCTGGAGTGGGTCCAAAAAATTTGCATACCCAGTGAGGCAATCTAAGGTACTGTCTTCCTCATTAGGCAGCCTGTCTTCTCATTGATAGATTACACTAAACAAAACCAGTGCTGAAAAGAAGTCCCGAGGTGTGGTATTTTTACTTCCTTCCAGGCAGAGTATGGCCGTGAGTTCAGTAGAGCCAGGAGCCATTACCCATTGAGGTCCACAGCACAGTTTTTCACCCAACTAGGACTGCATCCATGAAAACCGTAACATTCCAACTTAGTTACAAAGATGTTGCAAGAGAGAGATGGTGTTGCATACGTTGTTACAGTTAAGGTGGATGGTATCTACTGCTCTGTTCTTAACTCACCAATTTTGCTGTTTCATCCTAGAAGGCAAGTTAGGTTGATCAAGCACAATTTACTGTTGTTAGTCTGTTTTGGCTATTGCTAATCATCGTCATCTCCGTGTGCCCACAAATGGCTTTCAATAGGACTTGGTTCATGATTTTCCCAGAAACTGAAGTGAGGCAGTCTGGCCTGTAATTCCCCAAAGCATCTTTCTTGTAATGTGGTTGCAGCTTCTGCCTTTTTCCAGATATCAGGAAAAACTTCCTCAGACTCTGTGACCTTAAAATATGGAAATCAGTCAGGTTTTGCTTTAAACTTTGTATTTTAGTCTGGTTTATAAATCAGAGAACTTAAAACTTCTAACCATTTAAGGTGTTTTTTGGAAAACCAGTATATGGTAGCCATAGACAAGTTTCAAGAAGTTCTCTGTTGCTCTAATACTTAAAAACCTGGCTTACTAACCATTCAGAACTGTCCTTAACATGAAGAAATGCCAGTGTTTATCAGTTGTCTGTTGCTAATAATTAGTATTTTATTTCCAAAAAGTGTTGCTGGCTGAATGCAGACTGTGACGTTGCATTCAGTCTGTGTGGCTGCTGCTTGAGTTACATGTGTAAATAGGCTCTTCTCTTTCTCCCAAGCTGTCCTATCCTGGCTGCCTCGTGGCTGAGCTGCCAGACCACACTGCCATCCTTCCTATGAGATGGATAAAGGCTTTGCTTTGTATAGAACAAAATCACATTTTGTCAGGTAATTGTTAATTTGATTGCTTGTAAACTTTGCAAAGCCTCAAAGCAGTTTCTTGTTTTCCCATGTCACTGGTAATATGGCATAGTGCTTCTTGCACAAGTAGTAACAATTTCAGTGAAAGTTTGGTCAGGACTCAGCAGTGTTACAGGATGTGATTGCTTAGGGTGTTAAAAATTCAACAGAGTATTTCTGCAAAGTTGATCTTCAGCTGCTGCTTATGGAGTTATTTATTTCAAATGTTGCTTATGGAGTTACTTGTTCACTCATGACAGCCTTTGCACAAGATTGTATTGCAGAAACATTTACTGCTCGAACTGGCTTTCATACTGATTTCTGTTCTTGTCAGAAGAGAGAGAAGGAGAGGAGCAACTGGATTAAATTACTACTGAAGTAAAAGGAATTAAAATTTTTATTTAAAAATGTGCCATATGAAGGTGTTTAGGAAGGAGGAGCAGGGGACCAGAACTGAAATCTTGCTGAAGTAAACATGTCCTTGTTTAACATGTGTTATATTCCTCACTGAAATGTTAGCATTTGATGGTCAAACCTTAAATGTCTGTAGTGTTTTCATTGTTTCCACCTATCTATGGTCATTACTCCCTCTAGACATCAGTGACTAGCAGGCCCTTCTCTAGCCTTAATCCTAATACCAGATGCTTTATTCCAATTACCAATAATTGCCCATGAGAAATATCTCATCATATAATAATGCAAAGCACAGCATGATTACTGGTCCCAGTTGTACTGCATTATTCCTAAGCATTTTATCTTTATGCCATCTTTCCATTTGACTGGTGTCTTTAGCAAGTCACTGGTATGAATATATAGGGTATTAAAGAATTCATTAATACAAATTGCTTCTCACTGGATGTTGTTGCCATTTCAGAGCCTGTTTTACAAGTACATCTTGTTTAATGAAGTGCATTAAGTGTCCCTTCGGCCAGAGGGACGGCACAAAATTTTAAACTGCTTGGAGATTTGCATTTGCAGGTCTTGCTGCAAAACGTGCCTGCTGCCTGCTGTGAGGGGGGGAGCAGGAATATTGACAGCTGGTGTGCAGCTCCTTGTGCAGCTCGGCAGTAACAGACCATGATGTTAACAGCTGGAGTGTTAAAATTGGTGCATTTGCTAGCATTTATGAAGCCTAATATGTTTCGAAGTTCAGACACGTTACAGCTTATGAAAACCTGAAGGCAGCTGGGGGAGAAAAAATACTCACAAATATATGATTCCTGAAGGTTTGGAATGTATCTGCTCTTTAGAAATACCACTAAATTTTATTTGGGGTTTATATTTAAATATAAGGAAGGGCACTAAAATGGGTCCTGCAGTATCAGTCATCTTTATCAAATCATGGTATACAGTTTTGTTAATAATTTCTGTAAAAGTTCTTAGAAATGTTTTTGTTTTTTAAAAGCTGCTGTCTTTGTTCTGTCTTACCATTTTTGGAAACCAACTTCATTAAACACTCACTAAGTACGGAGAAGAGTGCCTTGAATAACCCAATTCCTTTCCTACTGTAGAGTTAGGATGTGTGAATGGGCTCTTCTGTTTGCCCCTGAGTCATGCAGTGCTCTGCTATTTTTTGTCCTGCCTGACAGAGCTGTACAGGAGCTCATCAGCCATGAAAAAATGTGTAATTGGAAGAGAACTTAAGTACATGAGTACAGGGAATAAAGGGAATCTCAGAAAAGTCAGAAGACTACAATATAGGGGGAAATTAATATTTTGAGATACAAATGAAAAAAATCAAAGTGTACTTTGTATGAAAGAAGAGCCTGAAAATGATGAGGAGATTGTTTCTGCAAAATAATTCACACCACTTGAGGCTTTTTCTTAGTGTCTGTGATTTTTTTTAATTAACAGTATCTCAACGCTACACTGATGATGCTGGCATAAAGACTGTTTCAGTGGTGTACCGATGTCATTTTTCTGTCCCGAGGATGAAGTAGGTCCTTTCTTGAGGTAATAGCTGCTCCTTTACTAAGAATACATGCAGCATCTGTATATATGACATTCCTGTTTTCTCCTCTTGAGCCTTCCTGGGTTGGTGAGTCCAGATAGTGTTTCTGACCTCTGGTGCAGGGGTACTTGGGCAATGTTCCTCTTTAGAAGAAAGCCTGTCTTTCAGCCAGTTTTTGTGTGCATGTTGGTATACTTTGTTTTACCTGGCTGACTCAGCAGGTACTGACTTTGAGGTCCTGGGACATGCTTGAGGATGGCTTTTGTTAGCTAAGCACTATGAAGAGAAGTAGATGTGGAGAACAAAAGGCCTTTGGTGGATTTATGCACTGGTTGTCAGAGAATTCCTCTGTTTTAAAGCACTGTCACAAAAAGAGGGATAAGACTAAAAGAATCTTACCTTGCTAAAAGGAGCATACCCAAATATCTGGAGTGTTCTGTACTATTCTGGATATAGGAAGTCCTCAACATGTGATGTGGGGTTCAGAAGTCTTTTGGGTCTTTACCCTCTTGTTTCCTATTTCTTGCACTCCTGCACCCTACACGTCACCTTAAGTACTTGACAGGGATGTGTGCACTTCATTGTGGAAGAAAAAGAGTTCTACCTGTTTTGGAGGAGGAGAAATATTTATGAACATCTCAGGTTTTGTTTTTCGTGACAATTTTCAGGGAGGTCATGGAGGTCAAGATACTCTTACCTCTTGTCCCTTGCACTTCCTTTCCAGGCTGAGGTGGTCAGTGCTTTGAGGAACATTTCTGGGCTCCTTTTACTGCGCCTTGCTGTACAAAGGTATACAGGGACAGGATGTTTTGCAAACAGAATAACAGTGGTGTGTAACGGCAGGGATATAACTGCATCTCTTAGGCAGCGCTGTGTAAGCACATGGTTTGTTTGGAGTAAAAGTGTTGTTATCTTTGAAGGTACCACTGTCCTATATTCCTCATGGATTTTTTTTTTTTCCTACTGGGTTGTGGCCAGAATTCTGCCCAGGGTTCTTGACAAAATCTTAGTAAATTTTCACAAACTGGTCTCATTAAGCCTTTCATATTTCAGATCTGTTCGTAAGAGTTTTCTGGCACTGTTCTTTTTTCAGGCTTATTCCTTTATGTGAGTTTTACTGACTTTTCTGTAGATCAAACAATTCTTAGTAGTTTTTTTTGTTACTCTGTCCTCCCATTTGAGGAGCCCAGTAATTCCTTCTGTTATTCTTTATGCAGGATCAAGCAGTCTTTTCTAACTTACCTTGGCTTTCAGCACCTTTCAACTTCTTATGGTTGGCTCTTTTTATAGCTCTGCAGTAGACCTAATTTAGCCAGTCATGCTGCTGTCAGTTTAGAGTCTCAAAAACCAACCTCCCTACTTGAAAAAACACCAGAACTCTCCACCAATTACTCTGCAGCAAGCACCCACTCATGGCATCCTTCACTTTATAATCTTTTTTACCACTGTAAGCAGCTATGCTTCAGTCACCAGTGTGTTCAGCAGCTCTCCAGAGCAGCTGAGCATGTTCTCTTACAGATTTGTCAGACAGAGCTACTACCATGATGGAGTGGAAAGGAAAAACTGGATCTAAAGACTCTGCTGGGGCTGTAGAGAAGAGAAGGGAAAAAGCAATAAGCAGTTAAGAACAGTGTGGGAGGAGAAGAAAGGTTTTTACTTGGGCAGAATCACAAAAGAGCTCTATGACTGAGACAGGATGGAGTCATGCCATCCAGACTTCATTATTCCTGCTGTTTTCTAACTCAAGAATTCCAATAAATCAGGCAGGATTTTGTAACTGTGAGGGAAGGGCCTGTGTCTGCAACAAATACTCTCTCATTTGTGGGAGAAGCTTTGCAGATATAACCTGTGCACTGAGGAATTGGAAGGGAGAGCAGCTTGGTTGAGAAATTTGTTATCTTCCCAAGGCGAATTTTGCAGCCTGCTTTTGGGCCTGTTTCTTGGTAAACTGTGTTTGAGAGGCAAACTCTTGGTTTGTGGTGTAAGGCAAGAAAGTTTGCTAGTGTGAGTGGTGGGTGCCTAGAGGAAGAAAACTGAAGGGAAAATCCCTCAGGGAGCCTATTTTGAGGTGATCTTTACTGTTGGTCACACTGATAACTTCTGGGATGGGTGTTTTTTGACTTTGTAGGCCTTTTAGGAAGGTGGGACAGGAACAGGAATCCCTGTGGCATGGTGCTAGGGTAGTGGGTTTTAGCACAGCTCTTTCATGTTGCATTACTGAGCAAGAGAGGGACAGAAAAGGCATCTTACTGAACTCACAGCAAAATGTTTCTGTGAAGACTGGGGAGACAAGTAAAAAGCAGGAGAGAAGTAAAGGAACTTAAAGCTGCAATAAACTGTTGATGTGCTGTGGACTTTCAAAGAATGTTTATTTGCTTTGTTTATAAAGATGCAAGTGTGTGATGATGTGCGTTTGAATCTTCTTGCATGTAAACAGATGTATCTGTTAATGCATCAAATCTGATCTTGTGTTCTATCTGGGAAGTAAGACAATTGTATCAGAAAATTCAGTCAGGCAAAACAATAGCAAAGTGAGTAGAAATTGCATTTACGTCTGTGATGGAAAAGCTACAGAGGAAGAAGGAAGAAGGTTTGAGAAATAACCTTTTTTAATGTATGGTGTCCTATGAAAATGAAGACATAATAAGGACCATGAATTAATTATATGTATATTTCTTTGTATATAGTTAATTGCTTTAGTCCAGACAAATGTACTTTGATGAATTGTACCTAAAGGATTTTAGCCCTTTGACTCCAGAGTTCTGAGTGAGGTATTATTTGGGCTTGCCAAAAATCACAGTAGATCATGTGATGTATCAAGGCTGGAGCTCCTTGTGGTGCATGTGTGGATATTTAGATGTCAATGAGTCCATTTCAGAGGGGTTTCCCTTCACCTCGATCTCATGTCCCAAGCATGTTGCATGTTGTGTGCCATTGCAGTGTTTGTGGAAAGTACCTTAATTGCCGTGATTACTTAACACCATTGTAAGAGCGTCAAGATGCTAAAGTATAGTACAACTAGAATTATCAGTCAGTTCTTAATCTAATAGGAGGGCTTTGCTCATCCCAAATAATTGTCTTTTGTAGCCTAGAACAGTGAAGGTGTTTTACTTGAGAGTTATTGTATCAGAGTGTATTTTTTGCTATGCCTGCTAAGGAGCAGAACTACCCACCCCCCCCCCACCCCCCCCCCCCCCCCATAGTTATGGAAAATATTTTCTTGGTACTTCAAGGATGAAGGGTAAATATTTAGATCAGCATTGGTTTTGGCCAAGCCTCTGGAAGACAGCAGAATTGCAGCTATTCCCACTTCATGCACCAGAGGTGGATGCTCAGGTCATGCTGGCACTTCTGCTCCTACTCTTCAAATTCAGGTCTGCATTGCTGTCTGTCTGCAATGCTGTGGGTCTCTAACTGAAATTCATGTTAGAGGCTACAGATAAAATGAGGGAGTAGGGACAGTTTTGCTACAGAGGTGTTTTTGGAAGCAGTGTTATGGGCAGGAGTTAAGCCTCTTCTCATCAGAAAAATATAGATGTTTCAGGCTTCTGGGGCACAGACACATTTTATCAGCACCACCTTGCCTTCATGTTGGCTGAAGGATGGGTTTTAGGGAGAGGCCTTTCGCTGCCTGTAGAAACTGTAGAAAAACTACCTGTGAATGTCCGCCATGTAGATGCCCATATCCCCAAGAGAAGGGCTAATGAGGAACACCAAAACAATAAACAGGTAGATCAGGCTGCAAAGATAGAGGTGTCACAGATAGACTTAGATTGGAAACACAAGGGAGAGTTGTTCTTAGCTCAATGGGCCCATGATGCCTCAGGCCATCAGGGCAGAGATGCCACCTATAAGTGGGCACGAGACCGAGGGGTGGATCTAACCATGGACAGTATCTCCCAGGTTATCCATGACTGTGAGAAGTGTGCTGCAATCAAGCAGGCCAAGCGAGTAAAACCCCTATGGTATGGTGGGCAATGGTCCAAGTACAAATATGGCAGATCAATTACCTCACACTGCATCAAACACGCCAAGGCAAGCGCTATGTGCTCACAATGGTAGAAGCCACCACAGGATGGCTGGAGACCTCCCCTGTGCCTCACACTACAGCCTGTAACACCATCTTGGATCTTGAAAAGCAAGTCCTTTGGAGGCATGGTACCCCTGAAAGAATTGAGTCTGATAATAGGACTCATTTCAAGAACAGCCTTATAAACACCTGGGCTAGTGAACATGGCATAGAGTGGGTGTACCACATCCCTTACCATGCACCAGCTGCAGGCAAAGTGGAACGGTGCACTGGGTTGTTGAAAACCACCTTGAAGGCACTGGGTGGGGGAACTTTCAAAAATTGGGAACAGCATCTAGCAAAGGTCACCTGGTTAGTTAACACCTGCGGTTCCACCAATAGAGCTGGTCCAGCCCAATCTGAATCCCTGCATACAGTAGACAGAGATAGGGTCCTAGTAGTGCATGTCAGAGGTCTGTTAGGAAAGGCTGTTTGGATTAATTCTGCCTTGAGTACAGACAAACCCATCTTTGGGGTTGTTTTTGCACAGGGACCAGATCGCACATGGTGGGTAATGCAGAAAGATGGAACAACACATTGTGTACCGCAGGGAGATTTGGGTAAAAGCCATCTGTAATGTGGAATGCCTATATACCACTGCTTGTTGAGTGTCACTGTCACTGTTTGTACATAGCTATATATTACCGCAGGCCTGGGCCCTTGGGTGTATCACTGTGTCCCGCAGCCATAGGGAGGAGGAGGAGGAGAGAAGATCCAGCAGGCAGGAATTGTGCAGCAAGATTGATTGATTTAATTATTTTACAAACTCTTTTATAGACTTTTTTCTTCATAGTCTAATTGGACAAAGGATCAGCCACCCCTTGGGGGTGATTGTCTAGAATCCTAAAACATCCATTGTCAAAATATTTTTCTACTATACCATAAACAAGATTTTTCAAGGTTGCAGGTGGCTTGGTTGTTTACATTCCCTGCTACCTCTTCTGTGAGAGAGAAAAGTCTCTCACGGACTTAGAAAATAACAAGAAAATCCTTGCTAGCAGCATTTTTGTATCTACAGCTGTATATATATATGTATGTATTAATGTGTGTGTGTAGAGTTAGAATATCTTAGTGTGGACATTGAGCCAATGCTATGGGATAAGGGGTGGAATGTCTTGGGGTGACTTTATGATGTGTATCCCCTATCACCTACTCTATGCCCAGACATGAATCCTGTGCCTTTTCTGTAGCTTTAAGGCAGACCTTTAAGGGGGGGGGAGGAAGCCAGTGGAATTCCTTTGACGCTGTGTTCAAAAACATAGATAGCTTGCCGGCTTCTCCTGCCCGGCTGCTCCGCTTCTGCAGCAGGAAGGAGAATTACATTCCTTTTGCTTTCTAGCGAGCTTTTTGTTTGTTAGCTAAAGCAAGTTTTTCCTGGGACTTTGGCTTCTTCTTTTTCTCTTCTGGAACTATTCAGAACACCAGAACATCAGAACTTCACTGGGAGGCCTTTCCACCGAGGCCCAGAGTGGCCCATGCTGAGCTCCAGCTCCAGAGAGGAGAAAGCCACACCCACAAAGGACTCTGAAGTCTACCCAGATTCTCTCCACAGTGAGAGGTTTTATTATTTAGCATTATACCTTTTTTTCCTGTGCCTGCGTGCACTCTGCTTGTTAAAATAAATAGTTTTTTTTTCCTTTTTCACTTGAAAAAAAATTCCTAAACAAACCAACAACAGAAAAAAACTCAATAATTATTTGTCCCAGTTTGAGACAAATTCAGAGGAACGTCTGAAATGAACGTCTCTGATAGAAGGCAGGTTACAGCCGTCCCTCCCCCACCAGTTTCAGGAAGAAATTCCTTGGAGGAAAGTGAAATGATAATTTGAGTTACTGTGATGCTGCTGTTGCCTTATTTTCAAGCAATATGATTCTATAAAGCAGTGCACATTTTCTGTGTGCTGGCCAAATCTAACACTGTATCTTCACTGACATCTGAACATCTGCTATTTCTGTAGTGTATTGTTATGAGTTGGTTGATATAATTAGATGCTCAAAAATTGATATGCTTTATTTTAAATTAATTACATACTCATGCATACTTTTAATGACACTGCAGCCCAAGCTGCATTACCCAAAACTTTGGACATATAGTTTTCCATCTTCCATTTGGTGGCTGTAGCTCAGTGGTACATCCGATTGTGTTACTTTTCACAGAACCATAGAGTGGGTCAGATTAGAATGGACCACAGTGGGCCATCTGGTTCAAACTCCCTGCCCAAGCAGGGTCGTCCCAGAGCACATGGCACAGGATTGCATCCTGGTGGTTCTGGAATATCTCTAGTGAGGGAGATGTCACACCCTTTCCGGTGAGCTGTTCCAGTGCTCAGTCACTGCCCAGGAAAGAAGCTTTTCCTCATGTTCGGGTGGAACTTCCTGTGCATCCCTTTCTTCCCATTGCCTCTCGTGCCATTTCTGGGTACCACCGAGCAGAGCCTGGTTCATGCTCTGACTCCTCCCTGCAGCCATTCACAGATACTGATGAAGTCCCTTCTCAGTCATCTCTTCTCAAGGCTGAGCAACCCCAGCACCCTCAGCTTTT
Organism: Corvus moneduloides; assembly: GCF_009650955.1. Lineage (NCBI taxonomy): Eukaryota > Metazoa > Chordata > Aves > Passeriformes > Corvidae > Corvus > Corvus moneduloides. The sequence goes on along the minus strand of NC_045477.1, from coordinate 15,970,314 downwards.
CCTCATAAGGAAGATGCTCCAGTCCCTTCATCATCTCTGTAACCTCCACTGGACCCACTTCAGGAGCTCCATGTCTGTCTCGTCCTGTGGAGCCCAAAGCTGGACACAGCACTCCAGATGTGCCTCACTGGGGCTGAATAGAGGGGCAGGATCACCTCCTTCCACTTGCTGGCAATGCTCTTCCCAATGCACCCCAGGATCCCATTGGCCTCCTTGGCCACAAGGACACTGCTGGCTCAGGGACAGCTTGTTTTCCACCAGGACCCCCAAGTCCTTCTCTGCAGAGCTACTCTTCAGCAGGTGATGAAGGTGATGCTCCCAAGCCTGTGATGGTGCCCAGGGTTATTCTTCCCCAGGTGCAGGACACTTCAGTTCTGCATGAAGTGATCATACTCTTGAGTCTTCAGCAAAGTTCCTGTGTGCTTGCTCAGTGCTCAGGCACTTGACTAAATTAAAGCATTAACCATTGCCAATTTCTTACGGCCTGAGAAAGTTCAGGTATGTGTCAGGCTGGTCCCCAAAAAGGGGGATTTGCAAATTTATGCGAATTTCACTTCAGGATTTCTGTGTGACACTACTGGGAACTGAGACTTCATTAAATGAAAGTGCAAATTTTGTATTTTAGGTTACCAGAAAGCGTACTTACTTACTATTTTTGCAAGAGAATTTTGGACACCTCTAGAAAACATTTCTGTTAATTTGCAGACATTAGAGGGTGCTAGGGAAGGATAAAAATATCAATTTTTTTTTTCCTAACTGAGTTAAGGAAACTAGTTACTAGTTCCTAGTTGACTAATTGATTTTAAGGGCTTCAGATCAAAGACACTGAAATACAGCAAGGAATTTAGTGCGAAATACACATCTTGGTGATTAGCAAAGATATATTTGTTGAATTCTGCCTTTTTCCATGCATTTGGTGTTGGTTAATTTTAAAACTGACTTTTTAATTGTAGGCCTTAAGGGCCACTTCATCAGCTCCCTGAGATGACTCTCTACTCAACAATAAACTTGTAGTCATCTCATTTTGATCAATTAACCTGTTACTACATCCTAGTAGCCATTGGACCACCTTGATTCTTTCATTTAACACAGACTGTAGTATTTTGAAGGCTACAGACAAGTGGGCTTCAGAGAACTGATTTATGCCAGCTGAGTCATGTGCTTTCACAATCCAGTGTCTGTTCAGTATATACACTTCTCTAAAGTACTCTGTAATTTTTCCTTTAAAAAATATCTTTGAGAGGGTTTGAGGTTATTTAGTTGCAATGCCAGAATTGTACAGAATTAAAGTGATTTTAGTCTAATAAATCATGTTACTTAGCAGCTGAGTTTCTTCTTACTTGTCAGTACTGGTGCTGTGAGCACTCTTTATTTCATAAGCATGTAAATTTTTGTTTTTCTGTTGAAGATGGAACAATCTCTTGGGTCATTTATGTCCTTGGGAGAAAAAGGCTCTTCACCCACTTTGATCTGACCAGATATTCTGGTGATCATTAATCATCTTGTTCCCTGGCTGATGAGGTCTACTTGCTTATTAACCTTCTGGGCTAACCTGAGTTCATCGGGCTGCTGACATAAGGATGCAATGAAGAGGCTGCATCAACAAAAATAACTAAGTTGACTGTGTTGCTGTTAGCGCTGTATCAGTGGAAATACTCTCGAATGCTTTGAAACAAGGTGTTGGTATAGTTTGTTTTATATAGTACAGAAAAGTACTTCAGAACACTTCATACCCTCTCCCTACTACTATGAAAATGAAAAATGTAGTTGTCCCTCCCTGCCCCCATAGTCCCCTTCCTGGAACTAGATCTGCCAACTCCTGACTTCATGTTGCACCACACATGTCTGCAATGGGTCCTGCATGTTTTATTATGCTGAAATTTTCATAAACAAATGCATCTAAGATCAAAGACAGGAGCTCCTTTCCAATGGCAAGTTGGAAGAAGGTCATAATTGAAGCACCATCTAGAAACTATTCCATTCTCTGCAAACCTGCCACTCATTCACAAAAGCTGCTAGTAGTAGCTAGAGGTTTAACAGAATGAGGTATTGGAAGCAAAATTAATATTTCTTGGGTGTTTTTTTCTTTTCCCTTCCAGTGGGCGAGTTTGTGAGTGATGCTCTTCTGGTGCCAGACAAGTGCAAGTTCCTTCACCAAGAAAGGATGGATGTGTGTGAAACTCACCTGCACTGGCACACTGTTGCTAAAGAGGTACATTTATCTGTCTTAAAATTGCCTGCCTTCCTTCTTTCAAGCTATGTTACTCTTCTGAGGATGACTTTAAATATACCAGCAACGTGGAACACAAAAAACAATACTTTCAAATGTTTGAGTGAATGGCATTTTGGGTTTTTTAATAAGGTAGGAAAGAGGAGTCAGAGCATATTAGAGTCTATGACTGAGTACTTAGCACTGTCCTTTGAATATCGACCCTCTTTCATGTTTTCCTCACATTCACTCACAAACTCACTGTGTTTTCCGCTTCCGCCAGTTTCCTGTGTTAGCACTGGAACTAAATGCTTAGGATTTGCCTTGAATCATTATCCTGGTAAATATTATCCATTATTTATCGCGGATATTGGTATGCCAGGTGCCCACAGAGATCAAACAGGCCTCAGGGAGTGCACTATGTGAAATCCAGCAGAAAACGGTAGGAAAGCTGATCAAACTAGAACTAGCCAAAGGCATTTTGCAGTCAGGCACAAAGATTTTATAATATAACAGTGCTTTACTGAAAGTAGAAATAAACTTAATTGCTAATGTGTTTTGGACTTTTTTTTCCTTATGTGGAGAGGTTTTAGGCATAAAAACTGAGATGAGTTGCCAAGATTTCTGACTAATGGTTTTTTTGGGACCTCTTAGTTTGTACATTATTCCACCTTCTGGAGATGTAATTTGAAATGTGATCAGCAGCTTTTCGAATTTGCAGTTCTTGCTTGAATTATACTTAAATGAAACATTTAAGGCACCAACCTTCACACAGGGAAATTCTAGTTCATTTTGACTACTTGCAAACTTGAAATGGCAATAGCCAAGAAGAACATCATCACTGTGCACCACTAAAGTATTTTCATTTTTTCAGCTGTCAAGCATCACTATATCTTTAAGGTATAATTATGCATGACTGATTGTTTTCCAAACAAGGATAGGAGGTACTGTATTGGCAGATTTATAAGACAAGACACAGTGTGTTTCCAGTGTAAGAGGTATTTCAAATGTTGATCTACCTTGTGGTGAAGTCTTCAGTAGCATTAATGCATCAGGATTGGGATTAATACATCAAATAATTATTCTGTCATCAAGTTTTCTGTTTATGAGGCAGAGCCTGTGAGGATTTTAGACAGGAAGATACGGAGTTACCATGTGTATAGGAGGAGACAAGTCTTTTGTTCTGGGAAAGACTGATAGGAGAGCTTGTTGCTTACAGTGGACATAGGTAGGGAGCTGCTTACAGTCAAGTAGTGAATGCAAGTGTGACCTTTCTAAATCGTGTTTCAAGTTTCAGAGATCATGCAGTTGGCCAGCTTTGACTTCCTAAGGTAGTATGTAACCCCTTCATATTTTCTCAAGGTCTGTGACATTTTTTAGTCTTCCTCCATGCCAATATTGTTGCTGCTTTTTTTTTCCTCTTTTCTGCAGTCCTGTAGTGAGAAGAGCATGAATCTGCACGACTATGGCATGCTGCTGCCCTGTGGAATCGACAAGTTTCGTGGTGTGGAGTTTGTCTGCTGCCCATTAGCAGAGGAAAGCGACAATCTTGATTCAGCTGATGCTGAAGATGATGATTCAGATGTCTGGTGGGGAGGTGCAGATGCAGACTATGCAGATGGAAGGTACAGTGACTTTGTACCCTTCAACTTGTTATTAAGATGTCAAAAATCTGTCTAAAAGACCGTGGCATAGTCTTTGCACCTTATACATGAACTTGCAGTTACAGTGGCTGAAAGCATCAGTGTTCTACTCCTTTTTTTTTTTAGCTTTTTACAGAAAAGTTTTTTATTAAAATAGTTAGTACACTTTTTAGTGCCTTTAATTTCTTCAGTGAGAAGTATTGCCATATTTATAACAAAAATGCTTAAATTCATGTATTTTGACAAATAAATGATAAATAGTGTACTCCTAAGATGGTTCATGTGCAGTCTGGTGTACTGCAGCAGATATCAGCCAACATAACTGGTGGAGGTTTTGAAATGCCTTCATTCATAGTAACAGCCATTAGCTATGTGCTGTTATTGCCATAAGAATATTTTTCTGCTGACAATTAGTTTCTAAACGTGATCTAAACGAAAATGTGTTTTAATATCTAACCTTTCACAGAGTTGTTAATATGCTGCTGTTGAGAAGGAACATGGAGGTTTCCTTTGCAAAGCAGTGATGGATGGGTAGATACCATCCCTGTCCTTACCCTTCCCATCTCCTGTGCACGTAGGCTAATTTTGAGCCGGATACGGGTCATAACTGTGTTGTTACACTCAGTGGTAACTGAGTGGTCTAATGGTCTGGTGCTGTTCAAGCTTTTTCATATCACTCTCCTGAGCCTGTCAGACAGCAGTTTTAAAAGCAGCAGAGTACTGTGTCATGTCCTTGCAACTGGATGCCAACAACTCGCAAAGATGGCTTTCTTCATAAACTAAGATCAATGTTCAAACTCTTTGTGCTCCCCAGGCTTTCATCACTTCATACTGTGCTAATGCAGTGTTTTTACTTCTTTTCTTGTACAAAGAATGCACAAAATCTAAAACTTGGGGCCGACTGCAAGTGGCTTCAAGGAGTACCCAGAAAATAAGTGGGGACCAAATTATGTGAATAATGCAGAAAGCTAACAGGTCTGAACTGTGTTATGTTTGGACTTGTTAATAATCTAGATGGAAACAATTTGAAGAACAGTGCAGAGATGAAGGATAGAGACTGAATTGCTGTAATTTGGTGCAATGAGATGGCATTAAGACCTAGAATAATTAGAAACTGTATCATGGTGGGCAACTAAATCTTTCCTGACAAAGCATTAGTAAGTGTTGCAAGGAAGACATTATTCCTTTGTGAATAATGGAATAAGTTTAAAATAAATATTTCCCCATGGTAATTTCCAGTTTTTTGTCATGAACAGGAGTGAATGGTCAGACTGATGCAAAAGCCTGCATCAAAGAACTTTGCATACTCCTTATTGATACCTTTGGATTGACTTCTGATTTGTAGTTCTAACATCTCTTAGTGTTACTATTTATAACCCTTTCAGTAGGATTTGTGAAGCTGCCTTTGGACTGTTGCTGTGTCGTTTCTGTATATTTAATTTAGATTTTGATTGGATGTTTAAATGTTCTCTCATTCTAAGAAATGAGTGCTGACCTTATTCTAACGAAATGTTTGGTTTTTTCATTCTATATCTATATCTCTATCCATGCAAGATAGATCTATCCATCTATCTTCTATATCTATTACATGGCTTTTATAGGTAACATATTTATTGTATATATACTTACATGTAGCACATGTCTTATAAGATCAAAGATTCCAAAATAATTTTACTTACAGATACTCACTTCATTTCTGGGTTTTTTGTGTTTGTCACTGAACATTTCATTTACTATTGTAGCCCATTTTCTTCCTCATAAGGCAGTTTAATATCTGAAGAGATGAGTTCAAGAATAACTTCATAAATTTTGTATCCTCTAGGAATGGGAGCTGTAATTGCATTTCAATCCATTTCTGAAATTCCAAGCAAGTACTGATTTATTTTTTTACCCTCCCCTCTCACAAAAATGCTTGCAAAAGGAAAATGAAAGATCCTTCTATGGGGCACTTGTACTTCACCTGCAGATGAAGAGCCAAGCAATTGGTAGTTCTTTTAGACTGACTCACTCGTATTTTTTGCTACCTCTTTAGCTTCCCAACTACATTTAAACTATGTATATTGGAGCCAGAAATACTCTTGAACTTTAGTTATATATATATAACTATATCTATATTTTTTGTATATATTTTTTAAAAAAATTCTTACACAGCAGTAGGTGGTAATTCAAATTTTGTGTGTATATATATTTATTCATATCTGAGCATATATCTGTGTGGCTATTGATACATATATGCCTCAGTCCTAAACTGATTGTGAGGGAGAAAGGAAATGTAAGATTTGCTAATGCTAAATTGCCAATATTCTCTGCTATTAAAGCACCTCTGAAGTGCTTACTCAAGTCTACATTTTTCACCTTACATGGTAACCCAAGTCAAAGAGAAGGTGACATGTTTGAGGTGGAGGTGATGAGCTGAAAAGCAGATGATTCTATTTTGTTTCTCAAAACTATGGCAGAGCAGAATCCAGCAAATGTGGGTGACCTATTTTGAGGTAACTTTATATCTTAAGCTATCAGATATAAATTTTAAAATATTTGCATTTATGGTTCTGAATGTGTAGAGGAAAGCACGTTGCAGCCATTCAGTTAATAAATGCCCTTTTTCAGACTGTTGTGTTTTCACCCCCAACAGTTTTCCCTGAGGCACTGTATTTTATTTTTTTGCTTTGTCAAGAGTGTTTTCTTCCCTGCAGGATGGAGAAAAGCTCAGCAGTATGTTATAGCCACACTATTAGAGGGCATGTGGAGGCAGCTTGGGCTGCGTTGCCTCATAGTTGGGTGTCTTTCCTACCCAATATCTGACCACCACCTGGGTATGGATGTAAAAGGATGTGACTTGCTTGTGGTGTGGCTTGTTGGCAGTACTTGAAAGGTGGGTGGGTGTATTTTGGTGACTGGTGATATATATACCCATTTATTTATGAGGCCAAGAGGGAGGATCCACATGTGCTTCTGAAATTGTCTTGTCGTGCTCATCCTGAAATAGTCTGTAACTCTGACAAAGAGGTCACAAGCCTTTCTCAGCAGAGGAGATCTTTGTTGTTATCTGCACCTTTAATTAAAATTTACCTTGAAGTCTGCCTGAGGGACAGTCAGATGTAGGTGCTGACTTTCAGTATAACTGCAGACCTCTCCCTGCATAGCTACAGCTCAATCGAGTGACCTGCAAGCTCTGGCTGCCCTTGCGACTCAGCACAGCCTGGTGGCCGTCTTGCCTGTGTGTGGGAACTTGCTGGAAGCTTTGGTGTCCTTGATGTCCAAAGTTGAATATCTTTAGGAGTGATGGCCAAGCTGGAAACTTCCAGGTTTCCTCTGTCTACATCTGTCTCATATCCACCTCTCCTTATCTTCCTGTCAATGTATGTCAGACCTCCCAGGCTTTCCTTCCCACAAGGAAAGCAGTCTGCTGTCATTTTCCTTCTTTCATGGCCAGGACACTGAAGCACTGTAAGTCTCAATATTGAGAGTTATATGGAAAGCTTTTCCTTTAAGTCCCATAGCTCAGGAGCAGATGGTGCCTTAATTTCATCCAAGTCTTTCTAGACCATTTAAATATATTTTCAGTGTCCAAAATAGGATTTCATTTCTCATTGTTTTCCCGTCAGCAGGTTAGGCCAAATTAATTTTCTCTGTTTGGTAAAAAAAAGGTATAAAACGCTGATGTAATGATGGGATAGCATTGTAAATACCGCACTGTGGCGACTAGTGTATTTTATAATGGTTTGGTTTACAGTTTGTGAGAAACTTCTGCCAAGCAAAGTTTTATGGTTTGTTTATACTTTCCATTAGCGTAGTTAATACAGTAGGCTTTTTACTACAATAAATAATCCAAAAGAGCAGAGTCTATTTTGTGCTGATAATTAGGCATCTATGAAGTAAAACTAAAACAAATTTGTGCTATAAAGCATGATAATCATGTTCTCTGATTTTGCAACCCTGTACCAGACTGAGCTTAAGGATGAGTATGCTGAAAAAAAATAGCTGAAATGATGTATCTTTTTGACTCAATGAAGAACTTGAGTTTTTTTGTCAGTAGTATCTGGAAAAAATTATTTTTTTCCTAATTGCTTTCTTGAACTATAATCCAAGAAATCCTGAAAGGCATTTAAAGCTGGTCAGTTTTTGTAGTGGTGGAAGCAGCATTGTATATGTACCTGTTATGCTGATGTAGTGGTTTGGTCCAAAATACTCATTACTGTTTACCTTCTGTGATATAAGAATTTGGAGAAACGCAAATCAGGCACCAAACCTGAAAGAATATAAAGAAGTTTAATAACAGACCTAAAAGAGGAAAAAAAAAAATCATACCACACGTTCAGAACTCTTCTCCTGCCCCCACCTTCCTCCCTTCTCCCACTGACAATGTAAAAAGACAACCCTTGAGATGTTTACCACTTCCATAATAACCTTGTTCCGTCCATTTAGGAAGAGAAGTCTCTCTTGCCCATGCTATGAACGCATTATCACAACGAGACAGCCGCCCATTTCCAAATAACTTTGTTCAGTCCATTTAGGAAGAGGAGTCTCTCTGCTCGCATGTGAGTCCCTTCCCCCAACTTGCAGCTTTTCCCACAACTGCTTTCGAGGGTCCACTCCTGAAGTTTTCTGGGGTACAATTCTAAGGTTGAGCTGTTCAGAAACAAAAGTTCTCTTCACCCAATTCTGGGAGCATTTCATCTCTAAGAACAGAGGCCCTTCTCCTTCCCTGGGAGCAAAGGGTCTTCCTCATCTTCATCTTCAGGACTATCTCTGGGAGCATCTCTAGGAACTGAGGTTTTCTCCTTTCCCATTTGGAGCAAAAGTCCTCATCGCTTCCATCTCTCCCTGTTCAAACTTCATCTCATGAAGTTACAGCTGCGTCAGCATCTGCCTATGTCAGCGCAGGTGCTGAGATCACAAGTACGAGTTGAACGCTCCACCCCCCATATCTTCATGAAATTACAGTGGGATACTCTGATATAGCGTAGCTTTACAACAGAATTTCAGCTTTAAGCATCTCCTCTTTCTCTTCCCTGAGGTTTTCAGCTCTTCACAGCACTAAAAGGGTTAATCTCACCCAGGCCTTGCAGCTGGAATGTGGCTTATCACAGTGGAGGGGGGGGTGGAGGGGAGCCGAGCTGCTCCGGCTGCCCACAGCAGGGCTGTGGGGGAGGTTCCACGGGTGGAAAAGGGCCCATTGGCTCCAGGATGGCTGTGGCCCAGCCCGGTCTGGCCCAAGCAGGGCCTGGGCCGGGCCTGCTGGCCCCTGCACGGGGCCCACAGCCACCTGTCCCAGCACCGGAAATGAGACAGAGAGGCTCTGCCTCGGAGTTTCCTATTCTTAAGTGTGGATCACAGAGGCGGTCACAACTTTGGGTGGCTTAAAGAATTCTCCATATTCAAACTGGCCAGCTGATAGGTTCTGTCAGGTCACAGAGGAAGCTGTAAGCACCCCTTTGCAAGAACATCACTTCCGGGACTATGCTTGCTAACCCATGACAGCTGAACAGCTTCCAGGTGACACCCTGTACTTCCATGGGGAAGAGGAGTCACAGGGCCCAGCAGAATTGCTTTGTTTAATAATTTGTTATAAAATCCGCACTTAATGTGGAGGAAGTGTATATTTAATTTCTTTTGCTTTCTAGCTCTTCTTACATCTTTATCTATGACTTTAATGGTACAAAGGTAGCAACACACGTTACTGAGTGTCTTCCCTTCAGAAATGTCTGCAAGTTAACCTCAGCATCAAATTAGTTACTATCTAAATTCCCCAGAGAGCTGCCATTAAATCACACTGTCACAAGGTGTTGTTAAATTCATCGCAGTTGTACAGTGCCCTGACCTGTTATAACAACATACACACTCCTGTCCCACTGCTGTCTTGCAGAAGGTAGGCAGACAGGCAGTTGGGATATCTGCCTGTGGCACAAGTTTATGAAAAATGCTTAAGAGTGACACATAAGCAAGTAAATTCAATAATATAAAAGAGTTAGCATAAGAATTTCAAAGGTCAAATATATGGGGTTTAGTCATTTCACTTCACACTTGAGGAAAATTCCCTTTCCTTTTTTAAGAGTTACTTTGACTAGCTCCTTTTGTTTAGGTTTCTGCATGCCAAAGCAGTGGGAAATGTATTGCAGGCAGGAGTCAGGAAGATGTTTATGTTTTAATTGCAAATACAGTTGAAAGCAAGTAAATGCTACAAGCTCCATGGTGTTCTCTGTGCTCATGGTGTTCATTGGCAAGGACTGTCCAAAACATGAAATCCTCTTGCACTGTTTCGCTCCCCATTACAGCTCCCCATGTTCTTCAAACCCTTCTTTTTCCCCTGCTCATCTCTCCATCTACCCACAGAAAAATTATTTGGAAATACAGCAGGAAAAGAGAGCCTTTAGGGGGAAGTTGTTTGACCCAAGTGTATTTTTACTATCTGACCTGGGAGATAAATAAAATGCTCTAATCTTCTGTATCTGTTGCTTTGATGGATACTCCATTTGCTTTGGCATTTGCTGGAGGAAGCAAACGTGGTTCGATCATGGAGGAAAAAAAGCATAAACTAGGAAGAATCAGATGGTGGAGGGAGGAGGCCATCTCGGATACCTGGAGTAAAGCTGTGCTGTTGCTGTGTGAGCGCTGGGGTGTTACAGTCCCCCTGCAGTGGGAAGGGCTGCATGGCTGAGGAACTGGCTGGATAATGGAGGGTTGTGAAGGAAGAAATCATGGGGGAGGACCAGATCTTTCAGAGATGATTACTACTTAAATCCTTCACTTCCTGCATGTTTCCTCGTGCTTGTATCTGGTATGCAGTGACATGGTGTATCTTGATGATTCTTCTCTCTGTCCTCCTTCTTTCCCATTGTTCTTAATGTTGTCTTGTGACACTGAGTCAAAAATCTGAGCCTTAATTGGAAGTCCAGCTCTGAGTCCAAAAGACTTCCCTGCAAAATGTAGGATCACAGAATGATAAAAATTGGAAGAGACCTTAGAGATCATCTAGTCCAACTGTAAACATCATAACCAACAGCACCATAATAATCACCCCTAAACCAAACCTTCAAGTGCCACATCCAGATGTCTCTTGATCAGTTCCAGGGATGGTGACTCCACCACCTCCCTGGACAACTTATTCCACCACTCCCTCAGTGAATTTTTTCTTTTTCTGATATCTAATCTAAACCTCCCATGGTGGAACTTACGGTTGTTTCGTCTCATCCTTTCACTTGACACATGGCAGAAGAGACCCATCCCCACTTCATTACACCCTCTTTTCAGGGAGTTGTAGAGAGTGAAGGTCCCACCGAGCCTCCTTTCCTCCAGGCTGAGCCCCCCCCCAGCTCCGATGTCTTAGGATCATTTTATGATGATTAGTCTATTCCCTTATCATCAGCTCTATGCCCAAAGAATGGTTGCTGTAGCTTTAAGGTGGGTCCAGGACAGGGGGGTTGGAGCCTTGGGGCTCTTGCGCAGGCTTTTTCAAAGCCTCACTCCCCAGGCGTCCATGGTGCCTTGAGGACTGTGTTCTCTTTTTTTGCTTAGCTAGCTTGGTTTTTTAGGCAAGAAGGTTTTGGGTTTGTTTTCCTTTCCCTGGTTTTGGAGAGGCTGCGGCAGCAATCATTCGGTGGCTGTTTTTTCCAAGTGAATTGGACAGTTTGGTTTTGGTCCAAGATCAGAGAGAAAAATTGACAGAAGAAGAATCAGCTGGGACCACTGGGAAGGCAAGGGGCCGCTCTATTTTGGCCCCAGACTGCAGAAAAGCTATGTCAGCAAGAGAAAGGCCACCAAATCCACCAGCTTCATCTGCTGTGAAGAGGGGACTAACATCAGAGATTAACCAGCTTCCTATCTGTTTGCCCAAGCTGCTTCATGAACCTTTTGTTTGTTTGTTTTTTTCCCTTGAGACAGGAGCTGGTGCCATTTTTTTCTCCCCACGACATTGCCAGATGTTGTGGTTTTATTTTTTCTTTCCCTGGCATTTTGGGCTTTTTTGTTCCGGGGGTGGGGGCAGGGGTTAGGTCTGACAATTCAATATCTAGCAGTTATTAATCTATTTTTTTCCTTGTGCCATGTGGGCACTCTGTCAATAAACAGTTGGGGTTTATTTCACTTTCATCCACTAGTATTCATTTCTTACTGGCAGAAAGGGATTGTTGGAATCCTTTTTTTTTTTTAGAGAAGTACTCATTCCAGAGTGTTTTTCTCCTAAACTTGTCTCTAAACTGAGACATCCCTCAGCCATTCTCCCTAAGACTTATGCAACAACCGTTCCATAGCTTTGTTGTCCTTCCTTTTGAAATTTTTGCTTTTCTAAAGCTAAAAGCATTATTGATCCAGAAAAAGAAAGTTGTTGAGGCTAAATTTTTTATTGGAAACATTGTCACTGGAGGAAAGAAAAAATTAATTTAAAAAATGAATTTAAATCAGTTTTGTCTCTAGATTGTTCATCTGTTTTCAAGCCATCTTGCCTCTCATGATAAACAATGAGTTCTCATTGATGTTAGCTTTTTCATTAAATTGGAAAGCTAATTCCTAAAATTTCAGTGCAAAATGCTGCAGTGGGAATCTCCTAAATGATTCTTTCAAAAAGTGTAACATGAAAAAACCCCAACCCATGCCTTACTTCCCTACACTTGAGCTGGTGAATCTGAACCAGATGTGAAGCTGGACAATGGGTCTGTACTGCAAGTTCTGCCTTTAGAAGAAGGAAATTACGTGCATTTGGATGGATAAAAAGATTTCCCTTTTTCCATACTGTGCAGACTGAACTGTAGGCTGTTCATAGCCCTGAAAATTTAAGGAAAACTGAGCCTTGTGCCTGTTGCAGTGATTCAGGATCTGCTTGGTGGAGGGCTCAGTTGTCTGTGACACAGAAGCAGGAAGGGGTGCAGCCAGAGGCAGTGTTTTCATCAGCTGTCCTAATGCAAATTGTTCCTAATTGGGAATCAGTGCCCTAAAATGAACACTAGGAATTACAAATTTGCTTTCTTGTTCTTCCTTTTTTCTTTCCTCCTTCCTGAAGTTTTCCATGAGTAGAGGTTAATACCAATTATTGAGATAGGAAGATTTTGCAGTACAAGAGTTATCCATCACTAAATTGCTATTTCAGAGAAATAATTCATTTAGGGAGATAATGTGGAAGGTATTTTGCAATATAATATTTCAGCTAATTGGTCAGAAGTTTACACCATCTTGATTTTTGTGGTAGAACTGTTAGAAATTGAAGTCGTTTTATATCTGTTCTAAACAGATCTATCTATTAACTGAAAATGATAACAGATCTATCTATTATCTGAAAACTTCTGTGTTTTTATAAATATTTTAATGATAAAACTTAATCACTTGTATTTACAGATTAAACTAAGGCATCTCTGAATTGTATAATATACAGTATAATTGCATAATGTTACTGCTTATGTTGAAGAACTGTAGAAGTATGTACTCCTATTTGCATATTTCATATGCTATTAGCATGGTCTGTGTCTCACATTCTTATTAATTGGGTTTGTTGCTTGTGTTGGCTGCTACTTAATATTCAGCTAGCTCATGATATATATTTTTAATAACAATTTTTAAACTTTTTATCTTGGAGGTGAGGTTGTTAAATTAAAATTCTGAAAGCATAGAAACACCAGAACAGTAATGACTAGCAAGACTGGTAAGTGCTGGATTTCTTCTTAGGACAAGAAAACTTAGAATGGAATTGATGAAACAGCACATTGCTTTAAGAGCTAATTGCAGTCATGCTGAGCTGGCAAATCCAATCACCTTTTCAGTGTAAAGCATTAACTGAAGTGATGGATGCAGCTCTGGGAGGAGAAAATCAGTCTTATTGAGGAAGTGATGAGTAGAAGATAATAAGGCTTTCCTGACCCTTGATGAAAACAGTTACAGCTGTGCAGGCTACCTTTATGACTTCAGTGAATGTTGAGCTTGTTTCAGGAGGCATCAAAATTACACATTTGGTAGGAGGTTTACTTGCAGAGAATGGTTACGTTTTTTTGACCTCACAAAAGAGAGCCATCAGCTGCCAGGTTTTCCTTAAGTACCAGACAGCAATTTTATAAGCAAAAATTTTAAGTTGTCACTTATAATGACTGGTGATGACTGAAATGTGGGAGAGAAAGTTTAATGTAAAATAATCAGCTTAAGAAACCCTTCTGATAGATCTATGAGAGGTTCTCAGAAGTTCTTGTGGCACTGTGATAGATACTGCCCCATTTCAAGAGCTGTATTACTTACAATGCATGAAAAAATGAGAAGTGAGAATTTTAAACCTGGGCGTTTTGACACATACTGTCACATCAGCATGACTATGTGCTGGAGGATGCATAGCATGATATGGCCTCATAAAGTTATTCAGCAGTTCCTGCTCTGCTTTACCTTTCAGAGATACTTGTGGTCTGTACCAGAAGTAAGAGCTTGGCATTGGAGTGGTTTGTAGGAATTTCAGAATTCCACCTCTTGTGAAGCTGTACTTTAACAGCACAGTGGACTAAAGGGTCTTCTGTAGTACTTTTTTACCTTTGCCTTCTAACAAAGGCTACGTACTTGGGGTACATAGATAAAACACCAAAAACATCTAGGTTGTTTTTTTCCTAGCAGAAAAAAATCATTGCATTCTAATCTTGAATGCAAATGTTTCAGCTTGATTACATGATGACAAAATCCTTCCTTCGCCTTGGTTCTCTAGTTTGATCACTGTTGATCGAAAAAATAACACTGAAATTCTGACCTGCGAGAAGAAGAAAAGGCTTAAACAGTAAAATGATGACCTGGAGAACTGGATCTATGCTTGTTTCTGCCAAGTCTTTTGCCAGGCTTGGCATGCTGTGGCCACCATAAAAAATTTAGTATGAAAGGTGCCCCTTTTTCTTCTGGCTGTGTTAGTGGAGATTATCTGCTCTGCAGAAGTCCTGGCCTCTTGCAGCTGCTGCTGGTGGCAACCATATTTAAGAAGTTTAAGATGGCACATTCTTGAAAAAATGTTATTCCATGTCTTAAATTGAACATCCAGAATTATTGCATGCTTCAGGTTTTTTTTTTTTTTTTGTGGTTTTGTTTTGTTTGGAGTTTTTTTCTCAGTTGTAGAACAAAGTTATTCTTCCAATTTTCCCCTGTTGTCCTTGTGTGACAATAGCAAGATGATGAATTCCACAAACAGGACAAGTACTTGGTTTGGTACAGATTTCACTCTGTCTTCCCCAGATAAGCTGTAGGATAGCATGTTGAACAAAGAAACTGAGTATTTCATTCTGAGTACAGCACAAGTTTTGTGGAAAGAAATATGTTGTAACAGATCTGGATTTTTCTGCTGATTCTCAAACAGAGCTGTGTAGATGATCTTCCCTCTGCCCTCTTCCATCACATTCACTCTTAATGCATTTCTGCTGTCAGGATTTTGAAGATATTCATTCATTGTCATCAGACTCACAAAGCCTGATTTTGTGTGTTTGCAGGTATGTCTAATTTTTTAGTTTCTAAGTTTCTCTTCAGCAAAAATAATCAGAGCGAGAAATAATACGGGTTAAATACATTATTATTCTGTTCTCTAAAAGTTACATACTTCTTGCTGAACCCTTCATCTTCTGAAGAGAACTGTCAGAACAGCAACACCAGCAAAGGCTTTGTTTCAGAGAGAAAACTCGGTCAGTTTTGAAAGTTTTCTTGCCTTTCAGTCAACAGGAGCCATCTCTGAGATGAAATGCTACCTTGTACATGTGGCTTTTTAAGTAACTCAGCTGTGGAAAGAAATTTCTAATGGTACAAAAGATGTTATTTAATTATGGGGGGAAAGGGTAAATATATCTGTCAGAGGCAAACAACATGTGTTTGGTTTGTATAAGTGTTCTATTTAAAAATTGGATTGAAAGATTCTTAGTGCAACTTTTCTTGTTTTCTACAAATTTAATGGAAACAGGCACATATTTTGGTATTGTTTTTGTACAAAACCTTAGTTACAATAAAAGGAGAGAGAGAGAGTCTGAAGCACATAATTCAGTTGGTTTTTCTGTCTAAGAACTCAGAAACAGCCTTTGAAATAGCTTATTTGATCTTTTTAATTAGGAAATGTGGAAATAAAGATCATTGCAACCTCTTTGGTAAAGGGAAACAGAATGGAAAATTATTAGAAGTGACAACATGAATGTCTGAAAAATGCTATGAATATGAATTGTCTGTCCCAACTTGCTGTGCAATGGAAGGTGCCCATTTGAGTTCAAACTTTGAGGTCTAAAAGTGTCTTAATAGGTGTTTAGGTGTCCAAATGTGGTATTATTTCTTTTTTGTGTGAGATATCCAATTTCCTAACCTAATATAAAATCCAAACCTAATGAAAATAACCAAGGAACTTTTTGAGCATTTTTTGCTTTTGTGGTCACTTAACATGCAGACCAGAAACATTGCTGTGGGTCAGACTTTCAATTCTGTAATTTTCCAGACTTTGTTACCAATAAGCCACTTTAAAAATCATAGATCAGGCATCTGGCATAACCCTTTTCATTCCTGGCTCTGTGCCTAATCTCACAACTGTAGTGTAGTTTAATTTTTGCCCTGCTGTCTATTCCCACCTCCCCAGTGCTTCAAAAAAACCAGATGTCTTTGTTAAAACCCCTTACTCATAGACTTTAAAGATGAGTGCTGAGATCTCCATTTCATATTTGCCTTTGGCTTCCTTTCCTCTCTCTAGCCCATGCAAAAGTTCTTTGGTAGGTGTTGCTTAAACCTGCTAACTGGACTCTCAGTATAACGTAGTTACTATACTCAACTTAGTGTTGAAGTCAGCTTGTGTGCCAAAGTCAAATAACAAAGTACAGTGGGAAAAATGCTCAAGTGCCAAAGTGCACCATTCAATTAGTTTGTAGTTTAAAGTAGTTCCTGGTTTGCCGCGAATGTTTCGGTAGTGACCATTCAGAGTGTGGTGGTGGGATCAAACTCTGTTTCTGAGAAATCTTGTCCTTTGAAATTTCAGTTTGGAAGAAATTTTTCTAGCATGCAGGGTTTGGAAATATGTTAGGTGGAAAATACCCCTGCCTCAGATGTGTGGATTTGTTGAGGGAGTCTTTGTTTCTTTGCCTGTTAGCTTTCTGATTTTCTTTTAACCAAAAGACTGGTAATTAAGCCACCTCAAATGCACTCATCTTCTTTTCTGGATTCCAAGCATATGTCTTACTCTTGTAATTTGCTTTCTGTTTCTGTTTTGTGTTTTCTCTTAATGCATGTAGAGGTTCACTGTTGGATCTGTTGGTTTCTTCTCCCACAGCTGAAGAACCTTGTGGTCTGGATCTTTCCTATACACGAGGATAAATATGTATCTGTGCTCACCATTATTCTTTAGCTGGAAGCAAAGCTAAGCCCAGGTGGAATACTTGACAATCCCGTCCCCTCCCAGCAGTCCTGGAGTTCATTCGGAGGAGCTGTAGAGGGGGTGGGGTTTTGTGCTGTTGGGAAGCTAAAGCACAAGAGGCTGGAAACTGGGATGATGGCAGCTGCAGTGGTGAAGGTTATGGATGCGTAAATTACCATCAGCACAGCCTGTTAGACTGAAAGAGCACATGCAGGAATTGCTCCCACAGCTGTCTGGAGCCAACGTTAGCCTTGCTCTCTCTGCCCAGGCAGCAGCTTATTGCTGCTGCTATTTGGTTCCAATCCTGGAATTAGCTTTCCCCCAGCTATTGGCTCAGCTGTTGGTAGCTGGTAAAAACTACAGTCAAGATGGATGGGCTCTGTCTGCGATAAAATGCATCTTTCCAGGTATTACAACACCCTTCTTGAACAAGTTTGCATTCTTTCTTTCACCCACTGATGAAGTATATGTTTTTGTTCAAGTTATTTGGCAAAATCATGGTAAAATTACATCAAAATGGATGAGCGTTTATTGCAGACAAGCGGGAAA
Organism: Corvus moneduloides; assembly: GCF_009650955.1. Lineage (NCBI taxonomy): Eukaryota > Metazoa > Chordata > Aves > Passeriformes > Corvidae > Corvus > Corvus moneduloides. The sequence continues at coordinate 15,952,595 of NC_045477.1, read as the reverse complement.
CACTTATCAGTACCGGTAATTAGTCCACAGTTATGTGCTATCCTAAATTGAAAACTTTGCATGAAGTTAGTAGCTGCAGAGACGAAACTTCTTAAAATGTTGCTCATACTCCAGCCCCATTATTTCTGAAACAACATTAGAAAGGAAAACTCATTGTTCTTGTCATCTGTTTTCTGCCTTTGTCATTCTTGAAAGTTATTGGAATACAGAAAGAAAACTTTCATTTACTAATTGTTGGGGAAGATGAAACAGGAAAGCCTTATAAATATGATTGCCTGACAAAAGATTTTGGGAATATGAAAACTATAAGCGACATTGAAATGGAGGCCACCTTTGAGATACCAAGTCTTAGTTACTGAACAACTGGAAAACAATGGTATGGCCGACTGAAGGTAATCCCCTCTTGATTGAACAATACCCTCTGCTTGCAGGCAGGTCCAAAGGTCAGAGCAGACCCTACTAGCTCAGCAGAAGGGGTCCAAAGAGTAGTTTTTAGGAGTTAAGATGTAACACTCTATGGTAATACAAGAACTCTTATAGGCTGTATGTAAATGCTATAGGATTTGTATCTTGTATTAGATTGGTTAGTGACAATTAGAATATTCAGTACAGAAGATGATTTATTGTATTGTAACCAGGACTTCACAGACCACTCCACTCTACTTACTCCCTTACCCGCTTACACTCTTGCTCTCTTGGGCCTGCTCAGAGCTGAGTCTGGCAGCTCTAAGCAGTGCCCCTATACCCACGCCCTTTGCAATAAACTGCATGTTCCAATATCTGACTTCAGAGATCTCTCGTCTCCGTCCGTCCCGACCGTCCGACCCACCCAAGCTCCTACAACTAATGTTTTCTTATTTCTTGAACAGCAAGAAGTAACATAGTTGGCTTTCCTTCACTCTCTTTTACATTTCCTTCAGTTTTACCTTCCCGAAAAACGGAACGATGCATGCTTCTGAGTGAAAGTAATAAATAATACATTGATGCCAGTTCTTACCACAGTGATGGATTGGGAAAAGGAAGATACATATTTACAGGTCCATGGTTTAAACATTGCTTGTAATTATGTACTTAACTGCATACTAGCAGGAGCTGTACAGTGGTTTGTGTTTTAAAACCAGAAATACGCCCACTGGAGTGGTCAGTATGTTCCTGTTTTAGTCAGGAAGGGACTGAGTAGGACTTCAGGCTGCCTGGAGGCCCATTGTGTTTGTGGCATCAGAAATAGGACTGAAACCACCAAACTTCAAATACCCTCTTTCACCACACACAGGACTGGAGATGATTTGTACTAATGACCCGCTGTGCTACTTGGACTCAAGTAGAGCATCATTTCCACGATGGCAGAAATGGATCTTAATATCCTGTGTGTGAGGAGGTTGAAGCAGAAGGTTCACAACCATGATGACCTTTGTGTCCATATGAAAGGGAAGTGCTGGCCCTCCTTGCCAGAAGTCTCCACAGAAAGGAGATGGAGATGTTGGGAGGGGTTGCAGGAATATTCATGGCTATATCAAGCCTAACAATTTCCCTCTGTTATTTACTGCTGAACTGTTAAATTCAGACAATGGCTGAATGGCTTTACAAATCTGTGAATTTGTCAGTGCATCAAGTAATTTTTTTGAGCAGCCTTTGAAAAGTCCTGTCACTAGCACCGCTAGGCTAAGGTGAAATGTCAACAAATTCTTGTAAACAAGACACTACAGTTTGTGCTGCCAATAAAACCTTGGCTAAGGTGGTATTGAGGGAGTAGACAGAAAAAGCTGTCAAAGTACTGCGCTTCCAGGAGAAACAAGACTGAGTCATACTTGTTTACAGAAGAAGGTAAAAAGTAATAATAATAGTAATACCAGGAAGCAAGAATGCCTGCTACATTCATTAAATAAAGCTCCAGGATTTCTGAGAAAAATACAGGTATCCACATTCATTTGGTAGTAAATGTTTGCTTGAAAAGTGGATTTTAACTGATTGCTGAGGTAAAAGTTGTAGAGAAGCGAGATGTGCTGTCTGGGAAACAGCACTGGGGTCTGCTAATTGAGAAATGTAAATGGAATCAGAGAATTTAGCCTGGTGGGGAGAAACAGCTCTGCAGGATGCAACAGGGAGAGATTTGTCACCATTTGAAAAGTTCACGCTCTTAATTCCAGATGTTGTAGATGTTCATTTCCTTCCCTGTTTTTCTCTGTTATTCCTCTCACGTGCATTCTCCTTGAAGAAGAGCCAGGGTGATAATAGTGATTAAATCCAAGGAAAAACACCCAATTGTATTTCATCATGTTTCTTGCAAGATGCAGTTCTTTTCCAATACTAAAAATATGCAAAATCACTTCTGTTTTGGTAAATCTAAATCGGAGGTAATCCATTTCTATTTCCATTGTTCCTTTTTCTTGAAACATGGAATAAAACATAATTTTGTGATATCTGACCTTTGTGACTGAGTCTTGCAGAATAGCTAGCAGAAACAGGATTTTTCTAGGAGTGATCAAAATTGTAGAGAGACTATTCTAGTAGTATTCTAGTGCATTTCTGTGCAAGTGTTTTAGAATATTTTCAGGAGCCTGATCCCATAAACTGATGTAGCCTCCCACCACTTGCGGCTTTTTGTTGCATTCTCAGATGTCTCGTTTTTCAGCTAGAAGCAAGTCATAATGAGGAGGCAGGTGAGGGCTATCCTTTAAGCATTTGCTTCTATTAAGTAACTGGAGAGGGAACCAGGGCCCACTGTAATGGCAGGCACAGCAGCCAGTGGACAAAGAGAATTGTCCTCTTTCATCCCCTCATGGTGCTTTTCACCATCATGCTCCCTAAAAATAATAATAAGAAGAAACAAAACAAACAAACAGACAAAAAAAGCTTGGCCTTCATGATGAGATTTCATAGCAAAATGCTGTGGACTGACATAGCTGAGTTGATTACTTTCATGTAGCTAAAAAAAGATGGATATTGGATGATGCATGCAAATTATTTTTGAAGTGCCTTCCATGTGACTAATTGACTTTCCTTTGCTTGTTTCATTGGGTTGGTTTTGTTGTCCTTTTTTAACATTATGAGCGTGTCAGTATCTGAAAGTGATCATTCATGAGAAAGGAAGAGGAAAAATAATTTGCAATTTTAAAAAAACATGTTGTGTTTGTAGCTTAGGTGAGAGAAAGACAGGGAAGATCTTTCTTAAATGTTGATAGGCATATGATCTGATGCTCTTGATCAAAATTTGGATGTCTTATACTTAGCATGCCTAGTTTAAATGTGCACAGTGAGGCAAGACTGGAAGCCCCTTAACCTGGAGATCACCTGCAGATACTGGACTTGACAAATCCACTTCATTCTTGCAGTTCAAAGGTGATGGCGTCAGAATATAGACATTGTTCAGAAAACAGTTACTTAAAGTGCAAATTTCAGACATAATGAAATTAGTTTTTCAGGGAGAATGGTACAGTGGAGATGGTGAAATTTCCAAGCCAGTTTTTAGAAATCAAGAAAAATTAAGAGAGGAACCAAGTGCCTTTGTGCCTCTTTTTAACTTTTTCTCCTGTGTAAATGGAAACAAGTCATCTTTTATGCAGACTCTTCTGCAAGGTGGCTTTAACCACATATATTCATAAAACATACCTGGGTTTTCCCCAGTGGAAAGCTTCAGTATTATTTGAAGTCTCTCCTGTGTTTCTGGAGTCAAGATATTTTGGGGAGAAGGGAACAGGGAAATCATTCTTGTTTGTATAGAGGTTTAACTTGCTCCTAAGTAGTCAGGTTTGTGGCATACAAAAATTTTATCAACATGTTTTAACTTCTTAATGCCCTGTTAAAAAGAAATCATACTGTCTTCCTTTTTACTGAGTTCACTTTCAGAGTTGTGGTAGGCAACATAATATAAAATGAAGTTGGTCTCCAAAATAAGTTGAAGAAGTTGTTAACTTCACCTAGAAGGCTGTTGAAGCATATGTGATGCTATGAGAAAGGTTTACACCCACTTGTGCATGAAGGTGACAGAAAGTCACTGTGTGTTTGAATATTTAAAGATCATTTATTCATTAGGAGTAAATTTCAAGTAGAAGATCAGAAACAAACCTGAAACCATGCCACAGCTGGGCACTGAGCTCAGGAAATATTTCAAAGGAAACCGTAGCAGTAGCCAAACATAGATTTTTTAACCTGTTGTCTGTATCACTCAGAACTAAGAATGATCCCAGAAGATTCTTGACATACTAATCCACCAAATGCATTTGATAGTCAACTTCAGTATTTCCTCCTGCTGTCCTGTAAAAGTTTCCTTTCCATTCACATAGCGCTTGTAACAGCAGAAGAAAAAACTCCGCAGTCAGTAATTCAAGGTCGGTTCAACACTTGGTGGTAGTCCTCTATGAATGGCACATAGGTCGTCCCCAGGGAGCCTCTACATTAAGCTGTCTCCTGAGTGAGGAGGACAAGTTCCTGAGGAACTTTTTTGCTTCTTTCACAAACTGAGTGCATTTTGTGCAGATTTGTTCTTCTTTCAAAACAAAATTTATTGGTTGATGGTATCATGAAGCGAGCATGTTACAGTAATATTCAGCTGTCAAAATATGGTATGCTAATGTTTACTCCTTTTTTTTTTAGACATTTCTTTAGCATTTCTTACTATTTGGGACATTGCAGAGTCCCTGATTCTTTATTTTCTCTTTAAAGGGAAGGGAGGGAGATTGAGAAACAGGTAACTGTAACTGTTTTCCTTACAGAGTTTTTGAATAAAATGTTCTCTCATGTTACCTTGAAGTAATCTTGTTGCTGACACATCACGATAATTTTCTTCATTTAGCGATGATAAGGCAGTAGAAGAACAAGCAGAGGAAGATGAGGAGCTAACTGTTGTGGAAGATGAAGATGCTGATGATGACGATGATGATGGTGACGAAATTGAAGAGACAGAGGAAGAGTATGAGGAGGCAACCGAAAGAACTACCAGTATTGCAACCACTACCACCACAACTACAGAGTCTGTTGAAGAGGTTGTCAGAGGTAAATTCATGAGCATCAGGCTTGGGGCTGAAAAACTAATCCTGCTGCTTTGCATATTTGCCCTTTACAACAAAAAAAATGTTCCAAACAGCAAAATACCCAAAGTTGCAGTATTGTTGTGCTTTGGCTCCTGTAATTTGCGTGTTTAATCCCCTTGCCTTTCCCTTTCCCATTATAAATATTCTTTGGAGTTAGTTCTGCCACAACCCTTTGGGTTTTCTGACCTCCAGCCCTACTGGCACACAGATGCTGCAGGGACTGTCTGTCCTTGAAGTGTGTTTGTTGTGTATGTGTAAACAGAAGGGTTGGTTTTATTTTAAAGTAACATTAAATAAAATTCAACTGCCATATTTAGCAAATAGGACAGGAAAGTGTGTATGGTTTATCATGCACATGTGTTACAGAAGGATAGGGACTATCAGTTCCAAGCAGGAGGTCGCATGAGCTGGTTTGGTCTCTCATATTAAGAGCAGTGATGGGTCATTTTGTGTGGTTCTGTTAGATACCAGTTTGCTGTGTTTCTTCATGAATTAATAATTCAGTGAAATTAGATTAATTTAAAATAACTATGCAGAAAAATGAACCTAAACTAATGAGTTCTACTGAGTGGGGAAGAAGGAAATAGGAAAAAATAGGATACGTGGAGTGAGAAAGAACTCTTCATTTCTAAAATTGAATTTTCATTTTATTTTTTAGTTATTAACAGGACTGCATTTTAAACTTTGAATTTTACCCTTATTAATGGGCAGCGTAGCAACATATTATTTTTAAATGCCATATTTCTCCTACAATGCATATTGGAATTAATTATCCTTATTTTTCTATTTTATAATACAGTTCAGTCTGGGTGTAAATCTCAGTAAAATAGATCCCAGTATTTCTACAAAGCTTACATCTTTACTGATAAATGCTGGAGATGGTGGCAGGAAATGAGATTAAAGACTACATTTGAAAAGAAAGGAGTTCTGACATGCAGGAGGCAGAGGGAAAATGATAGAAATTGGGGCAGTTGTGAAATGAGGCAGAAAACATCTGGCCTTCCTCCTTTCCTCTCCCCATGTTTCCCCATCCCCTGCCACTGGGGATTCTTGGGACTCCAGCAGTACTGGAGTCCCACATTTTGCATGTGGCAGTGTCCCTTTCTCTTGAGCCATGGTTCCAATGTTTGTCAGAGGAGAGGGTGCTGGCTACAATTTATCATACCAGGGTACAGAAGGATGCCCAGGGGATGCTTTGGTTATATTTTTCAGCTCAGTCTACATGGAGCACTAAAGCTTTGCTAAAATCACTTGCAAATGTTTCTTTCTAAGCCTGGCAACTCAGTCTTGTGTGTTTCTGTCTTATATAACTGTTGAGTGTTTTGCTCAGTTGTTGGAGAACCTTTTCAGTGAGGAGGGGGTGGGAGCAGTTTATGTTCAAATCTTTAAACCAATTAAACATATTTCCATATATGAGCTTTTACCAGCTGGGGATAAAACGCCCTGTTCTCGCTGGTAAATGAATATTGAAAGGGAAAGAAAAAAAAAAAAAAGAAAAAGTACTTTTGATTTTAATGGGATTTTGGATGAGTGGAAATGACAAGTTTGGTAGAACACATTTCTTTACTGAGGGTGATGTTTCAAAGAGGTTAAGATTTATAGCTTTCAGGAAAGTAGTGTACAATCACCTGAATATAATATATAACATGTAAAAGATAAGGTAAACTATTGAAGTGACCTTCTAGAAGCCATTTAGAAATGTATATATTTGCTGATTATGAAATGGTAGCATATTGTTTTTCCCATGTCTAACATTTCCCACCTTGGGTGACTGTGAGGAAAATATGCATTGGTGCAAGTGAGGTGAGGGCAATCTGTTACCAATACAAGTTTTCAGCGCAGTTCTGCTGCAAACCTTTGGGCTTCCTGACCTTCAGCCTTCCTGGGGCACTGATGTTGTAGGGACTGTCCTGGAGAGTAAGTGGTGTCTGACAGAGCTGTACTATGCAATGTGCTTGCTTATTTATTAAAGTAGAAGTGTCCAAATGACATAGCCTTGATCCTTGCTTTTCCTTCCCTTGCTACGCACAAGAGAAAGCTGCTTACAGGGTCCCTGTCCTCCCAGTGCAGGCAGCAGATCCAGCGTAGGAACTTGTGTGGTTAGCGTCTTGCTGATGCAAACACAAGTTTGTCACTGTCATTGTAAATGAAAGACGCAGAGGGATCTTGTTGAGAACGTATGTGTTAAGAAGTGGTCTTTGGAGACACCTTGAAAGCCTCTCTAGAAGGATTGAAGTGTCAGAGCTTCATTCATGTGGACTGAGCTCTGCTCCAGGCTGCCTTGCCCAAGCACTAGTCATAAAACATATCCTAGGATGCTCTTCATAACCCTTTACAGCCACTTTTATGAAGCTGTAACTAATATTATGTCTTTAGCATTAAAGAACACAGAGTGGGTTTATCCAATTTGAGAGGAGCTGCTTTTCAAATGTGAACAGCTGTTGTAAATCTGTAAGTAAGGATCTAATAGTGGGCTGGTATTGAGCCCTTTCTCTGCCAAATCAGTGGAATGACTGATATCAGCCATAAATAATTAAAAAGCATAAATGCAGTGTTATACTTTAAAGATACTTGAGCTATTGAAGAATCAATTTTTCAGGCAGTTTTATTTCGGTGCATATTTTAATGAATTGTGACCAAAATAGTAATAGTAGAATCACTTATTTTCAGTGAAAAGGAAATTAGTCTTGCCTAGAGAATGAGAAAGGTCCATTGGCAGGAGGGTAGTATTTTCATTCAGTTTCTGCAGCAACCACATTTCTGTGTGTTTAGTAAAAAATGTGGATAAACTTTCCATAGCCCAGTATTTGCCAGTATTCACTTTCCTACCTTTTGTTAGAGATCATCTTTACTCTCAATTCATATGGAGTATAGCAGCACACCCTGTTTAAACATTTAGATATGCTCTTGCTGGGCTTCAGATGTTAAGTCCAGATAATTGTGGGTCTGAGATTACAGGGATTCAGATGGTGAAATTAGTGTCAAATCTACCTTTGATCACAGGGAGATGTTAGCATTGAATTTGTGCTGAAGAAAATACGGCTCATTTATGAAGCCCTGCTCTTGATTTTTGTCTCTGTGTGGAGCAAGGGAAGTGACTCTGCTGGCCAGGATTTAGGCAAGGGAGTGGTTTAATTTCTGCTATCATTGCCACAGTGTCATGGGTGTTGCAGAGCTACTTCTGAGGATCCAGGCTCCCCCTGATTTTTCCAGTGTATGATGGACACAAGCAGGAGCACTGCTTCCCCCATCATTGTTTCTGCTGTCCTTCTGCACAGGACAGCAGAAGGACACAGGAGGTGACAAGAAAAGTTAGTCTCTCTTGAAAGAAAAAGTAGTTTTCGCTTAGTGCTTCCCATCAACATCACAGTCAGATCTCATTAGAGGAGAGCAGCAGGGTCAGCACAACAGTCTGGCACAAAACACTTGGCAGCTTCTCTGCACACCTGCCAGCAGATGTGGGGGAATTGGCAGCATCAGCCTCACCTGCCTCCTCCAGCAGTGTAATATTGCCCTTTATCAGTTGGTTTTGCTTTCTCTAATTCAGCTGGATTTCTTCAGACAGTTAGGGAAAAATCTAAGCAGTGCTGCTTCACGTGACATTTTAACTGTATTTACAGTCTGGAGTTGCAAGTGAGAGACCATATGCTGGTTTCCTAGCAAGAGAAAAGTAGCCTGATTTTGGTATGGTAGGTTTTAGTGTCATTGATCCATCATGAGTGGTTTTTTCCTTAAGATTTTTAGCTGAAAGATTTAAAATCTATTCAGTGACTTCTACCATATATTCTAAAGAAAGGGACCTGATTAAAAATTAACCCTGATTGCCAGACCCATCAGCTGGGAATTTTGGGACAGTATTAGTAGTGTATGCTACATTAATTGGGTTTTTTTCTACTCCGTAGCTTTGCCCCACTTTCATGGAATCATAGAATGGTCTGGGTTGGAAGGAACCTTAAATATCACCTGGTTCCAACCCCCTGCTATGGGCAGGGACACCTTATTCTAGACCAGGTTGCTCCAAGCCCTGTCCATCTTGGCCTTGAACACTTCCAGGGATGGGGAGTCCACAGCTTACCAGGGCAACTTTTCTTCTTTAAAAGGTTGTCATCTTTGTACTGCAGTAGTAGTTCCTTGTTCTTCTTCCTTGGCTTCAAGACTATACAGTATGCTTTATTTGGAGAGATATGATGTGTGATTGCATTTCATATCAAGAAAACATGATTGGTTGCTATATAAATAGTATACATTAGGGTAGATCCACTGGAGTTTTTTGCTATGAGATCTTCATTAAGAATGATCATCTGCTCTAATTTATGAACAAGAACTGATAAAATTAACCTAATGGATTTGCATTTATAGCTTTTAATTAGGCATTTTAATTTAAATTAAAATTAAATACAGCTATTCCACCATAATATAATACTTTATTATATGTTGCAATTGGAGGAAATCTTCTTTATAATCTGGTGATCTTGTTGATGCAGACACAACATACTATTACCTTTTTGGGTCGAGGGCAAAAGTACTGAAATACTAAACACAGTTTAGTATTATTTAATGTTATTTTATGTAAAGTTGGAAGGTGGAGAGTAATTTCATTTGAAATATATCCTGCCAGAAAAAATTACCAAGAATCTGTTTCCCTAGAGAAAATGTCATTTTATTATACTGAAGCAGTAATTAATTGCATATTTTTTTGCTGAAGATTTTGCTGTATAAAAAGACTGGAATGCTTTTCTGGGCTAATCCTCATATTCACTGTTATGCCGTGTTAGCAGAATTATGATGTTATGTGGAAATAGTACCTTTTCTAAAACACAAATTCATGAAACTGTATTGACCTAGATTTTAAAAATCAGGCTGGGTTTTTTGTTTGCGTTCTGGCCATCAGTGGTAACTTAATGGCACATTAGTTCCAAGTGTAGTTCTGTTGTGCACAAGAAATAGAAAACATATTTTCACACATTTGTTCCACTTCAGTGTTATGAGGCTTTGTATTTTAGCTAAGTATACCATTAATTTTTTTTAATATTCTAAATATGCCCTTGCAATAGCTTAAGAATAAACATTATAGAGAGAAATTCGATCTTGATTACACAGGATGGAAATTACAATTTAAGGGTATTTAACAGCTTTAGAGGAGCTGTCCTCAGTATTGCATTGAGAAGTCATCATTTTGCTTTTTTTTCTCTGTAAAAAAGCATTTTAGCAATTGTGTAGCTTGAGCACCAACTTTAGTCCTAGAGCATGTGCCAGCTTCACAGCTGTCTTCTCCTGATTCTAAAAACATCTTTTGAAATTAGCTCTTGTCTTCGAATACTCAAACTAAAATTTGGTTGCCTCTTCTAACTATATATTCAAAATGAGGAAGTTTTGTTTCAGTGAAATGATCTTCAAATATTCCCTTTTGATTGATTGAGTAAAAACAGTTGTGCCTTTTTAGAACACAGAGTATAACTAAAAGAAAAACTGCATTTGCTCTTGCCTAATTTTTCTCAGCTAGTTTAAAAATAAAGACTAATATAGAGGCATACATACTAATATCCTCAAACTATAGCTCAATTCCTGAAGATATGGAAGCCAAAATTAGTCCAGTCATGATATTTTGTATACTAGTGCATGAAGAAGGGGAGCATATATCTCATGATATATATTTGAGAGGTTCATTCCTTTGGCCTCTCTTGCAGTTACCAGTTATTTACTCTGTTCTTTAGCAAGATATAAATGGTAAAATAAAAGATCTGATCCCATATACTTAAGCAACTGAGTGTTTGAGGTCCTGATTGAAGAGGTGTTCAAGTCCCGTGTGATTGTTTGAATTGACAGTTTGAGCAGACAGCAAACACACACCAGGGCTAGTGGGCTGGTTCAGACCCCCAGTATGATTTAGTTGTGTGTACTTTTATATCAGCTTCAAACGTGCAGGACTGGTAGTACAGAAACGCTCATCAATACAGTATATTTTCCATTACCATGTCTATATTTTCCAAGACCTTGCAGTATTTATAAGCCTTTCTTCTGTAGCATTAAAGTAAATACGTTTCTCAGAGGTGTAAACTAGACATGGGAAACCAATTTCCAGGACAGGTCAGAGTTAGTAACCTAACTCCTCCTGGTGGTCCTTTTTTTCTTAGATCTCTTCAAATTTAATTTCTGATTTAAGGTTTGGGGCTGACTGCCAGCATTAAATGAGCTTAGTTCTCATGATCACGTATATAAATTCATACACTGGAAAAATATTGAGTAAACTTGATATTTACAGTGATAGAAATATGTAAATGTAGCTTTAATTCTTCTCCCTGTTAGAAGAGAAAATTTTATTTCCAATTCCTCTATTGAGAATGTTGTAATTAAAAATTTAAGTCCCATATGGAAAAAAAAGCATGGAGTTGAGATTTTGAAATAAAGCAATTATAATTTCACTTTGATTTGAAATCAGTTTTCTTCAAGTAGCAGGAAAAAAATGGTAATGAAAAATTTAAACTGCCATTCAGAACCATATTTTATATTTCCCTCTGTAAAAAGTGATCATCATAAGTATCTAAAATGTTTGCACATAAATTCTAATGAGTTCTACTTACAGCATTTTGGTAAATGAGTGCTTATGGAAGTACTTCGTATAAAGCCGGTATAAATCAATGTCCACATACTTGAAGACTGTATTTCCTAGGATGCTGAAGTCCGTGCTTTGCAAAGAAAAAATAACACAGTCAGTGCCAGTGTTTAATGTAACTGATTAGTTTTCAGTATTCAACTACTTAATTTAAAAGCAAATCAACAAGCTTTGCCACAGCACTGTCCTTCAGGGAGTGTTGCTGGCTTGGTTAGAAACAACTGGGTTTGCCCCAACATGCTGGAATAAGTACAAGGAGCATGGAATGGGGGAAATTGAATTACGCTTTCCTGATTATCTCAAAAGTAATTTGTCATGTCTAATGTTTTGGAGAACAAAGATATTAGCACCTGTGATTTAGGACACAGGATGAGAGAAATTTGAGTGTTGGAGTAGGTTGGTTTGGAAACTCTGAAGGGTCTAAAAGCAGCTGTTCATGAACCTGGGTTGTGGCAAAGGCTTGTCCTCTTTAATTGTATCCAATTTCTTGAAACTCAAGGCAAAAGTTTGTCTTTGGAGGGGGAAGAGTGAGCAAGTTCCTCAAACAAAGCAAAGCTCACTGTTACTGCTGTACTGGAAACAAGTTATTTGTGGTATTTTGCACATTTGCAAAAAGTAACTCATCTTTTGCCTCAGTTTTCAGCAACAGAATTAAAATAATTCTGTTGAATTATTTTAAAGATAAGCTTTTAATTTTTTGGTGAATTATTACAGCTGGTGGTGAGGTCAGCAGCTCTGACCCAGGAAGAGGTGACCGGTTGTACTAGTTTGAAAACAAACCAGTGGGAGGCACTAAGTCAGAATAACAATTTAATGGAAATTAAAGAAAAGAGGAAAAAAAGGTAAAAGAAAACACTGTCAAACTGACAGAGTCAAGGTACAACCTGACACCCTGTTAGGCAGGGTGGTGGTAGCAGTCTGGTAGAATAGTGGCTGCAGTCCTCTGAAGCAGTGATCCTGTAGTAAAACAGTCTGCTCTTCCTCAGGAAGTCCAATGGTGGCTGTGTAGCTCCTGTCCTCTGGAAATCCAGTGGGAAGCCAGTGTCGCTGGTGTTCAGCCTCAGATTATATCCACGATGGGATGCTTGGTTCCTCCCTCTGGGCGGAGCATCTCACAATGGGGTAACGAGTCATGAGGCCAAGTGTTGATTAGGCTCATTAACAGGAGATAGTCCGGAGGGAGTTATCTCTGAGTCATGCGGCAGGACAATGATGGGCAATTAACAGAAAGATAGTCTGGGGGGAGGAGGCAAGGAAACACTGCCCCACCTGGTTTCAACGGCTCCTGAGGATGGTAATAGAATACACTGCAACCCAGGACACTGGTCCGGGGAGATGTTCCCGAAAGGAATCGCCTTCCCGAGGCCCGGTGTCTTCCCTCAGCTGCTGGCAGGAGGGCCCTTGCAGAGGCTGTCAGCTCTTTAGTGATTATCAGCTCGTGATTCCAGCTCAGCTCTGCAGGGCAGCCTCCAGGCCAAGCCAGACCAGAGAGAGAGGAGAGGCTCGTGTGGCTGGTTCCGCATGGAAGGTAGCTTTATTGTTGGTCCCCTCCGGCGAAGGGGAGAGCCAGGGACGAGAACTCTCTCTGTCCCACAGGGGCCGGAGGGCTTGCTTTTATAGGGATACAGGGGATCAGTAAAGGACCAATGGATTACAGAGGATCTGGGATGGGTACAGGCCAATGGGTTACAAATGATCTGCATAGTGTCTCCTAAAGGATTGTGGGTCTGTCTTTTCTCGCTGTGACCAAAGTGGTTGCCTTTCCAGGGAGTCCTGCTGGGCAACTGCAAAATCTCTTATCTCAGCAGAGATCCGTCCAGGGCAGGGGCTGGGCATACCCCACAGTGAATCATTTAGCAGTGCATGCTGCCTGCCTGCTCCTAATATCTGCTAAAATACCATTGTTACCTCTCACAGACATTAATTGCTACACTTGGCAGCAGCAGAAGGAAAGGGAAGTGGTGGTTGGATTAACAGCCTGAGAAAACCTGTTGAGTTTCCAATCTCAGCACTTCATTTCCCTATCTTCTCAGCTGAGGTGTTGCATCTGAGAACCAAATGCGGTGGCTTTTTCTTTTAAGGACAAGTGATGGATGGGGATATAGAGAGGCACGGGAGGAGCATCTGGCCCATGAGCAGGGGTGATGGGACCATTGCCCAGGAATAGAAGCTAGTTTAAAAATGTACCTTTGCCCCAAAGCAGAGGTGGAGGAATGCTACTCTGAGCCCTCCACAGAGAATGGCAGATAGGGGTGGTGACACTGGGAAAGGGATGAATGACAGCAGTGACAAGTTTCCTAGACTGGACTGGCACCACTCTTCACTCTAATAGAGCTGTCATGAAACAGTAAACCAGACCACTGCCCCCTCTCTTGTTTATTCTCCATTTAGGTCATAAACATTAGAAGACAATAGAGCATTTCTCTCTGTGGTGACCTAAGTACCATGTAAGTCTCACCAAGAGCAGTAGGTTGGCAGTGCAGGCTGGAGGGAAGGATGTCCCTTCTGTGGTGGGAGGCGACAGGTCAGGCAGGAGGCCTGGCCATGGCCACAACGTGGGCTGCAAAGCTTCAGGCTTGCTCTTTTTAATGTTACTCTGTGGTTTACTGAACACTTGTTCAAGTGCATCTTCATGTGTATAAATGACTTAATTCACCAGTTCCAAAGTCCAATCTGATGGACAATAACCTTTGCTTTTGCACATTCAAATCTCTGTTGCTAATTCTGTGAGAGAGGTACCTATAGGAAATTTCAGATTAAATCTGTAAACAGTTTCCAACCTGATAACAGTGCAAAATAAATCGGTTTTTATAGCAAAACAAGTATTTCGAAAGAAACCTGGAAGATGCTTACTGTGTTGCTAGAGGCTGGCCCACAATCAGCATTAAATAAGAAAGACTGAATTGTTGAGACCTTTGTATTTTCAGAAATTACATTTCCTGTCAGTAAAAATTCTTTTAATTGTATCTGTCCGTTTTATGTCAGAAGCCAGTATTAATTTTTAATTGACATGTGACAGCTTTTCCAAGACTGTGCAAAGTTAGCTTTTTGTCAAGATTTGACTGTATAATTGGGTAGTATGGCTGGATTTGATTTTAAAATAAATCAGGGGAATTACTTGTATACTAAATATGGTCTATAATTAATCATATGGTAATATACAATTAATTGTAATTAATGTGCTATGCAATTAACGATACTTACTTTGTTTTTTCTTCAAGTAAAACCTCAGTATTCCTTTCTGCCTAATTTCTTCGTACAGAAGTGCAGCATTTTTAGCACATCCTTGATGGTTGCATAATCTTGGATCTGTTTCTCTCAGACTAAATGTATGCTTCCTGAAATTGATTCTTGATATTATTTATAGTTAGAATACATGGGTAAGTTAAACACATGTAAAATTGTACCTTTTTTGTATATTTAAGGAAATGTAGGTTGTATTGCCAGTGACAATTGTACATTAAAACCTATTTATGGTTTTTGTGTGCTTTTGAGGATAGTGAATTGACGGATCAGGACAAACACTGAGAAGCAGGATTCTTTGTAGCCAGCATCTGAGAGGTGATGAGCTTGCAGAGGATTTCCAGTGCTGGTGCACTGATATTTCTTCCTACCTTTCAACCCTTAGGAATCTGCTTTCCACAAAATTCAAATTTATGCAGAGAATTTAGAAGCCTCTAGTTTAACGTGGCAGTTTGTTTGCCAGTTAGTGTGTGGGATGAAAGTAAATGAGGGATTTATTGGTGCTTAATATTATGTATATTTGAAACTATTTGTGCAGCACACTGAAAGATGAAACTGTTTTTGTCTGTTTGGAACATTATTGGTAAAGGGCTATACGTTTACATGTGTAATTGGCTGAACTCCAAATTGCAGGCAGAATTTGCTTTGTCTTCCTTTAATTTGTGTGGTTTGGTTCTTCCTTCAGGTTTCCCTGTGTTGCAGGATGTAGGCAGAGACTATGGCAGCTCACAGTGAACACAAGCACAAATAATTTTAACTTTTTTCCTGTATGTGTATTCATTGGGGGTGAGATTTCCTCCTATGGATGGTTTAAGCTATCGCAGTAATTTTATGTATGTGAGCCCTTGAACTGTGAATTGAAAACCCTGTGCTGGGTAGCTTGCAAAAGGGAATTTCTTCATCGCTAGCTACATTTAAATAGGTGTCTGAAAAACATTTGTCTTCCACTATAATGCTTAAATGTTTGTTTGTTTGTTTTCTTTTGTATAATTTGATCAGGGAGGGTATGTAGACCTAAAAAAGAAGAGAAAATGTGTCTCTTACTTGCAGACGTTTCCTTTCAAGTACCAAGTAAGCTGCTTGGGCAGGGATTTGCCCAGGGCTATCGGCAAACCCCCAGTCAGTTGGTGGTTGTACCCCTCTGGCCTGGAAGCAGATGAAATTCCACATTGGTTTCAAGGCAACACCTCTCAGTGTGTACAGATAAAGTTGCTAAAAACATCAGATATAGTCAGGCTAAGGAGACTTTGTGGCAGGAATCTGAGTCAGTTCAAAATTTACCTTCATTATCTCTGGGGAAGGGTTTTCTATTCCCCAAAATTCCTTCTTGGTGCATCTCCTTCTAAAGCACCATCTTGGTGCATCTCCTTCCCTGTTTGAGTATGTGGACACAGAGAGACACCTAATTAAGAAGCCGAGACGATACCATTTCCATGCTAAATGTGGTTCCTCCGGGTCTCCTGTGACTAGAGGTGTGCTCTGAGCAAGCCGAGACTGGGCCATGCCGCGCGATGATCTCCCGCTGGTACTTTGACGTTGCTGAAGGAAAGTGTGCACCCTTCTTTTACGGCGGCTGTGGCGGGAACCGGAACAACTTTGACTCAGAGGAATACTGCATGGCGGTCTGTGGCAGCATCAGTAAGTGCCCTCCACAGCTCCTGCCGTGTGGGGAGCAGGCCTGGGCTCACACTAACCCCAGCCGCGGTCTGTCCACACCTCTGCTCACCACTCAGGCTTCCTTGGCCTCTTGCTAACCTGGCATGGTAGTGGGTGACTTCTTGGCACTGTAGGTGGGCTCTGAGTAGGGGGCTGAGAGCTTAACACCTCCTCAGGCGAGGCTTTCGCACCCATCTTCTCTCTATTCTCTGTCAAAGCGTACTGACGTTTCATGTGTCTGTGTGTGTGCATGTACAATGCATGTGCAGGAAAAAGCACAAACTTTAGGGGAAGCCTCAGGTAAGTTTAAAAATATCTCATAGTTTTTATAGTGTATTCCCTTGTATTTCTGACCTTTTTTTTTTAAGCAAAAAAAATTAGAATGCGTATTTCCAGATTTTTTTGGCTTTGTTTGGTTTTAGTTTGGTTGAATTTTGTATGTGTTTGCAATGAAAAGGAGACAAATGAAAAAATTTGATTTTTTACATTTCCCTAAGGGCTGTGGTGCACTTGTGGTGAATCATCTCCCACTTACGTTAACTCAACCATATGTTTTAATGACTGTTTTCGCTGAAAAAGGATGTTTGCACTGATTCAGAGTGGTGGCTTTCTCCACCATGCACCATTGAAGCTGATAAATTAGGTGCTAGTTTTATCAGATGGGTTCTGTTTTGAGAGCCTCTTGTACACTCCTCTCCCAATGTGCCTTGCAAGCAGGTACTCCTGGGAGAGCATCAGCTGTCATTTACACCTGACACATTAAAGAGTGAGTACATGTCTCGCTGCCCTGCCTGTTCACAGGGCACAGAGGAGCAGAACACAAGCAGCATCTCAGGGCTCCTTTAAGTAAAATATTTTCCAAAATTGGCCTAGGAGCATTTTTTAGTAAGTATGTTAAAGGGTTCAGTAAGGGTTAAAAATGCACACAAACAAATGAAGAGCCTTAGCAAGGGTTACTATGTGTGTCATGGAGCAGAGGAGCTTACCTGTATTTTATTGGAGCAGAAGCAAGAGCAGTCTTGGAGGCAGGATTGCTGCACTGATGCTCCAGCTGCATTTTATCTCAGCGTCTTCTAGAGCTGTCCATGGCAAAGCTCCAGGGAAGGGATGTGGGGAAATCTGCCATGATGGGAGTGAGGAGGATACTTCATGAACTGTGATCAGCTTCTGCAACAAGACAGAAGATGTAGTGAAGGGAGAGATCTGTGCAGGAGGTTGGAGTGAGGTCTAATGTATTTACTAACAGAAGAACATTTTGAGCTATTCCTGTGTTAGGTAAGATATTTCCAGAGATGCAAAACATGATTTGTCTCTGCATCCTCTCTTTGGGAGGATAAATTATCTTCTCTTCTGCTCAGGAGATTCTGCTCTGTCTAATGGAAGTTGTTGTCTGTCTGGGTGTTTTTTTCCTCAGATTCATTTCAATAAAACAATGACAAGACTATTACCATTTCCATGATTCTCTTGGTTTATTTTGGAATTCCAAATTTTTGGTCTAAGTAATTTTCTCTTTAAGGACAATGTAGTTAGGCTGAGTACTTGAGCTTGCTTGACTTTATTTGTGCAACTCAAACTGATTTTGTATCTCCCGTAGATTTTTTTCTCCCTGACTTTTTTTTCTTCAGTAGGTTCTCAAACAAGAGTTGAGTCTATGCAGATACACTTTCCAAGCTATTTCAGTTACATTTTTATTACTGTATCCCGCAGCCATAGGGAGGAGAGGAGAGAGATCCAGCAGGCAGGAATTGTGCGGCAAGATTGATTTATTTAATTATTTTACAAACTCTTTTATAGACTTTTTTCTTCATAGTCTAATTGGACGAAGGATCAGCCACCTCCCTGGGGTGATTAACTAGAATCCTAAAACATCCATTGTCAAAATATTTTTCTACTGTACCATAAACAAGGCTTTGCAAGGTTGCAGGTGTTCATAGTTTGTAGAACTCTGCTACTATCTTCGTGAGAGAGAAAAGTATCTCACAGGCTTAGAAAGAAGCAAGAAAAACTCTTGCTAGCAGCAATATTTGTATCCACATATTTTCATTCCTGGTTTTTAATGTTACGTCAGTGTATTCTGTACCCTCACCTATACACCTGTTATTTCTATTCCTGAAGTAACTTTTTTTTCTTTTCCTTTCATGTACTGTTTCAGTCTCACCATGCTGTTTCTGCTTATTCTTCGTATTTTTGCTGAATAAAAATTGTAATGAAAATAATTGGAAGTGCTGAATGTAGTAAGTTTCACCACTGAAATGATGTCTTATGTTTAGTACTAATCCAATGTTGCTGAAAGAGGTAGCACAGACACTACCCTCACCCCAATCTCACAGAAGAAAAGAAAAACAGCATAGAATAGTTTTTCCATCAAGGCCACTTCTGTTCTCTCCTGTCATTTTTCCCCCCGTCACCCTTAATTTAGTCTTTCTATTTGATCTTTGTGCCTCCTCCTCACTTCATTATTATTAATGTATTTATTCCATTCTTTATTTCTTTTCTCTCCAAAGTTCAGATTGTTGTTGCTCCCTTGTGTCCTATTAAAACAAAAATCAAGCCTCTATTAGGCAGGAGGCAAGATGGATGCTAAAGCACATCTTTCCTTTGTCTAGCTATAGTTTGCTTTTCAGGATAAACTAGTGTTGGGGTTTTTAAGAGACCTAGTTTTTTTCCTGTTAAAGGAATTTTCCCCCATTCAGTTACTAAGACGATAAATCGCCGGGTACTTAAGAAAAGACAAAAGGGCCTGGCCACCTTTTTGTTTCACCTGGGTGTGGGTTCAGTTCGCTCTCAGCGTCCAGAGAGAGGAGCTGCAGAGAAAGGAGCTGCTGGTTCCCCTTCTCGGCCGTTTTTTTTCCTTTTCTGCTGGAAACAACGCCGGGATCCCAAAGCCGCTTTTCCTGCCCTGCCCCGCTGCTGCTTCGAGCTTTCGCTACGCTGTAGCCGTGCTCGCCCTGCCTGCCTGGGCCTCTGTGGGGTTTTCCCATCTGGATACATCTCGTCTGCCACCCGGGATTTGTGTTCGTCCCTGCCGCTCCAGCCTGCTGTTCCAGCTTGCTGTTCCCGAGAGCCCGGGATCAGCTGCCCAGGGGTTTGTGAAGCCTTTGTTCCATCCTTCCCCGGGATCCCAGGGCACTGGTGCCGCGTGCTCCCTGAGCTCGCTCCGGAGCGCCCCCTGCAGCCGCGGGGGAACCATCGCACCTGCCCTGCTCACCGGGAGCCACCAGCGCCCCTGCCGGCTGCGAGCGGAACTGCACCCGAGGGGAAAGGGCCTGACAGCCGAGAAGGCTGGCACTGGGTTTGTGATTGCTGTTACTGCCATAGTTATTGTTGTTTTGTTTGACTGGTTATATATATAATAGTAAAGAACTGTTACTCCTATTTCCCACATCTTTGCCTGAAAGCCCTTGATTTTCAAAATTATAATAACTCAGAGGGAAAGGGGTTACATCTGCCACTTCAAGGGAGGCTTCTGCCTTCCTTAGCAGACACCTGTCTTTCAAAACCAAGACAACTAGTTAGATTGTACAGAGTAATACGAAATAGTGGATAGCATTGGGTTTCAGTTGTGTAGTGGGCAAAGGGTGAAAGTGTGGGATGTGAGTCAGGTTTTCTGGTAATGAATTGGAACTGGACTGAATCAAAATGTGAGGAAGTCCTGTTGTCACAAATACCCATATACTGCAAAATTGGAATACTACTATCCTGAACACTTTTTCTTAAAAAGCATGTTTTATTCTGCTTTCTTGCTGAGTCTCTTTGCCTTGATCTGGAAAGTTTGGTCTGTCCTTTTGTGCAAAGCCTTAGACTGCCTCCATGTTCAGTGGATTTGACTGGTGCTCTGCCGTCTGACTGAATGATTTAACTGTTGGGTAGGAGCTATTGCTGTAATATTTTTTTTTCATTTATCATCCGACTCCATGGAAATAGATACATAATTGCTTTAGAAGTAGTAGGCTTTGAGGATGATGTTACCAATTCCTTCAGCCTGTCAGACAACATGCTCAGTCTCTACTGATTTTTATTAAGAATGTTCAGTACTGTCTGTGGTTTCTGTTCAATATAATGATTCAAACTTCTACTGTGTGACTGTCCATAATGGCTCCTTTGAAGTCACAGAATCTGTCAGGGGGTTAATTTGGATTTAATGGCCTCAGAATGAGTATATATTGACAAGAATAAGCAAACCTATTGCTGTCATCAAAGGAAAGATTTTTGTCTTGTTATCATACTGAAAAGTAATTTGTTGTACTAATTTTTTTACTTGTCTCTTAATTGTTGCATTTTAAACATCCTTAAAGCTACAGGAAATGTATTTTTTTAAGTGAGTACTATTTTGAAATACATTAATGCTTAATTCTTAAGTTGGGGACTTAAAAGCTGGGAAAATCCATTCTCTTAAGTGTGCTTCGTTTCTCAGACAGCTCTCCCAGCAGCTCCTGCAGCCATCAGAGCTGAGCGGAATTCATGACTGTCTCGGTTTGAGACAAGTTTAGGAGGAAATGTCCTGTAATGAACGTCTCCTCGTAAGAAGGCAGGTTTCAGCACTCCCTCCCCCACAGATACAAAAGGAATTTCTTGGATGAAAGTGAAAAATACTATTTCTTTAACAAGCAGAGTGCCTGCATGGCACGCAGAAAAAATGAGTAACTGTTAAAATATTAAACCTCCTCGATGTGGAGGAAGCTGCTGGATTCAAAGTTCTTTTCTGTAGCTGGCTTGGCCCCTCCCGAGTTCCGAGGCCAGGATGCAGTGTCCCCGCAGCCTCCCTGCCAGTCCACAGGGTCCGATGATCTGGTTCTCGGATTGCAGCTAAGCTGAACAGTTCCAGAAGAAAAAGAAGAAGTTCCGGAGGATTTCAGTGTGCCAGTATGGGAACATTTCTTGCCTCAGCTAACAGGCTGGCTAAAAGCACGAAGGTGCTCCCTCAGTTCTGCAGCGGTGAGAATGCAGGGGAGTGTGTGTGAGTCCTTGAACACAAACTGCACTGAAGAATTCACTCGGCTTCTCTCCCTCCTCTCCTGCACCCAGTTTAAAGCCGGGGGTCCCATTTCTGGGCATAAAGCAGTCAATAGGGAAATACAGTATTATCATAAAATCACCTCAAGACAATAATACCGTGTTTTCATTTGTTCCTCATTCAAAGTGGGAGTGAGTTGTATTCTGGTGGCACAGTCAGTTTTTGAAAATTTTGACATATCATTAAAATGACCTTTTATAAATAGTTGTGGGGTTTTTTATGATAGTACTGAATTTCTGTGGCTCACAACAGAGGGAACCAGCAGGGTTCAATGTTGTCAGTTCCCTCCTTCCTTGCCATAAACCCTGAAACTTAGTAGGAAGTTTAAATGTTGACACATGTGGTTTTATTTTTGGTCATTTTAAAGCACTATCGCAGGTTTTTGGGTGAATTTAGGTACAGTAGTGTTTATTCTCTAGACTAAATACTGAACTTCCATATTTGCTAAATCTTTTGGTGATTTTTAAGTGGCAGTTACTGTCCACTTTAATTTTTCTTCAGAGGTGTATTGTGAATAAAGATCTGTACCTTTTACAGCAGCAGCTTACAAGATTGTACTTCTGTTGCCAGTCATTTCCTTTATCCATTGTTTGCTTGTTTAGGATGTTGACATGTCCCTTGTTAGCAAGAAGCAAAATGTTTTGGCAGCTAAACTTGCATGCCAACTTCCAGTGTCTAAGACATTAAAGAACTGTGACTTATAATATCATCTATTCAAATTGTTAATTTTGACTACAACCTTTAGTTGTAGGATGCAAGTGACTAATTCCTGTTTTCACAGTTTGTTAGTCTATATACATTTGCACTTTTATTTCACCTTTGAACCACATATGTACTGGACCTTTTAATAAGTAAGTGGGTGAAGTTTAGGATTCAAAAAGGAAATAATGCAAACGTTTTCATATCCCAGAGTAAGACTACTACTAATTTCAAACACTAAGAATTTTATTAATATAAGGTATTGTTGTAAGCAATGTTTACTGTAACTTGTTTTGCTGGATCTAACCACAGCATTTTTTGTTTTGGTTCTTTTTACTCTCTGGAACTTGATGACTCTTGTTTACAACCTTGGCAGAAGTCATGCTCATGAAAATACTTCTGTCTTGGATTTGTTCTCATTTGATGCAACACGTGAAGAATTTAACATTTTTTTCCTCTTGTAAATATTTAAACTTATGATAAGTTGAAAGAGAATAACCTTGCAGCAGAGTATTGCAAAGATGCTTGAGGAAGTTTTGCTTTGGGGACCTGCTCCCAGTCATGAAGTGCATCAAAGAACTCAGAGAGACGTGATCTGAGCCATTAATGGATGAATTTCGAATGGATATCAGCAAGGCAAAATTGTATTTGTCAGGGTTGGTGAAAAGGAAGTTGCATTCATGGAAGGCCTGATTGCCAGGTTCTACCTGTGCACGGGTAGGAAATGTATCTTGAAGTTCTTACACAGGAGGCTTTTTATATGAGAAAATTCAACTTAAACCCTAGTTTAGATGGCAAGTATCACCTTTAATTAAGGTAATGGATCAGGAATAATAGGAGTATGGTATGTTTTGTTGGGTGGGGTTTTTTTCTCTCCAAGGAATCTCTGAGGGATTTCACTAAACTCTTTCAAGCTGCCTGTCGTTTGATGCCATACCAACTACTTAAATTCTAACATATTAAAGGAAAACAGAAGCAGTCTGTGCAAAGTAGGGGTTGGATATCACTGCATAGTGAGGGAATTCTTGCTCACTTTGCTTGAATTACCCCAAATGCACTACCAATGTCACAGCTATTTCCTAGTTACCCAACAGCAATGGCTGGCAATTAGTGCAAGCTTGCTGATTATTTCCAGCCTTTGTGAGGAGTTTTTTTAATCAAAGTTGTTACAAATAAAGTAACTATCTGTGAAGCCAAACTGTCACTAAGGGAGGAATTTGAGGTATTTCATTAGGTACTGTGGGGTCCATAAGTACTTTAAAATGGATTTGCATTCACACTTATGTGTTACGATTTACCTTTTAAAAATAAACTTACGTACAAAGCATGTAACTTTGCAAGGGGCTTTTTGCTGGCTTATGGACTTTATTCGTTACCAGGGTTTTTTTCATACTTGAAATTTTTCTTTTGGCAGCAGTTTCTAACCTGTTTCAAGAAAATTATTTTGTCCACTCTGCTGAGTTTCTCCTGGTTTATAAAACGGGGTGAGGGAGGGAGAAGAAATCCTGATGTCTTTATACGTATTTGCTGTGTGTAACATGTTCATCTAAACCCTGTTTCTGTGTCTTCCTCTGAGGCTAAATAGATGGCTGCATTCCGATGGAAATTAGAACAGATGCTTCTTTATTAGTCCATCTAAATTTTTCCCATACTAAAGTAGAAATTCTGCTTTTCTTCTCCCTCCCCTCCCTCTCTCCGCCTCTAAATTTTACATCAGTCCCTACCACAGCTGCTAGCACTCCTGATGCTGTTGACAAATATTTGGAGACACCTGGAGATGAGAATGAACATGCACATTTCCAGAAAGCTAAGGAGAGGCTTGAAGCTAAGCATCGTGAAAGAATGTCTCAGGTAAGGGGAGATTTCTTTATTCCTAAATGTGTGAGTTTGTCTGTCAAGTGATAAGTGATCCTTCATCTTCTTCTTTCCCAAGGCTTCATCCAGGTGCCCTGCCAATTTGCAGTGCGTAAACACACCATTTACTGCCTTTCTGACTCTTATCTAAGAATTCAGCTGACTGACACACATTTGCGGTTGTGTCACCACTGCAATCATAAGTCGATACAGTTACTAGAAGGGTTAAAAGAAAAGAAAAAACTAAAAGATGTCTCTCATCTTTGTGAAAGAATGTTTGTTTTGTAAGATTGTGTTTCAAAGTCAAGAACTTGGCCGCTGTTATCCTTCCCTTGGGGCAGCTGAGGGGGAAATGGTTTGTGTTGAGGTTTTCTGTGTGTGCCCTGGGGTAATGTGAAATCACATCTGTTCATCTAATGGTCTTGAGCCTCAAGGTAACACGATATGCATCTAAAGTCAAGAGGTAAAAATGGTGCTTTTGAACTGAAAATCCAAACTGAATCAACTCTTTTCTTTCCCTTCAACCAAACAGATTCGTGTAGCCTGAAACTGTACACTGGTTTTAATCCAGTGAGAGATGAGTTACCCACTCTCTGAGAAGCAGGGTTTATAATGGTAATGCCAATAAAAAATGGTCAGAGTTTCTGCCTTAGTAACAGCAAAGAAAAAATATAAGAGGTTTAAAGGAAAGTCCGTGATGCATATTTTTTGAGAATGAAACAACGACAAAAAATGAATGTAGTATAATTCAGATGCACGTCATATACCCATGTAGCTAATTTACTGTATTTTTTTTCATTATCCCCTGATGGGATTTCAGTGTGTCTGTCTGTTACTGATACATTAGCCTTTAGCTCTGTGCTAAAATGTTATTCCAAAATGAAAATAAAATTGTGAATGAATATGAAATTAAGCTCTTAGTGTAAGTCCCTGTCTATTGGCACCGTAGCTGTGCCTGGCACTTTTCTAATAAATTGGGCAGGGCATCTTACCTGAAGCACTCATCTGATTGGTGTAATCCACATACTGAGAATGTGACATGTCATAGATAGAGGAAGATAGGTGCTCCTCATCTGCCTGGGAAGTGTTGAAGCACAAATAAGCTGTCTCCTTTCTAAACAGAGAAAATAGAGCCAATTTAATGGGGAGGGAGTCTGGAGAATAAAAAAGGCACACAACCTGCCTAGCAGAGGAGAAACCCTGCCTTGGCTAGGCATGTAGAGTGTTAGTGGATAATACAGTCACCACCCCAACAGTCCTTCCTCTTGAAATAACCTTTTTGTAAAAAATGCTGTTGAGGTGGATTTCCTGAAAGGAAAGGACAGTCAAAGCAGATTTCCTTGGCATAGTCTTCAGATTCTTGCTGTGGTTCCATGTTTGTCTCCAAAATCCCAGTATGTAAAGGTCAAGCTGAGTAATTAAGGGCAGTATTGGGGTGAACTGTGTATTTTCTGTTTTAACATGAGCATTTGGAGGGCCCTCACAACTGAAGGCTGTGGTTCAGAGGTTTGACTGAAGCTGGAGCTGGTGCCCTCATTAGCACATTCCTAGCCATCCTTCCTATCAGCACTAATGAGAGGACAGGGGGTGAGGTAGGTCAGCTGCCCATCTCCTGCAATGTCAGTCCTGTGACACTGCAGTCAATCAAGTCAAAAACCAGCTGTAGCCAGTTCAGCAAATTAAGTCGGCCCTGGTAAACAGCAGCATGATAGGTACATTAAAAAAAAAATTAATCATTAAGTTGCCTAAGCTGCTTATGAAATCGCATCTTAAAGGACATACGTCTTGAAGTACACAGACCCCCTGCAGAGCTTTCAAGATCAGAGTTTACTTGTAGAAGGCAAAGCTAATTTTTAGAAACTTAAGTTATGATTTTTACAGTATTGAAATAGCCTCTCCATGTTAACTTGTCAAATGTTTAAAAGATAGTAGATACTATGGGCAAGTAGAAAAGGCAGCTAGTTCACCATTCTGTGTTTTCTCACATGAACATCTATGTCCAACACCACTGATTTTCTTTTCTGGCAGTTGATTTTAGAATTGCTTTTTACATTTTCTTTAACATCAGGTATGTTTTTAATATAAACTTAAATATATATGTAGCGGAAAATGAATCTGAAACTATTACTTGTTAAGTTAAAAACAATGCTGAATAAATTAGCTTAGCAAGCCTTTGCTGTCAATGCTTTTCTCGGTAAAATAAAAGGTAACAAGTGAGAGTCACTAGCCAAGTCTTCCAGCTGCACCAAACATTTTTTTTATTCAAAGTCCAGTTCTTTCAAAGCTGAAAAATGGAGGCTTATAAAGAGCAGAAATGCCCATTTTTCTTCTATTAAAAAAAGGAAAAATGATCAAGTAATTCTTTAATCTTGATAAATGTCATACTCTGAAATAGATTGGTTTGTTCGCAAAACACAGATATTTATTTAAAGGCTAATTTTAATTAAAAGGCTAGTTTTAAAATAGTATTTGATTTGGTGCACACCTTACTTTGCAATAGCCAATTAACTAGTAAAAAATCAGATGCATTCTAGTTGACATGCAAAATGTAATCATCTGAGGAGTAAGGAAGTTTATCACTAAAAAAATTATACTGAAGTGAAATATTTAAAAACATGTCATCAGGGAAAATGTAAATATTCTGCATATCCTCTTTCTGAGATTTCCCTTCATTTACCATGAAATTCTGACAACTCATGTTTCTTTTTCTCTTGTATAAAGATGTTCACATGAGCAGAGACCAAGATTCTGTCAGTGGTTATGTCACATCATAGTTCACAGCTCATGAAAGACTTTTACTAGAGAAGTCTGTCTCTGTAATGACCTGTTGCACCTCTGGTTCAGACTCTTTTAGTCCCTTGTGCTCTAAAGTGTCCATCCCTTTAGACTACAGATCATGAAAGTTTTCCTGCACCACACCTGAAGCAACAGAGCTTATAAAGTTGCCGAGGAAGTACTGTAAGGAGAATTACGTTAACACAAAATGTTAAGCTTTTCCCAAGAATCGTTAATACAGCCAAAGCAGGAAAACTGCATTCCCATGGAAACAGGGGTAGCCATTCAGTGATGCATGCGTAACCTCTAAATGTTTGTTGTTCTCCAAAAGATAACAGGGAGAGGTTATGCTAACTGATTGCAAGGTGCCGTGGTTCTTGGTTCTTGTTTTGGTACAATTCTCCTTTTTCTCTTCCTATTTTCAGTTTGTTAACACCTGTACAGCTCCCTTACATAATTAGTTGCTGCTAAATAGCCTGATGAACCAGATACTGAACCTTACTCAAGGGAGCAGTATATTTATACATTTCTCTCCTCAGACATCTTGTGACATCCTTATGTCTGAAATTTGCTCTTCCTCTGGCTGCCTACAATATTTTTGGAATTGTAGCATGTAGAATACTTATGATAGGAACTTAATGATACCTTGTGTCCTAGAATAGTTTTGCTTCTTGGAAGTTTATTTCCAAAGCAAACACCTGAAAATACTGCAGTTCTCAATCAGCTTGAACAGGCCTGAACAGGTGTTCCATTCAAGATTTTTTTTTTTTTTTTAATCATTCCATGCCACTCGTTCCAACATCCTGGATATGTCTTCAGCTGATTTTTAGTTCCAGTGATGCTATAGAATCACAGCGTGGTTTGAGTTGGAAGGGCCCTTAAAGATAGTTTAGTTCCATCTCCCTGCCATGGGCAGGGGCACCTTCCACTACATCAGATTGCTCAAAATCCCATCCAGGCTGGCCTTGAACATTTCCAGGGATGAGACATCCGCAACTTCTCTGGGCAGCCTGTGCCAGGGCCTCACCACCCTCACAGTAAAGAATTTCTTCCTAATATTTAATCTAAACCTACTCTCTTTCAGTTTAGAACCATTCCTCCTTATCACTACATGCCCTTGTGAAAAGTCCCACTTCTGTCTTCTTGAAGGCCCCCCTTACACAATGGAGGACTGCTATAAGGTGTCCTTGAAGTCTTCTCATCTCCAGACTGAAGAACCCCAAATCTCCCACCCTGGCCTCACAGAGGAGGTGCTCCAATCCTTTATCATCCTCACAGTCCTCCTCTACACCCACTCAAGTAGGTTGATGTGCTTCTTGTGTTGGGCCCCAGAGCTGGATGCAGCACTGCAGGTGGCATCTCACCAGAGCAGAGCAACAGAATCCCTTCCTCAACCTGCTGTCCATGGTCCTTTGGATGCAGGATACACTGAGCTTCCTGAGCTCTGAGCACACATGGCCAGCTCACGTTTGGTTTTTCATCCACCAGGACACTCAGGTCCTTTTCCCAGGGCATCTCTCAGTCCATTCATTGCCCAGCTGACACATGGCCCTGTTGAACATGAGGTTTTCCCAGGCCTGCCTCTCAAGCCTGTCCAGGTTCCTCTGAATGACATCCCTTCCCTCTAGAGTATCAGTCACATCACTGAGCTTGGTGTCACCTAGCTGAGATTGCTATCAGTCCTACTGTCCATGTCCTCAACAAAGATGTTAAATAATACTGGTTGATGTATTCCCTAGATTTTACCATGTCTACTACTGTGTGTGGGAAGCCTGTTTCCTTCCTTAAAACTGTCCGGTTAATAGGATTACGCCCCTCAGTTGTAGTCAGCACTCTTTGGAGAGGTTTAATAATGTTATTACCAGAAAAAGGGTCAAGACTTAAGTGTGGAACAAAAGCCATTGTCAAAGATAGGCACCTTTTTGGCATGACTGTGACCTCACTAAGGTCAGACAAGTACCTCTGCTGGCCTGATTGTGCTAACCCAAATGTCTGCCATAAATTCTTCTCTTGCAGATATGCTTTTGTGCCCCAGTGTAAAAAAATGGGAGTGAATTCTGCTGCTTTCAATACATAATGAAATTTTTGTACTTAGCATCTCTTAATAATGAATGACATTTTCCATACTGTCTCTTTCCCTCTTGCTGTCCCCTACAGCCCAATTTCAAAAGGCATCTGCCAGGCACTAAGGCCTGAGTTTTGAAGAAGTTTGAATTTGAAATGGCTTGCTGTTTATATCTCATTCAGAAGCTGTTTTCCCTGTACAAAACCTCCAATCCTTGAAGACCCATTGTTAACGATCTGGTTTAAACTCTGAAAAGCAAAGAAAGCTAAGTCTCTGTGCATAAACCAGAAAGAACGTAGAAGGTTCTAAATATTCCCAGAATAGAGATTAAAACCAAATGAGGTTAGATGTTGATGCCAAAAAATTGATGTATTTTATTTTATAGTAAAAGAGGCAAAGAAAAGGAAAGAGAAAAAGAAAGAAAGAAAGAAAGAGAGAAAAAGAAAGAAAGAGAAAAAGAAAGAAATGAAAGAAAGAAAGAAAAAAAAAAAGGAAGAGGAAGCAAGGAAGAAGTGTGCGGGGGGGGGGGGTGGGGGGACAGGGAGTGGTGACAGGGGTTAGGTGGAAGTATATCCCCCATCCGAGGGCCACAACAACATCTCATTGCTCCCCTCCATCTGGTCTGCTGGTGGTCGCCACTGTGGCCACTGTGCCCATGCTGTCACACGCCACCACATGCTGCCACACATCACAGAGTACAGAATCCTGTGGATTAATACACACTTTGGGCCAGGTGGGAACGCCCATGTGTCTCCCCTTGCAGGGACTAGCTTGACACACTGCCTTGCGACACTGAGGGTCTGCTGCATCATCTCTGGTGCAGGGTCTGGGGACCCTTTTGAGGGGGGCCCCTTTGATGGGCCATGTCATCCCCTTCTGCTGTGGATAAGCTTCCACTCCCCCTCCGGTGAGGACCCCTCAGCTGGGCTCTTCTGCACAGTGGAGGATGGGCAGTCACTAGGCCTCTGACCAGAGGTTTTTCCAAGATACCCAAAGCTTCTCCTCCCTCCACCCTTTGGTGTGAGGGTCTGTTCCAGCCTGGCAGCTGATAGCCCTGGGGCTGTGGTCTCCACCTTGGAGGTGTTAAGCTTGTGCTTTGTGAATGTCCCCAGCCCTGAGTTGTTACTTTATCTTATCTTCATCAGCAAGCAGTGTAAGGCCTCAGTCAGGGTAGGGTAGTCTTCTCTGCAGCTTTTGTAATACAGTTTTTAAAATCCTTTAAGAAAATGTTTAAGTCATAAATTACAATATTTCAGTCTCTGATACTCATGAATCTCTTATGTTTTTCATAGGTCTGTGCTGTCAACAGAGGAGAATAGGTTTACAAGTGCAGAGGCCAAGTTCAGCCTTTTTCTGCACATGCGTAACTGGGGAATTTTTTCTCCTTGCTTTTTGGGGACCTCTGTAGTGCTGTAGCATATTTCTCACTCACGATTCCCTGAAGTGATCTTTGGTGGGAACAGGAGTTCCCTGTGGGTGGTAGCATGGCCCATGGATAGCTGTATCTTCAGTTGGTTAGCACATACACACAGATGCTCTCAACCATTGAAGTCTTCTCAGTTACAAGAATCGTCACTGAGGGCACAGCAGTCTTACATTGTTTCTGCAAACAGCCGTGTAATTCTGGGGTTTTTTTCAAAACCTTTCAGTATTGTGGCACCAGAGCTGAACTCTGAGGCCACTAATTTACATCCCTCCCAACTAGCTGTATAGTATGTCAGTTTATCATCCTGCCTTCCAAGCCTTAAAAGACTTAATGAAATAAAAGGGACAGAGACAGATGTAGTCTAGCCAAAAGTCCCCTCATCACATTACCCACAGTACTTATTTTTGTTGTGTGGATTAGCAAAGGTTTAGTTTGGGGGATAAAGATGGCAAAGGAACTCTTGTTCTGAAGATCCATAACTGCTCTTTCAGAATCAGAAAATTAGGCAGATGTCAGAGATGTGGTTTTAAGATGGAAAGGGAGAAGGGGGAGAAGAAAATCATGAAGTTGTCAACCTTGGCCAATGTTCAGTCTTGAGCACATCATTGTAGTTTATGACTTGGGTTAATGCCATAATTTCTGGGCCTTCTGTAAGTTCATATTCTGTTGCAATCCACTCTAATCACAGAGGAGCAAAGAGAGCTCTCTGTGAATAAAGCAGAAAGAACCATGAATATTCATTCCAATATTGGTTCGAATATTCCCCAAAATGAGATAAAACCCAAAAGAGGTTAGATGTTGATACCAAAAAATTGATATATTTTATTTAAAAGAGGGAAAGACAAAGAGAAAAGAAAAGAAAGAAATAGAAAAAAAAGAGGGGGGAGGGTCAGGGACAGTGACAGAGATGAAGTCGAAGCATATCACCCCCTCCATGGGTCCCAAGGATGTCTCCTTGCTCTCCTCCATCTGGTCTTCTTGGTGGTGAGAGTCCCGCGCTGAAAAGTATAGAATCCAATGGATTAATCACGTTTGGGCAGGTGGGACCACACATGTACCTCCCTGAGGGGAACCAGTTGGACACTGTCCCTTGCAAGACTATGGATCTGTTACATCATGTAATATCATGTGCAGTGCTCTGGTGCAGGGTCTGGGGACCTCTTTGGGGGTGTGTTACGAACTAGTTTAACAAAGAAGACCAAAGGAAACTAAGCCTCTGTGAATAAAATGGATGGGACCCAGAAAGTTTTGAATTATATCCAAAAAACATGATTAAAACCAAACGAGGTTAGATGTTGGTGCCAAAAAATTTGATATATTTAATTTAATAGTAAAAGAGGCAAAGAGAAAGAAAGAGAAAAGAGAGAAAGAAAGAAATAGAAAAAGAGTTGTGTGGTGGGGGTGGGTAGACAGGGAGAGAGTGGCAGGGGTCCCAGCATCATCTCGGTGTTCCCCTCTATCTAGTCGTCTTGGTGGTGAGAGTCCCCCACCACCCACTGCCACCACACCGGGAAGTATAGAATCTCGTGGATTAATATACATTTGGGCCAGGTGGGAATGCCCAGGTGCCTCTGCTGGATATTTTTTTTTTAAAGGCACAGGCTCAACCAGGTACCCTGAGGCACCATCAGCACTTTCCAGTCTGTTCATCAAAGAGCCTGATTAGCAATGTCTGGTGTGGTGTGTGGAAAAACTGGGAAGCCTGAGACAGGAGGTGAGTGCTGGAGGCTCAACGTGCAAACGTGAGTCACAGCAGGTCTTACTTCTCCTGCCTTTGTTATTGGTCTTGGTAAAATTTCAGTTGTCCATGTGGACTCTGAGCTTTTTTAAAAATTGCCTTGACTATTTCTATTAAATGGTGTGAAAGTGTGCATTTTATTGAGAAGGGAAGGAAAGGAAATGCACACTGTGAGTAATTGCTTATACGTTTCTTATTGTGCTAGTGCTGCACGTAAATAGTGACTTATTTGTGTGCATTTCATTCTGTGGGAACAATTGTTCCTATATAAAATGTGCTACCTGAGGAGATTGCTGTCTAGGTGTGAAATGACTGAAGGCCCTAGGTAAGACCACAGGAAGGTTTCAGATCTCATGGACAACAAGTTAAGAGTAACCTACTCCCTGACTATTGAAATACTGCTCTGTGTTACAGGGGGAGGAGGCTTCTCCCATTGCTGAAAGAAATTACACTGAAAGATCTCCTATGTTATTTTTCTGACAGTGTTGTACTTGAGATATATATTCAGTTCTTGGAGTGTTTCTACAGCCCCTGTTTCTGAACAAATAGTTGGACTAGCATGAATTAGGTGTAATTTTTGATCTGCCCTACCCAGGCCAGAGATGCAATCTGAATAAATTAAAAGGTTTTATGGTGCCAGAAAAGGTGGCATGATCCAATTGGAATGAGTTGAAATTCACTCATTTTGTCCAAGGATAGGAAGAATTGGTTTTCTTTCTGTCTGAGATGAAAAAGGGTTGGTGTGTTCACCCATGGAGATCTCCACTTCCCTTGCTTGAGGGCTGGTTAACAGCTGTGTTCCTTCTCAGTGAAGTTATGAGAGCTTGGCAGTGTTTGGACACACAAGTACTGTCTTTGTTTAATTTAATAACAGGATCCTACCTTCATTAAATGTTGTAACTGCCTTTTTTTCTAGAGATAAAAGGAGGAGAGTAATGTAAAAATATGACTCTTCGAGCTGTAGTGCTTGGCTGCAGCTAAGCCCTGGGACAAGAGAGGAAAATAGGAAAGTCACACTCGTTGTTTTGTTCATTAGGTCATGAGAGAGTGGGAAGAGGCAGAACGCCAAGCAAAGAACTTGCCAAAGGCTGACAAGAAAGCTGTTATCCAGGTAAAGGAAAATGCAACCTTACCGGCTGGGGCCCCAATTAAGATGCATAGGGAGCTGGGTGTGATGTAATTTTATAGTCTACTTTATGGAGATTTAATGTTATTTGCTCTTTTTTTTCTCTTGCTGTGTTTGTTTCCTGCTGTTAGTGGCTGCTGGGTGTCTCTGTACTTTGCAGCCAATCCCTGGAACAGCAGTGCAGGACATTGCTCCTGACTGCATGGAGAGGTAGAATTCCACTTGAATTTAGATTTACCTTCAGTGAGAACTGAAAACTCAGTTCCCACAGGCTCCTATCAAAATTTAGGCCATGACAAACTAATACAAACTGCAGGATCTAAGCTCAAAGCAGAGATGGAAAATGTGATCTAAGGAAGGAATTGCCATCCGTTTTGTCTGAAAGAAGCCCTTAGCCAAAAATTATTTTATCCAAAATGTATTATAATTCAAAAATTCTGACAAGCCAGACACTCCTTGAATCCCACTGTCAGGTATTATTCAACACTGCTGGAATGTTTTCAATGCACAACTATAAAAAGGAAGCATTCAGAACTAGATTGGTTTGCACATTAGGTCCCACAGCTTTACTCTCTGTGCATTTTATTCAGTCAATCTTTTCCTTTACTGGAATAAGTTTGGGCTCAATTTTTCTTCCTGGCAGCCAGTTTACAAGAAATTATAGTTACTCCGTTCAGGCTGGACATTTTTTTCTCCCTGTGTAGATTTGCTCATGAAGTTGTGTTGATGGCTCTCAATGGCAGGGGTGTACACTTGCCAAACTTCACCCTCCCCCAGGCACAATTTCTGTGGTGCTGAATCTCTGTCTCGGGGCAAACGAAGGCGGTTGTGCTAGACATGTCAGGAACATTTTTATTAGATTAATAAAATCCTGAATACAGGGCACTGCAGTTCACACTGAAATCAGTAAAAGGTGTGTGCAGTGCAGAATTTCTGGGAGCCAAACTACATTAACAATGGGGAAGGATTTTGGTGCTTTGCAGACAGAGGTGTTCACATATGCTGGTCTATGCTGATGTCTTCTCTGTTTCTGTTGTGATTGGTGTTTTTTTCAGCATTTCCAGGAGAAAGTGGAATCACTGGAACAAGAAGCAGCAAATGAAAGACAGCAGCTTGTGGAGACTCACATGGCACGAGTGGAAGCCATGCTGAATGACCGTCGACGCATTGCTCTGGAGAACTACATCACAGCCCTGCAGACTGTCCCACCCAGGGTGAGTGCGATACCACAAACTTTGCCAGCTGTGTCAAAATCATTGTAGTTGTCCTGGAGGAAATACAGATATGCCCATGTGCAGTCCAGCTTTGGAGCTGGGAGCGTGCTCAGTGTGCAAGAGCTGTGACAGCAGTCAGACAGTTTGCACAAGCTCCCCATGTGCATACCTGTCGATGGATAGATACATACATAAAGATACTTAAGCAAATCACATGGAAGTTATTTGGTTGTCAAAAATTGTAGCTGTTGACAGATCCTGCATGAGGAGGATGAAGTGTCCCTTCAAGTGATGCACATTAGGGTACTTCATCATGACAACATGGAGCTTAAAGATAGGATAGTTATGATTTTTTGTTTTGTTTGTTGAACTGTTGAAGTGTTTGGTGAAGGATCTTGTGAGGATTGTTGAATAGCATGAAGTTAGCACTCTAGAAATTCTAAATTGTCTGCTTTGGATGTGATGGCTATTGGTGGGTGTAAACTTGTACATTCAGATTGCAGATTGAATGGAGTTTAATGACTCTATATCTCTGACACCTGTTTTCAATACCACAATAGCTGGTCAGTGACCTCCACAGGAAGAGAATTTGCAAAAAGACTGGGGGAAAGCAGTACATTGTTTTATATATCTCTGGCATCTTAAACACTTCCTAGATGGAAAAAACATTGTTACACTGCTGAGTCTTTTAGGTTATTTGACCTCACTGGGAGTTATACCAACATGGCTAACATGATTAAATTACATATTTTCAGTAAATTTCCTTCTGAGGAGAAACCTGCATATTTGGTAACCATGGAAAAGTGATCATCGTCTTAGTTCTTTATCATCATCATCATTATTGAACTTTTTTCTCCATCCTGTGGTGCAAAACTCTCTTGCTTTTACTGTGTATGCCAAGTAAAAGTTAAAATCCTTTACTTAGATAAAAGTGTCATGGGGTAACTTCAGGATAGTTATGTGAAGAGTTTCTGTGTATTTTGCAATATAGTAATTCGTGGAAAATGAAGTTAGTCTGTGTTAAATTGGTAGAGGATGTTATTTGGCCTGAGTGTGACTTGCATGTTATGACCTCTGACCACAGTGAGGGTAGTGAGAGGCTTGAACTCATTAGGAGACAGGTTAGCAAGTTATAGGTTGGGATGCAGCTTCTTTTAGGAAACTCGAGTCTGTGGCTCAGAACTGAGGTGAGGTGAGTACATGGACTGGCTGCAGGTCATGTTTGCTGTCTTGCGGTGTGCGTTTGGGTAGTGCACCAAAGATAGGGTTTCACATTTGGCTTTGGAGCCAAGCTTTCCTGCTTTGAAGTTGAGCCTTGTACAAATGTAATCCTGTCTGAAAAGTACCCCAGTAAAATGATTTGCTTTTGAGCTGTGTGTATATCAGGCTGGCAGCTTGGTTCTGCAGGTATCTGCGGTTGTGGAAGGGTATGAGGAGGACCACACACAACAGCAGAAAGGTCTCTATAGCTGCCAAAATGTGGAATGCAGAAGATACAAAGTGAACTTCAGCTGCAGAACTCTAAGGGGCAAAAATGTTAACAGTGACTTTGGGACCAGAAAAACTTGCATTTTGTGCTTGTGTTGCTTATAGTCAGCTCCCAGGACATTTAAATTACTGATACATTTCCTGTGTCAGGGGGAGAGCACCAGACCTGAAAGGTGACATGAGTCCAGTAAAAGTAAGTTTTGAAGGTACTGCTTAAAAGACTGGAGTGCATCCTCTGTTGAGTATATATCCTATATATGTCCTACAATAGCCAATAATTCTGAAAGGAGCAGGCAGCAAGCATGGAGGTAACATCAGCTGAAGGTGCTACCAGACAGGGACTCATCTCAAAATAACAGGGGTGAACAGTTTAAAAAATAATGTCTTTAAACAAGTCCTTGGTCAGTCTTGTAGATGGTCTTGTCCTTGCCTTAGCATTTTTTGGTTGTATGCTCTATAGCTGATGACAGTTGAGGTGTTGAACTGTTGGTCAAGTGTGTGCCAAAGCACTTGAAAACACTGACCTTGAATTCAGCAGGAGGATTTGTCTGATTGTATTAAGAAAGAGGGTGAAACCTGGGGAGTGATTGATGATAGCTGAACAACCTAATGAGTTAATCCTGTCCACTAACTGCTTCGCAGTATGTGGAGCCGGAAATCTAAATACACTGTGAATCCAAACTTTGGGTGTCTAGCCAAAGAGAAAATGGGATTAATGGAAAATTCAGCTCTCATACCCTAGCTGTATTTTGCTCTGGCATTTCCCTAGTAAAGTAAAAGTGCGTTTGATGCAGTTGTGTTATCTTTGGGAGAGTAATTCATAACCTTCCTGATAACTTTTAAAGTATTATTAGAAAAGGGGTGGGAGTGGTGGGGTTCTGGAGTTCTCAAACTATTTTTAAGAACCCCCTTCACAGTCTGCTTCAAGTCAAATGGTTTGCTATTAGTATGTTTACGGCAAAAATAGATTCTAAATATTTTAAGTGATGGAGTCTCTTTCTCTAAAGTTGTGAGGAAGAATTTGGATTTAAATTTTAAAAAATGAATTAGACTTTTTAATTGAAGTGCTGCATGCAGTTAGGAGGGTTAAAAAAGTCTGGGACTCCTTTGTGAATAGCTTCTGTATCGGATCAAAAACTGTAACTGCAGGTTTTTTTCATGTGTTACACAGATGATTGCCTAGGGCCAGTGTCAGAGGTGTGTGCCTCTGAGTACCACTAAGGGCAGCAAGGGAGAGAGGGAGCACAGAGAGATGAAATTGCATAGTTTCAGGTTCTACAAGAAAATAAATTCAAGCAAAACCAAATATTTGTACTCTTGTTCTGTTCTCAGAAGCACTGTCATGCAGGCTGCCCAGAAACTCAAAATTTGATCCTCATTCTTGATTCCTGATGCAGCTTAGCTCTGCTGCTGTAGTTCACTGCCTTTGGGGTGCAGCTGTTCAGTATCCAGTGTTAAAATACTGTATTGTTTCATCCTGCTTGATGGGCTTACTACAGGGGAGGAGGATTAGTATCAGCTGGAAGCAATATGCCTCTAGTTTTTAAAACAGTTGGAAGTTTTCCCCTTCATTTTGTATGTTAAATAGGGGAATTCAAATCCGTCATTCTCTGTGAGCAGATTAATTCTGTAATGTGCTTGTATTCCCTCTTTCAAGAGCATGTCAAATTTTTGTGGATTATGTCTCCCTTTTTAATCTTTGTTGGTAAGAGAGGCGCATTATCCATGGGAAGCTGGTGATGGGTGACAAAGACAAGCAGAAAAAAAATTGATGAAATAAAGTGTTTCAGGAGAGGGAAACATACAGGAAAACTTTGAAAGGTAATTAATTAACCTCTTTACTTTGTGCATAGATTAAAGTTAGCATGTAATCCTTAAAATCAGTTTAAAATGCTTCTCTTCTTATTCAGCACTATTTTACTGAAATGTAAATTCTTGCTGAGAAGAGCAGGATCATTAAGATCAACCCTAGCATGTACATTAATCCATCTGGCTTTTTTTCCCATGTTTTCTTCAGAATTTACTCTGTTACCTTTTATGCTTAGGAGTGTAGTGTCTGTTCACAGAGAGAGCACAGCACGGGTTGAAACTAGTCAGGTTTGGCTATTTGGACAGGGAAGAGGAATCTGCAGGGGGGTCCATGCTCAATGCCTCAGTGTTTGGGAAGCTTAAAGCATTTCCTGAGTCTAAGCAGGTTGCTGTGGAAATATGCAGTTGGAAGCAAGCCAAAATGTTGCTGCTGAATTGGTGATAAAATCCTCCTCTGCAGCAGGAAACAACAGTCCAGCTCTAATACTCCACCCTTAAACTCTGCTCCTCCAAACCCATAAACTTCCAGCTGTGGAATTCTTCACATATAGTTAATTTTGAAGGCTTTTTGTGAAATAGTATGGATTTCAGCTCTGTTTTTATACAAAGTCGGATTTCAGGAAATGTGATCACCTAATTCCATTTTCCAGTGCCTTCTGAAGCTCTTGTGTGAATAAATCCAGAGTGTCTTGTTTTAAACCCTGGCAGGTTCATTATATCTAGAATTAAGAGTTTTAAAATAGTGAGCAGAACCAAAATTTGTCTTAATTTGTCGAAGTTCAGTAAGTTGAAATACTTAAAAACAAATAATGAGATTGAGTCAAATAGTTTTCATTTTATTTGGCCCCTGGAGGTGTCCTTGAGAGGGGAGGCAAATGTAAGTCTTGGGCACCATTATAGCCATGTGATTTTGATGTGTGAGATAACACATTTTGTTACAAATTAGCAGAAATTATGAAGGCATCTTTAACTCCACAGGACAGGTATCTGTATGGGGATTTATTTGTCTTGCCCGTGAGTAAGTGTTGCATTCATCCTGTCCAACTTTTCTTGAATGTTTCTAAAATGAGCTACTTCTCCTTGATGAAACATGACCTGCAAGTTAATAATGAAGCAAGTGAAATATGTACTGAATATGGTACACAAGGTATTCAGAACAGTGAATGAAAAGAAGCAATTGTTGCACATTCCAAGAGTAGTAATTGGAAGGGACTGATGATTGATTTTTCTCTAAAGGCAAGATTAGATAGCACAACACAGCATTGTGAAAGTTTCCTCTCTGATTTAGAGTGAATTTTGATCAAAATGACAAGCCAGCTCAGAATTTCCCATGAAGTTCCATGGCACAAAGCCAGGAAGTTGTATTTTCAACACACTGACGTGCTTTATTACGGTTTTTATGTGGTTTCTCTGTAGTAAGTATTTTGGATTTCCACAAAGAGATTTTTTTTTTCATGAGGATAGATTTTAGCCATGCAAACTACACTTGATATTTCCATTTTCCAAGCCCAGTGAAACTGCACTGTTTCATCACTCCCTTAAAATCTGAAGTAGCAGATTAGGATCAGTATAGAGATCATGGTGGGGGGACATCTGCATGTTTATATGTATTTATGTGTGTGTGTGTTTATATATAACTTGCTAGAAACTGGATTGTGGGCATTTTAGATCTCATATGCAAGACCACAGAAAGAATCATCTTCTAAATAAGAGACAAGGCATATTCTCTACAGCTGTAGGTAGAACATTAGTTCTTAATGGCACATTGTCACCCTAGGTAGCCTATGTAGCCCACATACATTGTCTGTGAACCTGTCTACTTTGTACCAAATGTATTGAATGCATGCAAGTCCCCATGTACTCAGGAAAGCTATATAAAATAGTACTTTGACAACATTCTCCAGAATAAACAGGATTTTAAACTAATAGCTATAAAATACCTGAAGACATGAGCACATCTGTTGGACGGTCACAGTAGCTTGTAAGAAGGAGTACAATCAATCTGTACTCAGTTGTAGATAAAAACAGTTTTTTGAATCTGCGGGAAGGGGGAGCTTTGGAATGAGTTTGATGGGAGCAAACGATGTTAGAGTATGTGCTTAAAATAGCTGGTAGGTTCACATCTTATTAGGTGTGTCTTTTTTGCTGCGTTTGCCTGAACAGTGAGTGCGTGCCATGGGACTGTGGATTTAAGCTTCTTACCAGCCAGTCCAGAGTTTTGGAGTACACAGTAGCCATATTATTCCTAACTAATGAGCATAGTTAATGAAATAAAATGTATTCAGAATTTGGTGCTGGATCCTGTTGCCTAGGAAGTCACTAGCCATTCTTGTCACTGCCTAAATGACAGTCACCAATGTCATCAGTAGTATCCTGGTTGCCTTCAGAGGAAGACCAAAACAAAAAAAAAAAAGGAAACAAGCCAACAAAACAGGTATAGATCACTGAAAATAGTGGAATTATTTCATGAGGCTTAGGTAGCCACTGGTGGCTGATCCAAGTTATTCTGTGAGATGTTTTTTACTAAGACAGTTACAGACATAAACATGCACAGTTTTCCCTGGCAAAACACATAGCAGAATTTCAAGTGTTAGACCCAGAATTTTTTAAAGAACTTTGGTGGTTGGTACATTATTTAAGAAGAGCAAGAGGTGCCAAGCTGGCCCAATATGTGTCAGCCACTTGTTTTTCTGTCATAGACATGTCAGAGCTGAGGCCTTGGAAACTTAATTTAGCTGATAATAGAACCACTTTGATTTATAATTTAGTCTGAAGATTCCTGCCTAGGGTCGAAGTAATAGACAGCTGTGGATATAATGGCATCAGACACAGGGTCTGGGTGCATCTCCTCAGCCTGTGGTGCCTTTCCCTATCTCTGTGCTTGACCTAGACCATTTCTTGTGGCCCCTCTAGTCTACCATCACAGGAGTTCATATCACTACTTCGTCTATTAGATTTGGGTGTGAATCCTGCTGAAAGTGTTACCAAAAATCAGGAAAAATAAAAACTCCTTAACACTAGCGTAGCATTAAGAAGCAAGCATTCTTTATTCAGCCAGATGCATGAGGGGATATCTCCTCCTAAATTGTGCATGCTGAGTACTGTTTTGATACTATATTTTACATACATATTCATAGGTTTTCCTAGAAGAAACATATATGTGATAGTGATTTCCTCGAAATGTCGTAACTGGGCTTGTTGCTTTCCAGTTCTTCTTCCTACGGAATAAGCATTTTGCAATTCCGTAGGCCAGTGGTTTTTGAAGAATGAGCATTGTATTAACCCACCAGTTGCAAACAATTTTTAATCTGGCAACGGAAGTACTTCTGCAAAAAGTGGCTGTATGTGTGGGGCTTTTAAGTAGAATCAGTTCACTCAATAATGACATTTAAAAGAAAATGGGTATGAAGTACAATGCAGAGGGTGGGACTTGAGGTGAACTGCTTTTGCTGATGCAGAAATTTGTCAAAACTCTGCAAGAAGTAAGTCTACTGCTTTCTGCATCAAGAAGAAAATTATCAATTAATTTTTTAAGTTTGTTTTTTCAGTCTAAGTTATATTCAACTGTAGAACATGGTCCTCATTTATGGTGGGTGCCACACTGCGGTATGCAAAGCCCAGTGAAGAGCTGTCATTGTTCATCACCAAATCTAGCAGTTTTGCCTCCAGCCACAGCCCTGAAACCATGAGGCAGAAGCGCTGCAAAGTAGTTGGGCAAGTTGGAGGTCTGACCTGATCCAGTGTAGCTGGGACTTCCAGAAGGGACGAAGAGCTGGTTTAGTTCATGTCAGATGTTCAAGAGATACCACCACCTTTTGGGGATTTTTGATCCATGTGGAAATGACCTACTATATTACCGTAAGAGCTGGGGCAGGGCATGTTTCCTAAAGGTCACAAAAAAGACATTTTTGGCAATAAAAAGTCTATGTGGTAAGTCTTCTAATCAATTTCAACTTCTACATCACGGGATCTTGGGTACATATGTATCTCAGGTCTCAGCATTCCATTCAGGGAATCCTGTTCTTTCCATAGATGCCTACATACACCCTGGGAGCTTGCGTGTAGTGCAATAATGCCCTGCTGACCAGGAAAGCCTTGTGTGCCTGTGCCAGGTGATTCAGTGCTTCACAAGGACATCTTAGCTCTGGATCACCTGTTGTTGAAGCAATGTCACAAGCTTTTAGGCCATGTGAGATCACCAGCAGGGCTGAAGCATGCATATGGATGGTTTTAAAACCAAAACACTGAAACTCCCTAGGATTGTATTCCTACACACAGTGAGTTTCTAGTGGATTTTTGGGGTGTTTTTCCTGCTTGAGAAAAAGCAGTCTCTGCCCCTCTAAGGAAACACCTTGCATTAAATATTCTTTAATTGTCCTAAACTTGAATTATGGATTTCTGCTGCATCACAGGAAGATTTCTTGGTCAGACATGCTGGAGGAACACATTTCCATTTCTCCTTTATAGTGATATGTTTGGGACATTTGTCAGTGTTAGAAAAGGCACTGAAAGTGGACTGCCAATGTACCCAAGTGACTACTACTGCTGTCAGTGGTATTTGTTAGGTATTTTCCATATTGTTGTCTTATTAACAAGTCTACTTGTAAAGTCTCATTCACACATTCCAGTGAATACACACACGCTATGGGAAAACAAAAGTTATTCCCTTCTGGTTTTAGACACGATACTTAACATGGAATATCTCTTAAAAAAAAAAAATTAAAATGAAACCTTTTCTGTCTAGTCTACCCTAGTCTGTTACCTTGATGTGTCTTGGGGGCAAGAAAAGTTGAATTATCAGGAAAGGTAGCTAAATTTTCTGTCTTCAAAATTTTCTTGTTGTTAAACTTTCTGGTCTCCTAGCATTCATTTCGATAAAGCTTTACAGTTGACATTTCAGTTGTTTCACTGTTACCACAAAGTTGTGAGGATTACTCACTTTCTAGTATTTGTCCACAGTTTCTTGCAATTCATCTGAGAGTATTTGGCTTTGGGGACTTGGAGTTATTTTCCTCATAAATGAATTTTCAGCAATGGGGACACTAAGTTTAATTCTTTGGCAGGAAAAGGCTTCACATTTCTCTGTTTCTGTCTGACATATATTCTCCAAATAACCTTCGGTTTACTTTCCTCAGACATTTTTGAATCAGTTCCTTCTCTTATACTGAAGAGATTCTGAAATCTTTGGACTCCATATCTTAGTATTCATCTCTCGTGTAAATGTTAAATCAGTTTAGGCTCTATATTTGTCCATGAATCTAAGCCTTCTTAAAACTTCACCTTCACCCACAGTTCTTTCTGCTTTGGAAAGCTGTGCACAGAGCTTCTGACACTTATTTTATCACTTCCACACCTTCTTCCCTGTGTCACTGTCAGTGCCTAGACAAGCTGCTCATTCTTTAATCTGCTGCACAGTAAGGTCACCTTTCTATTCCTTCTCACTGCTCAGCAGCTTCAGGTAGGATGCACAAGCACAGCTCCACAAGCGAGAATGGAGGGAAGGCAAGTGCATTTCCAGTATCCATCATCATCTCAGAGTTAAAAATGGCTATCTTAGCTGGATGCTGGAGAACACTTCCTGTTTTGGCAGTGTATTATTGTGCAGAGCAGGAAAGTACACAAGAATACATGTCTTAGCCTTCAGTGCTCTGCCATCACTATGTATATTTTCAAGTTCCCTTCAGCTGCTGATCTTTTCTTTGTATTCAATTACGTGTCTGAAGGTGCATATCTAATAGGTTTTACTAATTAAAATTACTTGCAATAGACTTAATATTTTTACAAAATCTGGCACCTAAGCTGAGAAACTGCAGAAGACTGGGCACATGTCTCTTTTTTCTTACGGGTTTTTAGTCAGTTACATGTTCTGCATGTGTATGTTCTGTATCTCAGCTCAGTGGTTCTTTTCCTCTTTGTTTTCTCCTCTGGTCGAGTGGCAATAGTGGCAGGGCAGGAATATTGTGAATTTTTTTTTTCCTTAAGTTTTGCAGTCAAGTCTGGGGATTGATTATTCATAGGAATATAGAAAATCTGAACACTCTCCTCAGGAGCATTACCTACTGCCTACAGCTACTATTTAATGGTGCATCCTGATGGTGTTCAGTTGAGTGGATGTTCCTT
Source organism: Corvus moneduloides (assembly GCF_009650955.1). Classification (NCBI taxonomy): domain Eukaryota; kingdom Metazoa; phylum Chordata; class Aves; order Passeriformes; family Corvidae; genus Corvus; species Corvus moneduloides. The sequence goes on along the minus strand of NC_045477.1, from coordinate 15,908,725 downwards.
ATAGAAGTCAGACCTGCCTTCAGAAGATAGCACCAATGGCTTTTGGCTTGGGACACATCTCCAGCTCAAGAAATGATAACATGTGCCATTCTCAACTGATGGTTTTTTCTTCTTTTTCTTCCCTGTAGCCTCGTCACGTATTCAACATGCTGAAGAAGTATGTGCGTGCTGAACAGAAAGACAGACAGCACACTCTCAAACACTTTGAACACGTCCGCATGGTAGACCCAAAGAAAGCTGCCCAAATCAGATCTCAGGTAATCCCCACTGATGGTTAGTGAGGTTGTCTTAGTTCATAACTATTGTGAAATTTCTGTCAACCTATTTTTTAAAAAATACTGAACTGTCTGTGGACAGCTTTAAATGCAATCAAAAATAATCTGCTTTCCATCAGAAGATTTAAGCAAAGTGATATAGTAGTGTGGGTATGATTTTTCTTCTGAGAACTAAAAACAGGTTTTCTATCTGTCTGGACAGTGAGTCAGTCATGGACAAGTCCTGAGGAGCCTTCCAGATCATTAATGCTGAGAGTCTTTGTTAGTGCTTTGGTAAATAATACCTCTGGGAAAACATCAGTATTAGATTGAACAACAACACATGGTTGTGCTTCCCTCAGCTGGCAGAACCAGAAGAGATGTAGCCATCTGACTGCAACCAACCTTTCTGTAGTCATTGCAGAGGCACTTGTCTATAAATGTGATTAGTGTGATGCGCTTGAGTTTAATATGTTCTTTTAAAATAGTGTAGTTCATGGCATTTAACTGCTGAATGTTACTATAGTCCTCAATGCATACGTTTTGGACCAGCTTTTATCTTGCCTTCATAAATCATAGAGGGTAAGAAAGCAAAAAGAAAACACCCAAGATTGAAGATGTAGCTGGCTTTCAAAACAGCAATTAAAATTGGAGTCACAATGGATAGACTGTAAAAACAGTGTACTGGAATCTGTGGAGTCTGCTGCTGTTCCCTCTATAGGATTCAATGGCAGGCACTGTTCCAGCCACAGTTTTTGAATTGACTGACATCACTAAAAGAAAAATCAAAACCATGTACCTCCCTGGATGGCAGATTAGATTTTCAAACACCTGTTTCTGCCAAATGTGTACATTGAGATCATGCTGTCTTGAAATTGCTGGAGTGAGAAATGCACTCTTCTAAGTCTTCTGCAGTGACTGTTGTCTTTGCCTTGCCTTAAGCAGCTAACATGACTTTTTTTTTTCCAAGTCACTGATTATTTAATAACAAAAATCAGTGGAATTTTGCAGAGTGCAGGTTGTGTAGCAGCACTGTGAAGAATAGAAACAAACATATAAATACAAGAAGTGCAGTGTATTACCTAACGTGGCATTGTAGGAATGAGTATTGATACAGGATCTTTGCATCTTGAATTGGTCAGAAGGTTGGGGAAACGTAGCCTGGAAGTTCTGTTTGTGAAATGTTTTTCAGTGGTAAATGGAAAACAAAATATTTTGTCCAAAAGCATAAATATTTTATTTGGATTTGAAGAAATCATGGTGGTGTTTCATTAAGATTGCTGTCTGCAAGTCATTTTACTTGTTAGGCCTAATTATCCTGTCAGTCTTCTAAGTCTTTCAAGATGCAGCTCAATTTCTCCTTCTACTGAAGAAAGGTGATTCTTGTGAAGAGTACCCTGGGGGAGCACAGGTCATGTGATGTCATAACTCAACCCATAACAATGTGCAGGCACTTGAGGCAAAAGAGCTGTAATCATATGAGAGGATGCAGTAATGCTTCTGGGTGGAAATATTTTTTTTGCAGCTGAAAATATTGGCAAATATTTTACAAACCTGTTTTTTTTTTCTTCTTCTTTGGAGAGCTGTTTCTTTTTGCAGTATTTGGATTAGAAAATAAATGAATCAATAAATAAATAAATAAAACCAAACACCTGAAACATTCTGATGCAGTAATCACTGTGCCTCATTTGGTTTACGTGTTATGTGAAAAACTTATGAGTATGGGCAAATGTAAATGTTGCTGAAAGAAGAATGAGGCTGTGGATTTTTGCCACAGTAGCTGCTTGTGTGCATGTTCTGCCCCCCAGCAAATGTAAACCCCTACTTTAAATTACTGCATTTCCATAGGATTTCAGGTGGTTGCTATGGAAGAGCATCTAGAACGCTATTTTTGTAGCAGCTGTAGGAGAGAGGTGAATTTTGTGATGGGTTTGATAATTTTGGTACATAGAGCATTCTGAAATCTTACACCTGCACAAGTGAAAACTGTCTTGCTTCCTATAACCTATAAAATTTGTGATAATGTCAAATTATCCATAGTATTCCTTCCTAAAAAATACTTTTGTTTCCGTAGGTTATGACACATCTCCGTGTGATATATGAACGCATGAACCAGTCTCTCTCCTTCCTCTATAATGTACCTGCTGTGGCAGAGGAGATCCAGGATGAAGTTGGTATGCAAACTACTAATTAAGAAAAAGACATATATTTCTGTGATGAGAAATTATCACCAAAAGCAAAAATACATCATCTTACTTTTCCTACTGATACACTACCTCAGCTGAAAAATAGAAGAGTAAACCTGCCAATGTTCTTAAATTTTGAATTAACTTATAATGAACCCTTGGAAGACAAATCCTGTATAACCCATGCAGTGGTATCACCATATTGTTGTCTTCCCTGAAATATGTTAATTGACATTTGGAGTCTTCCATGCTATAGGGATGCAGCAATTGACAATGAGATTTAGCAAATCCTGTCCTTTGGATATTTAATTTACATGGTAAGTATTTACATGATATAGACAGTTTGGAAATCCCTCAGCTAAAAAATTGGCTGCAGAACCAGGCATGTGAGAAAAGTGTCGGTATCAACTTGGCAGTATCCTAGTGGTCACACACTTAGTTCTTGGTTAGTTATCAAATTGATATCTCTGCTCCTCCCATTTTTTCCAGCATACAAGCTGGACTGTGGATGAATCAGGTAGCAACAGTCTCATGTTTGCCTCTTTCCTGAGAGCTGTAATGGCAGATAGCTGTGAGGGAGACTGGCCTTTCCTTCCATCGAGATTCCTGCGCTTGGCTATGGCATTGCGGCAGCACAGAGATCTCCAGCACAGCACTCAGACTCTGCTGTGTGCTGCTATTCCAGCAAGGCAACTGCACTCAGTTTTGGACATCAGGTTGCTAACGTGTGTCTTCAGGAAAAGTAACACATGGTTAAATGTAAAGGCCAGAGATGGGACAGTTGTTTTTGGAGCAGCTTTTTTCAAAAGTTGTAATACTCTGCCAAATGGCAGTTAATGCATTAGTTTCACTAATACAATACTAACCAGCTAAATAAGCCACTGATTTCTTCAAAACACAAGGGAGGGATGCATGCCACTGCAATAAGGATTAGGATGCATTTAGGACACAAGAGGGCATGGACAAGGAGTAGTGGTGGATTCATTTGCCCGAAGTATAAGTTACAATGGAGATGTGCTTCTGCTTGAGACGGCTGGAGATGAGATCAAGAAATTGTGGAAGGGATTGGGAGGCAGCCAGAAAATAACTGGTTAGTAATTGTCCTTAACCATGTGTTTCAATGCTCCACAATTATAAGCACAATCAACAGTCTCAGTCTGTGGGTGTAGAGTCATTCAGGGAGGAACAACATCTTATTGATAATTTGAAAGCATATAATTTCTGTAGAAAGATGTCAATACTGTCAGGTCTTTGAGATGCTCAGTTATTTTTTTTTATGCGCTGCTATCATTCTCTTGGGGTTTTTGCATAAAATTTAAATTTCTTCTCTTCTTGGTAATGTTAATGCTTGTTGCTGAGGACATTCTTGTAAATTTGTTCTCCTTTCTAAGTATTAAAATGGAACAAGAATTTCAGAATCATTTTTGATGTGACATGAGACCAAAAGTCTATTAACTGCTGAGTGGTTTACAAGAATCTGACTCCTAATCTCAAATGTAGTAGTAATTTTTAGGGGGCAAAAAGAGACTAAAATTGGTCATGTATTATTTCCTAGTAAGTTGAGAGCAGCTAAGAAATCACAAAGAAAATGTCTGTCACAGTCTCTTGAGTCGTTTTTCCTTACCTTGATTTTTTTTTTTTTTTTTTGTGGTTTAGGTTGTGCTAAAAACTATTCAAAGCATTGCAAAGTTTAAAGCAATTTAAACTAAGTTCTCATAACTGGGAGTTACTAAGCAGCACAAATTAAAGTACTATCTTTTCTGGGTAAAATATCAGATCTAGATAAAATAGTTTTCCATAATGAAATGTCTTTCAGTATCAACATGCTTCTTGTTGCTAATATTGTCTCTATACTTTGTTTTACATGTTGGTTTTAATGAAAGTTTGTGGAGGTCATTCCCATCTGTTCAAGGAGACAGTATGCTTCTAGCTTTGAGCACTGATCAGCCTGTTTCAAATTCTGTTCTGAAATTACTGGATTTCTTAGTCTCTGTACTCTTCTTAAACCCATGGAAAAGGCCATTATTACAACTACAGAATCTGTGGAGAAGTAAACTTCTAATAAAACTTCACTTTGTAGTATTCCCAAGAAGTACTACAACACTCATTAAAAAGACAAATCTTTCATTAAATACCTTTTGTTGCAACCATTGACTTAGAAATTCTGAGTCAGTAGAAAATTTGAAAAATAAACAAGCTAAGAACATCTCACACACAGAATGTCTGAATAATATATTACATATAAGGAGATATGTTTGAAAATAGTTTTAGTTCATTTTCTTTGTTCATTATAGTTTTAGCTTCTAGTTCCACTCTGCTGCAGAGTTCTTAATGTACAGTTTTTACCTTGAGGAATGGATAATCTTTGCTTTAGACAACAGAGCTCTGACAAAGGTAGTTTTTTCCCAAAATCGAACAAGTAGCTCTATGAGCAGCAATATAAACGAGATCTAGATTGCTGTGAATTTGTACCATGGGTTTAATTCTTCTTATGTCTAATATTGTGCTGGTTTTCACTCAATTTTTCTCATTGCTAGAAATACTACGACCTATTTTTTCACAGTTGATCAGATAAATCAGTCTAGCATTTGGACATTTGAAGTTTCCTTAAAATGCAGACTTTTGTTGGAAGTTCCTGCCTTAAAAGGCAGGCTTACAGCCATTGTTTTAGTGTGCGGAATCCAAAAATAAAAATCCAGTTTCTATGCTTAAAACGGGCTTTTATGCCTTTTAAGAGCAGCCTTTTCTTGTTATTTTCATAAGTCCAGCAAAGATGGTGTCAGGAATTTAGGGTAAAATTGAAAAGAGTTCTAGTCCTTACCTGCAGATATCCATCACCAGCTGATGTCCACTGGCTTTAACAATGGGTGTCACAGGAGCATATAGATAGTTAGAAGACTCACAGCGCTCCAGAGGGTAGAAAACAGCACTTAATTTAAGTGAGGGCTTTCTTCCTAAGCATTTGACTAATTCGTGATGTGCAAATGCCCCATTAGGGTTTCAGGCATCGTAATGTAGCAGCAAATTCCAGATGTGTGAGGAAGGATATTGCTGGCTGTCTCTTGTTCATGTTGGGGCAGGGGAAAAAGAGCCAGTCTGAGAGCTTCAGAAAGAGGTCACCTGACCATGGCTGTTCTGACAAAGCTTGGAAAGAATAAGCAGGTCATTTGGGTAGGAGACTCTTTGGCATTCTGTCTGCAAATGATTTATCAAGGGGCCGTGATGCAAATGTGCTAAAAACCAGGTCACTCTTGGCAATTGATGCAGTTCTTGGCGATTAATGGAGTTTCTTATGAGCAGGAGTATGCCCCATGAATAGGAGAGTGGCACAAAAAAAAATCTGAGAAGATAATTTGCCCTCCTAGGTATTTGTACTCACCTTTTCCCTCTGAAAAATCTCATATACTATTTAATATGTATGGAAACCCAGAAAAAGCAATAGCAGACTTTAGGAGAAATCAGCAGTTCCTTTGAGCACATCCTGCTTTAAATCCTTATTTGATTAGATTGCTTATCCATGTATGTAAAAGGCAATTTATTGCAGATAGTGGCACAGCAGGCACAGCTTCTGAATCAGAAACTATGTCAGAGGTTTGTGGATCAGTCACATGGGCAGGCAGTGATCTGAATTTTTAATTCTGTCTTTGCTACTTGTTTCCAAACCGATGTTCTCAGCTTCAGCTTTTCTAGCCCACCACTGAGGAAATATAAAGCATTGTAGTAATACCACAGCAGTATTGTACCTAAGCTCAGAAGCATTCAGTTATGAGCAATAAGTAAAAGAATATTATTTCATCTGACCCCTGACAAACAAAATCAAACTATTGTTATGTTATTACTCAGTTCCACTCTGCCTGTCCTGTTCTTCTGCAGCATGTTCCGGATGCCACACCCACATTACGTGCCTAGAAGAGAAGGCAAACCCAGGCTGACCCCAGATCAGTGCCTGCTTTCACATATATGTAGTGTGCTGTGGGTCATGTGCTATTTTAAGCATTTGTGTGCTCCAGCTTAGCATGACAAAATTTGAAACAAGAGACATTTGCCTCTCGACATTTGCCTTGCAACTTCCTTTGAAGATTTTTTTAAGTGTTTTTAGAAACAGGACAAGCTGCAGACTTAAGATGTCTGACAACTTCCTTTCTTTTAACACTTCCTCTTTAATCATCAGACCCAATACCTGTCTTGAGGGCAAAGTTAGCGCTACCTCAGCTGGTTCTGGTCTTTCAGCATTTATTAAACTAAATTTTGATTCCTTGTTTATAGCTTGTAATTTTGACCTGTAGTCAATCCACAGCCTTGCTGCATTTCTTGCCATGAGTTGAATTAGGATGCTGTTCCAAATAATTCTGTGGTATCCTTCTTAAGAGGTTTAAGGGCATTAGTTTCTTGCCGCGGGCTGACAGTTGAAAACCGCAACCAGGGTGGCTTGGGGACTGATACTGCAAAACCAAAACATGCTCCTGAAGGCTTTGCAAAAGGAAATTCTATGTCTTGTCTTGTTTGGTGCCATTTGTTTTGTGATTGTTTTCTTCATCCTCTCCCTTAAAATGCTATGTTTTGAATACATAATTAGTAATGTCTTTCAGACTGCAATGGGACTTCTCAGTATCTTGTTTTTCTGTAACTCTTCCTTGTCCTTCTGTCTTAAAATTACCTGATGGGAAGAATTCCACCTTCAAAAATGTTTAATATTTTGAAGCAATACTTAGGATTTCTGAACCTTTATTTGAAGTTGGGTTGCCATATCAAGGTATCAGAATAATAAAGGGAAGTTGACATACATTGACTGATGATTAAAGAGAAAAACAACACTTGGAAAAAAAAAAAAAAGCTCAAGAGTGTGTATGCATATGTATATGAATTAGTCAAATGCTTTAAAAAAAAAGTCCTTGGGCGGAAAAGGTCTTAATTGCTCATCAGGCACTCCACCTGGGCCATATGTCAATATTTAAGCATACAAAATCTATCTCAATGTTGCTGTGGAAAGTTTAACACAGAATTCATTTGCTTTTGTGGAAGAACTCTTCTGGTTTTAACCACTGATGCAGCAATATAGAATCCTAACAAGTCATCTTTTCAACTGAATGCCATAGGCCTCCAAGGGAGAATATTAAAGGTGTATAACCACCTCACAGAAAATTCAAAATTTTCTTTGAAAAGCTAAGTTTACTGGATACACATAAATATGTCAAATCAATTATGGGGAGAAAGCACAGGCACAGTTAGTGCTAGAAGTCACTTCAGGGTACCTGTGCAAATACACATTCTCTGAAGGCTGCTTTTGACTGCTTGTTCCAGTTGCATTATATGTATCGGCACAATGGGCAGAGCAGAAGGGCAGGAACATGGGCTTGTATGATACAGCACAGACACACCAAACAGGCTCTTTAAAACTAGACAACAGGTTTTACAGAACCTTTGGTAAGACCTACATACAACTGTCCTACTTCCAGAAACTCTGTTTAGTTTACTGAGAAATTTCTGTGTGGTGTAGATATCCAACAAATCTCAAGAGAAGACTTGCTGTCACAGAAAAATGTGCTGGTTTTAAAGAGATGAGGGTGGAAATTCAATACTTCTGCTTTGGCAAAGATGATGCTTCTTTGCATCCAGAACTGAACACTCGCCTACACAGTACTAGTCAAGTGCCTGGGGCAATTTAGAAATGACAATTCCATTGATCTCCAGCATGGCAGAAAGTATAAAACTGAAGAGGAATTGTCCAGCTTTCCTCAGATATGGGTTTTTGCTAGTACTGCAACTGCTCACTCTATTTACATTGTCTGGATGACGCACATTCATCAACTGGTGCAAAACCCAACTGCCTTGAGGATGAGCACCATCATTCCTTATCTTTCTCTATGCCAGTTCGCTGAACATGGTCTGTCGCAGTGCAGATAAACCCTGGAGTGCTAATTCATTCACCTCAACAACACTCTTTTACTTTACCAGAAAAAAAATTAAGGCATTATAAGGACTCTGATGCATGCCATTATAGCATCAATCAGATGCTACCAGTATTTTTGCCTCTAGTTTTAGAGAAAGTCTAGAACTGGTTCTTATTAAGCAGCCTAGAACTGCCACCTCCACAAACAAAAAGCAATTTTAAGAATTTTCTAGTCTAACGCACTCAAATTGAGTTACAAGGTAATTACTGTTCTTACTTGGTATGAACTACACCATTCTGAATGATCCCATTACAATACCCTTGGAAACCTTTAAACGAGCTTTTGACTGGGAAAAGGATAAATGGCTTCAGGTGGCTTTGGACTGGGGTGGCTTTTTCATCAGGGAAAGATATGGGACATCTTGTTTTCCAGTTCAGAAATTTAATCAGAATAAAAAGTTAATTAAAGTGACTAAGTTTATTAAAGAGAATATTTTCCTCTGGTTTGAATAATGCTGTTCTGTTTCACTTGCAACTCTAAAAAATCTGGTCTCATGATCTAGGTGTTAGAACTGAAAACTGATAATAATCGTGGACCTGTAATTTATAAACAAAGTATATTTTAAATTTTATGAGCATCTGCTATTTCAGTGAGTATTTAAATTTTTTCACTCTAAATAATTCATCTATTTGCAGGAGAGGTTTAAAGGTGTTGCCTTGATTTTCTTCAGGAGCTGATGGTGAGAGTACTCTGCCCTTCATTAATAGATCCTTCTTGAAGACCTTATTCCGTGTCTTTTGCATTACTGTAGCCTGAAGTATTTTTTCATAGGCAGTTCTCTTTTAATAGCAAGTTGCTATCCACAGTACAGATCCCACAGGAAGTTCATGATCATGAGACCACTCTGGGCAACAGGCTGAGGTTGAGACAGTGTCCACTTAACAACTCCTTTTGATTCCCCTCTGGAAGAGTCTAGAGCCTACTTGTGCACAATGGAAAAAAAGCATTAAACTTTGAATAATTGTCCAATTATTGGTTGTAGTCTTTCCTATTTTTTCTTATTTGATTGGATACACATGGAAATATAGATTTGATCAGGATTTTCTTCTAAATCACCAGTCAGTTTCTGGTGTCAAGACAATAGACTGGGAAATTCTGTCTTGGAGAGTCTTGTTTTTGCTAGTAGTAGGTTTATAATTGTATGAAAATGTTGTAATTTTAGGAGTGTGTGTATTATTTTGAATTGGAATACTGGATATATTTGATTTTAAAAAGCATTATAAATTAGGATTACCTTATAGCTACAGATTTGCTCTGAATTGATATACTGTTCTTTCGTGTCTTCAGTGAAAAGCCAAAAGCTGAGCACTCACTTTTGAGATGATGCAGATAAAACATGTGGTGGTACCACATTTTTTTTTTAAGTCTACTCTTACTCTTATGAAGCAGAATGGCTTCTCAGCCTTTTTCATTAGTGTTTCCTTCTTGCTTCTAGTGCTACGCTTTAAGGAACTCATATGTTAGTTCATCATATGCCAAATTTGAGATGTCATTCTTTTTTCTTTTTGATAGATAACAAAAGTCTGAAAACGGCTTCCAGTTGTCCAGCTTTCAGATACGATCTGAGAGCAGGTGACTTTCCGAATGCATAGCTCCAGTCAGAGGGGAGGCTCTGGTTTGGTAAAATGTTGCTCGTTAATGGAAATGTCATTATGCTGAGCTATTGGAGATTTTCTTGATACACTGACTATATGTGTAAATTTTTCATAGATATGTCATCTTAAATCAAGTTCATGATGTCAATGTCCATGAGTACTGAAGCAGCCCAAAACTGTAGGATCACAGATTGTAAAAGAAACAAAGGAATCATCTTAATTCTTACCTGCTGGCAAATTGTGAGTGTCCAGTGAGAATCAGTTACAGACTGTCTACACAAGCTAATATAATTTTATATATAATATATTACAGAGGTAGTGTGTCAGTCTTTGGAATTGTTATCCAGAGGAATTTAAATAGAAGGAGCAAGAAATGGGAAAGAAACGGAAGTGCTAAAGTTGTAATTTTTTTTTTAATTTATTAGAAGCATGTTCTTTTTAGCGTGGTTCTAATTATTGCAGCTATTCTCAAGTTCAAATGTATATTTTTTCTGAAGTTAGGTTCTTAGCCAGCAAGGTGATGTCTAAGGCTATGGGATACTTACTCTCTTATTAACTTATAGAAAAAATCTTTTAGGTCAACTGTTTCGTGATATCTTAAATGTTCACTTTCTGAGAATTTGGAAAAGGCAAATTCTTTTCAACTTACTGAACAAGATTTTCATACACAGAAGAAATTTCTGAAATATGGAGGGTTTTGGCTGCTACTTGCTCTTGCCCTAGTGGTGATGTCTCTGAAGGACAGAAAATAAGAACTATGAAATGCTATTTTCCATGGTTCTTGCTCTTTCTGTTTCCCCTTAGCCCTGAGGGAGAGACATATTGCACTGAAGAAGTTTCCAGACAAAAAGACCTGTGGCATAATTTCACAGGCTGACCAGGAGGTGAGAAGAAAGCTTAGATCTGATGGGGTGGTCACGTTTCTCTGTCAGTATGGATCTGAGCACTAAAGGCTGGGATCATTTCCAGTATTTCACAGGAATGATCTACCATAGCATTCCTCCATCATCATCTTCAAAGTACACGGGCAACAAAGTTGCTCCTCCACCCTCCAGTAGGCAGGTCACTTTCAATAAAGTTCTCATCAGAATCTCTCTCTAAATTATATTTGACTTGTACTATACAAATGAATTAGTTCAGCACTGAATACCACAGAATTGTGTTTTGCAGCTTGATAATGTTATAATTATGACTCATAGCAATATGTAACATCATGATCTCACAGTGCTTGATTCAACAAAACATCTTAAAATAACAAAATATTTGAAATTCAGTGGAGCTTCACTCTTTGTGGTAAGGCACAGGAGGTTTTGTTTTCATATTTACCAACTTGGGGGAGTTTTGATTCATACAGCTGACAAGATGCAGACACTCAAAGTTAGTTAAAACCTAACATCAGTGCAACTGAAAATTACATCCGTGCAACTGCTTTAGAAGATAACATGACACATTGAATTAGCCTGTAAAGCAGGCGTACAATTGAAAGCTGCAGCTAAACATGTTACCTCGTACCACATGCGCTGTAATAAATGATTGCGTTGGTATTCTTAGTGAATCCTGTGAATCATGTGCATGATTTAAGCTGCCTTCAGACTGGATTAAGGCAATGTGTGCCAGTGCAAATGAAGCCGTTGCTGTGACTCAATTGCTCTGCAATTTTTGCTGTTGAGAAGAACGGGGAGGTTGCTGACACTTCGCAGTTTTGTCATTTTGAAAGCACATGCTCAAAAGCAACTAACTTTGGGAAAGACACATGTTCAGTTCAGACCCAGTGGTCACTGATGGTAAGTGAGGTAATAAGACTCTGCATTTGTACGAGTTTATTTGAGCTGGTTCCAAGCCCTTCTTTGTTGGATCAAGTATATGTTCTACCATGTAGATGGCAATTTACAAAGGAAGTTTGACGTTGGGTCAAGACTATGCATATAATTTGGTGGTATTTTAACTAGTGCTAATTAGAGGTGTTTTGGGTGCACTTCATTTCTAATCTGGTTTAAGAAATTGTTTTTTAAAACTTCCACAATTACAATTGCTAATTTTAGAGCTGCTTTTCAAATAAATACAATGATCTTGCACGTAATAGTGATTGCAGAGCTTTTCATCTAGTAGATGGGCTCCTTGAAAACACAACAAACAAATATTACAGTAATTTTTGGAAATTTTAAACAATAAACTATGAACTAAATAAAAATTATGGTTTAAAAGATAGCTAATGGGTTGCTGGCATTCCAGGACAGCAAGAGAAGCTGTTCCACATGAAATTCGTGTCATCATAGGTGTGCCAGTTAAGGGCTGGGAAGTATGTCCCAGAGTTCAACACTGGAAACAATGTTGTGTGACAGTAAAAGTAGATAAGGTTTCAACATAACATGGGTTTTGCCACTCCAAGACTCCATCAACTTTGTTGGGATTTGTCATGATATCTTTTCTAGCACAGTGCTATTTGCAAAGATTTGGAAATACAGCTGTGGTCTTGGGGCATTATAGACAAATAGCTTCTAACAATCCAGTATCTACCAGAAGATTTTGTAGTAAATTTTATTTCTTTTCTTCAGCTCTTTCTTTGCTTTTGGCTCTGTTTGCCTCTTTGGTGGGATAAGAGAATAGTCTTGAAAGGAGGTTGGAGTGATGTTACACTTTTATCCAGTTCCCCAAACATATTTCACTTCAATTTTTCTAGATGCTGTTGTTGAGGAGTATTGACCCATGAGGAAATGCCTGCAGTGCGCCCAAGAATTAGTGAAACTTGCTTAGGTGTTATGAGAAATCCAAGAAGCATCTTATTAAAATACTAGAAGTGAGCCTGTCTTTCATCCCGAGAAAAAAAAAGGTTTAGGTGCCTGAACGAGAATTTCGAGTGTCTGGAAGAGAAGCAGCAACTGCATACCCTCGCACCAAATCCAGAGCTGGTGGGAGGTCTGAGGTCCCAGCTGAGTGTGGGCTTTTCCCAAGGTCATGGTTGCTTTTGAGCACATGCTCTCAGAGGGACAAAAAGTTTTGCCATCCACTTTATTTTTCTCAATGGCAAGGCTGAGCAGAATGCTACAAGGAGATAATGAGCCAAACAAAAAACTTTTATTATGGGAAGATTCTCAGAGAGCTTTTGTCCTGTTGATGTGAGATGAAATTTTGAGGAGCAACCTAGAATCTCTCTATTTTCAGCACCTAATAATAAGATATTCACAATACAAATAAAACCCCTGAAACAGTCTTGAATGCACATCCTAGCCTCCAGCTGTGTCTGTACTCCCTGCTCCCTGCTTATTTAGGGAATTGTTGCACGGTGGGGGAATTGAGTTGACAGCTGCAGAAGGGAGGGAGTACTGCGTCAATGAGTAGATGTACGGCTTTCCATTAGCGTAACTGATGGTTCAAGTAGCCGTCAATATTTGGAACAAAATCAGCCCTGAAAAACTGATCTTGGACTTTGCCAGTAGTGTCAATAACTGGAAATCCTAAGGCAAACTTTTTTTAGCAGTTCAGCTATTGAAGCAATTATTTGTGAATCATTTACTCAATGCAGACACAGCTGCCTCAGTGTGATGGACTCCAGCAGCTTCTATGGCAGGCACTTCCAATTTCTCACTGCCATTCAGTGTCTGATTCATCCTGTCAGATGGGCTTGACTTGTGGCCATTGTTTCCCTGCTTGTAAAATGGATGTGATCATAATTCTGATGGTTGTAGTATCTGTCTGCCTCACTTGAGCTATTGTGCAGGTCAGTTCCTCTCCAGGCTGTGCACCACAGCTGAGTGGAAAACACCAGAGCTGACAACATGCTCCCACTTGGGTAGCCTTGAGAGGGGCTTTGTGTGTGACTACTCCCAGCCCTCAGAAATTTGGATATAATCATGGTATCGTGATGGGAGTTTGGTGTCCCTCTCTGTCAGCTTGGCAGGCCCACCCATGCCTGCACCATGGCCTTTCCTGAGTGCTGTGCCAGTCCTGGTGCCACTTCTCCACTGCCAGAGCTCAGGTCCTTCCTTCCCCTCTGTGCATTATTTGTCCCTTTCCAAGGGCAGGAGCTGTCTGCAGGTGTCAGCAGCAGGGTATGGACAGGAGTTGTGCAGGATTGGCACTGCCCAGGGCAAAGGAGTGGTTGGGGCACAGCTTCCCCAGCACCATCCCCTGCCACTGCTGCCTGAGCTCTAGGTCTCTACAGATGCCCCACACCATCCTCTGGAGATGGGGAGAACAGGGGGAACAAGGGGAGCTCTCCCCGAAAACCAATGCCCACGTTTTAAAAGGTCTGCCGTCACTAAGATGCTCAGTACTGTAACACTCTCTCTTGTGGTCCATGATGACATGGTAGTACAGTGTTCTCAGCTGCTGTCATGTGTGGCTCCCTGCAAGGCACATGGACACCAGACTCCTCCCTCAGGCCACTAAAATCCAGCTCCTTTTTGTAGTCTCTTCATCCCTATCTGATGAAAATTAACATGTCATGTGATCGTGTCTGCTCAGAATATCAAGGTGCTTCATCTGTCGTTCTTCTGATTAAAGGAGGTGATTTAATTTGAAAAAGGAGTAGTGTAAGTGCAGTTTGGAAACAAAAATCAGACTTAACTTCTATGTTGAAGATTAAACAGGTGTTATAAAATAATACTGTTTTCGTAAAATGAACATGAAAAGAAAAACAATTCAGTGTGACTGACATAGGCTTTCTATACTGTCCTAGTAAGTCATTCTAATGGATAGATTAAATCACATAATTAAATTTTGTGTTCACATTAGTCTTACCATCTTCTCAAGTAATTACTCTTTAAACTGGAAAATTTATTTTAAAACATTATTTTACAAGATTCAGAACCCATGTTTGTCCCAGAGCTGAGGTTGCAACATTTTGTTTATTTTTGATGTTCTGAATTTAGTGTTACAGGAATAGGGTGGCAGCAAGTTTCATCAGCTATCTCAAGGTGGCCTTTGAGAGATGTATTAAAGAGCAGAGCCCTACTGCATCATCGTTGACAGAAGCACTGAAGCAGTGGCACCTCTAGTGCTCGTGAGGTAGTAAGGGTCCTTACTGAGCCTGCTGCATGGTTACATTGTACTTCTGTGGTATGAAGCTTCATCGCATAAAGTTGGGAGAAACATAACATTCAAAAGATTTTTCTGAGGGATCTAAAGCTCTGGTGTATAGAAAATTAGATGCCCTTCATCACTGATGTTACCAGGAAATGAGTGAGCCCCTGTGGAGTGGCATAAAGAATTTAGCAACAGAGTAGTGATTCATGTCCCTGACTTGCTACATGGGAGAGATGTGTGGGTGTGAAGTAGCGACAGTCAGGGGGTCCTTAATGAAGTGCAGAGAAGACAGTCTTTGTAAAAGCTATTGTATCATTAGCTGCCATGTGTGTACTCATGTGCTCACTTGCACTCTATTACAGTCTCCTATTATGAACTATTTAGCTCTGTGGTACCTGCTCATTATTGGCGCCTTATTAGCAATTACTGGTCTTCATTGCAATTGCTTGCTTCAATGCGCTCTTGTGCAGCAAGTTCCCTCAAAGTACTTGCAAACAGTATGTTGTTCCTACAAAAACAGATGTCAGTGAAAGGTGCAGGGGATCAAGAATGGAATTGTAGAATAGTTTTGATTGGAAGGGACCTTTAAAGGTCATCTAGTCCAACTCCCCCTGCAATGAGCAGGGACATCTTCAACAAGATCAGCTTAGTCAGAGCCCTGTCCAGCCTGTCCCTGAATGCTGCCAGGTACAGGGCATCTACCACCACCGTTATTGTAAAAAATTTCTTCTTTATATCTTACATAAATTTACTTTCCTTCAGTTTAAAACCATCACCCCGTGTCCTATTGCAAAAGGCCCTGATGACAAGTTGGCCCATCTTTCTTATAGACCCCCTTTAAGTATTGAAAGGCCACAGTAAGGTCTTCTTCTCCAGGCTGAACAGCCCCAGGTCTCTCAGCTTGTCTTCATAGCAGAGGTACTTCAGCCTTCTGATAACTCTGTGGCCATCTGGACTCACTCCAGTAAGTCCATGTCTTTCCTGTTCTGAGAGCAGAGGAACTTTTATGTGAGACAGGAGTAGGAATAATGAAGCACACACAACCTCTGAGCTTATTTTTAACACTGAGTTGAACAGTGTGTCCTATACACCTGATGGAGCTGAAAGGTACTTTGATTATTCTCACCTTGCTTCAAGAAAAAAAACTCCACAACATAGATAATACTGTGTAGCTTTAGGTGCTGGTAGCTTGTAAAATAATTTGCCTGTAGATGTCTATTACTGCTTTTTAACAAAGAACTACTTCAGTGTTATGATGAAGTTATATATGTTAAAAAATCAAATGTTTCTTCAGATTTGATGTGTTATAGTAAACCAAATTTAATAGAGTGACTGCTTTGAAGATTTAGGAGTTAAGAGTTGTGATGAGCTTTGGCAGTGACCATTTAAGAGGAAGGAGAAATTACAAAGACATTCCTTCCTGTGGATCTCTTGCCAGTTGACTTATGGCAGCATGTTGAGTTGAAGAGAATTGTTTGTGCTTCCTTCCAAAGTGGTTAGGAAGAGCCAAGGAATGTATATAGCACAGACCTGTGATCTGTTATGTGGTAGAAATGTGGATAGGAAACAGTACTGAACAATTTTGGTTGATGTTTCAATAAAATGCCTTAGCGGCAGTGCTTATCATCGGGTTTTTACTATTCCAAGCCGTAATGTTTTTATTTATCATAAGAAAACAGAATCTCACAACAGTGAATTCTTACTTTAATAGCATTGAAAATAGGTCTGTAGATACGCTGGCTCTTCCAGATAATTTTTGCATTGAAATTTCCTTGCAGATGAATTACTTCAGAAAGAACAAAACTACTCTGATGATGTTTTGGCCAATATGATCAGCGAACCCAGAATCAGCTATGGAAATGATGCTCTTATGCCTTCGTTGACGGAAACAAAGACTACAGTTGAACTTCTTCCAGTGGATGGAGATTTCAGCCTAGATGACCTTCAGCCATGGCATCCCTTTGGAGTCGATTCTGTTCCAGCCAATACTGAAAATGAGGGTAAGTACAATAGGGGGAGAAGCCACAGAACTTCCTGAGCTTTGTGGTTTCTCTTCATGTTGTTCCCTGAAACCTGATACTTTTTTAATGTAAGTGGGATAAATGTTCTGAAGTGTACATTTGGAACTGGTCTGCCATGTCAATTGTGTCTCTGATGGAACAGAAAGTCCTGACTAAAATCTGTAATTTAGACACACAATAAATTTCAGAGTTGAGCTTACTTGCCTTCAGAGACAAGCCATAATAAATTCTAGGAGATTATGAGTAACAGTCTTGTAAGATATATGACAATGACCAAAGGGAGATAGGTAAGTTGTTAGATCTGTGCCATGATGAAATGAGTGTTTTATTTAAGATAGAGCTTTTTATTTGCTGGCATGAAAATGACTACAGTTCCAGCATACTCCTAGCAGACACATGATGTTATTTTCTGGAATGTACTGCAGAAATGTTCCTACATGCTCATCAATACAACTTGGCTAGTGAAAAGGTTTTTCCTGAGGAGTATTTTATGTTGTTCATTGACTACTTCATTGAAGTGACTGTATGCTACTTAAATAATCCATGTAGAATCTGGAATTGGTAGTTAACCTAGGCACTGGAGCCAATAAATCAGAAACCTGAGGACTTGGGTCATGTCATTTAAGTTCCTCCTCTTGCCTTTGTTTTCCTTTAAAAGTTTAACTGCACTGTTACTAGTGGTAAGTTAATCACATCAGTGAAAGTTTGATACTGCAAAGCCACAGTACATACAGAGCCTGGAACTGCAGAAGTGTTCTCAGGCAAATCTGTGATTTGTAGCTGAACTGCACAGACATTAGCATCCTCCTCAAGTCTTTTGAAACCACTGGCTTGGGCTGTACCTGCTCTCAGAATGAGTTCTGAGATCATCCTTACGCAGTTACTCTCACTCCAGCATGGTGTGTGAGTGACTGTGAGCAACTGGGTGTGTGGGAGATGAAACGTGGAACATAGACATGGATTTGCCAGGTCTGGTGTTGGTGCCAAGTGAAATCAGTGGAGTCAGAAATAGTTTTGTGATCAAAGTTTGTCCCAGCGAGTCAGAGAAGCCTAGGATCAGGCAAAAGAAAAGACCTGCACAAAGGTCAGTGAGGCAGATGTTTAGCAGATTTGAGGGGAGGAGGGGAGGCTCGTCAGGAGTAGGGCTAAAATCAGAGTACCAGGGAGTCAGCACTGCAAGTTAGGGACCAAGTAAAAGAGCAGAGCCAGAGCAAACTCAACAGACCAGCCAGCAGGAAGAACCAGAAGGCAGGAGATGGTGACAAGGACTCCAGCTGTGTCCAAAGGGCACTTGTAGCCAAGTGGCATGCCAGGCAGTGAGAGCAGCTGGCTGGAGCATGTCAGGCACTGACAAGGGGCACAAATGGCTCACAGGCTGGCAGGCTGAACCTCATTTTCTGGGGGAAGGAGCTGCAGCTTGCTTTAACCCTAGCGCACATATCAAGGCTGTCTGCCAGCAGCAGGTCGCAGTCTGGCTCATGCTGTCTGTCCTGCAGGAATTATCAGTTCCGGCTCTTGCTCCAGTTTTTTCCGTAGCTAAGGCATCCGAGGCATCAGTTTCTATACCTGCTGCCTGCTTTCATGAAACATGGGGGGGATTAATTATTTTTGATATCTGTCCTGCTAGCTTTCAAAATATGTTGATTTCAGTCACCAGGTTTAGAAGTTATTAGGTAGACAGGTGCACCCAGACATACCCATAGTTTAATCACACAAGCATATTTTTTCCTTCAGAAACCTGTCTAAGCTCAGAATCTAATTATGAAGGGTACTTCAAAGTGACACTGAATTCCCACAGGCAGCTATACTGAGCATGGTTCTCCTTTTCAAATGTATGTAGCAAATAAGAAACAAAAACTCTCCTGTGTGGAATAACATACCATTTAATTATTAGTCCTGTGTGTTTTAATGCAGTATGTGGTTTGTTGCAGCACTTATTCTTTCATGCCTTCAAGTTGCTGGGGTTTAGTTTTGGATTTTTATACCAGGATTGTATTATATTTGTCATGAACTTATTGCAGCAGTCAGTTCTGTTAGGCCAACCGTTATAATTGGTCAAGTATGCACAGTTAGAAGTGGAAATCGTTTGGTGACTTAAACCTCTTCAGGTCATGGACTCTTCAGGTCCTTCTTGTTTCCTATTATACTTTTCTGTCATCTACCCAAACCACAATGTTCTTAATGTCATCATGCCTACAATACCTTCTTTCTTTGGAGACCCTCTCTGTACCTTTGCCCATAGCATCAAAGGGGAATTTCACAGCTTTGTTTTTTCCTTTGTGTTTGTCTCCCACTTCGTTGTTCCAGAATCCCAGGACTGACTGTGCCATTTGTCTTCACTTCCCGTGCATGTTTTCTTCTTTGATAGTGGTCATACTTCCGGCTTTGTCTACGTTGCTTCCAAAAACATGTTTCTGTCTTCTTATAATATGGTTTGGAAGTAGCAATAAGTTAATAACAATTGACCTAATTTTCTCCTCCTCTTTTTTTCTTCCCCTCTGATGAACTGATGAAGTTGAAATACTACAACCCCTCCCTAAAATTTGTTATTATTCATTCCCATGCCTATTTCCTTCCATGACCATGATCTAATCCCAGGTTTCACTCAAAGATATTAATAATATATTGGATTGGTGTGTTGCCATGTAATCCTAAGGTTTCATAACTCCATTTGAAATTTTCCCAATCTAAACTGCATGTTTTAAAGGATAGGTTTTGTGCAAATAGTTTATTTTCCTAGAATTGCTTTTACTGACGAATAAATGAAAAACAGTCTAAAAATAAATAGACTTTGAAAGTCTAGCATAGCTCAGTGTTTTCTGCAAGTATTTCCTTCCTTGTTTTCCCCTGAGATAGTTTCCCTGGAAATGTCCACAGAAGTTAATCTGAAGTAACAGGTAATATACTGCTTGCATGGCTGTATGGATGTCCAGCGTGATGCGACACAAATTAGGTTGACCAAGAAAAACACTTTCTGAGGACCGTACAGAGGCACCGTGAAAAATGTCAGGAAACTGTATTTCAGCAATGCAAAATGCATTTTCAGAGGTGACCCCCAACAAACTCCCAACATCTGTGAAGCTCTGACACTGCCAGGCTCTCTGGGCATTTTGCCAGTGACTAATGATTTGGTGGTTTACACTTTGTATTTTAGCTTGCAGGCTACAGGGAGCCTTAATGCCTATATCTAGTATTTATCTAAAGTGAGATTCCTGTAAATGTACTGTGTTATCCTTATGATTTGTCCAGTTGCTCCCTCAACAATGTTCTTGATAGGTGAGCATCAGCTAGCACACCTGCTGGTTCGTACCAGTTTTTGATGTACTTTTCTTTTATTTTTGAAAAGAGAAGTAAGTATTAGATAAAAGTGGGAATGTGTGGCCTCTATGAAGCCTGAGTAGTCAGTGTAAATAAAGATGTAGCAATTTAGTTTGATGAGTCTATTTGTACACTGCATTTTCAGTCTTATTTCTGTGCACATGGAAGTATATTCAAGAGAAATATAATTCTGGAGCATTGTCTCAGTTTGAAAGATAGATGTCTGCTAAGGAAGGCAGGAGCCTCCCTTGGAATGGAAAATATGACCCCTTCCCTCCGAATTGTTATAATTTTGAAATTAAGGGGCTTTCAGGCAAAGATATGAGAAAAGGAATAACAGTAGTTTACAAGTATGTATATGGATAACAAGGCAAACAAATAACAACTCTGACAACAAACAAAACCAGAGACCCAACCACAGCCTCAGCTGTCGGGCCCTTTCCCCCTCGGTGCAGTTCCGCTCACAGCCGGCAGGGGGCGCTGTGCCACGAGCTCGGCCGTTTCTCTGCGCGTGGGTAATGGCGGCACAGCCGGCGGAAGGGATGGAAAAGGCGTTTCCTTTACAAACCCGTGGAGCAGCTGATCCCGGTGCCCCCTCTGGACAGTAAAAGGAGCTGTAGCAGGGACCTCGGAGTAGCAAGCTGGGAAGGCAGGGATGAGCAAAATCCTGGGGTGGTAGACAAGATGTATCAGAAACTTGGCAGCTGTAGCTGGAACCATGGGACCCCCTGGCAGACAGGGGTTGTGGGGCCTGCAGTGTAGCAAAAGACCTGGAGCAGTGACAGAGGAATGGCAGGGGCTGGGAAGTGACTACCCAGCTCCTGAACATGGCCGAGAGAGAGGTTCCCTTGTAGGGGGAAGAGGCTCAGGGATCCCAGGGTTTCCCCTGAGGCACCCCAACAGATGGTGAAAGTCCTTTTTTAGTGAGGTCGGCTGTTAATGAGGTCCCAGTTCAGTGGCTGCTCTCACAAGCAAAGGCTCACACACAGCAGAAGAAGCAGGACTAAGCTGGGCTCTGGTGGTGGCTGTGAATTCATGCCCCCCCCCCCCCCCCGCCAAGGCAGCAGCTCAGATCCTCCTCCTCCTCAGCTGAGAGCAAGAGAGCTAGCAGTTGCCCCAGCCCCTTCTTCTTCCAGCCCAACACTCAGGTATCTCTGCTCCTCTGAAAGATACCCTCAGATAATAGAAGTGCAGCCAGATGTCCTCCTCCCCTGAGCTTGGTCACTTCTTTTGTCTCTCTTAAGTGCCTAGTTATTGTTCCTTAGCAACAAAAATGGAGGGAAATTCCCTAAGAGAAAGAAAAGCAAAAGGAAAAATAACCTCCAACAAGCATCAAAATGAATGCACCTTTTTTGTAATAACACACAGTACATATTTGAGTTTTGATTATTGATAAATGCTGTAGTAGGTTTAAATTTCTTCCCTCTTCATTAACTGTTGAGATGATGTGGTCCAGTGAGGGCAAGCAGTGAGAAAACCCACAGACAAGATTTTCAGAGTCAACTGCTGTTTGTGCATACATCAGTACTGGGGCAGAGCAGGCAGGTTTTAAAATGCTACTGAAATTCAAAAGGTGGTAGCTCAGGGCTCTCCAGAAACCAGTCTTTCTTTGTACCAGGCTGCCTGGCATCACAATCTGCTTTGGAAGACCCTTGGCTCTTACCATTTGCCTCCAGTTTTTGCCCTGAAGTTGGTTTGTGACCTTGACCAGGTCTTTTTGCTTCTGTGTCAGTTAAGAAATGTGCCAGTGGCTCAGCCTTTCTCCCCTGTAAAGTGTTTCCAAAATTACAGATTACAAGAATTATTCACTAGTAATACTTTCACCTAACCACAAATACTGCATTACTCTGAGGTCAGATTCATGCTACTCTACAACAGAAACCTCTTTCATCCTTATCCCCTTCACCTACTCCCATTTTTGTTGCTATGCATAGGCTTCTCTCTCAGTTCTCCATAGCTGTGGCCATGTAGGATTACAAAGAGGAGAGAAATAAAACCCCTCTGCCTTCTAGGGAGAATGTGGGGGCCAGGGTAACAGAGGAGGGGTCTGCAAGAGCAGTTTGGATAATGTTTGCTTGTGGTTGTTTCTTCCCTTGGGTCCTTGCCACTGAAAATTACTGTTGACCTGCCTGAGGACATGTGCTGAGAATATTGAAAACCTAGCAGAAGACATAAATGGGAAAATACTCAAAACTATAGCTTTTAGTTAAGGATGGAAATTGCGTTTTATATAGAGCTATGTAAGGAAAACAATTGCATGGTCTGCTAGTGCTACTCTGAATTCTGCAGCACCAGACCAGCAAGCTCTGTGAAAGTTTGCCTTTCTGGAGACACAAGTGAGTCAGATGTGCTGATGTGCTTTTAGTCTGCAGCTACTCTAAAGCTGAATTACTGGGGTTTTTTTCAGAGGCAGGAGCTCATGCAGTCATCTCCTGTGTGCAAAGGACATGGGAGTCACTTAGGCTCTCACTTATAAGCATGGTAGGTTGTTTGTCAAACCCACAGGAACATTAAGCCAGTGACACATGCTTCCTGAGAAGATCGGCAATTCCATTGCTCAAATCAATAGTATCATCAGGTTTGTGTGATTTTCCAATGAGCAGTTCTTCTTGATTGAAAACTGTGGATCTCTCAGATTTCCTGTGTTACTGCTGCTCACTTACTGCTGATAAAGGCTCATACCTGAATCCAGAAATTCAAATAAATGAGAATATATGTTAAAAAATCTGAATTCTAAGGAACAATGTAACATTTCATTTCTGAATTTAAGTTCTTTGACACTGTCCAAGATTGGGTAGATAAGGCAACACAATTGGAGCAAAACAGAGAAACAACTAAAAAAGAGAAGTAAAAATCTGAATGTTTTAATAAACATTTCCAGTATGTTTGAACTTAACTGAGGCAGTAGGCAGTGACTCAAATAGCTCTAAGTTTTGCAAATCCTGTTTTTTTATTAGTGCCAGTGAGCTCCATCAACCTTAGGTTTCAGCAGATAAAAGCTTAGTAGGGTAATAAAAAAGTTTTGTGAAACTGGATACGGCACACAGTTGGATAGAAATTTGTGTTTCTTCTTTGTTTCCCTTTCAAAAACTGGAAGACAAATATGCTGTTCACAAATCAGAACATACAGGAATGAAATAATGATTGTATTTTCAAAATGCGCTTTACTTTTTTTAAACATTATAGCTGGTGCTGTAAAGAATCCCAGTTGAAATGAAAAAGGAGATATTCAGTTGGCTTTTAAGTCAATATTGGTAAAGAGCAGCTGCAGGAACTCGTGTCCATTCTGGCTGCCAGTTCTGATCAGACAATGGGAAAAAGTTTGCATGTAATGAATATGATTTTGTTCTATTGACAGAAATTCTTTAGTCTTAATGGTTTCTCACTTGAAGCAGTAACCAGAATATGATGTAAAAGTGACGCCTCAGCTCTGAAGCTTTCCTTGTGAAGTCACACCTATCCCTTCCTTTTACTTTCAGGATTAACTGAAGGCAGATATTTTCTAGCTGTTGCTTTGGTAACTGTTGATGCAGTATGTCTCTCCTGCACTGTCCCACGAGAAGACCACTTGACTTTATAATTTTGGGGGATTTTGTTTATTTTTGTTTGCTTTTTTGTTTCTTTTCTGCACATGCCTAGTTGAGCCCGTTGATGCCCGCCCAGCTGCAGACAGAGGACTCACCACGCGACCAGGTATATGACTTGCATGGCTTTTACCTAACCTGTATTTTTCTGGCATGCATGTGGTCTGCTGGAGCTTAAATGATTTACCTTTGCTTTGGTGTACCCCTCTCATAAAATTTAGTGCTACTCCATGAATGAGGGAAGCATCGTTCCCTCACAAATTCCTCCTGTGTGACTGCTGTCCATATTGAGGGCATTTGGTATGTGTGCTTGCAGCTGGAGTGAGTCCCAGACCCAGAACTGGTTTGTATTGAAGGTCTCATCCCTTCCAGTAATAACACTTTGGCAGGTGCAGGAGATGGTAAACTTGGTACCCCTTAATACAGTCGTTGGTTCTAATTTGGGAATGTATGATAGAAATGTTGAATGCTCTATGTAGAGTGAGCAGGGCTAATAAAGAATTAATGCGTACAATTTCAGAACTGTAGGGGGCATTGATATTTTTTGCTGTGGTACTTACCTTACTTACCTCCAAATACCTAAAACTCAGTATTATCCTTCTGGATTCCCTGAGGATGCCTGAGGACACAGCTATTCATTCCATTCTAGGACAGAACAAGGTGATTGTTTCTCCTCTCTATGTACCACTGTCTCTGTATTGATTTCAGAATAATAGCAGATCACTAGGTTGCAAATGTTTGGAAAAGTTAAAATGGGACAATTCCAGTTTCCAAAAGAAAAAATATTTCAGCTTTCATACTAACTTTTTTTTTGCTTTTGGGGTTTTTTTCATCTGTTTTTTGTTCAGAATTACCTGAAACTGTTGATTCCATTGGGAGGAAACAGCCATTTATTTCAGAAGAGGTTACTCTCCAACTCTTCGACATAGTGAGAATATATTTTAGGGTCAAGATTATTTCAGTGTCACATCATAATTGTGTTTTCTTTCTTCAGATCACATTAAACTGATTGATCTGTATCCTTTTTCCCTTCATCTTGTCTTCCAAACATCCATTAGATAGCATCACAGACAGCATGTTCCTAGTGGTTTTAAATCTTTCAGATAATTCACCCATGTTTAGCAACTACAGAATTTGCTACAGCGGGAGGTAAAATAAGCTCATATGTTGCAGCAATTGGGATATGTGTCAGAACTGGCCAGGTAGTGTGCTCCTAGCACTGTTTTAGGAGTCCGACATCTTTACTTGTGTTTAGAGTCTTAATTCAGTCCATGAAGAGAGCCTGAAACAGGTACAGAGCTACAATGCCAAAAATCTTGGGATCAGGGAAAAATCCCTCCAGTACTGCATTATCTACCTTCCCTCCCAAGAGCAGTAGAAGTATCACAGATGAAACATACATATGTTTAATCCAAATTCTGTAATGTTAATTCAGTCTAGCCATTTTCTTATAATATTAAAATCCATGATTATTTACAATTTTAATTTCAGTCATCTTGAAAAATCTCCTGTTATGAGGCCCATATTTATTACTCAAGGTTATTCCTTCCTCCCTTCTGCTCCCTCACACGTAAACACACGTCTCAGAAATCCTCAGTGTCTCTTCTCTGGAACACACTCTACACTCTAGTTTCAGAGTGAAACTATATGTTTTAGTTAAATGTATTGGAGCACTTTGTTGGTTGGGGTGATACAAATAGTACTAAAAGTAAGTCATGAGTGATCTTGGTGAATGTGTGCAATAGACTACTAAGGACAGGTAAAAAGTACTTCAGCATGTGACCATTATGGCTTGAAATTTCCAGTAGATGCCGTAACTTTCGCACTATGAAAATTGCATGGAATATTTTCTCAATGTTCTGCTAAACTGCAAAAGTAGTGCTTAACTTCCCTATGTCTTTAATCACCATTTCCAGATCTAGAAAAAATTTTTCTTACTGATACAGATTCTGTCTATAAATGTCCATGTGGTTTTTCATCATCCTTGAAAAGCAATTTATGTGTGACAAAATTTCAATTTAACAGAGAAATTATTCCAGTCTGCGTATCTTCATGAACTAGGAATAGAGGAAAGCAAATGGATGCTTATTTAAACAGTGAAGTGCAAAAGGGATTCTGATAGTTTGAAAATGTGTGCTTTAAAACTGTTTTACTTTACTTGCTAATTACAAATAAAATTTCTATATTAGAGGTTCAAAAAGGAAAATAAATACGCTTCGTGCAGTAACTGTCCTTTTGGGATAGTCTCTTTTTACAGTTTGGGGCTATTATTAAAAAAAAAATGAAAAAAATAGTAATTAGTCTAGAGTGAAAAAGTATTAATGAAAGACTTGCAGATTAATGCATCTAGCTACTTGTAATTTTTTAATTCCCCAGCTTCTTCTTGGTTTCCTGAAAGGTTTGCCCTTTCCATGGGCTTGGTGCTTCTATTTGCTTGGCTCAAGTGACCTGCTTCTTCAGGGTGAAAAGATGCAACACTCCAAGCCTGCATAAGAACAAGTGAATGTTTTGTAGCTGTTTGAATTTCTTGAAGAAAATGAGCTCTGAAAGGACTAAAACAAACATGCAAACACGTGCCCTTTTTTCTCTTTTTAATTTTATTTTCAGTACTTTTTGCTCACACAACATTCTTAAAATGATCAGTATGTTTTTCTTACAGGCAGATCAAAATCATGCAGATCATCTTTGTTACTTTCTTACAAGAGAGATAGTTTGGTCAGAGTACAGAATAGATTCACAGACTTACAGAATACTGGGTTGAAAGGGGACCTCAAGGATCATCTAGTCCAACAAGTATTTAGGTGGTGGTAGTATTTGTGATACCTAGAATCTTCTTCCTTCACCACATCATTCTCTTTCAAGAAATGAAGTCTGTGAGTCAAGTCAGAAAAAGTAAGGAGCTGTCCAGTCCATAGAGCAGAAAAGTTTACGAGTAAGGACCAAGTTCAGAGCATCCGTTGAAATTTCTGCCGGTTGTCTAAACCCCCACCTTGTGCTCCACCTTGGCTGTCTACAGTTAAAGCTTGAATTGGAATCTGATGTACATCAGTCCTAGGGAAAGAATATTGTCTGGACAAGCCCCATTTTCTAGTATGGATAAAACATCTGTGTAATTCACATGGGTGTTAGAAAAGGACTCTAGTGCCTCAACTTACTGTCCTTTCCCTTCTTATTTCACAAATGGGCGAACAAAAAGAAGAATTATGCCTAAAACCATTTCTAATCATCTCCTTACTAAAAAGGAAGTAAACAAGATGGTAAAAGGTCAAAGGGAAGAAAAATATCTAGATGTACTAAGTAGTCATCAGTGAGCTATTTTTTAATACAGCACAAAATTGTAGCAGATTTATGACATATTTCTTGCTATTTATAAATTGCTTTATACAGGGAGATGTTAGATGTTAGAAGGCTCCAGTCCAGCCTGAGAACTTCCACAGGAAGAACTTTGTCTCAAACCGAGACAAAACAAATACCTCTTTCCTTGATGACCTTGATGACAACTTTTTCAGTAGTGTTTCCTTCTCTCCTGTGCTCCAGCAGTCACTTTTTCATGATGAACACTTAATTTCTTGCAACTGAATTTTGGGTATCTGTTCATTAGTAACTTTTTCTTTGTGTGCGTGCATGTACATATAGAGACATAGACACACACAAAAATACGTATAAAAACATCTCTAGATGCTCATGAGTGAGCTTGTTTCACTTACATTAATTCAGCAGGTCTGATCTGTGGAAATTGAGTGAAGATTAGAAAATGTGACATCAGAAGGGATG
The DNA here is from genome assembly GCF_009650955.1 of Corvus moneduloides. NCBI lineage: Eukaryota > Metazoa > Chordata > Aves > Passeriformes > Corvidae > Corvus > Corvus moneduloides. The sequence continues at coordinate 15,881,017 of NC_045477.1, read as the reverse complement.
CTGCTTAGCATGTTTTCATCTGTTGCAGAGTTGCAGCTGTAAGTATACACTCACAGCTGTAATTACATCACTTACAAGATGCCCATAATTCACAATGCAAGGATTTTATGCTATTAAGTATGTTACTTTCTTCCATATAGTATAGTTTGGACTTGGTGGTGGTTTTTTGTATTATTCCAATTCTTTGTCAGTTGATCATTTTTGCAAACATTTAATTATTTTGGGGAAACATTGCACATAAAGCTGCTTCTGTGTCTTTGGCCCTTCTGCTAATAAATCATAACATGTCTGTCTTTATTACATTACATAAAAACGGAGGGGTTTATTTCCTCATGGTTGCAGAGGCTCTGTAAGCCTAATGGCTGTTCTGCAGAATCATTAGCACATACACTGCAGTCTATATGAGGTGAGGGCATAGAGCAGCTTAATTATTTTCATTTTCTTGCCAGAAACTGCCAACATATTTTTTTCCCGTCTTTGTGATGTTCAATACTAACATCACAAACAAACAGTCTTTAAACAGTTGCTTTAAACAAACTGTCTGCAGCTACCAAATAAAAGTCATTAATGGATTATTTTCCATTAGACTGTTTTGGTTTATTTTATAAATGAGATAGGTGCTATCTGTGAATGCAATTATAGGTGCATATGCACAGCATCTGGATTGACATACCAGAAAGATTATCAAACCAGATTTTACTTGTTCTGATTATTCATTTCTACACATGTATTCTGAGAAAGAATTATTTTATACTCTGTTCCAATGAGATTCTTTTGTAAAAAAGATAACACTTGTATTGCACTTATTTTCTGCTTTCTTCAGTTTGAGAGCCCCATAGTCATCCATGAAGTAAAAGTGAAACCAGCATTTCACTGTCACCTTAGGAGAGACCAGAAAGTTTTAGTTCCATGCAGTCTTAAATGTGCATATCCCTCAAAGATATTTGAGTTGTCCTTACAAAAATGAGCATATAATCTTCATTTTCATCTCTATGAGTGTACAATATTCATTCTTCTTTCATTTCAAAACTAAATGACCTGCACAAAGTCACGGAGTCGTATGGAAGTAATAGTTGAACTTTTGGTTAGAACAGGCAGCTCTCTACCCCTGGGGTGTTTCAAAGAGTGCATTCCTTCCCTTCCACCCTTTTTATCTCAGATAAAGCTTAACCCAGATAAAGTTGTTTGCCACACATGTAACAGGCTTTGATTCAGCAGCTCTTTTCTTGTTCTTGCCTGTGACTCAAGCACAGTTCATTGACATGGAGCTGAATGTTTTCCTGAATGCAGTCAGTACCGCAGTCACTCAAACTGGTACTTTGGTTTTCTCTATGTAGAGACCACCCAGGTCTAGTTGTTTAAACTGTGCTTCACTTGGAGATTTAATTTTTAACTCTAGATGTAACCTCAGGCACAGCTAACACTGTCTCAGATCTGTGCAAAACAATATCACAAAACCTTTCTAACTGTTTATGTAACCAGTAGATGAAGTAATTGCAAGCAGTATGGTAGATAATGTGCACCTAGTTATATCCTTGGTGGAATTCACTCTATCCTCTTTTTTTTAGTCTTCTGAAAGCATAAATATATATTTACACAAACACAGAAGCTCATCAATGTGAGTATAAAGTGTTCCCCAAGGCAGCTATTTGGTTTTTATTTCATATGACTAAATTTTCACTCTTTATGATTTTTTTTTCCTTTAGGTCAAGGATAAATAAGGGTTTCATACTCTCCATTTTTTGATGTTTGGAAATGTATGTGTGCACAGATGGATGTGTACACATGTATGTATAAAAACAGTTAATATTGCTAATTAAAAGCAATATCAATAAAAAGCCCATCATAGCTCATTTTGTTGAATTCCACTAGAAGCTTTTAACCCCATGGTTTTTTATAACAAAATAGCTTTGTCAGTTTTTCTGAGGAGCTGTGAGTTAATGTATTTGCCAGCTGAATTGAAGCATTTTTAAATTGAAGTTATTAGGAATGCAACTCCCTAAAGATGGTATGTAATCCAGAAGAAAACTGTTAATAATTATCATTATTTGTGAATTTTCAATGAGGCTGTTGCTCTCACTTTTCATCTTGTATATTGGCTTTTGTGTTTGGGTTGTGTATTTTAGAATTGGTGGTGAAAAAAGATCATTTTGTCCCAGGTCAGGATTAAAGTTCTTGTCAGAGGGAGAACTGTTCTTCATGTGTTTGTCTTCAATGCAATGGTAAAGAGGTATTAGGAATCTCTTGACTGTTTGCATCTTACCTCTGATCAAAGTTGTAGAAGGACCCGAAGTTTTTCCTTCTTCAGTTACTACCCTTGAAAAGTATATCTGTGATTTTAGTGTGCAAGACTAAATGTGTGGTCACCAGGACAGTAAAGTGAATGAACTGGTAATAAAGAGAATCTCTTAAAGGTCTCAATTCTATAACATTGTGGAAAGGTGTATGTAACCCCATATATATTTTTATCTCATACCAGGTATTTAATTGATTCCAGTGCAATGTCATACTTCTCCCTACTATATAATCAGTTATTTGCAGAAGACCAGCAGTTTACCCTAGCTGAAGTCTTTCTGATAACTTGTAAGGGAGGTAGAAGGAAGGAAAAAGTTGCTATCGGGTTTGTTAGTGCAACAGCTAAAAAAAAAAAGATTTTTCTGTTTCTGAACTTTTTCTGGTGCAAGTTGCCAAAAACAAGTTTCAGTAAGTCTTAACATCATTAACTTCCTAATATCAGGTCCTACCTTGTGTTCAGATTCCATGGCATTTTTGTGGGGCCTTGGTAACTTGGCCCAAACCAAAAAATTTATGCCTGATCTCAAGGCAAAAAAACATGGTTTAACCTGCTACATGCTGAAAGCATGGCTCCCATGCTGCTGTTTGGTTGGAAGGGGAGGAGGAAAAGGGAACCAAATCAAAGAAATGTTGCTCTAGGGAAGCCTGAGCCTGCATTTTTCCAGCAGCTGAGACTACTGGTGAACTTATCCACCCTCTGGTGCTCATTGACATGACCTGTTCTGCCCCTGAAATGCTGCTGTAACTCCTGCCTGTGGCATTTGACTGTTCAACAGAAGCTGACGAAGACCCACAGTCTCAGCCGTTGCAGCTTTGCTTTCAGTAAAAGTGGTCAGACCCCAAGAGCAGAAGTGCTCATGTCCATTTTCCTACCTATAGCAGTGGTACAAACAGGGTATGTACAGATTTCACCTCTGCCTTATACCCCGGCACATCCATTGAACTTTTGGCAGCTAGCATTTGATAGGTTCCAGGACAGAAAACTGTATTTTCACCATTGTATTCAGTAATCCTGAAGGAACCTTCCTTCTATGCATTTTTTCATTTGTATTTTGAACATCCTCGTGATTTGTGCCAGTGAGTTCCACAGTCAAATTTTGCATTGTACTGAATTATATATATATATATATATATATATATACACACACTTTCTTATGTTACTTTTCAATCTGCTCTATGTATGTATGCTGCATGTAACACGTTAGTGTCCTGTATTTCTTAGAAGAAATAATGAATGACCATTTCCTGTAGACTTTCCCCTTGTCATTCGCAGTCACACACTCTTGTGTTTCACCTCCTTAGCCTCTTCCAGTCTGAAGACTCATGATTTTAGTCCTTCATATACAGAAACCATTCCATTCCTGTGATCATCTGTGTCTCCCTGCATTATATCTCTTGTAGTTCTTCTGCCTTTGTGTGAGGTGGAGTGACCAGAATAAATAGCCAGATTTAAAATGAGGATGCATCGTTTATACAGCGGTGTGACAATGTTTTGTTTTCTCTATTTTCTCATAATTGCTCCTACCTTTCTCTTTGCTTTTTTGAAAGCTACTGAGCCAAGTGCCCACAGAGTTACTCGCAGTGACTCCAAGGTCTCTGTCCTGGGTGGAACGGAGCTAAATTAGAGTCTTTATAGCTATATGTATAGTTAGGGCTGTGTATCCCCACAAGCAGCACTTTACATTATATCAACACTGAATATAATTTCCCTTTTATTGTGCTCTTGGAATTTGTAAGATCCTTCTGCAGTTCTTTGCAGCTGGTTTTACTTTGACTATCCTCTTTTTTTCTTTTATTTTTTGTCAGTAAACTTTGTCCTGCCACTATTCACTCTCTTATCCAGATCACTTCGGAAACAGCACAGCACAGATCCTTATGGGACCCACTGATAAAGTGTTTCCATTGTGAAAAATAGATGTGTATTTACACCTTATTTCCTTTCGTTTAGTCAGTTATGGGAAGTCACGTAGAACTTTCCCTTCTAATCCTTGGCATCTTAGCTTCTGCCAGAGCTTTGATCAGGGACCTTCTCAAAAGCTTTTTGGAAATACAGATTCACTCCAATCATGTTTCCCATGTGATTCCTAACTCTTCCAGTGACCTCTAAGAGTTTCGAGAGGCAGAAGTTACCTCAACGAAAGACAAGCAGATTCTTCACTGATTTATCTTAGATGTGTGTGGATATGTTCTAATCAATATTTATAGCTTCAGTGGATCTGCCAGCTGTAGCAGCCAAGTTGTGCAGTTCCTCAGGCCTTTGCCTTGGAGGAATTTTCATGTGATGCTTTTGCCAGGGTGTCTGTGAGGGGCAGTGAGTGTGGCCATGGACAGTGGAGAGCAGCTGGGAGCAGCCACCTCTTCAGCTGCTGCAGCCAAGGGCAGTGAAACAAGTCCTTGGAAAGCCCTTTCCCCCCAGCTTCTGCACTGCTACTCCACTACTGTAATTTTCCCCCTGCCCTTTTAATCCTAAAACCAGAAAGTTGGGAGAGGTTGACAGGTCAAGCTTCCTTGCAGGCACATACATGTTCTCCTTTATTGCAATCCACTCTAATCACAGAGGAGCAAAGAGAACTAACTCTCCGTGAATAAAATGGAATGAACCCAGATGTTTGGAATAATCCCTGAAATGTGATTAAAACCAAAAGAGGTTAGATGTTGATACCAAAATATTGATATATTTTATTTAATAGTAAAAGAGGGAAAGAAAAGAGAAAAAAAAAAAAGAGAAAATAAAAAAAGAAAAGAGAAACGGGAGAGAGTCGGGGGAGGGAAGACAGGGAGAGTGACAGAGACACAGATTAATATTATAACACTTCTCAATAAAGTTTCGGCTGGGGCTAGGGACGCAGAGCAGCCACAAGCCAGAACATCGCTCATGGTAAGTAGGGACAGGATAGAAATTTTCATAACGCGTCAATTACCACCTGATTTGTCCAAGGTGGACGGGCTACCTTTACCTAACCCGGAAAAGGAACATATAGTATTTATATGTGTTCGAAAAATAGAAGCATATCACCCCTCCATGGGTCCCAGCAATGTTTCCTTGTTCTCCTCCATCTGGTCTTCTTGGTGGTGAGGGTATCATGCCAAAAAGTATAGAATCCAATGGATTAATCTACATTTGGGTAGGTGGAAACACACAAGTACCTCCCTGAGGGGAACCAGTTGGACACTGTCCATTGCAAGACTGTAGATCTGTTACATCATGTAGTATCATGTGCAGCTCTGGTGCAGGGTCTGGGAACCCCTTTGGGGGGGCTTTCATGAGCCATGACACCCCCTCTGCTGTGCCCCATGTGAATGTTCCGTAGATGTGGCTTTCCAGGGGTGGGAGGCCATGCAGCTGGGTTGGTCTGCACAGTGGAGGATGGGTGTTCACTGCCTCTGACCAGAGGGTTTTTTGCTATACACAGAAAACCTTTGCTCCTCTTCCGTTTGGTGTAGGGGTTGGTGCAAGCCTGGCAGCAGATAACCCTGGGGCTATAGTCTCCCCCCCTGAAGGTGCTGGGCTTAATCCTCCTGTGAAAGTATTCTTCTCCCCAAGCCCAGACCTGAGAGTAGTGTCACTTTATCTTATCTCAAATCAATTGACAGTCCAGGGCCTCAGTCAGGAGGCCCATTCAAGGTGCACTGGTCTTCAGTGCAGCTTTTGTTATACAATTTTGCTATAATAGGCAAAAGTCGTTAGTAAAAATATTTAAGCCATAAAGCATAATATTTCAGTCTCAGACATCCTTTTCCTCATTTCCCGTTGATGCAGGTGTAGGGGGTACTTTGAGATGATGCACAAAAGAGAGTAAATTTTACTCTTAATTTGGAAAACTAGCAATAGCTGCTTCAAGGATAGAAAGTTAAATCTGTTTTCAGAGACAGTGTGGGCTTTATTTCCTGCAGCTCCATTTCCTCCTGCATTTCATTGACAGAATATCATTCAGACTGCAATTCCTTAAGTACTTTACAGTTCTTGCATTTTAAAATGGTCTCCCATGTATACGTCATAATATATTTTTACTGTGATGTATAATATATTGTACTGTGATGACATAAAAAATCAGGAACTTAATAAAGAAATTTGAGGGGTTGAAGTGCTTGATTCCTAAAAAAAAAAAAAAAAAAAAATCCAGTAAAGTAAAACTTATGGGGCAGTTAGACTCTTCAAGGAAATAACCATAAAATCTTTATAGCATGAAGATTATTCTTGTTCTCTTCTTTGCATGGTTTCCTATGAAAATAAAGATCAGAACCTTAGAGTCTGTACAGTCCAGAGAAGATCTTGGGAAGATCTGTTCTTGCTGGTTCCTAATTCAAAAATAAACCACCACTTAATGAAAAAAGAAATTGCACATTCAAAGGCAATAATTCTTGGATTGAGTGCTGTTTTAGACTGTGGAGCTCATTGGCACATGGAAGTCTTAATTATTGAGAGTCTAGCGAAACAGTGGAGCACAGGAGCAGTCAGTAGTGTTAAGAATTTTAAAAGAGGTTCTTCTTCTTCATCAAAACTTAAGTTCAGCACAAGATTCTAAGAATTAAACCTTGGAGAGAGGAGTTAGGGGTGAGAAAATGCTGAAATAAAAACACGGAATATGAACTGGTTTGTTCTTATTATATTCAGTAGAGGGAGGAAATAAAATCTCATAAACACCATTCTTCTGCAGTGTTTGTACCTCTAAGAAATACAAGTGTGGGTACATTGATACTGAGAAGGAAAACAACCAGTTCCATGAATACCCATATTTCATTCTTAGAATTCTCTCTAAGCCAGAGCCAGCTCTTCAGGATTCATAGACACATACAGGATTCACTGCTCTGCTGCTGTTAAGTCTTGCTCATTCTCCTAAGGCCTTTTCCAGGAGGAAATTTTGGCCTTCTTTCCAGCTAGATGAGTGCAGCATCTCCCCTTCACCATAACAGAACAGGACTGCAAACTATGTACAATTATGATTGTTGCAAGCTGTGCTCACTTGCTTTTCTGTATGTTTCTAATTGGGAGAAAGTTATCATCTCTCAGAGAGAAGAGAAGAAGAAGAAGAAGAAGAAGAAGAAGAATTAATTCTGAGTAGTGTGAAATCTGAAAACAAACAGAAATTCTGTAAATTCACAAACATTTTAATAACTTGTGCATGTTTGTGGGAAAGGTAGCAAGAAAGCACGAAAATAAGATATCGGGAGTTCTACTCACACCATGAGTATTCTGTTTTTTCCTCACAGCAGCCTGAGCTTAGGAGGATGAAGATTTTGGCCTAAACAACAAATTTTCTTGACACTGCTAAAGAGGCTGTCAGAGCAGATCTGTCTGCAGCCTGTGAGCCAATTCAGGAGGCCTCTGTTGGTCCCTCACAGCTTAGTTCATGCAGTGTTTCATGCTGGAAGCCTTTGATGCCTGTGCTGATATAGCTGCTGTGGATTAAGTATCGTTTAATGGAGGAGAAATTTTACTAGCTCATTCTGTGTCACCTCAGTGGGACTGAAACACCAGATGTACCTCACTTTGCTCCCAGTTCCCTTTCATGTTGCATCACACCTCCTCTGTATGAATGGCACTGTTGCCATCTGTTCTCCAGCAATGGGGTTAAGCAGAATCTTCCTAAATCTGAAACCTGACTTTAATGACTTGTCTTTGTGGTGCGATGCAGGTTCTGGGTTGACCAATGTTAAGACAGAAGAGATATCTGAGGTTAAGATGGATGCAGAGTTCCGGCATGACTCAGGATATGAAGTTCATCATCAAAAGCTGGTAAGTAAACAAACAGTGCTTTCCACACATGCATTTTGAGTTGCTGATTCAATCTTGAACTAGTGAATAATTATGGCCATGTTTTGCTTGAGTGATGTGGATACTGAAAGTGCCAACAGAAAGTTATCATGTGAATAGATTATGATTTTTCTGGTTCTCTCTTCAATGGGAGTAAACCTGGAACAATGTCAGCGAAGAGGATGGGAAGTCACTGAGCCTTACATGAAAGGATATTCCAACAGTTCCTGTCCTTGCACTGCCATGTCACCGGATGTGCTTATATGGAGAATACTTGTCCCACAGTCCATCTGTCTCATACCGAAAGAGAAGGGATACAGAGGAAGGAAAATGCTGAGTTTAAGGAAACAAAAGAAAGAGCATTTGAGACACATAGCACAGTGCAGCAAGACATAGAATGACACTGATTCAGGAATAGAGTCCTTTCCAGCTGTGTGGTAGCACAGCTGGTAATGGTGTATGCACGGAGTATAACCTTTCACAAGAATGCCTGCTTGGGATAAAAGGAGATTCTCCACTGGCCTTAATTTTAGTTTGTGTTTGGCTTTTCTCTTGGTTTGAAAGACAGGTGTCTGCTAAGGAAGGCAGAAGCCTCCCTTGGAATGGCAGATGCAACCCCCTTCCCTCCAAGTTATTATAATTTTGAAATCAAGGGGGCTTTTAGGCAAAGATGTGGGAAATAGGAATAACAGTTCTTTACTATTATATATATAACCAGTCAAACAAACAACAATAACTATGGCAGTAACAGGAAACAATCACAAACCCAGTCCCAGCCTTCTCGGCTGTCAGGCCCTTTCCCCTCGGGTGCAGTTCCGCTCGCAGCCGGCAGGGGCGCTGGCGGCTCCCGGTGAGCAGGGCAGGTGCGATGGTTCCCCCGCGGCTGCAGGGGGCGCTCCGGAGCGAGCTCGGGGAGCACGCGGCACCAGTGCCCTGGGATCCCGGGAAGGGATGGAACAAAGGCTTCACAAACCCCTGGGCAGCTGGTCCCAGTGTCCGGCTGGACCCTCGGGAACAGCAAGCTGGAACGGCAGGCTGGAGCGGCAGGGATGAGCACAAATCCTGGATGGCAGATGAGATGTATCCAAACGGAGAACCCCCCGGAGGTCTAGGCGGGCAGGGCAAGCACAGCTACAACATAGCGAAGGCTCACAGCAGCGGCGGGGCAGGGCGGCCACGGCCTGGCTCCGAGTGGGGCAGGGAAGGCGGGCTTGGGATCCCGGTGTTTCTCCAGCAGAAAGAAAAGCAGCCGTAGAAAAAACAGCTTCCTCTCTCTCTGGATGCCGAGACCAAACTGCCCACACCCCCAGGTGAAACAAAAAGCCAGATCCTTTGTTTTCCTTAAATATTCAGCCATTTGTTTCTGTAGCAACATGTATAGGGGGGGAAAATTCCTTTAACAGAAAAAAAAACTAGGACTAAACTAAAATCCCAACAGCTTTATCTGTGTGTTTCGTTCCTTAAGATATGTTAAATTATTATTAACAGGGGAAGGGCAGGTAGGGGCAAAATATTGTTCCCCATTTGAACTGTGCTTCTTGTGAACATAAAAAGGACAATTTTGACCCAATACCAGAAGACCCAGATTTGTGAAGAAGAAGGAGAAAAGAAGAACAAATCCACACCCCAAATCCTCCATATTGTTACACATACATATCATTATATCCCAGAAACCTAAATTCTCTAAACCCAGGGTTCCAACATCAACCAAAAGCACTGTAGGTAAGAAAAGCATCTTCTAAAAATTTTTTTTGGTCGCTTAATAAGCAATGAAGAACCTATACAGCAATGTTGACTATAAACCTGTTCTGCTTCTTTTTAAAGGTATGTGATGAGGTTTCAGTTCCACAGCTTTCAATATCCTGATATTAAACTTGAAAGCTTTTTTCCCTTAATATATTAAAGCTAAGTAGTGTTTAAAATTAACATGGGACTCAAAGTTGCATTTGAACTAGGCAATCACTCAGTGAAAAGATGTTCTGCCATCTCTTTGATGCCGAGAACTGAGAATTCCCTATTTGATGAGTTAATCCAAAATGCATTAGCACTAATTTGGGAAAGTCTGATGTGCTTAGCTCAGATGGGTTAAACATGCCGATGGAGCAAACCTGTGCAGGGTGTAGAAGGGAAGGAACTTGCAGGAATGTGTGCTAGGTACAGTAGTTACTGGTTGTCATAGGCACAGCACCACCCTTCAGTGTATAAGTGGTTTGATACCATCCCAATGAATTTGGTGCTGGGAGCTCCCCATACCATGGTGGCTGATGGGGAGGGCATTATAGTCCCTGCACATGGTAATCTGTGTCATGCTTAAAATGGGACCTTTCCAGCTTTTCACAGCATTTTTTGCCATACTTTTTACTGATAGGTACAACCACTACTTAAAAATTAGTAAGCTGTCTTCTAAGTTATCGTTTCAATTGAGACTGAGCAGGGCTTCTGGTATTGCTGTGCAAGTACTGGACTGATGCTTACAGGGCCTTGCTTCCCTGCCACACACCATGTCCTGTCCAATGCCCCTCTCCATTTAGTGTTAATTCGAAAGCAGGGAGCAGAAAACACTTTGAACTGTGCTTCCATTCTGTGCCATGGTAGAATTTCCTGAAACAGTCTCCTAAGGATACTGCTTTGAATTCAGCTGCACATTGTATTTTACATGCAGACCTCTGAATTGGGTTGAAATTGCAGTTATTTTGTCCTTTATGGAGGTTCACGTTTGAACTGTACATTAAGTTGATTTTCACGGGTCGGAGTGCTTAAGGCCTTCCTCTCTTGTACATGTGTATTAGCTGGGGCATTTCACAGTGCTCTTCAAATAGTATAGTAACAGAATTTTAGTTCTAGGCAGATAAAATTCATGGAAGAAATTACTACTTTGCATTGGCTCATGCCAACGCTATCCATTGTGTGTACTTTCTAGTGAATTTTTAACTTTGTTTAAACACATTTCTTGCTTGTGACTAGGAACAGTATAAATATTTACACTGCATGCTTTAATACCTTTCTGAGGAAGGTTGTGTTTCTTAAAGAGTACAAATGTTATACAGCTCATTATAATTCTCAGCTGGTTTCTTGTTTCCCTCTGTATTTTTGTTAAATATTTGTCAAAGTATTTAGTCTTTCAGCATGAGGTAGTCATACAGTTTTGTGAATGTAATTTATTCTCTAATTCTTTTTGCCCATTTTGGTTAAAAATAACAATGATAATGATGATGATAATAATTTTAAAAGCCTGCTGTTGACAAGCAACAAAAGGGTTGTAATATATGCTCAGGTGTAAAATAATCCTACGTATTCTTTGAATACAGAACCAGGGCAGTGAAAACAATCACCCATTTTTCATACCTGCTCCTGCTTATAAAAGCCAGTCTTACTAAATGCAGAGTAAAGCATCTTGTGGTCCTCTGTTTCGCCTTATCAGTGCATATAATTCAAGTGGATTTTCTCTGGTTTTCACACAACTGTTACCTCCTAGGTTTCACATAAGTACATCACGCAGATACAGCTCATTCTCTTTGCCCTGCAAAATCTTGAAGCACTCCTTGGTGGTCACTTAAATCAGTGATAGCTTTTGTTGGCTCATCTCCTTTGGTGTGAGAATTTTCTCCCAGCTGGTTGTGTGCAAGTTTCACTGTAGTCCTACAGGTCCTTCACTACTCTTTTATCAAAAAAATGCATCATAGTCCACAAACAAGCCACACAGATGTAAATTATGACCATGCACATGATTAGCATTCTGAAAATAAAGAAATGTGTGTGCTCCCAGGTTACTCCACTCAAGCCTATCACTCATTGTGCAATTAGCTTGACTTGCTTACTCAGGGGAAAAAAGGCAGCTACTGTCTGAGACCTGTGTGAAGCTGAGAAACATGGAGCTGAGTCCCCCTTTAGCACAGCACTGCCATACCACAGTGGTATTTCCCAAATTGCCCCTCTCCAGCTTTCGGAGCTTTGCGGCACAGCAATCCAGGTTTGAATAATTAGGAAGACATGAAGTGCCATTTAATTACTGATGTTTCAATAGCCTTTATGTTGCTGTGGCAGCAGGGCATGTTAGTCAAATGTTCAGTGAGCTTTCTATTAGCCATCTTCCTTTATTTTTCTTTAGGTGTTCTTTGCTGAAGATGTGGGTTCAAATAAAGGTGCCATCATTGGACTAATGGTGGGAGGTGTTGTCATAGCAACAGTGATTGTCATTACATTGGTGATGCTGAAGAAGAAGCAGTACACATCTATTCATCATGGGGTTGTGGAGGTAAGAAAAGCACAACTGGTGTCACCTGTGCAACACAGTCAGCACACTGCTCTATAAATATTAATTTATGAAGGAAGAAACTCTGCTTTTGGCTGTTGGCATTGTTACATCCAGCAGTGTTGAATCAAATTGCTTTATTTAGTAAATGCAAACACATTGTAAACCATGTTAAAGTGGGTATAAAACCACAAAACTTTATTCTGTAACTATTCCAGACCAATCATTTCATAATGTGAAAGTTCATTTTATAAGAAATTTGACAGTAGCCAATGAGAAGATACTGCGCAAGAGGAAAAAGCTGGTTTTACTGTTGGGAACTCACGTACCAATTTCTTTATTTAGCTTTAACACTTGAGACTGGCCTTCCGTAGCTTGTGCTGTGCACTGCAAGGATGTTCCCTAGACAGATATTTTATTACTCTCTGTTTTCTAAACAAGATTTTTTGTTGCCACCAACAGCTTTTGATTTATGGCTGATCTGAAACTCATAGTTTTGAGAAACAAATAGTGTATAAGACTCTTATATAGGATTTTCAAGATGCAAATCCTTGTCTCTTCTTAGTCTGCCAAGGCAATTTGTGGTCAATTTACAGTAATTTAAAATACTTTATCTATTTCATGGTTTTAAGATAAGATCTCTGTAAGTAGAAAAACTTCATTAGGAGAAGTGGAAGGAGGTTTATGTAACTCTTTTTCTCCCTGTTTAGTTTACTCTGTGAGTGTCTGGTTTGCAGATAGCACTTGTATTATTAAGCACTTGAGACACTTGTATATGTTCGCCTTTCAGAACTGGTGTTTTACATTTTTGATTGAAACTGAAGTCTTGATCAAGTCCGTAGTTTATGTTGGTTTCACCTTGAGTCAAATGAACCTTACTTTGGTCTTGCTGGAGGCACACATGCTTCGTGATGCATTTATTTCACTGTCTGGGATAATGAAGGGTCTTAAGAATTATTTGTGTAAGCCTTTGTCTTAAGCATGTGCTTGTGCATCCTTGTGTCCACACTGTGCATATCCATGTGGTTTGAAACCTTCCAAAGAGACATGGTCAGAAGAGCACCAACAGTGTGGGATGATTTGCACAGGTAGCAACTTGTGCAGAATTTTGGACCAAGAGGCAGAAAACAGCAAACTTTAGCTTTCAATGTGATAGCTTTCAGACCATTTTGCAGAAAATTGAAGCACATTTTAGTATTAATCCACCAAGCTGATACCTGCTGCCAACAGTTGTGCCACCAGAGACTCTGCTTTGGGTGAGAATATAGTGAGAATGAAAAAACCAGGAACCTTGCTAGGCCAAAGTCCCAAATCAGACATTGAATGTGGACATATTTGCCAGTTTGGGCAAATTTGGAAATGTATCCTCTGAGAGAAGGCAGGTTACAACCACCCCTCCCCCACCAGGTTTGGGGGAAAAAAATAATTTTTTCCTCAAAGGAAAGTGAAAGAGATAAAAACTATTTATTTAACAAACACACAGGAAAAGGATAATAATGCTAAATAATAATAAAACCTTTCACTCTGCTGAGAGAAACCTGGGAAAATTTCAGAGTCTTTCCATAGTCTCTCTCTCCCCCTCCTTGGAGCTGGACAGGGTGGTGGGCCCACCTCCAGGGCCAAGGTCTCGGTGGAAAGTCCTCCCAATGTATTCTGATGTTGAAATCGTCCAGCAGAGAAGAAGGGAAAAATCGGAGTCCTAGGAAAACAAAGTTCAACTCTCTGGAGGAAAAGGAGCTGAAAAACTGGCCGAAAGCTGGCTGGAAAAAAAACAAGCCGGGTGCTTCCTCCCGCTCCCATCACTGCTGTTAGAAGCAAGAGGAATCTGTGCGTATATCTCTGTGTCCTTGAAACATGAAAACAAACTGCAAACTGCTTTGAAGGGTTTGCTCAGCTTTTTTTTCTCTCCCCCCTCTCAGGCTCAGTTTGAAGGCATAGAAAGGCACAAAATTAATTTCTGGGCATAAAGCAGAGATATGGGATACACATCATAAAGTCACCCCAAGACAACATACCATTATTGCAGTACAACCTTAAATTCTAGGTGGGCTTCACCTGATAAAATGACATGGCAAAGGTGATCCTGGACTTCTACAAGCTTTCTTTGGTGACAGTGAATTTGGAAATATTGGCCTAGAAATAACATGCACAAACTGAATAAGTAATTCATGTCAAAATGACAGCATCACTTAGGGAATAAAAAATTTTACAGCTAAAACCATAAAGCTTTAGCACGCAGATGTACCAAGAATCTTAGTGGATTTATAGAATCACACTGTAGATTGTGTCACCTTGTGGATTTGCTGGCACTGGCAGCCAGGATTCCTCCTTCTGCCAGACTTGCTCTGTGGTCTTGGCAGACTGCACAGCCTCACTGTCTGAGCTTCTCACCTGCAAGAAAGGTATAACATCTGTTTTTGTCCTAAGTCGGTAAAAATTGCGTAGCACTTGTACTGGGGACAAAAAAAAAAAACCCCAAACACCAAAAGAGCTATATACAATTGATGTTTAATACCAAAATGTCTTCAAAATTAAGCTGTTACTTTCTAAAGAGAATTAAGTTATTTAGCTACATCACACCTCTAGCATACTGTGCACAGAAAGCATAGAAGAGCAAAATGACTTGATGTAAAAATAACTGTACATCAGCTCTAGCTTGATTGAGTGTATTTTAACTAATTTGCCACCTCTTCGTTGTGTGTCAGAAGTTACTGTGTGAATTTAACTCTGTGATAATGGAAGATTACAAAACAGGTCTTATTCCACCTGTATTCTTGTCTTCCAAAAAGTCAGCTCTGTTGTACTCTCTCATTTCACTATAATTTTTTTAACAAAATAAGTTACTAAAAATCCTGTTCGCATTTTTTTAAGCTCTGAGAACGGATATACTTGTCCTATTTAGAAGTGTAATTTTTCCCTACTCTGAGAATAAAAATGTTCCAAAGTTGTTCGGCCTCCCCAAGAAAAAAAACTTCCATAGTTAAGTAAATAAATGACTGAGAGATTGAAAATTACTTACTACATGTGCACACGGGGGCTCCGACAAATGTTTTGAAGGGGGTTTTTTGCGAGTGCACTCCTGTCTGCAGGAGGTTATTCTCTCAATTGAAAGCAGGTGGCAAAAGAGAGATTCTCACGTCTGCTGTGCGCTGGGCAACCACTGACTGTCTCAGTTTCTCCTCTTTTGAGGATATCCTGTTCAAAGCTCATTTGCTTTCTGACAGAGGCAGGACCTCCAGCAGTGACAACAGGAGGGCTTTGCAGCAGGAGCAGAGATGACACTGAAATTGCTGAAGGGGTAGATGGGCAAACAGTCTCACAAGAGGTTATCTACCTAACTGAGGTATTTTTCAAGAGACATCATGTCACAAAAAAAGGAGCACCTACACCTCTTACATGCTGTGTTCAGCTTCTGCCACCTCCATATTTGGTGCAAAAAGCTTCTTAAAATGGAGAGGGGCTTTGGGGATTTACTGACAAGGAGATAATTGTGTTCAAAGCATGTCATTTGGCAGAGTGGTACCTAGGGCAGAGGTTGTAAGGAAGAGTTTGGGTAGCATCAAAATGGGTAAAAGAGAATAGAAGAGAAGACATTCAGGATGAGTGATAGCGCACGTAGGTTGATGGTTAGATGGATTACCCTGTGGCAGAGAGCTACAGGAAGGAAAGGAAGTACCAGCACTACTTATTTTAAAGGCTGAAGAGGAAATTAAAAAAAAATTGACTAAGACTGCAAGTTGGAGCTTTAGTAAATCCCTTTCATCTATAAATGCCATATTTCAGAGTTTATTGGACTTTTACTAGAAACTGATTTTATCAAAATGAAATTTTTTAATACAGAACATTGTGCAAAGGTGTTAAAAATTCAGTCTTTTTTTATTGTCCTTTTTTTTTCTAATCTCTTTTTCCTTCTTGATTTTCTTCCAAGTGTCTCATCAATTCTTTGATCTCTTCTGCCTTGCAGTTTCCTTGATTACTTTTTAATTTATTATGGTCTCTCACTCCATTTCTTTCTCACAAGCAGGTTATGCTGTGTACTTACCACATTTTCTAGTCATGAATAAGAAAAGCTGAGCAAGAGACTTAAACTAAACTAAGTGACAGAGTTCAATGCAGTGTTGTTTGGAGCTTTAAGACAGAAGTCCAGCACATGTTTTGGCATCCCCCTCCTTTGCATCCCAGCCTAGTGGGGGAGCCTCCTAGAAATGAAAATGCTCTTGGGCAGGTATTGATACACATGGAACCCTGGTCCGTAAATGCCAGAGCTTCATACTGCGTCTTAATTTTATGCTAGAAGAGAATCTGTTAGTGGGATTAGTTGTGAATTGTGAGACTCTCACTTCATGAATTGAAAAAGCACTGGATGCTCTGCCATAGTGGTGATGCAGCGTAGAAGAACCAGGGCTGACTTGGTCCAGCAGCCCCTTCAAGAGTGAACAGAATGGTGGCTTTTCCTCTGCAGCCGCTTTTATTCTTATTTTCTATAAGTGCTGGAAAGGCTGCAGGAACATTTGCCATGTTCCTGCTTCGTTCTTGCCTTCACAGCCATGTTCACAACAACTTCATCAGCAGCAGAATGCTGTTAATGCTGTTAAATTCAGGAGTCCTCAGGGTGGGGATTAGGTCTTTGGCACATTTTTACAAAATTTATATGGAATGGGTTTGTTAGGCCCTACTGCTGTTAAACTGCTGGCATAACAAGTGCTCTACTGAACACCAATAGCATGGAGGGATTGCCAGTCAAAGATTCACTGCATATGGATCTAGATGGTGTATTTTTGTGGAGGGAGAAGTTGGCAGCCCCCAGAAAGGACAGGTAAAGCAGCAGAAAATAGCCCAGCCCATGGAGTAGTGGCAGAGGTGAGTGCTGTGAGGTGTGGGCCTCTCCCCATCCCTCCCCAGCCCTGCTGCCAGCGTAGGGGACACAGAGCAGCAGGCATGAACCACACAGCTGTACCCTGGCTGCTGAGCACATGGCTGTGCAGGATGTCTTGGGCTTTGGGAGAGGGAGGTTGAAGAGGAGACAGGCTGTGAAATTCCATGGGGCTCTTTTGTTCTTGATGGATCAAAATGGTTGTTGACAGCCAAGTTGAGCACTCAGCATGCACATGGGCTGGCCAAGGGAAGCTTGCATTCTTCAGAAGAAAAAGGTTGTCACTTTTGGAGAGGGAGGAACCAGGGAAAGGAAAAAAATATTCCCTCTTCCCCTCAGTTTCTCAAACAAGGGAGATACAGCAAGTGACCTCTAAGCATGATCTTGCTACCTAAAACCATGTCACAGGAGGTGAAGAAATAGATGGATTTGGGGATCGTTGCATAAGAGAAGTACTGCATGCAAATGCAATTTAAAAAGAGAAAGAAAGCCTGTGAATGGCAGTATTAAAAGTCCAAGTTATATTGCAGAATTTGAAACACAAGGAGCACAGTGTCAGCACAGCCCAGTGATCCTTTCTGCCTGGCATCCTGTTCCTTGCCCACAGGAGTCAAGGGCTTGCTGAAAGTCTCAGGGCTCCCATCTGTGAAGTTTCACAATAGCTTGTGAGCAATATATAGAGTGATATATAACCTTTAAGTTGGATATTTCACAAAAGTATCTAATTATTGTGTAAGAAAAACACATCTGATGGGAGATGTAATGTTGATTTTAAATGCAGTTTGAGAGTCAGGACATGGACAAGGGGCACAGATATGAAAATGGATCAGATATGAAAATGGGGTTAGCAGTTCATCTGAGTAATCAAATGCATAGAGAACCATTTCTTAAATAGCAAATAAAAGAGCATATAAAGTGGAAATGGCTCTGAGAGGAGCCATTTTCTGGTGGGACTGTGGGAAAGGTGGTCCGTACTATGTTGTAACCTGCCACAATGAAAGAGCAGCTGCAAAAATAAGCTGAACAGCCTGTGTTTGTCCCAAGCATGGGAAGAACATACCTTCAGTCTTTCTCCAGGGTATCAGGGAACAATTTACCAACATTTTCTCACTAGGCTGAGATATTTCTAGTATTGCAGAGTAGATTTAAAATTGGTATCAGACATCAATACTTCTCCTTTGCATTTTTATTAAAAGGTTAGATAGAGTAAGTTTCTTGAGAGAATATACTTTCCTTTATCCTAAAGGCTATTTAGTTGCTGAAAGCGAATTGCTGTATTTCCTAGAGGTCACTGCTTACAGGAATCCACAGGAAAATGTTCATACCTAATATTTAACAGTAGAGTTTTAGGCACATTCCTGATTTTAAATTTTTTAACACTGTAAAATTTCACTTTTTACTTTTTTGCTTTTAGGAGATGATGGAGACATCAGGTAGCAAATGAAATAATTAACAACTAGACTGTTTTCATAGGTGCTTAGCAAGATAGCCAGGATTTGGTAGGTTTTGAATACACAACTACTGAGCTCATACAGGAAAGGTAAAATACCTAATTAAGATTTAGAGGCTGTTCTCACCCACTTTAATTTGATGGAGTTTTATATTACTGTAATGTTCAGTGAAGGAGGAAAATAATCTGTGGAGATGCAGGTATTCAATGGAGAAGTCATAACTGAGCTTTGTGCCTGTCTCCCAAGTAATCAAGAAAGGTTAATTTTTGTTAAGTATAAATACTTAAACCAGTGCAGACATGTCATGTTTTTTGTCACTAAACTGAAACAGACACAGCTTTGGAGCTAGAGGAGTTCTGTGTTCCTGAGTGCAATGGGATTTTTTGCTCACCTTGTGCCTGGCTGCTCTGGAATTTCCTTGCTACCCTCATTTTCTCTTTTCCAATTAATGTTTTGAGACCATCATGCCTGCAACAGATCTGAGAGCACAATGCAGGCAGAAGGCAGCCTCAAGCCACTGCCTCCAGCTTTTTGGTGGGCTTTTTCTTTTCTTTTGAGACCCAATTGATCCCAAGTATAGATATTGATATATATATATATATGCTGGGGGGGAAAAATCTCTTAATGAGGGACTAGCAGGGAGAGGCAAACGTCATCCCCCTTTTTTGTTTGGGGAGTTGCTTCCCAAGCCAGACAACAAATTCCAAAGCTGGTACTGCTGGCTTTGGTCAGCTGGTTTTGAAATCCTGCAGCAATAAAATGAGTTGGAGAGTTGTTCTTGGTGCATTATCATCTTCTGTTCAAAAAGTGAGCCAAAGGATGCTTTCTGCCCAAACACACAGGGTACAAAGTACATTGGATGGCCATAAAGTGGGGAAACAAGGGGTGTGCTGTGAATTAAGCAGGAATGTGACCCTGGTTGTCCCCTCTCCTGACAGGTGGATGCTGCAGTGACACCAGAGGAGCGCCACCTTTCCAAGATGCAGCAAAATGGCTATGAAAATCCCACATACAAGTTCTTTGAACAGATGCAGAACTAGGACACCATAGCAGCCTCATGAGTTGGACAGAAGAATGATTGCTTCACTGCCCAGTGGTGTTCAATTATAATGTCAAAAGAAAGAAAAACACTCTGCTTTATTATTTACTCATTCTCGCCTTTTGACAGCTGTGCTGTAACACAAGTAGATGCCTGAACTTGAATTAATAAAATCAGTAATGTATTTTCTCTCTCTTTCTCTTTACATTTCAGTCTTTACACTACATTATTAATGAATGTTTTTTGTGTACTGTAAAGAGGTTAGCTGTATTTAACTAGTGCATGGATAGATTCTCTTTCCCAATTATTTATCATGTAGTTCCTTAGCCAGTTGTATATTATTCCTGTGATTTGTGACAAAAATTAAGTCCTAGTTGAAACATGCTTTAAGAATTGATGGGGGATGCTTTCTGTGTCTGTGGGGTTTAGCTGCTTCTCTTTGCTGAGCATTTTTTTCTGATCACTATGCATTTTAAAGTAAACCAACATTTTTTTTTAAGTATTCCAGATGAGTTATTGAAATTTCTTTCCTCTGCAGCTGCATTTTGTTGTACAGATTGTTGCTCCTGCTGTATTAGTGATGTAGAAATTATGGGAATATACATTTGTTTCTTTGTGCCTGTTTTATGTGCACACTTTAGGCATTGAAAGGTAAACTTTATTTTCTTTTCCATGTATCTTTTTGACCTTAAAAAAATTATTAAGAAGAGTCCCTGTTAATTGTGAGCACTTCTGGGGGAAGAAGTACCTGCTGGCCAAAAATTAACAGGGGTCCTCTGCAGGATGATTGTACAGAGCCATTGCTTATGAATCGATAGCTTTCTACACTGTGTTACATAAATAAATTAAAAAAAGAACATGTGGGCAAGAGTTTTCTTTGGAAGCAGAAAACAAAGAGTTCTAAAAGTCACTTAAACAGAATACATAGGTGTTCAAACTGAGAGAGGGTTGGGATCCTACAGAGATTGTGGCACTGACAGTTGGACCAGAGCAGAAGGAAGGCAGCAGTGAGACAGGGCGGGAAGTGGGGAGTGCCAGCTTTGGCACAGCTACCCCTCTGAGATGTTGTCTCTTTTTTTTTTCCTTTTCTTTTACTTTCCATTTGTATAATAGTGTTTTAATGTAAATAAATACATTCCTGGAGGAGCCCTGTTGTAGTAGTGTGTTTCTGCGCCAACCAGCCACCCTTGCTCATGCAGAGGAGCATGACATGGATGATTAACCAACCTCCCACTTTTCTGGCCATCCTCAGGAGTGATTTACCAGCAAACTCTTCCCTCTCCTCCCTGCACCTGCTGCTGGCTTTCTGGCAAGATCCATGCCCTGCAATGTGCTATACTGGTGAAGGCAAGGAGGAGCATCCCAGGCTGCATCCAGCCTGATTCTGCTGCCTCACAGCAAGTGCCCAGGAAGGGTAGGACAGCAGCACCAGGAATTTTTTCTGCAGGAAGAGGGCAAAGCCATTGGTGAGCTGGGATACACATTCTCTCTGTTGCCTGAGAGCTTCCTTCAGCTCCTGGCCCTCCAGGAGCACTCCTGTGGTGTAGGGAGAGCACAGTAACTCACAACATAGGGCTCACCTGCCTAGAGAGATGAGACCACAGTGGGCGAGTGGATCTGAGGATCTTCAAGATGGCCTTTGTACCCAGCCCAAAATAAGGACTCTTCTGTTTGAACTTGGAGATGGATTCTAGAATAAAACCAGAGGGGTGTGTTTGTGAAAAAGGAAGTGAATTACTGTTTCTTTACAGTGAATGGGTTAGATAAAGCAGGAGTGAGGGAAGAACTAGGAGCAGAATAAAGACAGCATGATCTCTTCAGGGAAAGCCTCTTGTAACTCAGTTTGTGTGCAAGCCATGGCAGCCTCTTCTTCAGCCTCGTTGGTAGCTTTTGTCTCTGCAGCAACATGAGGCATGGCTGCAGTGGGGCTGCATAGCTCAGGCAAGTGGCTGAGTCGCCCCTGACCTCAGCTAGTAGAAAACAAGTTTCCAGTCCTGTTACTCAGGATGATCTTCCATGATCTTCCACAAAACCTCACCTGTTCAGGTAATTCACCTGCTGGCCTGGAACACAGCCATGCCGGCAGACTGACCAGGACAGATGTTCAGTCAGTGAGGGGACAACCAGGGCAGGGAGTTTCAGAAGCCATCTGTGGAGATTCAGGAGGATGAGATGGCACCTACTACTCTGAACTAGTAGTAGGAAAAACTGCAGAGCTTCCCATTACCTGTTACCAACCAAGTGTTTATTCCCTTTGCTCTTCCATCCCTACTGTGTCAAGGGATCCCTACTGTGTCAACTCAGCTCAAGGGATCAGAGCACTGGAAGTGGTTAGTGTTATTTGCAGGCCCTGGAGTACCAGTGTGTTACAAAGAAATTACTAAATACCTCTGGAGGATTTATCATCTCTGGTTTCAAAACTGAACTGATTGGGCCAGAATAACGTGTGATAGTGAGCAGAGGCTGCTCAAACTGCTCCAAAAAACCCCCCTTTTTCTTTTACAAATATTTAGGTTTGTGTCTGTTTCTGTAGGTGTTGCTATATAGGTCACAGCACGTAGAAAGGAATATGTAGGACTGTCTTCTGTGCACATGTCCAGTATCATAGAAGAAGATCCCACTTCAGGGGGAAGGCAGGATGTAATTCAATTTAGCCCAGTCTCATTAAAGAAGCATTATCAAAATTCCTTTTAGAGGAAGCTGGAGTAATCCATGTTATAAACGAGGCTTGGACTTTTTTGGGTGCAATAAAAGTCTGCTCGTTTATTAAAAAGAAAACCAGGAGCGGAGACTCGAGGTAAGCCCAAGTCCCACTCGACAACCCAGAAAAACAAACTGTGCGACACACAGGGTGTTCCCTTGGACTCAGGTTCCTCAGGAAGATGGGGGGGCTGAGCCCCGGAGCAGTTCTTATAGTCTCTTTTGATGCTGTGATTGGTGCAGCTCAGATCCTCCCTCTGATGGCTTGTTGCTAGGGTCCTCATTGGTGTTCAATTCTGTCAGTCTCTGGGGCGTCGAGTGATTGGTTTGCTCCCTAACCAATAATTCCCCAAAGTGTTTACATCATAATTATTAGGTTATCTTAAGAACATTCTAGAACATTCTCCTCCTTTCTATAGACCCACTACTTTCCCCCGTTGCTGTCCCCATCTAGTGGGCACATAGCAACATTACACTTGTACAATCGCAATAACAATTAACTCATTAACTGCATACCGCCACTCTTCTAACAAGCAACTTTTAACTTCTTCTCAACCAAAAAAAAAGAACTTTTAACCATTTATTACACATAAGATACAGACAGCCGCTGGCCTTTAAGCAAATCCCATTTATAATACCATAATCCCATGCAATCCCAGTTATAGAAAAATGCAATTGCTTTGAACACTAATTCCCAGACAGTCAGGCCTCCTAGTGTGGGGTTATGTGTCCAGTGAAATGCCTGGTGCTGCTCTTGCTACTTGTGGACAGGCTGTTAATAAATTGCTGGTTTAAACACTGATTACATGATCAGGTTTTATGATTCCTTCCTGTCTCGGTTTGGAGACAAATTTTAGGAGAAAAAGCGCTCTGAAATGAGTGCTTTTCTCTAAAGAAAGAGGGCTTCAATAACTCCCTTTTCTTCTGCCAATGAGAGAAATGGAAACCAAGGGATGAAAGTGAAAAAAAACTAAAACTGTTTATTAACAAAATAAGATACCCGCAAAGCACAGGAAAAAAAGATACTGAACTTTACACTCCACCCTCACCTCGCCGCATGGCCAAGAGGCAAAGATGGCGGCTGTCCTTCTTTGTCTCTGGGAAGAGGGGAGAAAAGAGTTCACTCAACAGCTGGGAACCTGTTGGGTTTCTGGTGTGGGTCTTCTATTCGCAGCAGGTGAAGTTGGTGGAGTTTAATGTTCCTTCTTTTTGCTGGTTTGGTACCAAAACCAGGGTTCTGGCTGGGGCCGCCCCCCCAGGCTCTTTGGGCCGAAGAAAGAACAAATCGAGACAGTTCCAGGGGAAAAAAAAAAAAACAAAAAAAAAAAAAACAACAACAACAACCCAACAGGAGCCCTCCGAAAGGATTTGCCGGTGAAAAGCCTCCAGGCCAAGGGAAGGAAAAAAACCCAAAACTCCCAGAAGCTTCTTGCCTTAGTTGCCAAATTAATCTAGCAAAGGCAATGAAGTAACAATTCGTGTAGCTGCCGACCACGTTGGAGAGAGATTGAACCAAACCGCGCAGGAGTCCAAGGCTCCCGCCCCACCCCCTGGGTCCATCTTAAAGCTACAGCAGCCATTTCCTGGGCATAAAGCAGACAGTTAGGGAATAAATTTACCATCATAAAATCACCCCAAGATACCTCCACACTCTCCTGAAAGAAAGGCATTAAATGCACACCATGACATGCATGGAAAGCACAAGGCATGAACAAAGTTCCCAAAACTTCAAGAGAAACACTCCCACAACTGCTCAAACTCTGGAAGCAGATGTTCCCAGGTAATAGTGGCAGCATCCTGCCCACCTCTAGACATGCAAGCTCCTTATTGTTGTCAGGAAAATTAATTCACAAGCACCAGAGGTTTATGTCCAAAAAAGGAGATAGAGGAGTCCTGTAACTTCATTCAAATAAAGTGAGAGGCCATGGGCATTTCTCATGGGGTCTCTCAAATTGTTGGGGGATGCAACACCCTTTTTATCCTAATTCCTGGTTGCAACAACCTCTTCCTTTCCCCATTGTCCAGGGTACTCAGAAGGTACAGACTTCTCGAATCGCCTATTCTATGCCCCCCTCTAATATGCACCCTCCTTTTTGTTATATAAAAGAAAAAAACTATTCATAATTCTATTAAGTTTTTGTTCTTTGTCTCAAGGTTCAGGAATGTAACATGGCCTTGGCTGAGCTACACTGTGTGTTGATTAGTAACATCTTCTAGAACTGACAGTTTTCTTCTGTTACTTCCCTTTCTCTAAGCTCCTAGCCCTATCTACAAGCAGATTCGCACAGTCTGTTTGTAAACACACATTCATCATATTCCTTTCAATCCCTCCTCTTTTTATTTTCTCAGTAATTGTCTTTACAAACCTTAATTACCATTGATTTAATCCTTTCTTCCTGGGTCTTCTTTGGTTTAATATGTGTTTGATTCCATCCGCCTCAATATTTGGAACAATCATAAGGAGGGCAGTTAGGGGTCCAACAATCTAAACCTAATGTCCAGTTACAAACACTTTTTCCTACACATACACCCCCTGTCCTATTTAGGCAATAAGTGCCTTTTCCAGAAGAATGAAGTTGTCATGGACTTCCTTCTTCACCCCAAAATCCTGCTCCCTTATGGACCTCACTCAGAGTGCTGACCCACCATTTAGGTTCGACTGGGCTAGCCACCCATGGCCAGTCTTCAGATCTTCCTGGCCCTCCGCAGACCCAACAATTGCTAAAGTTAAAAAATTTTGCTACTTCTTCTCCTAAGGTTACAAATCGATTCTCCCACTCCAGGCCCGAACCTAGCTGACAATATAAAAGTAGGATTATTAAGGAAAACATTCTACTAGTATAATCTAATTACTTAGTCTAATTTTTACATTGTCTTCTGCACCACTTGTGGGAAATGAAGGCACAGAATCCACTTAACATAAAACAATGACAGCAAGGATTGGCTCCCAGTGACTGGAGATTGTAAAGGAGGGATGCCCATACAGACCATTTCAGCAGACGGTCTGCGGGTAGGCACATGAGGATTCCCCCAATGTCAACTCACTGGCTGCTGCTCTGGTCCACTCCTGTGGAGTGTCAGTCGTGGCCTCCCATCCTTCTCTTCCAGCCAAGATGTCCAAATCTCCAGGGCCTTAGAGACCTTGACCCAAGTGTGATGGGTCCACCTGTGTTCAGCTGTCTTGACGGCTGTTTCTGTGGTCAGTAACACTTGGAAAGGTCCATGCCACTTCACCACCAGCGGTGCTTCTTTCCACTCCTTAACCAGGACCCAATCCCCTGGTTGGATGTTATGAACAGTGAAGGCCAAAAGCAGGGCCTGTGCCAGCTGAGCTTCCTGTCAAAGAGATTTCACAAGAGACAGGATTCTGGCCACATATTGTTTTAAATATACATCAGTTATCTCCACTCCCCCACTAGGTTGAGAATTAATAGGATAAGGAATGCCAAACATTAATTCTAAGGGAGATAACTGAATATTCTCTCTGGGTCTGGCTCTTATTCTTGCCAAAGCCAGTGGCAAAAGCCGTACCATGGCATCTTAGTTTCTATCACCAGCTTCAAAAGGTGTTTCTTTATTTCTCCCATTCATCTTTTCTACCTGGCCTGAGCTCTGGGGGTGCCAGGGGGTATGGAGGTTCCATTGTATTCCTAAAGCAGCTATAACTCCTCAAAGAATTTTTCCGGTAAAATGAGTTCCCCTATCTGAGTCTATTGCTTCTACAATCCCGTATCTTGGAATTACTTGTTCTAAAAATACCTTAATAACTAATCCAGCTGTTGCTGAAGCAGTCTGGAATGCTTCTGGCCACCCTGTTAATTGACATACTATTAACAAGATATTTAAGCCTTCCCCTCAGGAAGCCTTCCTACTCATTTCAGTAAAATCCACCTGGCATCTTTGAAAGGGATGTGCAGCCTAAGGCCTCCCTCCCCTCACAATTTTCTTTGTAACTCGGCTATTGGCTTTAGCATACATCAAGCAACCTTCAACAGCTTGTTTTGCCAGACCAAAAAGACCCACAGCAGCATACATTTTGAGAAAGGCTTCTGCCAATCCTCAAGAACCCCAATGACTCCCTTCATGGAGCTGTTTTAACATTTGTAGGGCTAAAGCTTTTGGTACCCTTGTAAACCAATTTTTCCTCTTGTAAACCCTTGTAAACCCTTTTTCCTCTGTCCCATTATGTTTAATTATGTCCAATTCCTCTGGTGGAAAAGACAGTTTCTCTGGCAGCAATTGAGCCACTGAGAGTAAAGGCAGGTTTTTAGAGAGTTCTGGCAAAAGTGCAGCTTTCCGAGCTGACGCTGTTGGGGCTGCCCAAGGCAGCACAGTGTCCAGCTGCAGATGTCCTTGGCTTCTGCTGCTGCAGGCAGGGGTCAGCTGCAGCTAGCAGGGAAAGCTGTCAGCTGTAACAGGCAGGGGTTGGCTGCAGCAAGCAAGGAAAGCTGTCAGCTGCAGCAAGGAGGGAAAGCTGTCAGCTGCAGCTTGCAGGGAAAGCTGGCTCCTTTGCAAGGAGCGAGCCCCAAACAAAGGTGGTGTAAAAGCGTTGGCAGAGGCAAAGGATGAGAGAGGGGTCTCTGTGTAGGTTCCAGCTGGTTTATTGCCAGTGGAAGATCCAGGCACAAACACCAAGAAAAAGGGGAAAGCACAGCATTTCACACAGGGGTGGAACAAAGGAAAACAACCAATGGGGATTGACTGAGGAGGAGGAGATAACAGGGTAATAACCAATGGGGATAACTTAGGGGAAGGAATTACATGAGTAGACCAATGGGGCATCGAAGATGGGAGAACTTTCCAGAACTAATACATAAGCAACTAGTGGAAATACATGACCATGAACTTATACATAAAACTGGGTGGAGAACTCCTGAACCAATAAACTTAAAACATGTAAACTAAGAACCACTAGGAACATGGGAACTCGCCGTAACTGCGGGGTGAGAATCAGACCTCTGTGTTTTGGAGGCTTGTCCACTAGTCTTCTGAATGCTTTGCTGCAGTGGCCATTGCCACCTGCACTGCAACACTGAGCCTCTTCATCAGTCAGTTGGTTACCTATTGCCTCCTCCGAATACCCTGTCTGGCGTTTCCTAATTGCCACCCATTTTAGTGGCAAATAAACATTTTGGTAAATTTCACTACCTCCAATAGACAAGTAATTAAGTTTTCATGAACTAATGTTTTTCTCCTGCAGGTTAATAAACCTCTTTCCTCCCACAGTCTCCCAAATGCATATACTACCCCATATGCATATTTAGAATCAGTAAAAATATTCACTATCTTTCCCTGATTCACAGGCTCTCACAAGCCTACACAGCTCTGCTGTCTGAGCTGGCCATGTGGGCAGTAACCTCCCCCTTTCGTCTAATTCCCTTCCCTTAATAATGGCATATCCTGTAACTCGCTTCCCTTCCACTGCTTTTGAAGACCCATCAATAAACACATTTTCTCCCTCAGGCCAGGGAGTGTCTCATAAATCTTCCCTAGCCCGGGTCTGGAGTACTATCACCTAAATGCAGTCATGGGTTTCTTCCTGGCCCCCCTCTCCAGGCCTGTTCAGACAGGACGCTGAGCTAAACCTTTCCCCACTTTTCAATTCTAAGTCCTCCTGTTCCATTAAACAAGATTCATACTGTAATAACTGGGCGCTGGTCATCTACTTAGAGGCTATCTCAGTTAACAAAGCTTTAACCTGATGTGAAACTTTATTAGATATCTTCCCATTGTCAGTTTTTGGGCCTCAGTTACCATCAAAGCCGTGGCTGCACAGTTCTGCAGACAATGATGCCAGCCTCTGGCCACTGGGCCTAACAGCTTGGAAAAATAAGCAACAGGCCGCTGTGTTCCCCCATGCTCTTTTACCAAAATTCCTTTAGCATGGCCCTGTTTAACATCCACATATAGCTCAAATTCCTTTTCTGAGGAAGAGATGAAACATGGGCATTAATCAATTTGTCTTTTAATTTTCTAAAACTTTGCTCTCCCTCTGGTGTCCATACTACAACATCAGGACTGTTTTGCGTTAAAAAAAACATGCAATGGTCTGGCTAAAATAGAAAAATCCTCAATCCATACTCTGCAATATCCCACCAATCCTAAAAACTGATATGACTCTTTTTCTGTCTGGGGTAATGGTACTTGTAAAATTCTTTGTATCCTTTCTGGATCAATACAACATGAGCCTCCAGTCAAAATGTTTCCCAAATATTTAACCTTTTTCTCTACCAACTGCGCTCTCTTTTCAGATACTTTAAGCCTGTTTTTAGCAAGAAAATTAAGCAGCTTCACAGTAGCCTCTTCAATGACCTCTTCCTGTTCCCCTGATAAAAG
Source organism: Corvus moneduloides (assembly GCF_009650955.1). Taxonomy (NCBI): domain Eukaryota; kingdom Metazoa; phylum Chordata; class Aves; order Passeriformes; family Corvidae; genus Corvus; species Corvus moneduloides. The sequence continues at coordinate 15,852,316 of NC_045477.1, read as the reverse complement.
CAAATCATCCACATACTGCAACAATTTAACTCCTGAGGGTGGAATAAACGCTTTCAGTATCTTCTGCAAGTCTTGCCCAAACAAAACCAGTGACTCTGTATATCCCTGTGGGAGGACCGTCCATGTCAGTTGTTGTTCTATCATTTTCCCTCGTTCTTCCTGTTCTCACTCAAAGGCAAAATACTGTTTACTGTCCTCTGTAATTGGACACCTCCAGAAAGCCTCCTTCAAATCCAGTGCTGAATAATACTGATGTGAAGAAGGGATCTGATTCAGGATGGTATAGGGGTCCGGAACTGTGGGATGCCTTGGTTTGACAATTTCATTTATTATTCTTAAATCCTGCTCCATTCTGTAGGTTCCATCTGGTTTCTTAACCGGCAGGACAGGAGTGTTACAGGGAGATATACATCGCTCCAAAAGACCTGCCTTCAGCAGGGGCTCAAAGACAGGCTGTAGCCCCTTCCTTCCCTTCCTTGAAATAGGGTATTGCTTTTTAGACACTACTTGTCCCGGTTGCTTCAAAGTCATTTGGAGAGGCTCTATGTCTAATTTTCCATATTTCCCTGGGGCTGCCCACACTTCTGGGTTCACCTCAGCATAGGCCTTCTCAGACATTTTACATAAGGTTATAACCATGTTAGCCTCTCTATCACCTTTTGTAATACTGATTTGCATTCCCACTTTAGCCATCAAATCCCTTCCCAGTAAATTACAATCACAATTAGGAACAAACAGGAATTCATGCAGTTGAAACTTATCCCCCACATCTACTAATAGTGGTTGAATAAAACACATATGCTCGTTTTTACTGCTTACCCCCTGGATAAACAAAGAACTCTTTGCCAATTTTGCCCCCTTGGGGATAAAATTTAAAGTGGATCGAGAGGCCCCTCTGTCTACTAGGAAACACACCTCCTCTCAATCTGGACCCACCTTAAATGTTATCAAGGGCTCCAGTGTGGTGGGTCCCTGGTATAATGGGAGCCCCTGACACCCCAAACAATCTATTTCCTTCCTGAGGGTCCACCTGTTTTTGTCGACATTCTCACTTCCCATGTCCTTCTGCCTTGCAGATAGCACACTGATTCCTCCCTAACTGCTGTTTGGGTCGGCACTCCCCTCCTGAGGAGGGCACATCTTTGCCACATCCTTGTCCACAGCCCTGGTCCCTCTGTCCTGGGGGACCCCTTGAACCCTGGGATTTATCCCTCAGGGGCTGTAAAAACTCTGCCATTGCCTTTGCCTTTGCCTTTGCCTTTGCCTTAGCCTTTTCCTCATCCCTTCTTACATACACTTGCTGTGGCTTTCTAACCAACTCGTGCAAGGGCTTATTCTGCCATTCTTCATCTTTCTGTATTCTTTTTCTTATATCAGGCCAAGATTTAGTAACAAATTGTACTTTTAACAATGTGTCAAAGGCTGGTCCCTCAGGATCCAGTCTTCTTTGCTTCCGCAAGGCATCTCTAATCCTCTCTAGCCAGTGAGAGGGACTTTCATTCTTTTCTTGTTCTAAGGACATGGCTTTAGCTACATTGTTAGTTCTGGGAACTGCCTATTTGATTTGTCTAATTAAATCAGAATGGTAATCTCTGAGGCAAGCCAGACTGGCCTGATTATTTGGGTCCCACTGAGGATCTACCTGGGGAATTGCATCATCCACAGTAGGTCCATTGTGTCCAGCCCCTCCCCACTGCCTGTGGGTGCTCATCCGCCCACAGTTGCCGAGCTTTCTGCAAAATAATTTTCTTCTCTGATGACCTAAACAAAATCCCTAAAAGAAAATCCCAGTTCTTCCACATATAATCTGCATTTCCCAAATATTCATCTGTCTTTTCCCCCACCCCTATGGGATCATCCAAATATGGGAGTAATTCCTTTTTCAGCCCTTTTATATCCCGAGTAGTAAGTGGTACAATTACAAACCCAAATCCCCCACCCTGGCCCCCCCAGGGAACCTGGCGTAGAGGCATCTGATGGACCCCTGCCTCTTGGGTCTTAGAGGCTCCTGATGTCTTGTATTGGAACCCCCTACTAGTCCTAGAGGGGGATATGATATCCTGTCCTCCTTCCCCTTTGCCATCACTATCCTCAAGGGGGGCCAACAGAAGCAGTGTTAGTTGGCCCTGAATCAGCTGGCAGAATTGGAGAATAAGATGGGGGAACGTGCTGGAAAACATTCCAATCCTCACTATTTTTTTTCTTCCTCCCCTTTTTCACCTTCCTTTTTCTTTTTAATCACATAGATTCGTCCTGTTGCTTGCCTTAACCATGTTTTTCCACATTCCTTTTCAACACCCACATACTCAGACACAAACAAGGTCTAGCTATTCTATAAGGTGGCCATTTAAGTCCCCTTGGCAAATCTAGCTGCACAAAATAACAATATTTTACCATTATCTCCTTAGTTACCCCTGGAGAAATGCATAAATAATCCCAAAACCTCAACATTCTCCTCAAGGGACTCTCCAGGGGTATTTCAGGATCATCATCCCTTTTGCTGAGACCCTTTCTCGGCTTTACCTTTGTTACCCTCCATGGGTGCCCTGGTTTACCTGTGCTACCCTGTTGGAATTGTAAAAGGACGAGAGCCCAGGAATCCCAGCGGGGGGAGAGATGCAGTCCAAGCCAATATGGTTGATAAGTGCAAAACTCCATTTATTAGCAATCCAAAGGCACTTATATAGTATACCAGCTTGTTAATTCCTAAGTGGCTTAAAGCTTATCAAAGCACATTTCTACTTCTACATAATTGGACTTACATTGGCAAGCTTCCACAGTCATGTTATGATTAAAAGAATTCAGTGTTCACCCCCTATTACCGCAGGCCTGGTTCCTACGGTATATCACCGTGTCCTGCAGCCATAAGGAGGAGGAGGAGGAGAAGATCCAGCAGGCAGGAATTGTGCAGCAAGATTGATTGATTTCATTATTTTACAAGCTCTTTTATAGACTTTTTTCTTCACAGTCTAATTGGACAAAGGACCAGCCACCCCTTGGGGGTGATTGGCCAAAATCCTAAAACATCCATTATCAAAATACTTTCTACTATACCATAAACAAGACTTTTCAAGGTTGCAGGTGGCATAGTTGTTTACATTCCCTGCTACCTCTTCTGTGAGAGAGAAAAGTCTCTCACGGACTTAGAAAAATAACAAGAAAATCCTCACTAACAGCATTTTTGTACCTACAACCCCTCTTTTTCCCTGGTTAGCAAATCTTATCAGGACAGCTGCATCGTTTCAAAACTCCCTCTTTATTCCCAGCCCTGCTTGTTTTCTTCACACAGAGACTTTCCCATGGAGAGTTTTTTCTCACACACAGGCCTTTTGCTTCTAGGCCTATTGCTTGTACAGTCCTTCTATTGATCCCATAATTCTATCAATGATCCATGCCCCTGATCCTTTAATAATTGCAACAATTCCCCCTTTTTCTTTTTGTACAAGCAATACTTGATTGGTCACAGATGTAGTGACTTTGTATATTATCCTTTGCAAGCATTGGAAGGCAAGGTGAACACACGATTATTAATAATATTACTAGTCCTACAGTAATCAAATGCTACACAAATAAAACTAGCCATGATTTTAAATGTAATAACTTTAACCATCCCTCTAAGTTGAGACCGTCTTCTTTTTTCTGTAATTGCACAGTTAATTGAAGTAACTCACTTATCTGCTTGTGAAGTAGGAAAAGGTGGTTAGAATGATTCATACAGCACATACCTTGGAACCTTTCACAGCCGTGGCTGTGAGCTAATGGTAGAAAATCAATGGCTGCTTAATCTTATAATATTATATGTCTAACACTAATAACATACACACTTAACTTATTGAGCATTTGCAAAGTCATATTAAACTTATCCCTCTCCCAGCAAGCAAGTTTAAGCAACATAGCGTAAGCCCTGGCTGCTAAAATACTAGGTAAAAACATAAATGCTAGTTAAATTGACTGCTTTCACTTGATCTAAATGGGCAGACAGCTGATTGAAAATGCCTGCTAATGCTTTTGTTTCGAGACAGTCAAATAACAATTTTTTCACCTTACTTCTATGTTTGGTGTTATACCCAAATTCTCTTATTACAACAATCACAAAGTATTTTAACCCAAGTTCTACAGTTCACAAAACCACAGTTAAAGCAGTTCTTGACATAAGGTGAGCCCTTATTCCAAGTCAGGTTTGCAGTCTATATACAGAGGGCACAACAGCCCTTTTCAGCCTTTCCTCCTCACGTGGATGCACTTCTGGATACAGGGTCGGTGCTGTTCACTGCAGGCTCTGTCGCAGCACGAGTCCAGCGGCTGGGTACCCACAGAGGTCCTGCTGGGGTAAGCACACACATGTACCCCCTGCCTGAATATCGAACCTCAGCGGGCCCCTGCCAGATCCCTGTAGCTGGGTGCCTATACATCACATAAAAAGGCTTTGTTACTTTCCTTTTTGCTTCTGCAATACCACTGTGAAGATAGGCAGGTGCAGTGTCACTATCCCCAAATAAACACAAGTAATTTAATAGATACAAGGCTTTTGCTAATTTTTCTTGCACATCTGAAATGTCCTTGAACTTAGCTAAATATAACTTCAGTGTCTGATTAGCACGCTCCACAATAGCCTGCCCTGTGGGTACATAAGGGATTCCAGTGACGTGCCGCATACTCCACTGCTGACAAAACTTTCGCAGCCGCTCGCTAATGTAGGCAGGACCGTTGTCTGTCTTGATCTGCTCTGGTACACCCATCATGGCAAAACAGCTGGTCAGGTGTCGTATTACATGAAGGGCCTTTTCACCTGTCTGCGCTGATGCCCATATAAATTTGCTGCAAGTGTCTATAGTGACATGCACATATTTCAGTCTGCCAAACTCAGGAACATGGGTCACATCCATTTGCCATAGTTCATTCGGGCCTAAGCTTCGGGGATTAACCCCGACACCGAGACCCGGGCCATGATGACTGCATGTAGGACATGCCCGTACTATTCCTTTGGCTTCTTCCATGGTGATGTCAAATTGCCTATGAAGACCTCTGGCATTCTGATGGAATGTGTTATGGGCTTCCCGTGCCTTTGCAAATTCATTCAATGGCACTATCACAGAGACTAACTGATCTGCATAGGCATTCCCTTCGCCCAAGCCCTCCGTCCATAGATGACTCCTGACATGTATTATAGCATAGGCACACGATCTCTGACCAATAGCTGCTTGGAGCTGGCGCAGTTCAAACAGGTGTCTGTTGTTTATGTCTTTGATCCTAGCATCCTCTATCCGTTCCACGATGCCAGCAACATATAATGTCTGTTACTACATTGAGCTTAACAGACAACCATCGCTTGAATGCCCAGACCACTGCAGCTAATTCAAGGGTCTGCAAAGAGTCTCCAGGTTCAGCCTCTAGTATCTGATGGCACCATTATCCTTGAACCTGCCACGTCGCAGCTGCTCGTCGGGACTTCTTTCCAGCATCGGTGAACACTGTTACTGCTTCTTGTAGTGGGTGCTTGCTCCTTTTGGGAATCTGAATCCATGTATGCTGTGTCATCCATTTCAGTATTGGGGCCTTGAGTGGTTGTATTTCAATTTGCTGGGCATTGCTTAGCAAACTAATTTGCAAAGCTTGAGAATTTTGTAGATACCACTCGAGCTCAGTTCTTTTTATTGGCAAGTAGATCGTTCCTGGCTCTTGCCCAGTAACTTGTATTATGTGGGTGCGGCCTTTCTGTATCAATTCTGCCACATTATCGATTTTCTGTTGCAATGTTGTTTTAGGCTGTAGGCTTGTAAACATCCATTCTAGGACCTTAACTTGCTCCCCCTTTTTCTTTTTGCACTGAGTCAGTGCACCAATAAGTTGACTCTCTCCGTGGAGGACAGTAAAGTCGACTGGAACATCAGCGTCCATTCGATCAACTGCTCTGTCTGCAATAACGGTACTGATACGCTGGATAGTATCCACCTGCTCTGGTGTGGGCTGAACAGGCGAGGAAGGATCGGTCCCTTCCAGCAGGGGCCGCAGCACCTCCAGATCCTCATTACTGATGCCAACAACTGGCCGCAACCACTGCAGGTCACCCAAGAGTTTTTGTGCATCTTTCAGGGTTTTGAGATTGGTTTGAATTGTCACCTTCTGTGGCCTGATTTGTACCTCAGCGATATTCCACCCCAGGTACTTCCAAACAGGTGTACGTTGAACCTTTTCGGGCGCAACAATCAAGCCATACCGGTTCAACTGATTGGTGAGCAGGAGCTCCTGTTGGGGGGTGATTGGGTCTGGCTGAGCGATCAGTATATCGTCTATATAATGATAAATGATGGCTTTCAGCCACTGCACTCGAACCGGTTTCAGTGCAGCATCAACATACATCTGGTACAAGGTGGGACTGTTCTTCATCCCCTGTGGAAGTACTGTCCACTCGTATCGAGAAGCAGGCCCTGCCCTGTTTATGGCAGGGAGAGTAAAAGCAAAACGATGCATATCAGGATGCAATGGTATAGTAAAAAAACCAGTCCTTTAAGTCCACTATTAATAAATGCCAGTTCTCAGGTACAACTGCAGGATTGGGAAGACCAGGTTGCAGGGTCCCCATAGCTTGCATCTGAGCATTAATAGCACGCAAATCATGCAACAGCCGATATTTCCCAGATTTCTTCTTGATTACAAAGATGGGTGTATTCCATGGACTCGTAGATGGTCGCAAATGTCCTTGATTTAACTGTTCATGCACTAGTGCATGAGCTTGCTGCAGACTTTCCTCTTTGAGCGGCCACTGCTTGATCCACACTGAGGCATTTGTAATCCATTGCAAGGCTATCGGGAAAGTCAATGCAGCGGCCGCTACTGAAAAGGCATGTCAGTGGTCAGCACAAAACCCAGCTGGTCGAGCACGTCTCTCCCTATTAAAGCGTTAACTTTCTCAGGCAGAGGCATCACTGTAACTACAACAGATGCAGTGTGTCCGTCTAGTATGATTTGAATTCAATCCTGGCTGCGTTGCACTGAAGCAGTGCCTCCGACACCTTCGACCCCTCCTGCTGCCTGTTGAAGGGGCCAATGCAGAGGCCAGCATGAATTGGCCACGATTGTCAGGTCTGCTCCAGAGTCCAAAAGCGCAGACAAAGTTATAGAATCACTGCCACGAGTGAACACGGCAGTAGCAACTGGCCGCTGAGCTAGTGGGAGGGTGAGAAGAGCGAGACTCCCAGTTGAACCAAAATTTCCCGTTCCCCGCTCCAGCGTTCCCTCGGCCATAGCTGCAGCCAGGTGGGGCAGAGGAATTAATTGAGCGATCTTGCTGTGTGCTGGGATGTGCACAGGTGGAAAATGAGTTTGAGCCATAATGCAAATTTCTCCTTCATAGTCCTTATCAATTAGGCCGGGCAATATAAAAAGTCCTCTCAGGCTACTAGAAGAGCGGCCTAACAGCAAAGCTCCATAGCACTGTCCGTTGATAACCAGGGGCCCTTTAATGCCAGTTGGAATCCTCTGGGGCCGGCCGTCGATCAGAGTCACATCTATTGCTGTTGCCAGGTCCAAGCCGAGGCTTCCTCGGGTTGCTGGCCGAAGGCAGCCAGCAGGTTGCAGGGAGCTGTGGAGACTGGCATCGCTACTGCTGGGGCCACTGTTGGTGTCTGCGCGCCGTGACCCTTCGCGCTCGATCTCCCGTTTCCCAGCCTCCTCTGGCAGGCTTCCGTGGAGTGAGTATGGAGATTGCAGTTATGGCACCATACTCGCTGGACCTGACACTGCCGTTTCACGTGCCCTCTTCAGCCGCATCAGTAGCTCTTGACGTCATTAGAGGTAATATAGCACCTGTCTCTTGGTGCTTCCGCCCCTTTCAAGGGGGCAAGGGCTGCAAAGGCTTGAGTCTGGGCTTGCACGAGATCTTTCCCTATCTCCTTAACAGCTTCCACTAACATTGCCTGTGGCCCTACTGGCACATAGCTCATTCTTTCTAGCATCAGCTCTACCGGTGCGTCAGCTGGCAAGGTAACTATTATGGACCGGGTGTACGGATTGCAATTCTCCATGACACACTGTCTTAACAATGTCTTAACTGTCTTCATAAAATCCTGTACATCTGAATTATGTATAGCATTAGTAACCCTATCAACAAAACTTGAAAAGGATTAATCCCTTCCTTGTTTGATTGACAGATAGGAAGGCTCAGGGGGTGCTGTTTTTACAAAGGACATTGCCTGCCAGGCAAGTCTCATAGCCTCCAATAATCTTTCTGGTCCCACTTGCACTTGCATTTCCACTCTGGCAAACTGCCCAACGCCCATAAGCTGCTCCACCGTAACCCCATGTAAGGGGTCCTGTGCGTCACGGTGGGTATTAGCAGAGGCGTCACAAAGGCGTTGCCAGTGCGCCTGCCACAGCATAACCTGTGAAGGGGTCATAATCATTCTCATAATAGTTTTAATATCCTCTGGGCAAAGAATCCCACAGCCCCATACGTAGTTTAGCATCATCACTGTGCAGGCCGGACTCATTGACTGTGCCCCGCAGCTGAGTTAACAACTTCCAGTTTACCGGACTATATTCTCCTACTACATCATCCCCAGCTGCTTGATATATTACCGGGAAGGCAACCGGATCTCTGATTGCCTCGGGGAGGTCGTAATCTTCATTTTCAAGGGCTGTTTTTACGATATTTCTCCAATCAACCTGACTACATTGTAACTTAGGGGTGTTACATGCTCTGCGAATGTCAGTTCCAGCAGGCTCATGGCGACATCTAGCGGCTTCTTGGCCTAACTGTTTGTTGTCACCATCCGATAACTCAGCCTGCGTTCTCACCGGGGGTGCAGTAGGTATGGCACCCGGTGTCGGATCTGTAGGGGGTTTCACAGGTACGGAACACCCTATTGGTGGCGTGGGAACATGGCTCCCAAGTGTCATTATACCTGGTGGAGGATCATTGCTGCCTAAATGAGCTGTAGCAACTGCTGCTACCTGCTTCTCTACCCGATAGTGTTTCAAGCAATTAAGAACTGCTCTCCACAGCTTCATTAACTTCTTAGCTTCCTTACTGTAGTCTATAACCAAATTCCACGAACAGTCACCATATTCTTTCCACTGCTGCTCATGAAACAGCGATCCTGACTCTTTAAAATAGCCTCTTGCCATTCCAAACTCGACTAACTGCACCAATTCCTTATTAAGGTTTATCTCCTTAATTCCCTGCTTTTCTAAAAAGCGTAAAAGTAAACCAAAGGCCACCTCAGTTTCCATAACCGTGTCCTACCGCAAACTGCGTCCCAACCGCAAACTGTGTCTTACCACAAACTGTGTCTTACCACAAACTGCATCTACCCACAAAGCCGCGTCCTACCGCGCCTGTCCCTGCTGTCAGGGTCGTGCAGCCTTCAGGTTTAGCCTTTGTCAGCCAAACGGCGGACCCCTGATGCCAGGTCGGTCCAGGTTGGGATCAGGCAAGCCGCCGATCCTTACGCCCGCCGGTGCTGCTCCGGCACCGCAGTCGGCTCCCGCCGGGTCGAGAGGAACGAGTCCGAGGTCGAGTTCTGAGCTCCGAGTTCGGGCGCCAGATGATGGAATTGTAAAAGGACGAGAGCCCGGGGATCCCAGCGGGGGGAGAGATGCAGTCCAAGCCAATATGGTTGATAAGTGCAAAACTCCGTTTATTAGCAATCCAAAGGCACTTACATAGTATACCAGCTTGTTAACTCCTAAGTGGCTTAAAGCTTATCAAAGCACATTTCTACTTCTACATAATTGGACTTACATTGGCAAGCTTCCACAGTCATGCTATGATTAAAAGAATTCAGTGTTCACCCCCTTTTTCCCTGGTTAGCACATTTTACCAGGACAACTGCATCGTTTCAAAACTCCCTCTTTATTCCCAGCCCTGCTTGTTTTCTTCACACAGAGACTTTCCCATGGAGAGTTTTTTCTCACACACAGGCCTTTTGCTTCTAGGCCTATTGCTTGTACAGTCCTTCTATTGATCCCATAATTCTATCAATGATCCATGCCCCTGATCCTTTAATAATTGCAACACTACCCTCCATGGGTGCCCTCCCAGGTTTTCTCCCTGAAGATCCCATTGTACTCACTGGTGAAATTTTCAGTGGTCCTTCCCTGTGGACTCTTCACAGACCCCCTGGTCCACCACTTGTCTCTCTCCTGGACAGTCTCGGGAACCCAACCAATCACCCAGTGCCGGCCAGCACCAAAGGGAGCTGATCACCAAAATGGGGTGAGGCATGCCTTCAGCTCCGCTTGCTGCCCACCACCCCCGGACGGTGGAAATATCCTGGACGAGTGCCCGTTTTGTCAGGAAAGTTACTGGACTCCTCTGTCTCCTTTTTGGACATAAACCTCTGGCGTTTATGAATTAATTTTCCTGACATTGTGGAAATATATTAGGTATGAATAAAAACAGTTTGACAGGCTCATAAAGCAGAAAAGCAGATAGAAGACAGTACCAGAGTGCCTTGCTTCTAAGTGTGGGATTGATTGGGTATCACTGTCTTCAGCAATAAACCGGGCAGGGCCACTGCATGCAGCTGTGGGCTGGAAACAAAACTCTATTCCCCAGCCCTGAAGAAATTACTCTTGGAGGGGTGGGGGAATAAATAAAATAAAAACATCCCTGTCTGTTTCTAGTCTGTGCCATTTCAACAGAACATGGTTAGAGACTGCAGGTTCATGACCAGAGCTGGTGAGGGTGGCCCCTGGCAAGAGAGAGTGGTGCCGGGCAGTGATAGCAGATACTTGCAATAGCTGTGACACTGCTGCTGGTCCAAAACAGGTTTTGGTAATTATGATTATTTTGAGTCCCACGCCAAGTCCATCTAATTGTGCCTAAGCACTTCTTCAGGCTATAGCTCTGGGGTGTGTTTCAAGCACAGGATCTTTTTTCTGTCTAATTAGGATGAGATGGCTTGGAAGAAACAGGCAAAATCCTATTTACCCCATATGTTACTTCTCTAAGAAGGGTTTATGGAGAAATGTTTGCATCCCTCCAGCCACTGCACAGAGATGAGAGCAAACCCAAGCTATGGCCAGCAGCAGTCCCTGCCAGGAAGGCAACTGAGCTCTGGAGTCTTAATTTGATTTTTAGAGTCCCTTGAGAAGAAAAAAAGCAAACATAAAACAAATAAATACTGGGGAAGTGGGGTTTATTTTCCTTTCAAAAGCCTTGTCTCTCAACCTGCTTTATGAAAAAAAAGAGAGCAGTCAACTTTTAATTTTGTGTGTGTGAACTAGCTGCTTCTTGGGGAAGAGCTGGAGGCTCTGCCCCCATACCCAGCTGGGATGAAACTGCAGGCCCAGGGCATTAATTTGGGGCTGCCTGGAGGGAACATTCCAAGCCCTGCATCTGGCCCCGCTGTGTGGCCATGCCAACCACATTGAACTCTCTGCTCCTTCACAGAGTGTTCCTGACCCAGGGCACAGCCAAGGATGTTTCTGTAATGTTCAGGCTACTCAGGGTGCACCAATTTATGTTAGCCAGGATCCAGCCCACTCCTGACAAGTTTGGTATTGTAGAATCACATCAGCAGCAGTGAGGGCTGGAATCCTACTCCATGCTTGACACTCGGGCTGCCCATTGACCTACCTGGGAAACTGTGCTTATTGGCACTGGAGGGATGGATCTGGGAAGTTGATTTAGCATGTGGATTTAGCACCTGGGGAGTCAGGATGAAGCCCCTGGTCTGTTGCCAGGGCAGTCTTGACAGTGCTGCAAAAGATGATCATTCCCTGCCTTGCAGGTGATTAGAAACCCCTTATTTGCAATAGCATAAAGACTCCCCAGAAGTGACATAAAAAATGAGCAACAAAAGACTGAGCTGCAAGTAGCCAAGTCTTTTTTGAAAATATCATTTATACCCTATTACCTATACAAAGTGTTGTAGTACAGTTTTCTTTTGTTTCCCTGGCACAGAAAAAAACCAAAGGCACTTGGCTGGTTCTGACAATAGAGTTGCTAGAAATCTGCTGTGAAAGTCTGTAGGCTACCAAAATTCAGCAGCCAAAAGAGTATTGCAGTCAACAGCCTGCATTTTGCAAAGCCTACATTTTACATGATTGATGTAAAAGAAGAGATATAGAAACTAGATATAGAGAATGAGATTCTCTATTCAATGTCCTGGGATAGGTGTTATCTTTAAAAACCCCTATAAATGAAGGGGAAGTCAGGAGGAGCAAGCTGATGACAGGCCCCAAAGAAGAGCTTGCTCTCCCCCAGGGACTGGCCAAGCCTCTCTGCTGCTTGCCCAGAATAACCCTAATGCCGCAGTTCTGGCCTGGTCCAGAGAAGGTGTCAGGACATCCTCTATCAAGGTGTGTTGACATTGGGGCACACTGAATTTTCATGTGCTCACATAGAGTGGAGCAACTCACAGCCTCTTCTGAGAGAAGGAAGGACCTGGAGCAACAAAAAGATTTTATCCATGATGCAAATTCTACTACTGCAAATTCTGCAGTTTATACAGAAACAACCACATTCCCAGTGTGACCCTTTCCAATTCATATTCAGTCCCATAAGCAGAGGACAGCTTCCAAAGGGTGTAGGACACACCAGTGGAGTTGTGTCGCAATGACCGCCACCGACCACTGCGCAGGCTAGCTCCTGTGGTATGCGACAGGAGTGGGGAGCAGCTGGAGGCTCTTGGCTTTAAAGCTGCTCCTCAGGGGCTCAGCTCTGCCCAGGGGAGCTGAAGCTCCAGGCACAGTAACAGTCAGCAGTCCGGATGAGGGAGAGGATAGAAAGTTGCAAGGAGGCTTGCCACACGGGATAATCCAAGTTTATTGGATGAAACTCACAGGAGACAAGCCTCGAACAGCTCCAGGGAACCTCTTATAAAGGGAGGTGTTACAATGGGGATGGCTTAACAGGGGACCAATAGAAATCTCTAAGGGAGGGATATGGACGAGGATAGACATTTCCTTGGGCCAATAGCCTCAAGGGGAGGAGGGAAAGGGATCACATGCCCCAATGGGGCATCAAGGTTTAGGGGATTTCCAAAGGGGGAGGTATCTAGAGGGGTAGGGTCTCGGGGGATTGACAAGGACCATATAAGGGTAAACTGGGAGGTTTCAGGTGATGGACACTGAACCTTCGGGAACAACAGGAGGGGTTTGGGTGATTGATAGGGAAAGAGCTAGAACAAGAGGAGGAGAACAACCATGTAGGGACCACTAGGGGAGCGGCTTGGGTCTGGGGCAAACCAACTGGGAATAGGAGTGGGGAAGGTAGGGATGAACCATTGGGGTACAAAAAACTTATCTAAAAATACAATAAAGGTATCGCATCACCACAGAGTTGCAAAGTAAAGAGAAAATTCTGATTGACAGTGCATTTCTGCATAGTACTGGCATGACCAACCTAAAGAAACATGGAATAGCAGATGGATATAGACTGTCAAAGCAAAGATTCACCTAAGCCCAGCATCCTGCTTCCCATGGTGACCAAAAATGGAAAGCTGGGGAAGGGTGTAAGAGGTTTCTGCCTAAGAATGTAGTGAGGAGTTGGTCTCTTTTCCCAAGCAACAAGAGGAAATTGCCTCAAGTTGTACCATGGGACATTTAGATTGAATTTAGGAAAAATTTCTTCACTGGAAGGGTTGCCAAGACGTGGCACAGGCTCCCCAGGGCAGTGGTGGAATCCCCATCTGCCTCTGCGTCCTTTTTGGAGCAGTTCCCACTTTGCCCGGTCAGCTCTGGACACAGCAGGCTGTGGGGCCAGCCTCCGGAATCCGGAAGACCAGAGGTCTGGCTCGTGGGTCCTTCCACAGGACTGCGGCAATAGAGGCAGGTGGTGGAAGAAGGAGGCAGGCTCAATTGTGGATGAAGTCCAGAAGGTTTATTGTGTCTCCGAACAGGGGACCTCACCCCCCGGGGGTGTCCAGCAATGAGCAACCCTGAACGCGCCTGCCAGGGGTTTTATGGGGGGGTGGCGACAGGGGAAGGATGACAACGGCATCGAATCAGGGAAGGAGAAGGACGGGTCTGCGGGATGAAGGACACACAAGGGAACCTATCTTGGGAAAGGAAGGGAGGGATCCTCCCCCCAAGACCAATCACTCAACACCCCTGCCAGAACTTTCTAGAAGCTTGGGAGGGGTGCCGGAGTGATTGGCAGGGGTCTGGGAGGAGACAAATAAAGAAAGCAGGGTTATGAACACGAAACCAGGAGGGTATAAACTGGGATGGTACAGTAACACGAAACCCAAAGGGGAGACCCGGACTGAACCAACACACTCCCACACCCATCCCTAGAGGGATTTAACAGCTGTAGAGATGTGGCAGCTGGGAACATGGGTTAGACAGTGCTGAGGGGCACAGTTGGACTCAGTGATCTCAGAAGTGTTTTCCAACCTCAGCAATTCTGTGTTTCTGTGACTGAGTGTATGTTAGCTGGTGTTGCTGTGACCCATCCCAGTGCGGGGCTGGGGCAGCGAGATGCCCATCAATCCCAGCCATCCCCTGGATCGAGTTTCCCGAAGAGGCAGACTCAGAGGGTGGGTCGAGGGGCGGCTCAGAAGCCTAAGCTGCACCCCCCCAGGTGGCGCCCGGGTACAAGCTGCCTCCCCGGTTCAGGAAATTTCTCGGTTTTCATTGGTTCTTTGTTATAACTCCCGCCTCTTGTTAAATTGTATCCTCCCCCTGGCTTGTAACTCATAGGTTTGTGGTGATGCAAGATTTTTTATTGTATATTCTTATGTTATCTGTACCCCAAGGGTTCATCCCTACCTTCCCCACTCCTATTCCCAGTTGGCTTGCCCCAGACCCAAGCCGCTCCCCTAGTGGTCCCTACATGGTTGTTCCCCTCCTCTTGTTCTAGCTCTTTCCCTATCACCCAAACCCCTCCTGTTGCTCCCGAAGGTTCAGTGTCCATCACCTGAAACCTCCCAGTTTAACCTTATATGGTCCTTGTCAATCCCCCGAGACCCTACCCCTCTAGATACCTCCCCCTTTGGAAATCCCCTAAACCTCAATGCCCAATTGAGGCATGTGATCCCTTTCCCTCCTCCCCTTGAGGCTATTGGCCTAAGTAAATGTCTATCCTTGTCCCTATCTCTCCCCTAGGGATTTCTATTGGTCCCCTGTTAAGCCATCCCCATTGTAACACCTCCTTTTATAAGAGGTTCCCTGGAGCTGTTCGAGGCTTGTCCCCTGTGAGTTTCATCCAATAAACTTGGATTACCTTCTGTGGCAAGCCTCCTTGCTACTTTTTATCCTCTCCCTCATCCGGACTGCTGACTGTTACTGTGCCTGGAGCTTCAGCTCCCCTGCACAGAGCTGAGCTCCTGAGGAGCAGCTTTAAAGCTGAGAGCCTTCGGCTGCTCCCCACTCCTGCTGCACACCGCTGGAGCTAGCCTGGACAGTGGTCAGTAGCGGTTATTGCGACATAGGTTGTTTTCCCCTTTCACTGCAGTTTTCAAATTCCCTATAAAACTGAGGACAAGCCTCGGGGGAACTTCCCATCGCATTCCATCCCTTCCCAGCTTGTTCAGGTTGCAAAACTTCTAACAATATGTTAGAAGCCAGACCAGAACAGCCTCTCTCTTCCTTTATCTCCAAGCTAACATGAGCCGATACCATTGTTCCTGCTGTGTTCTCTCTGCAATGAAGCCACCTAGTTAGCTCAGCCAGCAGCACCTTTTCCTGACGGTGAAGTCACTTCAGCGATGCACAGAAGAAGGCAGTTGGACTCTCTCTGACCTGGGGCACGCCAGAGCTTGTGCCTCGAGCACAAGAACTGCCAGGTTGGTGCACCAAGCATGGGGCTCACGCAAGTGGATCCCTGCGACGTCGTGGCTGTCGGTGGACAGCGAGAAGAAGCGACTTTGGACTTACCAACGCCCCTTGGTGCAGTACGCTCTGTTTTAGGAGTGGTGCCCTGACAGAAGGCTGCTAACTCCCACTGATTTTGCACTGAACTGACTTTGGAGAGTAGTCGGGCCTCGGAGAACCCCACCTGTGCTTTTTAGTTCGGGACCGAACACCTTTTAACTGATTTCTGAAACTTATATGAGTATCCCCGGTCCCTGATATTTTGTTTCTTTTTTCATTTTGCGAGTGGCGGGTGGAAGAAGTGCTGAGAGAGAGATGGGATCAAATCTCTCTCAGCCCCAAAGAGAGGTTTTTCTCCAAGTTGTGAAATTCCTTTCAGTTAATGAGTTTAAATTTTCAAAGGGTCTGTTAAAACAGTTTGTTCGCTGGATTTCTTTTACCTTCCTCAAGTGTCTCCTGCAAATTTAAAATCTCCTGCCTTCTGGCAGGCTGTGGGGGATAAGATTACTGATTTAAAGCGAAAAGGGGACTCCTCCGGAGAAAAATTTCTTTCCTCTAGTTCTAGTCCTTCGGGACTTGCATAAAATGGATCAGAAAGTAAAAGAAAAGCACAAATCCCCTCACCGTTCTTCCTGTATCCGTCCTTCCTCCCCTCCTGCTCCTCATCCCACTTCCTCTTTGTTGGAAAAACCAAATGGGGTGATATGCCCAGAAGCACAGAGTTGCTACCTTCTCTCTGACCCCTCTCAGTCTTTTCAGCCACCCTGTCGGGGTAGCCCTGGCCAGGCTGCCTCAACTCCTTCCCAAACTCCGGATGCCTTGCCCTCTTCCCCAGTTGTAGGCCCAGAAAACTCTTCTAAATGCTGTTCGCCATTATCCCCCCCCACTCCACATGTCTGAACAATGGCGCTGACCACATGGCACAGTTCACCCCTCCCTCCGCTTCTTCTTCCCACAGTCCCTTTCACCCTCCTGCTCCCAGCCCTTTCCTATCCCCTCCCCCAGATGTGACATTACCAGGTTCCTCCCACACGTCGGGTACTGCCCCCTGCATTGGGAATCCCTGCCCATCCTGTGACCATGCCTCTTGGTCCTCCAACCCCGCCCCCTGTGGAAGACTTCCTGGTTCCGACGTCCCCTCTTCCAGTTCCTATGAGGCAGAAACCGGAGCCGACGCCATCTTGAAATCGGGTCCGGCAGTCCCCTCAGCCCCATCCTATCCCTTTGCTGCTCCTGTAACATATGATCGAACTGGCAATAATCCCACATGGAAACCTTTTGATTCTGCAGGGCTGAAAGAGCTTTGCAAAGCCCAGAAAGTATTTGGGAGGGAGAGTCAGTATTTTAAGAACCTTCTTAGGATAACTCTCACCAGTACAGTTCTTGAGCCACGTGACCTCAAAAGCATTTTCTCCTGCTTGCTTTCCCCATCCGAGTTTCAAATGTGGGAAGAAGGTTGGAGAAAGCAACTGGGAGAGGTCCTCCCTATTTTACTGCAGGATCCAAACAATGTGGGAATTTCTATGGATCACCTTACCGGTGAGGGGTTATTAGCCAAGCTCCAGAAGCAGGCTCAAAATACATCAGAGCCGGTCCTGAATGCTGTAAAGCAAGCAGCACAGCAAGCGTTCTTAATGATGCCCCCTAAATTACTACCTCAATCGAATTATACTGAGATTCAGCAACTGCAAAATGAGCCATTTATTGATTTTGTGGATAAACTGAGGCTTGTAGTGGAAAGACAAGTGGAAGATCCGAAAACAAGAGAGCATATCATAACGCAAATTGCAAAGACTAATGCCAATGATGCTTGTAAAAGAGTGATTTTGGGTCTTCCATTCGAACCTCCACCGACCCTAAGTCAAATGAATCGTGCTTGCACGACTTTAGTGCCTATTAATCAGCCAAATTTAAAAACGGGGGGGAATTTAATAGGAACTGCAGCCGCTGCTGATGCAACAGCATCCCAGGACAAAAGAAATGCTAATTGGGTCTGTCACAGGTGTGGCAAACCAGGGCACTTGGCCCGAAACTGCAGAGCTCCGGCTCCAATTAATCAGGGTTCCTGAGCTGTCTCCCCAGGGCAAATGTAATCGCCAATGGGATGCAGCCGATGGGATGCAGCCAAAAAACTGACAAGACCATGTCAATTGGCAGGGCCACATGGGGGAATGAATCAAGAAACTGCCACCAGAAAAATGGTTACCACGACCACTGCAACTCAAATGGACTCTGTGACACCCCAGAGAATCATCGTGAGTTGCAAGAATCTGAGCGACTGCATATTGTTTGTGTTAAAAGATGTACATTCACCAGCTGATATTTGTGTTACACCAGAAATTGTTCAAGTGGAACCACAAGGGTTCTTTACTGTCAATATTCAGTGTGTTAACCCTCCCTATTTTCTAGCTGCTAACCAGGTTGTTTCCCAGGCTATTCTTGTGCCCAGTAGTCCGTGACAGGACTACAACCCCTCTGTCTTCTGGGCTGAGGTAGTTGGGAACAACAAACCCATGCTTAACTGCAAACTGTCTTGCCAAGGCTCGGACATCAGCCTGGCAGGAATGATGGACACGGGAGCAGATGTGACAGTCATTTCTTCCCACAATTGGCTGTCACACTGGGAGCTGCAGCTGGCAGAAGGTATTGTGACGGGTGTGGAGGGATCTATATCTGCCCAGAGAAGCAAGGCAGTTGTCTAAATTGAGGGTCCAGAGGGGCAGATAGCATCAGTCTGTCCTTTTGTAATTGACTCTGGATTTACATTGTGGGGCAGAGATCTCATGTCCCAGTGGGGGGCTCGAGTTGAAATTCCATCCCAACCCCAGAATTTTCAACAAAGGCCACTGTGGTGTGCCCCTTCCAGAAATTAAATTGGATCTCTGACAAACATATCTGGATGGATCAGTGGCCTTTAAAAAAAGACAAAGGCGCTCACCGCACTTGTGGAGGAGCAATTGATAAAAGGAAATATCGAACCCTCAAATAGCCCTTGGAATTCCCCGGTATTTGCAATAAAGAAAGCCAGGGAAAGATAAGTAGCACCTCCTACAGGACCTGCGGAAAATAAATGCAGTCATTGAGGACATGGGACCCCTGCAGTCCAGAATGCCTTCACCCTCCATGCTCCCCAGGCAGCGGAAGGTAGCAGTCATTGATACTAAAGACTGCTTCTTTCAGATCCCACTGCACTCAGACGATGCTCCCAGGTTTGCTTTCTCGGTACCTTCCATCATCCGAGAGGCTCCCATGCAGTGCTACCAGTGGCGAGTTCTGCCGCAAGCATGAAAAGCTCACCCACCATCTGCCAGTGGTATGTGGCTCGCATTCTGTCCCCTATCAGAAAGTTGGCAGCAAAGGCAATAGTGCTCCACTATATAGACGATGTTTTGGTGTGTGCTCGTAACCAATCCTATTTAGACTGGACATTAGGGAAGGTAATAGAGGCCTTAGAGGCAAATGGATTTGAAATCCAGGCTGAAAGGTCCAGAAAACCTCTCCATTTAAATACCTTGGACTGAAAATCCATGAGCAGACTGTGGTTCCTCAACAAGTCTAAATTAATGATAACCCTAAGACCTTGCAGGAACTCCATCAGCTCTGCAGGTCCATAAATTGGGTGAGGCCACTCCTAAGGCTGACGACAGAAGATCTCGCTCCTCTGTTCAACCTCCTGCAAGGGAAAGATGACCTCACATCACCTAGGCATCTAACAGAGGAGGCGAGACAGTCCATCTGTAAGGTACGGGAAGCGCTGTTGTCCTGGCAGGCACACTGCTGCGCCCCAGCTCTGCCTTTTCAATTTACTGTGTTAGGGAAATGCCATACCTTCACGGGCTGATACTTCAATGGGACGAGGTGCGGAGTGATCCCCTGTTAATCATCGAGTGGGTTTTCCTCTCACACCAGCCGTCCAAAAGTATCACAACGCCACAGGAGCTCATGGCTCAGATGGTGATGAAGGCTAGATCCCACCTCCCTTGCAGGGTCTGACTTTACATGCATCTACCTACCATTGGCAACCGATACACTTGATAATCTCCTTCAAAACAACGTGCACCTCCAATTCGCCCTGGACAGCTACACAGGCCAAATTTCTATACACCACCCAAAACACAGACTGTTTACTTCAGTCTTCAAACTGATTCCAAAAGAAATTCAAAGCAGAAAACCATTAAATGCCTTGACTATCTTTTCAGATGGCTCCAGAAGTTCCCGCAAGTCTGTCATCATATGGAAGGATCCCCGCACTCAAAACTGGGAGTCTGATGTGCAGGTAGTTGAAGGATCCCCACAAATGGCAGAACTTGCAGCCGTGGTCAGAGCATTTGAGCGGGTCAGTGAACCATTTAGTTTGATAACTGATTCGGCCTATGTAGCAGGTGTAGTTTCCAGGGCAGAAAGAGCCATACTAAAGGAGGTTGCAAACCCAAAAATTCATAACTTGCTTTCAAAATTGATTCAGCTGATCTCCCACTGAAAGCAACCATTCTATGTCATGCATGTGAGATCACACGCTGACCTGCCAGGATTTATTCCAGAAGGGAACAGGAGAGGTGCCTATACAGAGAGATGACTCTTCAGCACGGGGAAGCGGGGGGGGGTGGTTTCTGCTCAGCTTGTGCCATCTCATGGCCTAAAGTTAACCGAGCCTGGGAGGAAGAAAGATCCTAAGAGGGTTTTTGTAAGCTAGTCATGAGGGCTTCCTTTAAGGTAGTCATAAACAATGTGCAAAAACCTTAACTGTATTTTATGAGCAGAAAAGTAAACTTTGCACATTTTTTGGAAGGAGGAGACATACAATCTTACTTTCTGGAAAGGATTTATTGCCCTACTCTGAGGAAGCAGAGACAGAGCTCTGAAGCCCTGAGGATATGGAATAAACACTCACGTCCTCTGTTTTTCTTACTGGTTTGTTCTAAAGGACTTTCCAATCATTATCCTGACTGTAAGACCCCATCTGAGGCTTGGGAGGCAAACATATTAAAAACAAACCCAATCCACAGCTTTAATGTACATCAGTCTTCCATTGATCTGCCTAAAATTGTGAGCCTTGGCACACGGCCTTGATAGCTCTGTGTGAGAGCTGTAGCAAGTTTAGCTGAAAGAAGGAGCATTCTTTGGCTTTCACACTCCTATGCATTCAAAATACGTGCTTGAGCAATGCAAGATCCTGAGACTTTAATATATTATGCGTTCTTATCTGCCTCTATTTCAAGACCTTGAAAGTCCACTCACATCTCACTTTCATGTGCTCAGCTTCAGTCACATGGATAAAGCCTGCTTGTGATTCTGTGGTCAGGCAGGCACTGGTCAGATTAGTCCAGTCTATCAGCAGCACAAATGAAATCCCTAATGTTGCTGTGGCTGACACAGAGCAAAAGATCATATTGCCCTTTTCTGATTATAAAATTGCACTTTAAAAATCCCAAGCCACTTTCATAGCACACTTGTTTCTGTGTCAGCAAACCTTACCATGTTAGCATACCTAAAATACATACTTGTTCAAAATTCAGCGTCTGTGGGCAGATAAGACAACAGGAGTCAGGGTTTTAGACTCAGAAACCATCAGAGATTAACTTTTTCCTCAGTAAATTCCCTTTCTTAGCCCCACAGTATGTAAAAACGCAAACACAGCTAATACCTAATCAAACAATTTTCTCTTGCTTTTTGTGAAGAAAGATGGAAAATGCTATTATTTCTATTTTGAAATAATTAGGAGCTCTTTGAGGTCTTCAGCTCCACAGAGCTTTACAAAATACACAAAATTCTGATTAATTTGAACTTTCATATTTAAAATGCAAATTTAATTACACAACTCAAGAAATGTTGGAAGTCAAAGGCCATAATAAAAATAAGCCTGTATCTCACAGCCAACCTCATAAAAAAAGTGTCTCACTCTAAAATTATAATAGACACTAAATATATGCACAGTATAGGTAAGTCAGTGTTAGCCAAATGGCATTTTAAATGGCTCCATATGTTTTTGACTAAACTATTTTGTAATGTACACAATAAAGTCCTCAACATTTTGCTAGTGTGTAATGAATGTTTCATTCAGTTTTATAGTGTTGCAGACTACTACACAACTCAAGAACAAACTCTGGCTTCATTAACACAAACCCATGCATTTTTTAATAAGTCTGCTGTGGTTATGTTCCTCCAGCCTGGCTGCAGACCATGTCAACTGCAAACTCTTCCAAAGCAGCTTTTTTTTTAATCTACTGTGATGGCACTTAGCTGAAGGAAGCTCTGGTCCAAAATCAGATCTTCTCCAACAATAAATAATTAGACCTCAATAAGCATTGGTAGCCTTTTCTTACCTGTGAGCAAAGGTCTTCATTAGTTTGAAATCAGACTTTTTTTTTAGTTTTTCATTTTGTTTTGCTTCCAGCTCAGGACTTCATGAAATTGGGAAATGCATGGGTTTCAATTTTGAAAAAAAAAGCAAGTTCTTTCCAGACTGAATTAGACAGAGCTCTTCAATCAGCTGGAAAAGAGAGCAGGGGAGCAGGGAAACCATAAAATATAAAAGCTGTTCTGCATGGGAATGAGTGCTGAGATGCATTGGAAACTTCATGCTGCTGCTACTTTTGATGAAGAGAAGCCTGGTGTGACATCTGGCTCAGCCTATCTTAGCAATTAATGCAATGTAATAAGTGTGGATCTGCTGATAAAAGCACTTGGTCCTGAGGCATCTCACGTCCTCATTACAACCGAAACTCAACGTGTTTACTTCAGAGTACCTTTAATCCAGGCTTCAGGGCTAAACAATTCGACTGCACATACGGTCTGGCACTTTCATGAGCCAAGTGACCCCATCAAACCCTGTCTCACTCACACATAACCCCTTCTAGAAAGTATTGCAGTGTCTTTTCCTCTGTCTCTGTCACGGTGTTGCTGCTCACATCAGTTCATACACACATCATCATTCCTTTTAAGGCTTAATGCCAGAAAAATATCTATTTTTGTTTTTCCTGGTGCGGCTCCTGAGGGGGTCCACAAATCTGGCTTATCCATTCACCATGTTCATGTGTGGACAGAGTGAACTCCAAGGGGCTGTGGGCCCGGGGTGGGAGATGAATCCTGAAGGTGGGAAGATACCTGATATCTGTTGTCCTAGGCTGTCTTTTCTAAGAGGATGAGTGTCACTGTTGTCCCGAGGGATGGCAATAATCACCACACGGAATTCAAGCCCAGAATAAAATGGGATTATTTAATTAATTATCACCTCATTTATATAACTTGGTTCGCAATAGAGAAATGGCATTATTGGCTGCTTGACCATACACCTCCCAGAGTGATTGGCTGAATGCTAAGATGCCTATTTCAAAATATTTTCTTCAGTAAACCAAAACAAGACTGTGCAGGTGCAAGATAGAGACTTAGTTTACAAAACCGTCTTTCACTGTTTCTCAGCTAAAGCATGAGAAAGGAAAACTTCACAAAATGCTTCAGCAGCTGGAAAATTCCTCTGCTCCTGCTTTTTAGCACCCACAATTCCCCCTTTTTGTTTGAGACCAAAAAGGTCGTGTTTGTAATCTTCTGTGGGATCCCTTGCAGCAAGGAGAACAAACACAGCAAAAGGGGTCTGTTTGGTAGTGGCCAGTTACCAAACGGAATCTAAATCAGACACCAATTTAAAGCAGGCAGAGAGATTCTCCAGCAATACCATGGGAGATACATCTAGCGAATCCAGCTATACATCCAGTCATTAATTCTGAATAGCCTTAAGGGCTCTACATCAGTTACTAATTCTGAATAGCTTTAGTAGCTCTAATATTCGGCATAACATTCTGACTCCATAACATAAGAAACTTGAAATTCAGTCTCTGAAATTCAGTCTCTGCTTGTAGAAGGACCAGGCTGATGGTGAACATCTTGGTCATCATCAGAGGGATAATTCAATGAATGATCTGCATTCTGGTCATCATTTGAAGGTTGCCTTGGAGGTTGCCTGTTCTGCTTCTGGTACTGCAGGTCAGGGCAAACGCATCTCGCAGGTAGCCATCCTACCCCAGTATCTGTGGAAACGCAAGCACACCCACGACCCCAAGCAAGGAGCTCATGAGGGCCTTCCCACTTCTTAGTGAGGAGGTCCTGTACCCAGACTTTCACTCGAGGCAGGTGCGTCTCGCCTGAAGACTGCAATGAGAGAAAATGATTCAAAATAACAGGATTGTTTGAATTTGGTGGCACTGTAAGATGATTAATTGTATATAAAGCTTTTTCTAGTCAGCTCTGTGGGGTTTCTCCATGCATTCCCCCTTTTTGTTTCTCCAGAACACACTTCAAAGTACCATGAGTGCGTTCAACAATGGCTTGGCCAGTAGGAGAATGCAGTATGAGCTACACCCCATAGGTGCAGAAACTGCCGCATCTTCTGAGAGACATAGGCAGGACCATTATCAGTTTTCACAGAAGGTACGCCCAAAATGGTGAAAGCCAATTTCCAATGGGCGATGACATCACAGCCTTTCTCCCCAGTATGAGCAAACGCCCACATAGCTGAGGAGAACGTGTCAATAGACACATGCACATACTCATATCTGCCAGATTCAGGAATGTGTGTTATATCCATCTGCCAAAGCTGCAAGGCCTGTAGGCCTTTAGGGTTTACCCCTGATGGCAAAGGTGCAGCGAATCCGTGACAGTCAGCACAAGCACTGACAATGTCCTGAGCCCCAGCTGGCGTCAAATGAAACTGCTTCTGCAGGGTATGCGCACTTTGATGAAAGAAATTGTGTGATGCTTTAGCTTGTGCAATTTTGTCAGGCTGAGGCGCTACCCACACAGGGTTAGCTAGCCTGTTGGCCCTAGCATTGCCTTCTATCATGAAATCTGGCAAATTAGTGTGGCTTTGAATATCCAAAATGTAATATGGATGCACTCGAGCTTGAATTGCACACCACAAGGCTTTCAATAGTGAAAACAAAGCCGCATTATTCACTTCCTTCAAAGTGAACAATCTAAGCACTGAGTTATGTCTGCTACGTAGGCAGAATTAGTGACCAAAGGAACCTGAGAAAACTGCTGAAAAGCCATGGCAACAGCCCTTAGTTCAACCAGCTGGGCTGAGCTTGCCTCATGGCCTTCCAGCACCTGCCATTCAGATTCTTCCCTCCTTTTTCTTTTTCAATGTTCTAAGTTGACTGTTGCTACAGCATGCACATCCACACTGGCCGATCCCTGGGTGCCGGCTCTAAGCTGGCTGAGTAGGCTTGTCTCAGAGGAGCTATGCCCTGAGGAAATATTTGACTCCCCTTTGCATTCCTGGTCAAGTTCCCTAAATGTATCAGAGGTCGACCATCGGCACGATAGATAGACTGGCAGTAGTCTGAAGAATGACCTGGCCTACCACATCTTTTGCATTGAACAACTCGCCTATTCTCCTTGTTTCTCTTCCTTCGTTTAAGCTATTTCTGCATGCTCTCAAGCTTAGGTCTCTTTTTTGATCTACCAGAATTTAATTGAAGAGTTCTTAGAACTGCTGCTAAAGCAGATTTATGCTCTCCAGATCCCACCTTAGCACAGGCATCAACCATTTGTGTTATTGTGGGTTCTTCAGGCAAAGCATCTATGATCCTTCTGCACTCATCATTAGCATTATCTCTTGCTAGCTGTCTGCATAACAGCTGCCTCACGGTCTCATCTTCAACCTGCTTTTCCAAGGCTACAGCAATCTTTTCCACAAAAGATAAAAAGTTATCTTTCTGCCCCTGAGATACTTTTACATATCTTGTTTTAGGAGCAGCTGTGTCTAAGCTCTTTATAAGAGCTGCCATGCCAACCTTTTCAATCTGTTCCAGGATTTGAGGATGCCAGGTAGCCTGAACATCAGGGCCTCAATAATTATTGAGTCCCATAAAAGCATCCACAGGAACTAGATGCCAGTTTGAGGCAATTCCATATTCCCAGCTACAGCCTTCTCAGCCATCCTTCTCCAATTAGCTTCAAAAACTGAATATTGTACAGGTTGAAATAACGACTGACCTAAATGCTTAATATCATATGGAGAGAGCAGATCAGTATTCAGCACTCTAATGACCTCAGGAGAACTTAATCCATACTGAGCAACCTTAGTTTGCAAATCCTGAATCACCTTCCAAGCGAAACACTCGTGTTTGTCAGTCTGACCAGAGTTAGGCAGAGCTTTCTGCACCGGAAAAGCCTGGAAAATTCCATCTGTATCATCACTACTTTGCTGCATTGTTACATCACTTTGATCTGCCTGCACACTACTCTGGGACAAGGTAGCAGGTTGCTCAGATGCCTTTTGCCCACCAGGCATCCCAGTTCTTTCTAGCAACTCCCAGTGTCCCTCCTGCAATGCACACTTTTTAACCTGTTCCCAGAACCATTTCAGATCTCTAGGATGGACAGTTACTTTACAGTCTGGGAGGGTCCAAGGACAATTGCAAACTCAGCATGTTAAACACCGCTTGTGCCTGAGCGCCGCCCCGGATTCCCGCCGCGGAGCAGGCGTTTCCATGGTCACGCTACTTCCATCATCATCCAAGGGTGCGCTGGATGATCTCCCAGGAGACTGGTGTACCGACTCTGAGCCAGCGGGTGGAGCAGTGACATTGGCGGCTGGGGCTGCAGAGGGTGGAGCAGCGGAGGCTGGAACGGCAGCTAAGGCCGCGGAGGGTGGAGCAGTGGAAGCTGGAACAGTGGCAACCAGGGCCTCGGGGGCAGGGTCGCTGGAGCTGAAGCGGCGGCCCGGGCAGCAGTGGGTGAAACTGTGGGGGCTGAGGCGGCGGCTGCTGCCGCACCCGGCACCTGAAATGTGGCGGGTCGCATTGGCGCCGGATTTCAGGTGGGCGCAGAATTTCGCATGGGCTCCGAAGCCGCCAGCCCTGTGCCTGGCTCTGCAGTCTGATGTGCGGCCAGAATGGCCGGTGCTGCCCGTAGCTCCACAGACGAGCCCGGCACCAGCGACTCGACTGGTCTCGGCTCTGGCTGGGATCCAGCCGCTACAAACTGTTGCAACACTTCCTGCTGCACATCGAGCCGTTGCAGTATCTTATGCAAAACTGCCAAGATCTGTTCCCTGAGAGTCTGATATCAGGAAGCATGGCCACTGCTGCCTCCTCCCCTGAGCCAAAAAATCTCCATCACTTATATTAGTTCCTGCGGTCTGTATCACAGACTTGAAGGCAGAAAATACCTTGCTTTCTTTGGA
Source organism: Corvus moneduloides (assembly GCF_009650955.1). Classification (NCBI taxonomy): domain Eukaryota; kingdom Metazoa; phylum Chordata; class Aves; order Passeriformes; family Corvidae; genus Corvus; species Corvus moneduloides. The sequence continues at coordinate 15,825,369 of NC_045477.1, read as the reverse complement.
GGATTTATGCTCCATGTCCCAGTCTATAGTTCTGCGTGGCCCCAGAGGGGGCCGGTCGCGGTCTGGCACGTACCTTCTTAGAGGTTGCAATACACATCGTGTGGTCACCAGATGTCGCTGTTGTCCCGAGGGACGGCGATAATCACCACACGGAATTCAAGCCCAGGATAAAATGGGATTATTTAATTAATTATCACCTCATTTATATAACTTGGTTCGCAATAGAGAAATGGCATTATTGGCTGCTTGAACATACACCTCCCAGAGTGATTGGCTGAATGCTAAGATGCTTATTTCAAAATATTTTCTTCAGTAAACCAAAACAAGACTGTGTAGGTGCAAGATAGAGACTTAGTTTACAAAACCGTCTTTCACTGTTTCACAGCTAAAGCATGAGAAAGGAAAACTTCACAAATGCTTCAGCAGCTGGAAAGTTCCTCTGCTCCTGCTTTTTAGCATCTACAGATGAGGATGGCAGGATTTCTTCCTGAGTGGTCACCATGCCTTGTGTGAGAGTGACCAGGGCCTCAGGGACATGTGCAGCCTCGTCCCCCCGGTGTGCCTGGCAATCATACAGCTTCTCAGTGTGAGTGGCCACAGTCAAGGCCATCAGCTGTGAGTAGGCTCTGGTGCTCCATGTCAATTTTTGGGAGCTTATCTCTGGGATAAGAAGATCTGGTGCCCTGAGGCTATTGCCTGGGGCAACTCACCATGCCAGTCCTGCCAGCCAACCATTACCCAGTTCGGGGTGGGCAAGACTGACAGAGTAAGGTGGTGCCCAGAGTTTGTCAGATAGTCCTCCAGGCTCTCTTCCTTTATTGGAGCTGCTGGCTGTGCTCACCTTCCCATCCCAAGCTTAGTTCAGGAAGTCTCTGACTGCACTGACTGCCAAAGCTGCCCAGCCATTTATGGGCTTTCGTGGACCCTCGTATTATAGTTATGAACATCTCTGCAGAGGAACTTTTGTCACTCAGGGCATCTGGTCCCAGCCTTGGATTCCATATCTTTGTCAGTTATATTTCTTTTCAAGTCCTCACCACGTTCATGGTGGAAGTCAAATGGATGTTTCTAGCTGGAAGTGGAGCCAGTCTTCCGCTGGCATCTGGCATATGGAGCGCATGGCTGTCATTGATGAGGGCCACAAACACACTGGTCACCAGGAGTGGACTGCATCGGTTAGCGACTGATGCTTTTGTAATTGTAGTAAATGTACTGTCAATACAAAAAAATGCAAATGCTTCTTTCTGTCATCTTTCTCTTCTCCCTTTCCTCAGAGGACTTCCTACACCCTCCTCTAAGATTTGCCTACTCTCCTCTCTTACTCCTGAGTAATACTCAATCTACAAGCTTGGAGCAAGCAGTTACTTGGGTTACTGCTCCCCTGGCGCTTGGTGGTTTGGGCTCTTACATCTCCATCAGGCACCTATGCACCTTTGAAATAGACCTTGCAGGTTCTTGTCCTCCGAAAGGGATCTATCTTACATACACCAAAATCCCTCTGAGAAACAAATATGTCAATAGAGGACATGGAGGCTCCACCTCCCCCTCCCCCCCCCCCCCCCGCCCCACAGATACTAACCAAACCATTAAGAGTCAACAGTGTCTCTTTTTCAGGTGTGAAACACAATCAGTCTTTCCTGTCCTTCTTTCCTCTTGTTCCATCCCTCCTCCCCATTCAGTAAGAAATGTTAGCACTACCCTAAAAATGCCAAGTGATTTTCCAGTAGTTCCCATCTTGAATCTACAAGCTAAAAGTAATTGAACCTAAGCTGACTCATCAGGAACATAGACTTGCTTTTGCCTGACAAATAATTAGAGATTTTTTTTTTTTTTACCCTTTGGACTGCCCTGAGTTTGCTCATGATAACTTTCTCCATCTACTTTCTCCATCTAATGAGGGTACAGGACCAACCTCTTAATTCACCAGATACACTACAAGAAAGCAAAAGCTGCATTAGGTTTTGTTACTATCCTGGTCATGTGAGTCCAGGCCATGCAGTTTGTGAATGCTTCTATGCTTTTAGACTGTGCATTACAGTCATCTAAAATGAGTCATCCAACCCAAAATTTATTCATTTTTTCACAGGAATTGCATGCTACATGATAGAGAATTACAGTGAGGCAAGACACAGTGGAGCAACAAAGGATCCAGCTGAAGAGGCTGCTAGCTCTACAACAAGGACTCTGGTTGAAAACTGGGAGCAAGAGCGCCAAATCAGAGCATGTAGCTAACAAAAATTTAGAGGCTTTGTAAATCAGAGAAGCCCAGTTCACGGGTAAAAAACATCAAGAATTCCTACAGGCACCAGTTTAAACCTTTTGCTCAAAATAGTTGGACAGTGAGGACATTTTTAAAGCTTTCAATGGCTACCTCAGAAAGCTTCTTCACTCAGCAATAGACATTTATTGGTGCAAAGCTGCAGGGTTTGCCTCTTTCCCATTCTGGCTGTAAGACACCACCTTCACCTCTATGCCTACAAGCAATTAATTAGACAGCTGGTGTGTGGATGGTACTCATCACATGGGAGGGGAGCTGGTATACACAAGGTTTGGGGTGTGAGTCAGCAGGCTGGCTGTCTTATGCTTGCTCCATGGGCAAGGAGACAGCTTTTCCAGGCTGAGTCAGGGAAGACAGGCTCCAATGTGTGTGTGTCCCAGTCAGGGTTCTGTGCCACAGAGGATATTGGATGCAAACCTTTCCCAAGCAGAAAAAGTCTCTGAAAGTACAGTGCACCACAGGCTCTGGGTCACTCTGAACTAACTCCTTTGTTACTAAGTAGCAGCTGTATTTTAGAAATGCAGAAAAAGAAGTACTGGCAGAATAGCTGCAAGATGGTGTAAAAGTATCAAATGTTAAGGCAGGAGGCAATTAAGGCAATTAAACCAAAATCTGAGGTTTCAAGCTGACTATCAGTGTGCTGCTGGAAATGCCAGGAAAGGTCGTTCTCCCTCCCAGGGAGCCCTGACTGCAGCTTTGTAGAGAATGACAGAAGTGTAGAAGAAAACACTGAGGCTGATTTGCAGTTCCCAAGACGTCCCAGCTAACTGATGATCCACAATTTTGCCTTGTACTGATGCCATAATGATTTTTTGCCTTTTCTTTTACACCCCTGTTATACCTTTTTACAACTTCTGTATTCTTAGTGCTTCTTGCCTACATTCTTAGACTTGTTTGTCCAGCTAAGAAACTAAACATTTTAGAAGCTTTGTAGGTAGGGGTTAGTGTGCCCCAGACCACAAGGTCCTCTCCAGAACACGTTCTGTAAACTAAGATAGAACCATCCAGGGGAAGGTTCCGGGGGGGGGGGGGGGGAGGGGGGGGGGGGGGGCGGCGTGTCATTCAAGCCTCTCATTTATTACTATATCCCACAGCCGTAGGGAGGAGAGGAGAGAAGATCCAGCAGGCAGGAATTGTGCAGCAAGATTGATTGATTTCATTATTTTACAAACTCTTTTATAGACTTTTTTCTTCATAGTCTAATTGGACAAAGGATCAGCCACCCCCGTGGGGTGATTGTCTAGAATCCTAAAACATCCATTGTCAAAATATTTTTCTACTGTACCATAAACAAAGCTCTGCAAGTTTGCAGGTGTTCATAGTTCATAGAACTCTGCTAATCTCTTTGTGAGAGAGAAAAGCATCTCACGGGCTTAGAAAGAAGCAAGAAAAATTCTTGCTAGCAGCAATATTGTATTCACAATTCCCCCTTTTTGTTTTATAAGATAACAATTCTACTATTAATCCTAAATAGAAATTTACATCAGTTATTCATTCTAAATATGTCCTTAAGGCTTTAACTATCTGACTCCATAACAAGAAATTTACAGTTCAGTCTCTGCTTGTGGAAGGACCATCTGCCTGATGGTTGACATCCTGGTCATCATCAGAAGAATCATTAGGCTGATGATCTACATTCTGGTCGCCATTTGGGTGGTTGGCGTTCTGGTCATCATTTGGAGGTTGCCTGTTCTACCTCTGGTGCAGGTCAGGGCGAATACATTTTGCAGGTAGCCATCCTACCCCAGTGGGTGTGGAAATGCAAGCATACCCACGACCCCAAACGATAAGCTCATGCGAGCCTTCCCACTGGTTAGTAAGTAAATTCCATACCCAGACTTTTGCCTGGGGCAGTTGTGTCTCACCTGAGGACTGCAATGAGAGAAAATGATTCAGAATAGCAAGATTATTTGAATTTTGTGGTACTGTAAGGTGATTGATTGTATATGAAGCTCCGTGCATTCCCCCTTTTTGTTTTTCCAAAACACGCTTCAAAGTACCATGAACATGTTCCACAATGGCTTGGCCAGTAGGATAATGTGGGATACCAAAGGTATGGTCTACACCCCAGAGGTGCAAGAACTGCCGTATCTTCTCCGAGGCGTAGGCAGGACCATTAACGGTCTTCACAATAGCTGGCATGCCCAGGACCGAGAAAGCCAATTTCCAATGGGCAATGACATCATGGCCCTTCTCTCCAGTGTGAGCAGAAGCCCACACAGCTGAGGAGAAAGTGTCAATAGACACACGCACATATTTAAGCTGACCAAATTCAGGGATGTGTGTTATATCTCTTTGCCAAATCTGCAAGGCTTTTAGCCCTCTGGGGTTTACCCCTGGTGGCAAAGGCGCAGCGAGTCCATGACAGTCAGCACAAGCGCTGACAATGTCATGTGCTTCGGTTGGCGTTAAATGAAACTGCTTCTGCAGGGTATGTGCACTTTGATGGAAGAAACCGTGTGATGCCTTGACTTGTGCAATTTTGTCAGGCTGAGGCCCTACCCTTGCAGGGTTGGCCAGCCTGTCAGCCCTGGCATTGCCTTCTCTAGGGTGGCTGAGTAGACCTGTGCCTGTACCTGTGCCACTCTCTGGGGGAGCGACTGCTCAGAGAGCAATTCCCCCTCCTTGCACCCCGGTGGAAATTTCCTGACAAAGGCCAACCATCGGCATGAGTCAGACATCTACAATAGTCCGAGCAGTGCCCTGGTCTGCCACACCTCTTGCACTGGGGGATTGGTGTGTTCTCTTTTTGTCTCGGCTTAGGCTGTTTCTGTTTCTTCACCTGTTTTGGTTGCTTTGGTTCACAGCCAGAAGATGCACGAACAGGCTGCAGAAATGCAGCCAAAGCAGACCTTTTCTGGTTCCCAGATCCCACCTTAGAGCAGGCCTCGACCATGTCTGTTGCCTCAGGTTCTCCTGGCAAAGCATCTATGATTTTTCTGCACTCCTCGTTCGCGTTATCTCTCACTAACTGCCTTAACAACAAGAGCCTTAATCCGTTATTGTCAACCTGCTTCTTGAGAGAAGCAGTGACTTTCTCTACAAAAGAAAGGAATGACTCTGATCTCCCTTGAATTATTTCAGTATATTGCTTTCTAGGAGCAGACAGCTCTATGGTTTTCAACAGGGCAGCCATGCCGACCTGTTGAGCTTGCTGCAGGATGCTAGAGGGAAAGGTACCCTAGATACTGGGATCAGAGAAGGGACCAGTCCCCGTAAGAGCATCCGTTCCCACTGCAAGTCTAGGATCGTCAGCAGGGAGCTGCATATTCCCTAATGCAGCCTTGTCAGCCAGCTTTCTCCAGGTATTCTTGAAAAGTGCACACTGTACGGGTTGAAATATGATTTGACCTAAGTGTTTGATATCAAATGGAGAAAGCAAATCTGTAGTTATCACCCTTATTATTTGCATAAACTCAGCAGAACCTAGCCCATATTGTGCAACCTTGGATTGTAAATCCTGTGCAACCTTCCAAGCAATTACCTCATGCTTATCATGCTTGCCTGAATTTGGGAGAGCCTTATACACTGGGAAAGCTTGGATCTCCCCTTTGAGGGAGTCATTACCATCCTGAACTACTGGCACAGCCTGTGGATGAAGTGTAACAGCTTCCCGAGTACTCTCAGGATCCTCAACTCTGCTTGGCATCCTCAGTGTTTCCAATAAATCCCAATCACCGTCCTCCAGAGCCCGCATCTTAAGTGACTCCCAGAAACGGTTGTAGTGTCTCAGATGCAGTGTCACAGTGCAGTCTGGGAAGGTCCAGGGGCGAGACTGGAGCAGCCTTTTCTTTTGCCTCCTGGCTACAGCCACTTTATGACCTGGGGCCAAAGCCTCCTCTGCCTCACTGCCCGGTGATGAATCATCGGTTATGAGCAACTTTGAGGTGCCATGAACCAACAAAGGTGAGCGAGGAGGATTGGACTGACCAGAAGAGAAACTGACAGCACAAGCTGCAGTTGGCTGTGCTGTGGTTTGAACTGCAGCCTCTTTCCGGGACGCGACCTTGGCCGGTTTCAACCGATCTGGCACTGAAGCTGTTGTGGCCATCTCTGGTGCTGCAGCCGTGCCCAGAGCTGCGGCCGTCTTCTGTGCTGCGGCAGCGCCCGGTGCTGCCACCAGCCAAGGTGCAGCCACCACATCCGCCGCTTCTGTCACTGGTCTCGGCTTCGCTGACAGTTGGAGCACTGGCGCTGTGCCAGCGGATAATGCCAAGAGTGCTGCCACCACTGCCGTGGGTTCCGGGTTTGGAGCTGCTGGCCGCGCCATTTCCTGGTTCGCCGCTTCTGTCGTGGGGGGCGCGGGCGGTGCGGAAGGCACAGGTGCTGCGCACCCTGTGTGGAGGGGCACCTCTGGCCACTGCAACAGCTGCTTTTGCAAGCTGAGCAGTTCCGATAGCTGCTGCGATATGTTCGCCAGCTCTGTCAGCAAAGGCAGATGCTGTATTAGAAGGTCGATTCCTTGAATCTGCTTTTCCACAGCACCGTCCGGTGCTGCAGAGGGGGGCAAGCCGCACCCAGGCATTCTCAGTGCGGCAGGCCCATGCGCAGCACTGTCCTGAGCTATGCTGGCCAAAAAGGTCCATCTGGGCATTCTTGGCGTGGCAGGTGCCTGCGCGAACAGGCTAGGAGCCGCCATGGGGGTCCAGGACACGAGACCCCCGAACCTTGGCCCTGAAAAAGCAGTGGCCACTGCTGAGCCAAACGACAAGGCAGGCTGCGTGCCCTCCCGCTGCTCCGACACCCCCGCCAGTTTCTCTGCCAGCATGGGGTCCTTGGGGGGCGCGGAGTCCTGTGACTGCGCAGGATGACCTGATGCAGGCTCCATGGCATCCCCCGCCTGTGGAGCCGGGGGGGTTTTTCGGATCTCTCTCCTTCACATTCCACTGAGGCAGGTTAGCCAGCTTTACTGCTACAGTCAAGGTCTATCAGCAGAATGAACATAGACCGCCAAGTGCGTAATAATTCTAGCACTGCCGGATCCCCATATGGGAGCTCGCGTCGTATAGGACAGCCTATGTCCTGCCACAGCCCAAAATCCAGGGCGGTGTCTGCATTCAGGGAGACGCCATGTAGGACAGCCCAGTCTAATACCACACAAAGTGTAGATACAAAAATGCTGCTAGCAAGAATTTTCTTGTTATTTTCTAAGTCCGTGAGAGATTTTCCTCTCTCACAGAAGAGGTAGCAGGGAATATAAACAACCAAGCCACCTGCAACCTTGAAAAGTCTTGTTTATGGTATAGTAGAAAAATATTTTGACAATGGATGTTTTAGGATTTTAGCCAATCACCCCCAAGGGGTGGCTGATCCTTTGTCCAATTAGACTGTGAAGAAAAAAGTCTATAAAAGAGTTCGTAAAATAATTAAATAAATCAATCTTGCTGCACAATTCCTGCCTGCTGGATCTTCTCTCCTCCTCCTCCCTATGGCTGCGGGACACGGTGATATACCCTAGGGCCCAGGCCTGCGGTAATATTTGGTGCTGCCCGACGTGATCTGGACTCTCTGACGTGTCCTGCTGTTGCGAGCCAAGCCGAATTTCTCTAGAGGTACGCTGTCCCCCGTTCCCCCCGGGATCGGGAAGTTCGACAGGACTGAGAAATGGCAAACAGTGGCTCACAAACCGACACTGTGGTACTGGTCTGGAAAGGTGTGTTTAGTATAATGCACACCTCCATTCCTGAAAACTCAGTTCGGGAATTATTAGACTGGGCTACCTTAAAAGAGATTTCCATGGACTGAGATACTGCCCTGGACTTTGCCTTATGGCAGGAACTCGGCTGTGCTGTCCGACACGAGCTCCCGTCTGGGGACCCAGCAGCGTTAGAATTATACAAAACCTGGCGTTATTTTTTCTGCTGACAGACCTTGACTGTAGCAGCAGTGCTGGATCGCCTATTTCACTGATGAGTGATGGAGGAATGTCCGGGGGGGACCCCGCTGACTGGGCTTCCGGGACAAATGATGGTGGATTCGGAAAAACCCCCCTGGCTCCACAGGCAGAGCCTGCGCCGCCTCACCCTGTGCAATCACAGGACTCCACGGCCCCCAGGGACTCCGCGCCGGCAGAGGTAGAGGGGTCGGGGCAGCGGGAGGGCGCACAGCCTGCCTTACCACTCAGCTCAGCGGCGGCCACGGCTTATCCAGGGCTGCAAATCAGCGGCTTAGCGAATTGGACCTCCAGAGTGGCTCCTAGCCCGGTTGCGTATGCACCTGGATCTAACTTCTTAGCCGGCGTAGTGCCGGGCGTGAGTGCACCGAGACTGCCTGGGTGTGGTCTGCTGCCCTCCTTGGCGCTGGACTCTTCTGCGCAGTCGCAGAACCGAGCCATCGATCTTTTAATACAGCATCTGCCTTTGCTGACAGAGTTACTGAACCTATCCCGAAGGTTGGAGGACCTCTTCAGCTTGCTAGAGTGGCTGCTACTGATGCCAGAGCCACCCTGCCATGCAGGGCGCACCGAGCCCACGCCGCCAGCACCGCCCGTGCCGCCCGCAGGAGCTGCGGCTCTGAACCAGGAAGCAGCGCAGCTGGCAGCGAACCCGGAAGTAGCGCTGCTGCGGGAAAACCTGGAAGCGGCAGCGGCTGCGGAGCGGCGGCCAAGGGCGGCAGCCGGGGAGCAAGAAACAGCAGCGGTTTCAGCAGCAACCACGCTGAACGCGGCCGTGGAGCAAGGGCCAGCGACCGCGCCGAACGCGGCCGCGGAGCAAGAGATGGGCACGGCACCGAGCGTGACTGTAGCCCCAGAGATTGCGGCAGCAGCTCCAGTACCGGTTCGATCGGGACTGGCCGAGACGGCATCTCGTAAAGAAGCTGCTGTTCAAACTGCAGCGCAGCCAGCTGCAGTCTGTCCTGTCTGTTCTGGCTCTGGCGAACTTAGCCAAACTGCCCCTCCTCCCCGTCCATTTCTGTTCACTCCCAGCATCTCTGAGTTGCCTTTGCCTGATGACTCATCGTCAGGCAGTGAGGCAGATGAGGTTCTGGCCCCAGGTCGTCAGGCGGCTGTAGCTGCGCGGCGAAGAAAATGGCTGCGCCGGTCTCACCCCTGGACCTTTCAGGACTGCATGGTAACACTGCGTCCAACCCACTACAGTCGCTTCTTAGAGTCAGTTAAGATGCGAGCATTGGAGGAGGGTGACTGGGGGTTATTGGAAACACTTGGAATGCCAAATAGATCTGAGGATTCTGGAGGTAACTGGGGAGCTGTTACACTTCATCCACAGGCTGTGCCAGTAGTTCAGGATGAGTAATGATTCCCCAAAAGGAGAGATCCAAGCTTTCCCAGTGTATAAGGCTCTCCCAAATTCAGGCAAGCATGATAAGCATGAGGTAATTGCTTGGAAAGTTGCCCAGGTCCTCCAATCCAAGGTTGCACAATATGGGCTGGGTTCTGCTGAGGTTATGCAGATAATACAGGTGATAAATACAGATTTGCTTTCTCCATTTGATATCAGACACTTAGGTCAAATTCTATTTCAACCTGTACAATTTACAGTTTCTGAGAAAACCTGGAGAAAGCTGGCCAACAAGGCTGCATTATGTAATATGCAGCTCCCTGCTGCTGATCCTAGACAGACAGCAGGAATGGATGCTTTGATGGGGACTGGTCCCTTCTCTGATCCCAGTCTACAGGGTGCTTTGTCCTCTAGCGTCCTGCAGCAAGCACAACATGTCGGCATGGCTGCACTGTTGAAAACCATAGAGTTGTCAGCACCCAGAAAGCGATATACTGAAATAGTTCAAGGGAAATCAGAGTCATTCCTCTCTTTTGTAGAGAAAGTCTCTGCTTCTCTCGAGAAGCAGGTTGAGGATGACGGGTTAAGACAGTTGTTGTTACGGCAGTTAGTGAGAGATAACGTAAACGAGGAGTGCAGAAAAATCATAGATGCCTTACCAGGGGATCCTGAGGTAACAGACATGGTCGAAGCCTGTGCTAAGGTGGGATCTGGGAACCAGAAAAGGTCTGCTTTGGCTGCGTTCCTGCAGCCTGTTCACGCATCCTCTGGTCGTGAACCAAAGCAAGCAAAACAGGTGAAGAAACGGAAGCGGCCTAAGCCAAACCAAAAAGAGAACACACCGATCCCCCAGTGCAAGAGGTGTGGCAGGCCAGGGCATTGCTCGGACTACTGTAGATCCCAGACTCATGCCAATGGTCGGCCGTTGCTGGGAAACTTCTGCCGGGGTGCAAGGAGGGGGAATTGCTCTCCGATGCAGCCGCTCCCCCAGAGAGTGGCACAGGTACAGGCACAGGCCTACCCAGCCACCCTAGAGACGGCACCCAGGGATCAGACGGCACCCAGGGATCAGACAGTTTTGCCTTCCACACTGCAGCCGCAGTCGTCTTAGACTCTAGCGGTATTTATAAGGTTCCCTTGGATGCATATGGACCCTTAGCCCAGGGATCCAGTGCAATGCTGGTGGGAAAACCTGATGTTGCCCATCAGGGAATCTTAGTGCACTCAGGAGTTATTGATGCTGACTTTAAAGGTCAGATTTGCGCTATGGTCTCCACGCAAAAACCCCCTGTAACTATTCCTGAAAAGACCTGCCTTGCTAAAATAGTGCCTTTTAAGTCTTGTGTTCCCAGGATAGAACGACAAACTCACAAAGATAACGGCAGTGGATCTACGGGACTTCCGCAGGTCTTCTGGACTGCAGACATCTCTGGCCACAGATGATATGTACTCTGGTCCTGCCGAACACCCAACCACCCCGGATTCAGCTTTGAGGTTTGATTGATATGGGTGCGGATGTAACCATCATCTCCTTCTTTGCATGGCCTCCCGCATGGCCTTTAGCCCCGGTGGGATCGGCCATCGCAGGATTAGGAGGAACCACACAGAGCTATTTGAGCGAACAGCTTGTGGTGGTGAAGGATTCAGAGGGGCACTCAGCTACGATTAGGCCTTATGTTGCTACCACTTCCCGTAACCTTTGGGGACGGGATGTGTTGGCAGCTTGGGGCGTACAGATTGGGACAAATTTTTAGCAGGGGTCACTGTGTGTAAGGGCGCACAGTATCCTACACTGCCTTTGCAGTGGCTGATTAACACACCAATCCGAGTCAGACTCTGCTCAGTTAGTTGAATTAAGGGCTGTTACCATGGCTTTTCAGCGATTCTCACAGGAACCTTTGAATTTGGTTACTGACTCTGCTATGTAGAAGATATCACCCAACGCTTACATTGTTCACTTCTGAAGGAGGTGAACAATGTGGCTCTGTTTTCGCTGTTGCAAACCTCGTGGTCTGCAATTCTGGCTCGAGTGCATCCATATTACATTCTGCACATTCGAAGCCACACCAATTTACCAGGGTTTCTAACAGAAGGCAGTGCCAGGGCTGACATGCTGGCCAACCCTGCGTGGGTAGGGCCTCAGCCTCACAAAATTGCACAAGGCAAGGCATTGCACGGTTTCTTCCATCAAAGTGCACATACCCTGCAGAAGCAGTTTCATTTAACACCAACCGAGGCGCGCGACATTGTCAGCGCTTGTGCTGACTGTCATGGACTCGCTGCGCCTTTGCCAGCGGGGGTAAACCCCAGAGGGCTAAAAGCCTTGCAGATTTGGCAAACGGATGTAACTCACATCCCAGAATTTGGTTGGCTGAAATATGTGTATGTGTCTATTGACACTTTCTCCTCGGCTATGTGGGCTACTGCTCACACTGGAGAAAGCATCTGAGGAGAGAAGGATGTTTTTTCCTTCCAATTACTGTACATGTGACAGCATGGCACACTCCAATGCAGTGTGAGAGCAGGACTTGGTGCCAGCACACTGGGACAAGCCACCTACCACTTCTCATGAAACTGGAGGTGAGAAGGCTTTCCTCCAGCTGTCAAGCAGCACCACTGGTCCAGTTGCTGGAGTTCAAGTATAATTGTAGAAGCTGCTGGCATTCCAGAGATGTGGGCAGTGGTGACATACTAATGACACTCAGTGGTGTTGGCTGATCCTTCATTTTTCCTTATAAATTGCACTTCCAGTAAACTGAGAAAGTTTTAGGGATCAGAGCTAAGAGTGCCACAAGGCTGCAGCCCTGAGCCACCTCTCAGGCACTGATCCCAGGGACATTGCTGCTGGTGGCAAACCCAAGCTGAGAAGGGTTTGTCACATGCAGATGCATATTTCTGTCCCCATGCAATCTTCTCTGCTGAGTTTGTAAAGCAGTTCATGGGGACACAACACTGAATTGATCCTGAAAATAAACATATCAAAACATACTGTGAGGATTGTTTTAAACAATTAATCTATTCTAGGCAAATATTAAAAAAATGTAATCATATATTATGTTTATATATATAATTGCTATGCATGTTTTCCTAAATGGAAATCTTTATTTTTTTGCTATATCTGCCCCAACATCAAAACTTGTCATTTATAACCCAGATGAGTTTATTGCCATGGCTAACATTCCTGTGAAACACAGCATATTTAACACACTCATATTTTCCAAAGACTCTGTGATGTACTGTTGCTAGTTCTGATTGTCCTCTGGCACTGTTTTCCTCCTGGGACTCCAGGCTGGGTCCTGCTGCCTCACAAGTGCACAGCCCACTAGCCAGGATACATAATTTCTCTTCCTAGGCAAGCACAAAACCCCGGTGTTGAGAATGGTGTCAGCATTTGAGTCAGTGCTGCTGGCTGGTGTGGGACCTGGTGATGGGGATGCACAGGGTGTGGGGATACTCCCTGTGAAACCCGGTGGTGCTTGTGCTCCTGCTCAGCTCCGTGGCTGCAGGCAGAGGGGCAAAGCAGGAAGTGGTTCCTTCTCAGCCTCCCCAAAACAGAACCACTGAAGGTAGCAGGGTTGTTCCCTTGGCAGGTATCTGGCCTCGCTCAGGAGAAGCTGCAGCCCCAGTGGAGCTGCAGCCCAGCCAGGCCAGGACATCTCTGCTGCTGTGGGAGCTGCAGCCCAAGGGGTTCCCCCGCTCCCCCCATTCACTAAAACATCAAGTTGTCCTATAACATAACGGGAATGGGTTTTTTAATAAAAATGTCCCACTTTTGAGGAGGTAAAAAGATCATAAATCTTTAGACATAGCTCATTAGCTGGAATTATGCACGAGTAGGAATTTTAAAGATGATGTTCCAATTTTTCATTCAAATTATTGATACTGCAATCTTCCATTAATTTCCCTCTTACTTGTATATGCACTTAAGGGAACATATACCCTTCATCTATCTTGTCAGGCACATGCACCCAGGGTTTTACCAGCAAGAGACTGACAGAGCCCAAAGTTGGTAGAGAGAAAGCTGCAGAAACACCCACAGTGACAGGGAATTCTGAGTACTTCTCCAGCAAATACATGGGAACAGAGTTCTGTGACACAGGAGGCACACAGCCCCTATAGCTTCATAGCTTCCCCCCCCCCGCCTCCCCTTTCCCCCCACATTAATTCAGTGGAAGTGCTTCAGTCACACCACTGAAAATGCCAGAGAACAAATCAGTATCATGGAGAGGAGGGTGCTGTTGATGCACTGCTGTATCATATGGGAAGCCAGGGAGAGCAGTCCTGTCTGCTGAGGTTTTGCTGCTACGAATGTAGCCGATTCGGGCAGATTTTAGTAGGGGGGAGAGAAGCTGCTGGAAGCTTCCACCATGTCTGGCAGAGCCAATCTCTGGCAGCTCTGAAGATGGACACGCTGCTGGCCCAATTAAAGAGGTTGGTAACGCCTCTATGATGACACATTTAAGAAGGAAATCAAAACAGCATGAGGGAAGTTTTTTCCCAGGGGTGGTGAGGCGCCACCGCCGGGAGGCATCCTGGCACCATGCGTGGCGATGTGGCCGCCATGGCTGCTGCCATTGCAGCGTGGCTCATGGTGAGCTTTGCCTGTCTGGCCACCCCTAGACAGCCATGCTGCAGACGGAAAGGCAGGAGCAGCAGTGGCAGCTTCCCCTTCTCAGCGCCCCGCATGAAGACAGGCATTGAATGGCGCCGGCGCGGCAGCCAGGACCACCGGTGCAATGGAGGCGGGGGCCACGTGGCCAGCAGCAGAAACATGGTGAGCAATTCCCTGACATGGAACCTAGACAAGATCAACCTCTCAGCGCTGCAAGATGCTACAAGAATCTTTGAATTAGTGAAACTTGTTGACAATACCTACGAACAGCAATTTTTCTTCTAGTTGGAGAAAGAAGAGGAAGTGAGAACATGTGGAGAAAGGCAATATGGCCCCACCAAGGTCAGTGAAAAGAAAGAGGAGGAGGAGGTGCTCCAAACATCGGAATCGAAATTCCTCTGCAAGCCTTGATGAGGACTATGGTGAAACAAACTATCTCCCTGTAATCCATGAAGTCCACGGGGAGTGCAGAAATCCACTTGCAGCTGGTGGGAAAAGTGCCCACGCCAGAATGAGTGGAGGCCAGAAAAAGCTGTAATCGAGTGAGAGATCTGAAAAGAGAGAGAAGGCCCCTGCTTCCAGAGATGGAGAACCCTTGCTTCCAAACTAGAGCAGCCTATTCTTAAAAAACTGTACCTCGTGAATGAAGGACCCATGCCACAGCAGTTCTAGGAAAATTGTTTTGCCCGTGGGAGGGACTCACGGCATAGCAGAGAAAAGACACCTCTCCCTGAATGAACTGAAGAAGATCTTGGGTAACAAACTGACCAAAATACCCACGCCCTGTCTCCCTGCACTGTCAGTGGGAAGGAGGGAAGGGCTGAGGGTAAAAAGGTGTTTTAAAGGTTTATTTTACTCCTCATTATCCTAGTCTGACTCTGTTATTAATAAATTTACTTTATACCTTTAAATTTGAACCTGTTTTGCTCTTCAAGTGTTTTCTCCCAGTCCTTATCTCAACTCATGAGCCCTTCGTTTTTTGTCCCCTCCTCTGCCCAACTAGAGCAAAGGAGAGTGAGTGAACTATTTTTGTGGGTGCCTTTCAACCAATGTCAAACCATGACAGAATGCTACAGCCTGACACTTTTCCCCAAAGGAAAAGAGGAGAGTGATAATTTTAGTCTTACTTCAGATGACCATCTTACTCTAATTCAGCTCAAAGCTCAGAAACCATGACAAACCATTTCCAGAGTGTGTCATAGCAGGCAACCAAAGTGGCTTGTTTGGGAAGGACAGGAGTAATTTTCATATACTTGGAAAAATCTTGGGTTGAAAATAACCATTTTCAACTGGTGAATTGAATTCACTACCTGCTGCACAGGTAATGAGACACATCTTGCCTGCAGCAAGGAAGACAAAAGCTCTGTGCTCAAAGCCAGCAGCTGGAGGCGATGGAAAGGAGGAGGAGAGATGTTCATCTGCCCAGAAAGGTGTAACCCAACCAGGCAGCTTTGGAGGAGTGAAGGTGTAGCAGTAGCAAATGGGAAGTTCTGTGCTGGGCTTTGGGACAAAACAGTGTGAAGTGGTACTAAAAAAAATCCAGTAAAAACAAATGAGCTATTGATATTTCTCAGCACAGTTGTGCCAGACTCCCTGCAAATTCAGACTGGGGGTCCTGAGAGCGCTTTGTCACTGTGGTCCCCAGCTCCTTGTCACTTTGTAGGCACCCAGTTAAGCAGTTAACCAACACATATCTTTCTCACAGGAAAAAAACCCAAGGGGCCTTTCTTCAACAGGGAACTTTGCCATGTGGCATGGTCTCATTTTGGTAACATAAGAGGGAGTTTTGACAAGAGTTACAGACTATGAAGAGGATTTTCCCGTTTTTTAGTATCTTGAGACTAGTCATTACTTGGCAGTCTTCTGTTACGCATCCCTCACATGCTAAGCCTACCCATTCTTAATTGCTTCTTTTCTTTTGACTTTATAAATACTTTTCACTTCCTTGTCAGTTTTTTTTAATGGTTCTTTGTGCATTTGCATGTTATCTTAGATTTTTCTGGGCCTTGTTCTGGTGTGGAAAACAACCAAGTTACATGCAAAACCTTGGAGCATATTCACAATTACCTCTATTCTGGACTTAATTTCCTCCACACCCTTTACAGCATTATATTCATGTGTTTCTTGGCTGGCAGTAATATACTTGGGATGCAAATGCCTGGTGGTTCTACTGAGAACTGGACAACAAGAAGCTTCCCCTACAGAGGTGCCAAATCCCCACGGCAACCCCAGGCCTCCTGTTTCTTGCAGAAAGGCTGGGCTGTCAGGCTGTTGGCATATGTCCTTGCACCAGCCCCCTCCCCACACCAGTTCTGCCCCCTCCCAGGGGGGGCTCATCTGCCCAGTGGTGCCTATGCTCAGCCTTCAGCTCTGCTGTGTATGTTAATGCATCTCCCTCCTGCAACCCTGAGACCTTGTCTCTGTTCAGGAGCATCACTGGATTTTATAGAGTGCTGGTGATCTCTGGTGTGCTTGAATCTATTGTCAAAGTGACATCTGCTGGGAAATGCTAGTAGTGGAACAGGACTTATTTTTAAGAAGCTTCTTTCCACCCAAAAGTAAGTGCCCCCTACGGTGCATAGAAAATCACCTCAGTTCTTCTGAAATCTAAAAATCCTAAGAAAATTAAAACTTTCCATAATCTGAAAGCAAGCAATGACCTCTCTAGGAGAAAGTTTCACGAGGGATGTCTGGACTTCAGGCGGCTCTTTTGAAAGCTGTTTATTGCATAGGCAAAGTTACAGCATTTCAGGGAGTGGGTATCCAGAGCCAGCCCTACAGCTGTCAGCTACAGCTTGTAGGCGTACCCGAAGCCCCTTTCTGTTCAAGTTACAAAGCATTATATACTTTTCTTTGCAGAGTATCTTAATACATAACAACCAATAAGCATCATACACAATACCTTTACATTTGCCTATAGCCTATCATAACTACCATTACCATATTATAGTCATTATTATCCAATCACAAAAGTAAGTAAGTTACAATTTAAGCTTACAATGGAAAATTCTCAGATCTCTCTTCTTCTTCCTACATCGACATTTCTTGTTTGCCTGCCATATCTCTCTTTTTGGTAAAAACATGTTTTCTATTTACGTCTGCTCTTCTTGAGACTTATTTACTTGGTGAAAAACATGTCTTCATTTGTAGTCACATACCCTTGTCCTAATCATAAAAATCTCCTTCCAACTCATCTCCAACCTTTGCCTTTTCAGTTATTCAGTGATCAGTGTTTCAGCAAAACATCTTTTACTCTATATCAAAACTTGCTTTCATTTCTATCTCATCCTCAGTTTCTACATTCAGAGATCTTTGTGCCAAGCCTACATATCTGTGAAACTTCCTTACCAAACTTTCATCCTCCCCAACAAACCTCCCTCTTCAAGAGCATGACTGAGATTAATACCCAATGAAGTTGTATTTTAGTTATTTCTTGTCACTGTAAATTCTTCATAGATGAAATGAGCAACAGTGAAGTGGACCACAGCAGTGCAGCTGAGGGACAGAGCTCAGCACAGTGGAGTTTTCTCTTTTAGTCATACAGAAATGAAGCTTCAGCATTAGCTCTTGTGGGGGCTGGAGGTGAAAACTGTCATATTGAAGGGCTGGCTGCTGGGAATGTTTTTTTCCTAGTCCTTCTGGTGATAGTAACTGTATTTTAATTTACTATTACTACTATTGAGGCTCCTCATTAAAAGGCAAAGCAGTTGCAACACAACACTGAGTCAATACATGTTTATAATAATTGTTGTCACAGGCTGCCAACATGTATTACTACGCAAAAACCTAATGTGTTTCATATGATCAAGGCATAAAGCACAATTGTATTTCTTTCTGAAATATATCAAGAATTGCTGTAGAGCACCATGGACAATTCTAGAATACACAGATGAGCAGGAAATATATCAAGATTTCTTTTTTTATAAGAAAGAATGCATATTGTATTTCTGAATGTGTGATAGGTGTGGGTGGAGAAATCCTTCTCAAAGAGGAAGATAGGAAAATAAATTGTCAGAGACTCATAGCAGCAGTGAAAAAAGGTTTCTTGGGGCAGGAGACTATTTGTTAAGTTTTTTTAGCCAAAGATCTCTATAGGTACAGCTTTGGGAAAGAAGCTGTATGAGATCTTACTTGGTAATACCTATGTTTGCTTCCCTTACACCTATTACTGGTTTGCTGAACCACTACAAGCAGGGTTTCAATTAAGATTTTGTTTAATGACTAAAGATTTGCAGTTACAGCAAGTGACAGGCATTTTTTCATTGTCTAAGTTAAGCCTTGCAAAGGGAAGTTGCCTCTTTTCCATACAGAAAACTGATTGTCCTGAAGGTCATAGGGAAAAAATGCATTTTCAAGACACAAGCTAATTTAAAAGATGATTAAAATATCCCCTGAAAACCAGTCTGCACACACAGCATGTCTTTTGGAAGAAAGGAAAAAGCCAAGCTTCCCAGGAGAAAGTGACTCCTGGACTTACTTTGGCACCAGTGCCCTTTGGCAAAAAGGCAGGTGCTGAGCTAGCACACTCCCTGGGACCACTGTCAGGAAAAAGGAACACTTTTGCCTGCAGTACTTCCACTTCATTGAAGACTTTCAAAGGTGATATAAGTAAAGGGAAGGAACAAAGTGCTTACTGGAGTAAATAGCTCCAGTAATTCCCAAATTATTAGTGAAAGTCATATTGAGCTGGTATGTGAGTTTCTCTGCAGTGAACAAACTTTTATTTTGTTTCTGTTTGAAATAAAATTGTCATCAGTAGCTCAAGCAACGGAAAATTGTAGAGCATTACAGTATACATTTCTAGTGAGAGCTCCTATGTCATCACGAGGCCAAATACAGTTAAAAGAATGAAATACAAGATTCCCCCACAGGCAGAGGTTTCAAGATCAAAATCCTTAAATGGGTCATTTAAAATGCTTCACTGAATAACACTGTAATACAACAGCCTATTGGAAGCTGGTCCCCAGGATCACTGCTCACAAGACGTACCTGTTAGCTGATATTCAGCTGATAGCTGAAACAATTCTGCATAGGATGCCCAAAGTTTAAACAGGGTAGGTTTTTCAGAACCCTTCACTGAAACCCAGAAAATAAGAGATAACGTGTTTCTAGGTGTGCACTGTTGAAAATTATAAGAGGAAAAACTTATCTATTTACTTCCCGGCCCAAGGGGATAATCAATGCCAGTTGCTTCAGTCAGCAGCTGGTGAGGATAAAACCAAGAACTACCCTGACACCATCTGGTTTAGTTTAGAGAGGCTCTGGGAGAGAGGGAGCCAAGAGGACACAGTCCCTTGGCACACCAGGCTGCTCCCAACCTGCAGCTCCAGCTCTCACTGAGCTTTTCTCAGAGCTACTTTGGCTGAGTCAGGAGATTCTTTGCTTCCCTGCATTTTTGTTCTCAGTGATGGCTCTGTTTCCATTCCCTCTGGCTTGCCTGCACGTTCAGCCAATGTCAGTGCTCTACCTGCATTTATATGCGGTCTATTTAATAACTCCTCCAGCCCTGACAGGTGACATTTCTGAGTAGCTTTGCATCTTGCAGTTTTTATTTTTTCCCTCCATTTGCTCTCTTCAGCCAGGTCTGTCTTAAGAATAAATAAAAAATTAAAGCATTCACCCATTTCAGCTTTCTCTACTGCATGGTGAAGTCCAAAGCACACAATACTATCTGACCAAGAAAACTTGGAGGGACACCCCTTGCCCTGTATATATATGTATTTATGTATACTTATAAACTTACAACAGCATTTTTCTGTTGGGACATGTTCAGTCCTTCAACACAAACCAGTCTTGGACAAAGTCCCTTGATTACCTTGGCAGAACGCTCAGGCAAAGGTCATCTATCCTCTTTGTACCTACCAATATGGTCTAGTTTGCCTTCTGGTCTGAGGCAAAACTCTATTGCCACCTGTCTGGTTTTTATAAAATGAATTCATATCGCTGTTTCTGGTTTAATGCCGGTTTAGTATCCTAAACCAGCTATGGGTACAGTACTGTGCTCTGGCTGGTTACTGCCTCTCCTTGAAGAACTACCCTCCTTTTGAGAAAATATTAGAGGAGTAACCATTAAACTAATTGTTGAAACCTGTTTTCTAAAATAATTGAGGCTTTTCCATCCTGACCCAAGCAGGCCCAGGAATAACAGCTCCTTGTTTTTTTCTTGCTTCTGCATCTGAGCACAGTCATGCTGTGCACTGCAAAAACGTTGAATTATGCTTCGTTTTCCTAGCTGGCCACACTAATTTGGGCATGGTTGCACTGGCCCAGCTCTTCAGTTTCACAAAACTTGTGTTAAGTGCTCATAACTCTTTAGAGGTAACTGACCCATTGGCTGAGCAAGAAAGACACAAATTTCTCCATAAAAACTCATCTACTCTGTAGCTATCCCCCAGGTAATTTTTTTCTTTTCATTTGTACAAATCTCACTTTAGGCTTGGTGAATTATGCCTGAGGACAAGTTCAAGCTCCTGTTACAGCTTCTAGTTCCTTTTTGGGTACAGTTCAGGTCATCTTACTAATTTATGGTTGTTAGCCAAACTGCTTTCCATTGGTTCTGCCTTCCTCAGCTCTTTTCACAGGACAAGGGCCAGGAACGACTCGAGTTTCACAGTGAGTTTTGCATCCTGACTGTCCCTAACCTCCCCTCACTGCTCCCAGTGGGGACATCAAAGTGGGTATTACAGATTTTGACATGGGGCACTTTCTGTGAAGCCCAACAGGCTGGCATGCCGCATGTAGGATGTGGGAATAACACAGCTTTGAGATTCCGGACTAAAACACTGCTTTCATGGAGGAAAAAAATTAGTATATTTTCTATCCTAACCCTGAAGTTTAAAGAACTGCACCCTGCAGGTGTCTAATTAATGTGTGGTTAATCTCATTAAGTCTCAGCTCTTGCATTCTCATTCGTCCAGACTCATTTTTTCCATGCAGTTTCCAGCTTTCACCCTGAAAAGATTTGTATAAAACACACTGGTTTCTCATTGCCTTATGTAGCTGAAGGTTTATGCAAACCAGTTCCTATGAAGCAGCTCCTGCAGAGTCCTTGAAAATGAGAATATTGAAAAACCAAAGCTCACCAGGATGAAGGGGGAAGCGGCTAACTCACATTATTTCATCCTAAATTACTTTTCCCTAACTGGGAGGAATTTCAAATAAACAACAAACCTTCTAAGAAACAGGTTTTTAGTGCCATCCATGTTTGCTTCCATTATAATCAGAAATTGATTATACTCATATATAATTAATATAATTTTCATTTTGTCTACTGAGATGGGGGTATCCTACCTTGATTAGTGAATTCTAAGAGGTAGGTCCCATAGGACTAGAAAGATGGCTCCTAAATGCTAATTTCACACATTTAGGTTAAAAGGCAGTTTGAAGAGGTAAGAAAAAAAAAGTGTCTTAAGATTTCAGATCTATTATGGATGGACAGTGTGGGCTTTTTACTACCAGCTCATTTAGATCATTAGTAACAAGTACTTAAAGCAATTCAATATACAAAATGAAACACTGCTACAAGTTTTCACACTCCTCAGAGCTGTGCTAAACTAAACAAGCATTTTCTCTGCTCTTTCTGAACAACTACTTCAACTCCTGCAACATGAAAATTACTACAAACTGATTTCTTTTTCTATCTGATGTCCAGTAGTTGTTTTATTGTGACCGATAGGTAAAGCTTTGTAAAGGGAAGGCCTGGTAAAATCACAGCTCCAGCCTGTTACTTAGCCTAAGTAGAAGAGGACTGTGGGAGAATAGACAAAGTGAGGCTTGCTGTGTGAATGCCTCGTGCCCGCACCGTGGTGTATGGTGGTTTGTTAAATTTGGTTTGTTGTGCCTTAAAACTATGTAAGCTAACAACCGACTAAGGGCATTAAAAGGCCGGGTTTTTGTAAATAAAAGTCCTCCTTTGCACCTGCCTGGGGACTCCTTGCTGCTGTCTAGCATTACATTTTATAAGTCAAGAACTGCTGGACTACGAAAAACTAATGCTCTGCAGGGAGTTTTAAGCTTTTTCTGGTAAGTACTATTTACATGAGGATTCCAACTGTTTCTTGATAGTTGTCTTCTCTTTTAAACTGACTTCATTTTTATTAAGTAGCTGCACAAGTAAGTAGCTTAAAACTATGATCAATTACTTCTTTGGATTCTTTCTTTCCCATCACAGCTACAGGTTACAGTGACACCACCTACAAAAAGAAGCCACATGGACATTGTGTGCCACAAACCACAAACACAACAACTGGTTCCTCTGTCTTTTCAAAGTACATGCAAACTGTTCTGTGGCTTCCAGACCCATCTTCTGATACAACTGCCACTAGCACCATTTCATTTTGGTTTTCAGAAGCCCAGTTTTACAAGTAAAAGACAATTTTAATTAATATCAGACCCTCAATATTTGTTTCTCCCTCCTCATCATTTTTTAACCTTCAAGTTACTAATGGGTAAGATGTCAATACTCTAAAATTACAAGATGGTAAAATTGCAGTTTGGTGCGTGATTAGATTTTGTGGGCTCCAATCCTGAAATAATGATGCAAAATGTAATGGAGTAATAATGTATCTAACACATGGGGTTCCACATTACAACCCTCAAAACCAGTCAATTGTTGAAGAATGGTTAGAGGATCAGGGACATGGATCATTGATAGAGCTGTAGGGTACAGATCAATAAAAGAGCTGTACAAGCAAATGCCTGCATGAGAAAATGCCTGCGTGAGACACAAGCCTGAGAACCAAAAGGGAGTTTTAAGGAGGTACAGTGCCGTGCTGATAAGATGTACTGACCATGAGAGGGGAGGAAGAACTTTGATTTCCCAAGTTAAAACATAAATAGTAGAAGCTTGCCAATGTAGTCTTTTATCTAACCCAATTATATAGAAACAAGAATGCGCTTTCATAAGTTTAAACCAATCAAGAACTGACAAGCATGTATACTCATACTAGATAAGTGCCTCTGTATTGCCAATAAACGAAGCTTGCTTTATCAATCACACTGATTGTCTGCATGTCTTCCCTCGCCGAAGTCAGCAAGAATCAATCATTAATTCCTTTCCTTTAATTAATTTCTTGTTTGGCATCATTCATATTAAGAATTACTTTTCCAAAGGAAAAAAATTGAACAGTATCAACCCAAATGTATTTTAGCAGCCCTGATATAGCAATATTAAACCCACAACCTTTAAGAATATGTATGATCTTGAAGAACAAAACACCCCAGTCCAGTCAGTAAAAATATTCCCCACAAACTTGTGTTAATGGACCTTATAACAGTTTCTTGATCAGGCAGTAGAGTCCCACAGCAGCTTGTTTTGATTAAGAAGGAAATTGCAGGCTGTTAGTTTTAATTCCCTACACTGTTTCAATAACAATTTTTGTATTATAGGAATCCCAAAAGAAATTTACACTGGATAAATATACTATTAGCTATAAACCCAGATAAAAGGTCCTCCATTAATATGATATCGGAACACTTGTAAGTGAACTTTAAAATTGTACCTTAATTTAGGTTGGAAAAGACTTCTAAGATCATCAAGTCCAACATGTTACTGAAAGGTGTGAAAACCAGTATTTTCAGTCCATTTCATGTTGTTGCTGCTAAGCTAAATATAAACATTTTGAAATCAAGTGATGTGGTAGGTTTAAAGATGACAAAATACTTCAGTCTTGAATTTGGCAGTCCAGATGGAGGAGTTCAGAGGTATAATGAGAGTATTTTTAAATTGTGTCTCAGTAGAAACAAGGTAAGAGCAGTATAATCAGAATTTTATCTTGTTTCTAACATGGACAGTACTAACAGTTTTGTTAGCAGGGACACATGAAGTAAATAGGGCCATCTGCAGGAATAAAAAACCCCCAAGTTTACAGGTCAACATGAATCTTTCTGATTTAAACACTGCTAAAAGCATAAACTGAATCATTTCACAGGGCTCCATTCTGTCCTACTATTGAGTTTTCATCATTTGTTTAATCAAAGCACCATTCTGAGATTTACAATTAAGATATTAAAGAAAGCTGCTACAGAAATAAAGGACACTGAGTTACAGTTTAAAAGTAGAAACACGTAGCCAAATACTGAGTCAAAGAAGATGCATCTTCAGAGTATAAGCAGAGATTGCCTTCTTTCTGTACTGAACTTCAGACTTTAAGAGAAAACAGAATAAAGGGCAGGTATTAATCTTTGGACTGCTTGTCCCTGAAAGACATTACAAATGTCTGAAAAATTAAGAAGGCAAATTAGCCATATAATACCTATTTTACTATATATTGACATTTTATGCACAAATACTTTATCAGAGTAAAAATAGAAAATAATTGGTTTATGTAAAATTACAAAAAAAAAAAGCAAAACACAAAAGAAATACGTAATTATTAGCAGAGTATAAGTGTCTTTATTTAAAGAGTAAAAAGTATGCAAAAACCCTTCTGTTTTACAAAAATTGGGAATATTCTATGTTTTCCTTCTGGAAAGAAGGAAAGAAAATCCTTTGACAATATATTCTACATCTTTTGTTTTACTGAAGACATCAAGTTAGTCACAGATTTCTTCCTCAGCTACAGAGAGTCTGATAATAATTTTATACCACTTGAAAGGTTCTTTCCTTACTAATTAGAACATGGTGGAAAAGCAGATGGAGCCACAACAAAGAACCCCAAGGACCAGTACTTCTACTGAAAGGCTGAAAGCAACAACAGGATGTAATTACAAACAAAGAGCGGGAGCAGAAGTTTCCACCATAGGGCTTATCATGTAACAAGAAGAGGCAGGGGAATGAAGTATTGATGCTACTTTTCAATTTTGCTGTGTGTTTATCCTCCCACAGTCTGGTTTGATCTAGAAGGCTGGTATTTTAAGCTTCTTTTCTTTTTATACTGTATTTTAACTAAAAAGGCCTCTCAAGAACTCTGCTAACTAGAACTAGTGACTCGTACTGGACTTGTGTTTAGTCATGGAGTGTTGTTACATGCAGAGCTGCTGCCCTCAAATACCAACTTCACATAATTCTTGGTAAGCTAACTTGCATCTCCTGCACAAGTTATCTCCAAAACTTGCCAATCAGTGACATCAACTCTAACAGCAAGAAAAGGAGTGATGCTGACCTTTCGTGACAGGTAACATTTACATTTTTTCCTCAGGGCTTAAAATTTTTTTTAAAAGCAAAATGGCACCAGCATGCTCAGCCGATGGAGTGCTGTAAGAGCTCAAGGATGAAAACAACAGTAAGAATTACCAAAAGAATCCAGCAAAAAACCTTTGATTTTTAATCATGTCAATGATGAAAAAACACGAAGTCAGAACTATATGCAAGACTTCTAGTCAAGCAAAAACTATCTGCAGATGAGCATCCACCTACAAAAAGCCTTGTCCTCAACACATCTTTAGGATACACACAAGTCTACATTCTCTGCCTTCTGCTTGCAAGTGTAACCATTCCTGCTCTGCTCAAGAGCAGCAACCCAGTGCTCTCACTGCTGAGCACAAACACGTTATGTTCGGAACCTCACTGTTCAAGGACTTTTGGTTTAAGGTTTAAGAGTAACTCGATCCCTTACAGAATTAAAGGTCTTCCCTTTTCTTTAAGTGTTATCAGAGGGGGTTTAATTTATAAAAAGTTGGTGAACATCAATGGTCACATAATAATTATGCTGTTTATTAACATAAAGGGCAAAAGCCACCCCCAAATCACACCGTTCTCAGATATCAAAAGAAGCAGTCTAACAAGCAAAAGTATGGAAACTCAAAAGCTGAAGCCTACTTTTTACTGCATATGTAAATTTGCAAGAAGCACTCTTGAGTAGCTCAGAATTCAGGATACATCCCAACTATTTCTGACTCATCAGACTTCAAATTGCACCCAACTCTGGACCATGCATTTGGCTTAAGAAGCTTCAAAAATATCACTTGAAGTTCAAAGAGAATTTAATTTTAAATTAAAAATACCTCTTTCTGGTTAATATACATTAGACTGTACAATGATTGGGAAATTAAACTTCAGTTCTCTGTAAAACTATTTTCAGTTTGCTTTTTGTTCCTAACCAGGGACTACTGACTGTGATTAACTTAAGTCTTCGGGTACTAAGGCTGACTACCATGCAGGTATAAGCATCTTGCAAAACACAGCATTAATACTCCCCACCAATACAATCTACTCTTTGGGTGAGGGCTGTTTGTTCAAGTTTTTTAATTACCTGATAGGGGATGGCAGTGGGGGAAGAAGTTCATCCTTGCTTTCTGTGAAATGGTTAACGTCAAGTACGTATTTAAAAACAGGTTATTTGCCCTCATATATGCATATTATGTGTATATTACAATGAAACACTCATAATTGGCTTTTCACCTAAGCCATAATCTAAACCTGGATCTCTTTCAGCACTGATCTCCAGTTAAGTCTAGTCTTAGTTTCCTTTGCTTTTAAACAGAGAAGTTATTTTAAGAACTTGATGCTTTGTAACATTTAACATGTCTTTCAGCTCCACTTGATTAACAGAATAATGAACATATTTTAAACTTTGAAAGCATCAAACGCCATTTGGTAGTTCAGCAGAGAACAAGAGACTGGAGAAGGCTGCATTCACACAACTGCCTGTGGACTATAGGGACTTCATTTTTGTTAAAATTTTGTTGCAGAAATGACTTTGCACAGCCATGGTCACAGCACGGAGTGGTTCCACCTCTCACTAGCTGCAGAAGTTGGGGTGATCCCTTAACTTACATTAACATATATGCTGTTAAAAGATCCAAATTTATGCAAGTCTGAGTTCTTTATAGAAATTCATGCTCTATATTGTACGGTCAAGAAACAAAAGAATTTTCCAATTCTGATAAAAGAAAGAGCACCAACTGCTGTGGTAATAGAGGAAAGGCCTCAGGTTCCCACTTACAGGTCCTAGTGCTTAATTATCTTTCTCTGCTTGCAGGGATGCTGTAGCCAGTGCCACTGCTGTAACTGGCTGTGCAATGCCATGGAGCTGCATCTTGGCCAGTTTCTTCTGCTCGCACTCTGTGACCAAGCGGTTCAGCTCCGCTGCGCTGTACCCAATCAGAGTCTTCAGGTCACACACAAATTTGTACACAAACCTCTTGCCTTGCACTTTGCAGATCATGTCTCCATCATAGTAATACCTGCAAAATGGAAAAGAAATCAGCAATGGACAATTGTAGCATCTGTAATTTTCATATGCATCCATTACTTACTTAAGGTCACCAGATGGTAAAATATTACTCTTTTTCTCATTGAGCTTCTCATAATTTCGTATACCAAGATACTGTTTAGGCATTTTGTTATACAAGAAAAGGGAAATGTTGAAAATTATCTCTGTACCTTGGTATATCAAGGAGAAAGAAAACACAGTAATTATTTTACAGGCCATTGGAAGCACCAGTTCAGGAATAAGTTTTAGAGCAGTTTAAAATCAGCTTGGCAGGGAAGATGTCTTATATATAGTGATTTGCCTTAATAAGAAAATATTGTCTTTCCCCTTACTATTGTCCCTTGCTTTGCCTTTCTGAAGAAAAAAATTAATGCTGGGAACAGGTTGAAAATTACCAAGCAGTTTCTGTGATATGAAAACGGCTATTCTCTCCACACTGTCTTCAAAGATGGAAATAAAACTATAAAGGCATGGGTTAGATTTGTGGGGTTTTGTCAGTTTGGTTTGGTTTGGTTTGTTTGTTTTTGTTGGGCTTTTTTTTTCTTGTTATAGTTCATATGCTGTCAAAACTACGTCTTTGCCTTTATTTACAACTAAAAGTGAGTTCTCGAAATATAAATACCTTTTATATTGTGTGACGAAAGAATTATCAGATTGGGCAGAAATGTAGTGAGACAACAAGGTCTACATGACCCTGCCACTCCAGAGACAGTTACAAAACCTTAGGTCACACCAATAAAACAAAAGTTAGAATTTTGCAGTTTTGTTGCTGTTCTTCTCTCACTGCAAGCTTTAATAGAATGTGCGTCACATTTCTCATTAAGCAAACTTAAGTGACTGGGATGTAACTTGGATTTGATGAGCTTAACGAGTTTGTGATAAATTTGGAAAATAGTAAAAACTCAACCAACACAAATCACACAAAATTTCCTCAAAACCATCACCCAAATGTAGCACAAATGAACACAGATTTCTTGACTGTCTAAAACTCTATCCTGAGTGACATGTTCATAAAGCAAAGATGATTCTTGTTCACTAGCAAAATTAAGTCAATTAAAAGATGAACTTCTGACTTGCAGCTCTAGTGGAAAAGAGGTAAGTTACTAAGAATCCAAGCAAATTCTTCAGACGTCTCAAGTTCTAGGAAAAAAAAGCCTTTTAATTTCTTACTTTTGAGGGCAAGGGCCTAAGCAGCAGGACCAAAGACAGATGAGAGACAAGCTATGCAGAAAACAATGTTGGTAAACCTGTTGGTTACTGAGATCACGTGAGAAGCCACAGAGGTCTGTCATGGAGTACAGGAAGCGTCAGAGTAGCTTATTACTGCTCTGTGGGTAAAGACAGTGTGGTTTGTTTGCTAAAGTTCTCCTTCAGCTTCCTCCTAAATGACATACAGTTATAAAAAAGCTTCCTTTTCAGTCCTTCTCCTCACTCTACCTCTCAAACTACCACCTGCCTCCCTCAACTCCTCTGTTTCCTTCTCTGCATCTCTACACTTGTTGGCTGCCACAACAGCTTCCACCCAGCAATTCTCCATGCCAGCCCTGTCCTCCAAAACATCTCAGCACCAGCTAAGGAACTGTTGTGGAATTGTGTCCAGCACTTTCAGTCTCTTACTGAGATTTAGTTGCGGTGGGTTGGATGAACCATGAGGGTGGGATGATAATTTATATTCAGCTTTGAAGTAGAGTCTTACAGTACTGGGCAGAATTAGGGGAGGATGAGCAATAATCTGGTGTGTCCCTTGTATGTGAAATAGTGTGTGGGAACACTGGGCAGACTCTCACGTTAAATAGGGTAGAGGACATAGAAAAACTGAGCTCTGCTCACTTGGGGCAATATGAAGCACCCGCAGAAAAACAACATTTGTAAATGTGGCCATGGAAAATGTCAAGTGGCAGTGGTCATCATTTTTTTAAGTTACTTAACTCTGTACAAGCCTTTAATTTATTGTACAATCCCATATAATCATTCCTGTCTCAAAAAATGCTGTAGAAAAATGCTTTAAAAAACTGAATATACTTTGAATTATTTAGTGCACATTACTGACACGATCAGAAAGGAAAAGGACCACAAGAAACTAGATCATGTTTATGCGAAGGCCCAAAACATGCTAGATTCCCACATCTCATGCTCAAAACACTCAAGTTAAAATCAGTCAATGTGGCAAGAGGATATTTTCAATATTACATTGAATGCATTTCTGATTACAGTATTTGCCTATTCAAAAATATAGAAAGCTAAAAATAAATATAATTAATATCCATGCAAGTTCAAAAAGTAACCAGAACATTCCAAGACACATGGAAACTTTTTTTCAAAAGAATACAGGAGATGAATTATTTTTCTTTAAGTCTCACCTCCCTACTGGATAACTAAACAGATCTGGATTTTTAGAACATTTACCAAGATATGCATAACAAAAAAAAGCTCTTATTCCCTTTCTGCCCCTCTGCCTGCTTTTCTTATAGCTGGGCAGAAGAGCCAGTATATTTCTCCATAATACCAACATAATTTCCTGTATTAATGAATAATTGACACAGTGATTCCAACACATTAGTAAACAAGACACGTCATCATTTATTAAACTTTCGCTTGGCAACAGTGCTTATCACAGGAGTAGCAAGAGGCATTAAATACCCCTTCAGACATTAAATTGTTAGAAAACATGTCAATGTTGCTGATGCAGCTGCCAAAATGACACCACTTTGAGGAATGTGATTTCTGTAATTCTGTGACTAAAATATAAATGCAAAACTTTTCTAATAGTGATTCATGCTCTTTAATATCCCACTGATAACACTATTCCAAAGTTCTTCAGGTGCCTTTGATATCTTCTGTGAAATTTGTTGACAAAACATGGAAACATTAGCATGGCTTACATAATTTTTGTGTTTCAGAAGGTTTTCACATATGCCTTTAGTACACAGACTCACAGATACACAGGTTGGAAACATGGGAATAGTACTGGAACAATACAGGCTAGGGAAGAGCTGTACTGGAAAGGTCCTGCTTTGGGCAGGATGTTCGACCAGAAATCTCCTGCAGCCCCTCCAACTCAAGAGTGTCTGTGATTCTATGAAAAAAATTAACATTCTAATTTAATATATAAATAATGCAAGAAAAACCATACCAGACCAGACTAAAGATGCATCTAGAACAGGAACAGACTGAAACATAATACCTAAGGAAAAGCATGAGAGTAAGCATCTACCAATGCTCTTCCTTGCTTTTAATGACCTGAGGCTCAGGACCTCTTAGAAGTTGCATCTTTCAATACCTAATATCATTCAAAATATTTATTTTTCCACTTGTCTGTCAAGGATAAAATAATTCTGGCACAATACTGTGCCTAAAGAATTTACAAGACAAACAAAAGGATATAGTTAAGCTGTGTATCTTGTGCCTGTCAAATGCTAATTAAATCCTTCCTAAAAGGGCAAAGAAAGCCAGAATATGATATTTTACCACCATTTCTTACAGAGGTATTTTCAAATAGAAGTTGATATTTTTAAACAATGCTAGAGGAGTTTACTTTAAAAAAAACCCAACCAAACAACATGTAGCCAAAAGTGAAAATGCTAGTAAGTAAAACACAGACCTCAATCAAAATGCAACTTCGCTCATACAAAAAGAATTTCTAAACCTGCTCAAATAATTTGCAGGAGTAGGCAAAAAACATCTTTCTTGAAAACAAATCAAGAGAAATATATTTAACAATATCAGAATTAAAAACCAGAAGTTCACTCTCAATGATTTCAAAGAACATGGGTGAATTTTCAAATTATTCCAGAGACTAAAATAATCAGGGAAAAGTAGTCTAAAATTCAGGCACTGGCATTCTTCCCCCCTCCTCAAGTACCTCACCCACAGCGATTCGGTAATACAAGTCCCTTTTACTAATGTCAAACGACAAAATCAGAGTCAAATAAAGACACTGAAACACTTCCATTTCTTCAGATCACTGTGATGCTGGAATTGCAACTGTTGAAACTTAGCTGTAAACTGTATTTTTCAATTTAAGATCCACACAATAAGAACAATTAAATGGATCAATGAATATTTGAAGTTAGAAATGGTTCTTACATACAGAAAAGCACTAACAATTACAGACAAGTATCTGCTTTATTCCATAACAAGAGCAAGAAGAACATGGACAGTAAAACATAAAAATAAGTTAATAATTCACATATTTCTGTATCTTTCACCAACAATCAATATTGTTTGGCATGTTTCTAAAAGCATAAATATTGAAGATAAATAAAAAAGAGGTATGTTTCTGGAAGTGAGCGACCCAAATTAACAATCTTGAAAAAAGAAGATCTATTTTCACGAAGTTATTCTACTAGCTTCTTTCAAAATGACAAAAGGCAAAACACCCAGCAAATACCTCACCCCTAAGACTAGCATATCTCATTGTAAGGACCAGCTTCAGAAGATTTGGTTATACCTTTACTAAAAAAGCTGCAAGTTTTTCATTATGATAATTAAAAATGAGGTAGCCAAATGAAAGCAAATCATACCCGATGAATTCCTGAAGTTTCTTACCTCAAAGCCCGACTAAGCTTCTCATAGTTCATTGTGGGCTTGTTCTTGCGCTGTCCCCATTTCTGTGCAACCAGTTCAGGCTGATTCAATTTAAACTCTCCTTCATCACCAACCCAAGAAATACAGTCCCGAGCATCTTTGTCAGTAAGAAGTTCTAATAAAAACTGCCACAGCTGGATCTGACCATTGTTCCCTGTTAAAATAGAAACAGTAAGTTCCACTTCAACTTGTCCTTTTTATGTTCCCCTCGTGGCTAAAAATTTTCAACCACCATATTAAAGCAGACCAACATAGTATATACGATGGAAGGAAAACTTGCACTTAATTAATCCCTTCTAATTATTCTTTTGCAAACATTTCCCTTCAAAGTCATCAGTACCCATATTTATTAAAAAAAGATGAATGCAGGAAAAAAATTATCAAGATTTAGCATAAATTTTTCCCTAGAACTTAAAAAACCCCACTCCCCCAACATAATCATTTAGATGCATATCTATCTTTAAAATAAAACAGATGTAGCAAGAGCTGCTTATTCCTCTTCACACACAGACACGTATAAGAGAAGCTGGTTTTTTTAAAAAAAATTTGGTCTCCAATTTTCAACATGAAATACAAGAAACACAAAAGAAACCCCAACACTTCAGCTTACATCAATGCAGCGTCTTTCATGTCCAATCATTACGATTTCTTTCTAACTCAAGTACCTGCAGTTAAACTCCTAAATTCTCAATGAGATCCAGACAGCAGACCTGATTACTAAAGAGAGAAACACAGAGTATTCCTCACTAATGTCAGCCAATAAAACCTTGCCCTTAAAATTCTGAATGACATCATTAGAGGCCTTTGCAGAGTCTGAAACAAATAAAAACTCAAGGAGGAAGAGAAGAAAGGATTTAACAGAAAAATTCACAATAGTAAAGAGAAGCAAAACAAAAATGACAGCAAGAAAAAATAAATTAATCAAAAGAGTATGTACAAATAACAGTAATTCCAAAATTAAACTGCAAATTTAGTGTGCAGTTTTCCACACATGCATTCATTTAACTAAAAAAGAAATATGAAACTTTATAAATCACTAGATTGGGGGGAACAGAGGAGGAGGGCAACAGACAGTGCAAGTAGAAGCTAAGCTACATTTTACAACATGGATTTTATTTTCTTCCCTTTCTGCAAATAGAAAAGAAGTTAAAAGCTTGAATAAACGCTATGCAGTGGTTTGAGAGGACAGATTGTTAAGTGATGGGGAAATTTATCCATTTTATTTTGCTGCAGGATGGAAAAACTGCAGCATCATGTTGACATGGTGCTTGTGTGAGCTGACCAACCTGCCAGGGCTGCCTGTGCTTGCCATGGATTTTTGTACCTATGGCTCCCTTCACACCACATGGACTCCTACAAACCTCACATTTGGAGCTACAAAGATGTGTTTCACCAAAGTGTAATTCATATTAATGGGTCAGTGTTCAGTGCATTGCCATGTAAAAATAATGGAGACAATACCTGTTCTGTTCCCAGGGGAACTCCTATCTTCCCCGGAGATCCTTGGAGCTCTCTGTACTTTAGCTGCCTTTGCACTGCTGTTTATCACTTTGATGGTAGTTGGGGTAGCAGGCTGTACAGATGCTGGTATAATCTGCACAGCTGTAGAGCAGAGAATGTTGCAGAACATCAATTATAAATTGCTGGCACAGAAATACACATATTTTATTTATTACCTGTATTATAACATCTAGAACCTGGTTTTTCTTTTGCTAAAAAGGCACACTGCATTAAGTCACAATACTCAGTAAAATTTAAAGACCTTTTTACCTCTTATATGAAAATTCTAGTTTTAGACTCATTGCAGAAGTATCACATTACAGATAAAACACCAGCTTTAGTTTATTATCATGTGTATTACATGCTTCCACAAAAAGAACCCAAACTCTCTCATGCCTTTGTTTTCATCTTCATGCTGTTCCCACACGATGTACTCTAATGCCCTTTTCTCTACAGTCACTGCACAACCTCCATACCTGATACTCAAACAGCAAACACCTTCTATTGCAATGGTGTAGGAGGATGCAGATGCCCCATTCAAGCTGGCTTTAACTAGACACAACCACAGGATGTAATAAACAGTCTGTTTATTTAGCATATAAGATGCTTATAAGTCTTCTAAAAATGGATTCATTTTAATAATTGATGACACTGCTTAGCTGAAAGAATGAGCTTCTAATAACTGGAAAGTTACTTTAATGTATTATTTCTAATATTAGTTTCTAAGCAAGTCATCTCTTCCACAGACCCCTTCAAGTTTTTGAAAACACTTTTTTATTTGAAATTAGTACTTTAATAGATCCATTCATTTATGCAATATATAACCTAAAGCCCTGAAACAACTAAGAACCTCAAATATGTATCCTAGACAGCTTATTTCAAGAAAGTGGAAAATCTACCATCCAAAACAAAAGTTATAAACTTCTGTAGTTCAGGTCAAACACTACTTTTCACCCAATAACAAAATATACAGAAACTCAACGTTATGTTTTGAAGTTTAAAGTATGTCCTCCTCCCTTCCCCAAGGAAAAATACTCTCGCAAGTGATTTTCTAAATGTTGTACTATCATAGTGCTGAACCACAGTACAGTGCTAAACCTACAAACAATGAATTGTGTGAATTAATGCTGACAGAAGTACTTACGCTGATCAATAGTAACAGTTGCTATTTCTCCAGAGTGTTCTTGGCTAGCCAACACATCTACAAATTGGAAAAAAAACCCAGCAGGTTTATATTTAACCCACAAATTTCAAGTCACCTGAAGAGCAAAAACTTTCATATTTCATAGAGGAAAATAAATAAAAATTTGGTATCAGTCTGCAAGAGACATGTACAGTTCATGGTCTTAGAAGTGGAGACATTTAACATCTGTCATTCAATTTTTAGAGGGGTGTACATGGCAAATCTCCACTATCTTCTGCATTCTCCATCCCC
Organism: Corvus moneduloides; assembly: GCF_009650955.1. NCBI lineage: Eukaryota > Metazoa > Chordata > Aves > Passeriformes > Corvidae > Corvus > Corvus moneduloides. The sequence goes on along the minus strand of NC_045477.1, from coordinate 15,790,565 downwards.
AAAAACCTTCAGCTATGTTATGTAAATGAAAATGGAAATAGTTATTTGTCTGGCAAGTTACATCCAAGCATAGTAAATCTGAAATGCACATATATGTTACTGTCTTATGCACATACAATGCATTGCTTAGCAGCCATATATGTTGTGTACCATCTAAGGATTTCACTGTCTATGCTTAATAATCTCCACTTCTATATGACACAGAAACGTACATTTAATAACTCTTGAGCAATATAATTATAGAACTAACAAATTCAGTAGACGCATAAACTATGAAGCTTTATAAAAAACAAAGGAGGAATAATAATTCACTACCTTCTACTAGTTATAAGGTTGAAAGACAGGCAGTCTTTAGTATGCAGACATGCTTCATGGCAGCAGACATTCTAATACCTCCTGTTATCCTGTATTGATACCCTCATTTTTAGCCCCAATATTAAGTAAAGGAAAAATGACTGCTCATAACTGGTTTCATATTCCAAAAAAAAGTTTAAAAAAAAAAAAGAGAGAGAGAGAAGCAGGGAAGTGGAATAAGTAAAATCAGTTACAGAAAAATCTGCCATACACTTTCGAAGAAGCTCCAGGTGGCTCCAGAGAATTTCTCCCCGTGGGACACGCTGGAAGAAATCTTCTTGGCTGAGGTTGCAGAGCTCCCGCCCAGGAATGCTGAGTGCGTTGAGGTCGATGTCAGTCATGCTGAACTCCTTCATCACCCATACCACCCAATGGAGCACCTGGTCTGTCGACCACTGAACTGGGTCTGGAAAAGATGGATGACACTGTAAATCATATACTGCAAGATTCCTCCTCGATTATGTAATAACTTCCATAAGAGTAAATGAATAACATCAAGAAGCAGAGTTACTGAGACCAAATCTGCCACGTAAGTTGGTGACTGCTCTTAAAATGGTGATGGAATTATATGGGTTGGTGGAGTGATGAAAGGGCGAAAGAGGGATTTTCTTTAGAGAAAGTTTTTACATCAGAACTATGCCTGACATATCTCAAACGCAAATAAAGAATTTTTCTTCTTCCACAGGTCTTTAGCTTCAAAAAAAGAGTACTCTCTCTCACAGAAGGATACTCTTCTTCAGAAATGTTGATCAAGTTGTGATTTATGACAAAATATTATATTCTAAACTCATTCACGTAACCTCAGTTTCTGCTGACAAAAAACACCACTGGGTATATCTGGGATGGATTAATTTTCTTCCCAGAAACACCTATTGTGTTGTACTTTAGGCTGGTGACCAAACCAGTGTTAATAACACATTGAGATGTTTTGGCTACTGCTGAGCAGTGCTTGCAGAGGCCACGAAGATGTGGCTCAGCCCAACACAGAGAACATAAACCACACAACTAGCAAGAGAATTTCGAAGAGAACAATGGGGTTGAGCTGGCTGCAACCCATGTTCTCCTTCTTGGCTATTAGGGACATCCAATCTTGTGATGGTGAGTATGTTATAGACACCTGTACCAGGAACCCTGTTGGGATTGGGATTGTGCGATGTTCTGCAATTGCTGTATTCATCTAAGTGTATCTTACCTTTGTGCTGTGTTTTTAATGTAACTTGTATCACTCTGCTAAACCAGAAATCCCATGTATATCAATGATTTTCAAGTAAATTTGATATTCAATATTACACCCTCCACACATGGAATATCTAAAAGAACCTGGTCAGACTATTGGACTCCAATGCAAGGCCTTCTCTGTTTCTCATTCAGCCACCCCACTGAGTAGCCTGGGGGTGCACATCAAACTGATGAGGGACAGCTGACCCCAACTGACCAAAGGGATATTTCACACTACAAGGGAATACTGAGCAATAAAACTAAGGACTAGTTTTTTTGAAGTAGCCCCTTGCATAGGGCTTGGCTGAGCACTGGCCTGCTGGAGGTGGGTGATTGCTTCTGCATGACTTTTTCAGCCAGAGCATCAAGTTTTGGGATGCTAATATTGTATATAATATATTAAAATATGTCAACAGGTAAGAACTAGAAACTAAAGTAGGGATATCTACTTTTCACTGGAGGAGAGTGATTATGTATTTTTAAATTCCGATATCCCAAGCAGATGTCACCTTGAAAAGTTTTTATTTTAAGATGTAAAATAGGCATTAAGAAAAATTAAAGTTTTCTAAGTCTGTACACATTTATCTAGGAGCTACAAATTTCATTTTGCTTAACAAAGGACAGTTACATGGCATCATTTTTCACTAATGCTACCTAAAACAATGCAATATAATCCTGTGGCAAAAGACACACCTCAAGGGAGTTGATCTACCAAACATCAGCAGCAGTCAACTTTTATCAGAAAGCTGCTAATCCGTTCTCATTGACAGAACACAGTCTGCAAGGAAACATAAATTATTACTTTCTCTAACCACTTCTGTGTTTTCCAAGCTTTCTGCTGCTCTGTTTTCTGCATTTATTTCTCATAACAATTAATATTTTCCTTCCTTCTAGGTACCAAATATTTGGATTCTAATAGCAGAAATACTTTTAACAGAAAAAGATTTATAATCTCTAATAAAACCAACCCAAAACATAACATTAAAGAAAAAGCCACAACATTTTAAAGACCTGCTAAAAGCTGGTTTTCCCTTTGCAGCAAAGCAGAGAAGCCTGTAAGGATGAAGACATCGAACCACTACTTTTCTGGATGATTATTTATTGACTGGACTTGACTCTTAACATCAACACACCCTGTCTTCTGAAAAGATCCAGGAAATAATTTTGGATTATACTGTAGAACCTAGGGGCACCTTATTTCAGCCCAAGTCTCTGCAATGTCTACTCAGAAAATATTTAAGATGTTATTCTTTCTAGGAGTGTAATTTAGCACATTTTTCTGGTATCAAGAGAACACTATTATTCGTAATCCACAGATCTCTGTCATAATGAACTAGTATGATTTTCCTGAAAAATCTGCACTTCTATGCCCCAGAAGTCATTAAACATTTAAAGCCACAGTTGTGTGTTATAGGGTTTTCTTAAAGCGTCAACATTATTAAAGTTTATTAAAAATATTATTCAACATAACAACACTGGTTTAAGTAATTTTCTTCTGATATTAATGTGAGAGTATGATGAAAAGTATTAGTCTGCTTCTGATAATCCCTCTTTTTTTTTTTCAAACATTCTGCATCAAATCCCTGATTATCAACAGACATAACATGATGAAAATATTTTTGAAGTGCTTACCAATGAGAAAACTAAAAAGCCATGAAAAAGCCATTGCTTTAGTTATCAAAAATACGCTCAAAATATTGGCAAGCTACATGTACTGCAAAGACCTGTGACTTGACTGAAATTCTTAAACTCTTCCAAGTATCACCCTTGCCAAATATATTCCAGTTTTACAGGTCTGCTCATATATAACAGCTTCCTGAATATGCCTTGACAGTACACTTCTGCCAGTCGCAAGAAGCAATTCAGCTTCTTGTGACTCCAAAACATGATATAGGTCTAAATCCCACAGTTCCAGTTCAATCTTAAACAGACAGAGATTTTTTTTAAGCTAACATTAAAAGAGCAACCTGCTAAGTAACAACATTAACTCAAAAAAGATGATCATCTAGAAGAATATTTATTTTCAGTTCTGAATCATCTTCCTCCAGTATGATGAAGTCCAGCACAGCTTTTCATACAAAATCTGATTTAACAGAATATTCAGCATCCTCCAGTCCATGAACGATTTGTTTCAGCAATTTTATAGGCAATGTCCCAATACCAAGTACTGAGTCTGTTCAATTCTACACACACCTGAAGAGCTTTATCACTAACACAGACATTTTTAAGGAGGGCAGGAAGAAAAGTGCTTTCTAAAAACTGCATTGACAAGGTAGTTATGGCATGAAAGCACTCACTTAATGAAACTATTATGAGCATTCATTTTACTTCTCCTTGGTTCTTAGATTAGGTACTAGGAAAAAATTCTTCCCTGTGAGGGTGGTGAGGCACAGGCACAGTGCCCAGAGGAACTCTGGCTGCCCTATCCCTGGATGTGTTCAAGGCCAAGCTAGATGGTGCTTGGAGCAACCTAATGAACTAGTGGAAGGTGTCCCTGCCAATGGCAGGGGATTGGAACAAGATGGTGTTTAAGGTCCCTTCCAGCCAAACCCATTCCATGATTCTACAATTCCCTTATGCAGATTATTTGCATTATACTAACCCATACCACAGGTTTCCTTCTCTGAGGTCCTTGAGCACCAACCCCACACAGAACAGAAGAGCCCAGCCCCCAGATGAATTCACTCATAGCCGTGCACTATTACCATAAGGTATTCCAAGGCGCTCCTGCTCCTTCCGATAGCCTTCCAGTGCTGCAGCCCATCGCGTCACTTGCTCAGACGTTTCATCTGAAATTGTTGCAATATGTTTTGTCCCATCCAAGGTTATCACTTGAGCTTCCTCAACAAGGTGAGCTTCAGCCTCTGCATGATGAGCATCTGGATCAATCACAACCTCCACGGTCTCCACAGGCTTCACGATTTCCAGGATGTTCAACTTGGGCTCTATCCCTAAGTATGGAAACAACACAAAACTTAAAGACGGTAATGCAAATATGACAAAAACATTGTTTTAAAGGCTTCTGATTAGTAGGGTTAGCAAACTCAGGAAAGAAGCAGGACACAAGAGTGTCCTGCGAGTGTCCGAAATTAGAATGACACTCTATTATACAGCATATACTTTATTAAGGTGAATAACAAAGCTATCCCTCTTTCATCCCCCAGTATTATAGCTTCCTGTTCTATTTAAGTGATCTGTTTCACAGATCTTGAACAGAATGTTCAGCATGTGAGCATAAAGTACAAGTATTTTAGTCTGTAAGAAATATACCAAAAAAAGTGCCTCAAAACAATCAGAAAAAGCAACCTCCAAGAGGACAAGTATCCAGCTTTACTCCAACCATGAGGCATTTCTTTCAGGCTTTACAATACTTCCCCGATATCTCTGGGGTCTACATAAAGCAGTTAACATTTTCTTTCAATACTCTGCAGTAGGCAGTGTGTTAAACAGCAAGTTAAAAGAAAATCAGAAAATTCTTCACATTTTCAGCTTAATCAGCTATTCATGTTTTGGCTTTATGTCTGTCATTTCAGATATTAGATCATGGAGCTACAAGATATGTCTGCATCAATTCTGCAGCAAGTCAGAACACATTCACTAATGCTTTGTATCAACACTTTCTCTGTTGTCTTCTGAGGTGTTTTATCCAGCTGGTGCCTCACCAAATTTCTGACATTGTACAGAAGATTTTTCAAGATTGTTTTAATTTTTGTGACTCACAGTTTTCATTATAATACCAACAACCACACTTACTTTAAGAGATTTTTATCAAACATATTTTCACATTAAAAAAAAAATCTTTACAATTCCATTTTATCTTGAGTTGGAAAACCTTGACTATGGTTAGGCTGATGAAGTAGGATTCACAGAACATTACATGGACAGAGTAACTTCAGTATCTTGTACCATAAAGATATTGCTTTTTGTCCTTCCTGTCTCATCTGTATTAAAGCTCAACATGAGACGGTTTTGCAGGTAACACCCTTAAAAGCTAAATCCACAGTCCAGTCATAGTTTATAAGGGAAAACAAATGGAGTATGTACCTGTATTACAAGTAAGAAAAAAAGTATTTTTAAGACAAGTATTTATCTGGATTTTAAAAGGCATTGAGCTTGAAAAAGATATTAAAAAGGGGACAAACAGTACAAAGACCACAGAGTAAAAACCTCAGCAATGTGAAATCAAGGACATGAAAATAGATGTAGACAACCAGTAAGTGGTTGATTAGATGAAGGAGCAAACATGAAGAAAAAGCAAACAATATCTTATTTAGGAGAGTGTTTTATCTAGGCCATCTAAAATTAACATGCACAACACTGGCTTCTTTAAAAATCATACGAAAATGGCTAAGGGAAGCCACTAAGGCTTAAGATTCTATTTTTGATCTTCAAAAAAGAAAGTAAAGAAAAAAGCATCTAGAGAGGTACAGTTCATTATTCCTCAACAAAATAATTCACTGCGTCATAAAATTACATGTCAAAAGAACTTCATGCTTTATCCACAATACAAACATGGAGATCAAAGCAATGAGTCTCTGTAGAGGAAACAGCTTGTAAGTAAAAATGTGAATTAACAGTCTGCCATCTAACTTACTGCAACACTAGATCAACATTAATTCCCTGGGTTTGTCTGCATCTCTCCTCACATCTCTTCTCCCTTTACGTACCACATTAAGAGATGACCAGTCTTCCTTGGACAGCACCCAAATTGTGGAACACAATGCCACACACCCCACAAGTATAAACTGGTACAAGCAGTGCAAGGCTTCAGGACAGGAGCTACCAAGACACATGCAGATGTTGACAGTACTGCCAACTGCCTGAAGGTAGAGAATATACTGGGGTGATGACTGGCCTACAGGCAGCCTGCTTGGTTTTACCCACCCTGAAATGTCTAGTATTAACCACACCCAGAGACAGGACATTACTCAAACAGCATCTTTAATCTAAATAAGTGTCATTACACTTATGATTTGTTCCTTTACATACTAAAATAACAAAAGCCTACTTGTTTCAGAAATTATTATAGAAAAAAAACCCATAGTATTTTCCTGTGTAGGCCTTCAAAATGAAAGCTTTTTTCAAATTCTTTGACATACAATGGAACACAGTTACTCAGAGTTCCACAGACATGCAAGAGGCCCCAGTTCAGAGCAGTAGAGAACAGGGCTGCACTCAAAGTTGCTGGTCTCTGAATGGCAGGAAAACCACACACACTGCCATTCCTCCAACCAGAGGAAATGAGTTAGGGCAAGGCAGAGTGCCAGAAGAGTCTTTCTAGTAAAATGAAAAAATAGGAATGGTATTTTACCTGCCGTAGAATGAAATGCTATAAAAAAACTACACTCAAGTTCAACTAGAGAAGAACTATATTTCACCTGTTGTCTTTGAATTTAAAGCCAGCCGATCAAAATTTGATCGAACATTTGAACTGACATAGCAGCTTTTCTTTCAAGAAATAAGAGAGTCCAATCCACCACAAGGATTAGCATCACCAATTACTCCTAGTTGAATTCTATACATTACACAAGTTAGGGAAAAATAAGCATAAGTGAACTGAGAATCTCTCAAAACCTCATTCATGGAAGTGAAAAATGAGGATGGCTTAAAGAAGCTGTTTTTTCCCTTCTGTCTCAAAGGGGTACTGTAGTCAAGAGTAACAAGTCCATTTTTCTGTTAGTGATCCAAATATCTTCCTTTTGTTTATACGCATGCTATTTGTCTTCTGATTTCTGCCCTGCCGTATTTTACATGCTTTCAACAGACAGATTTCTTAGGAGTTACTTAAGTGTCAAGGGCTGAAAAACAACACTGAGGAGTGTTCCAAAGTGACACAGAAGTACTTAATATTCAAGTGTTTCTTTTAAGATGGGAAGGGGAGGGACAGGGAGAGAGGGAAGGCGTGATGGGGGCAGGGAGCAAGAAGCTCCTTGTACTCCACGATCATGAACTCCAGTTTTACATTAAAGGGAAAATAACGAAACACAGGAAGAAGGTGGAAGATGATAGCAAAAATATTTATCACTCACATCCTTTTGAAAATGGAAGTCTGAGCATTGAATACTAGAAGTTACTGGGCATGAATTAAGAGCAGTTATTCTAGTTCCCTGAAGGATATTTCTATCCTATTTTAAAAGCAGAAAGGTAGTACACTTCCCATTACATATGGGGAACTGAGGACTCACCCTAGCACTAGTCACCTGACACTCAGCATTAAATGCAAATTGTGTCTTGCTGAACAGTTAATACAAGGCAAGAAAGTTTTCTTCTGTTTAATCTACAACAAAACCACAAGTAAACAAAAAGTGCTCCCCAAATTTTGCTCACTTGCTTTGCTGATGTAATTCAAAATAGATAACTAATCTACTCCTGAAGAACTTGTTCCTGTTTAAAAATACGGAAATAAACACCTGTAGCTGTTCCCACAGCCCAATATGAACATTGCCTTTAAGGAGTGGTGGCTGTCCTTCCACTCAAGACATATGGAAGGGGCAAAGCAGAAAAGTAGGACAAAAAGCAAAACAATGAAGCTGCTAGTTCCTGAGGATTTTACAAGGGGAAATCCTATCATATCAGGTAATACAAATAAAAACTATGCCTCAACAAATCTGTACCCACCTGGTTAATGTTCCTCTGACACAATGGTTTATTCTGACCTCTCATCCAGAGAAAACAGACAATAGTGATCCTGGACCTTGATGAGGATTTTCAGTTAGCTACATTTACTTTCATAATGTAATTGTTCCTAAAGCACACAAGCTCACTCATCTCACAGGGATGAAACTGTCACCTACACAAAAATCTTTTGCCTGCTTCAATATTTAGTCTGGTACGAGTAACTACTCAACCTTGAGGAAAACCTCATACTGGAACTCACTACTTGACAGAGAGTTGTCTGGGTTCTGGATTTGTGTTTGATTTTGTTACTTATGAAAAAGATACAAAATTCCTTTAAAAAACATTTCAAATAGCATTAGTCCATGACATTTATTTTAATTTTACTACTTAGAACTACAGTACACAGTGAAAAATACATTCTGAAGCACTGTGGCCATTCATTGATTTTCTCAATTTCAAAGCTAGGAATAGGAGGAGCTTAGTAATCCTGCAATATTAGTTTGTACAATGGATAAATGTCACTGCTTACCTTGCCTAGATATTACTTGCACACTGAGTTGCACTGTTCCATCTGTTTTCACTCCTTGATCAAAAAGGCTTCGATCTGGGTCCAGCTTGATAAAATCATTAAAAATTAAAAAAATTAAAATATGTATTAGTTTCACAGTTACAATACATTTATTCTCCTTTAAATTTTAGAAACACTTGGTGCCTGCAGCAGATTTTCTGAAGAAGTGTGCAAATATTTTTAGTACTGTGTAGACATAGTACATAACAGAAAAAATTTGATCGTATTTGAAATTTGCCACTGTTCTGTTTAAGGTATTCTTGCTAATAGGAACATTTTTTGACCTAAAAGAAGCAATGCAATATGGGGAGGTACCTTCACTACCTGAAAACTATCTGCAGTTCCTTTTCTGAGTTTTTACCACCTTCATAAAAATTCTTGTCTTTATAACAGTATTCTCCCATGGTTTCTGGAAAAGCCACAGATGTCTGATTGTAACTTCAAATAAAACATGTAGCTAAACAAACTGCAAAACAGTTACACTGTCTAACATGTGGCAATGGTAAAAACAGGCGGGGATTTCTTGAGTAATGCTTTGCTACCTCTATACCTGAATAATATAGAAACCTTCTTGTTTAGATTCAAAACAAGATTGGACTCATGGAAGTTCAGGCAGCAACAAATGATGTGGGCTACCTCAAGAAAAAATAGTATGGTCATTGCCCTCATTCTTCTTTCACTTTCATGCTGGTTTCTTAACCTTGCACCAGGAACTCCAAAAATATTTTGATTGTATTCACACTGAACCAGTGTGTATATATTAAATGGTCTGATGATAATGAACCTGCCATGAAATTAAATTCATAATTGTAATTAATATTCCACATGAAGCATGAATTCCACAGACAATGGAAAAAAGGGAAAAAGTATGTAAAACACTTCTCCATTAAGAGGTTTAAATCTTTCACAACCTTTCAATTTACCTGGATATCTTGCAGACAAATTTCATGTGCATCCAAGGAACACTGCAATCTGGGTTCCAGCAACTTCTTAAGATTTCCAATGGGTTCACTGATGTCAATAGCCTGACTCACAAATTCTGCGGTGGTGTAGGTTTGCTCGACAATGCTTAAATAGCAAATTAATATAATAAATCATAACCTACATGTTAACAGAGCAGGTATAGGAAAGCTTAATAAAAGTTAGAAGTAAACTAGATAAAAGGTAATACTGACTCTGAAATCTTAATATCATGCAGTATTAGTCTGAGTACTCTTCATTTGAGTAGAGAGTGAATTACTAAATTTGGTCTCATTAATTTTACGGTTGTGTAACTCTTCTTTCACCCTGTCACCACTAAAAAGCTTGGTTAAATACCAAGATTCAGATCACCTTTTTGAGAGAGAGTAAGCCATGGTTAGCATATTATATATTGTTAATTTGCATGTAGAGTAAACTAATTTTATTTGCTTTGCCTGGACTGTATTTACAAGAGACTCAAGTTAAAAGCAAACACAGAAACTTAACAGACATGGAAAATAGGACAAAAAAATGCTCACACTCATACATAGCAACTTGCCATGTCTTTTCACCAGCACAAGAATAATAAGTTTAACACATACAAGGAACAACCAGAAGGAATTACAGCAGCATGGAGCCTTGAAGGAACTATGAGTCGCGTGTCATGGTTGTCCTGCACTACAACAATGACAGTATTGGCACAGGCATTTGGAAATGTCATTGTTATAGGACTCCAACATGAGTTGGGCTCTCTTCATTTACACAGAAGGAAACCAGAATGTACACAGATATAGTCTGTAAGTAGTAAAAATACACAAGGAGCTCAGAATAATACGAAACTAGTAAGTGGCTTTGAATCAGTTCTCCAGAACAGGTTCTTAAAGAGTAGTTAACCTAACCAGCCTCAGTTCTTTCTACCTGTCGGAGACTGAAATGTTATGTTTCATGGCTTAAACGTCTTCATGAAGGACTTTTGCCTATTATAGCAAAGGTGTATAATGACGCTGCACCACCGAAGCCCACCCTGGATGGGCCTTCTCATTGAAACCCTGAGCTGAGTTAAACCACCCAAGGAATAGAGATAAGAAAAGTGACACTATTGTTCAAAGCATCTGGAAGAGCATCCACAGCAGGGCCCAGCCCAGCACCATTGGGGTGGAAGCCACAGCCCCAGGTTTTTCTGTTGCCAGGCTCACACAGATCCCGACACCAAAGCGGGGAGGAGGAGAGGTTTTGGGTGTGTGGCATAGCCTCTGGCCAGATGCAGTGAATGCCATCATCTGCTGGGCAGACTGGCCCAGCTGTGGGGCCTCCCACCCCGGGAAGGCCACATCTATGGGACAGCAGAGGGGGTGTCATGGCCCATCAAAGGCCCCCCCCAAAGGGGTCCTCAGACTCTGCACCAGAGCACTGCACGTGATACTACATGATACAACAGATACAGAGTCTTGCGAGGGACAGTGCCAAACTTGCCCCCCACCCAGAGAGGTTCCCACCTGCCCAAACATATATTAATCCATTGGATTGTAGACTTTTCGGTGGGGGACTCTCACCACCAAGAAGACTAGATGGAGGGAAGCAATGGGACATTGCTGGGACCCAGGAAGGGATGATAAGCTTCTACTTAATCTCTGTCACTCTCCCTGACCCCCTCCCCACACCTCTTTTTCTATTTCTTTTCTTTCTGTCTGTCTTTCTAGCTCTTTTAGTATTAATTAAAATATAGCATTTTTTTTTTTGGCACCAACATCTAACCTCGACTGGTTTTAATCAAATTTTGGGGTATATTTTGTACCTTTCTGGGTTCAATCTGTTTTACTCACAGCGACTTAGTTTTCTTTACTCTTCTGTGCTTAGACCAGATTGCAACACTACCCTGCACATCAACTGACGCTCTGAGCTTCCAAACACAGAAGTGAAAATTAGGAGGGAAGCATTGGAAACTAAAAATCCAGGTTGAGGTAATTAGGTCAGAGGGTATTCTACTTCAGTATGTACAGTTTCAATGGCCCTAACAACAGTATAGTTGATACTGAGCATCATTTCTGCTCTGTTAAAAACAAATCGTCCTGTATCAATCCTGTATAACAGTAAAGCAAAGGACTGGAGAAATAGAAAGGCTCATCTCAATTACAGAAGGATACACTGACGCTGAAAGGTTTGCAGGACACACACACAGACATACTACTACAGACATGAAAATAGGAAAAGTAAAGTCCTAATAACATAGAAAGGACAACCAAAACAGTTTGGGAATTAAATAAGATCGAGGAACATGACAGCACTATACTGATTTCCTATACTGGCTACATTTCAACTTCTAGAAGACCACCATTTAATTAGGTAAGAAACAGAAAAACTAATTAGTTAATTGCTGCCTAAGGATCCCAAAAAACAAAGAAAGTGCATACCTTTCTTCAGTGCATTCCTGTTTCTCAGTTCCATCAATTTCAATTTCTATCAGCTCTTCTGCTTCTCTCTTAGTCATGGCTGCAATGACTTAAGAACAGAGCTATGAACAGAAAAGAATTTTTTGTGTAAGTCACAGACCAACAAGACTAGACAATGTTTTGTGTCCTATCACACATTTTTTAATCCAAATACCAGAATAGCCTTTTAAAGCCAAGAATTCATCTAAAAAATAAATCCAAAAGCTAATATAGATTTCATAAAATATATTGTTATGCCTGTCCTCAAACAAATGTTCTAGAAGCAAACATGGGACTGTTAAGACATTTGCACAGAGCCCAAAGCCTGATTCTCTTGGAGGCACCCAAATTTATGGATTTTTTTGTTGTTGCTACGGGCCACCTACAGCAAAGCACATCTGAAAATTCAAACTACCTTCCCAGCATGGCTGAAAGATGCTTATAAATTTAAGCAGCATTTTACATTAAATGCTGCAGGAGGAAGTTAGGGAGAAGATCTGTGATTTCTTCATAGGCAAGTAAAGTCAACAACAAAGTGTTTGTTGACTATCTCATCTTTCCACCCATGCCTCCCACAGGTGAACAGTTGATGACATGAGCACAATGAACCTATCTTGTGAAGTCCCAAACTAAAGCAGGATGTTAGTAATGAAAGGGAAAGCTATTCTGTGATGACATTCTCACTAACACTGCAGATTTTCATGCCCTGTAGAACACTGGAGTCTGTTGGGAACATAAGTGGGAAACAAAGAACTACAGCATTTGGTCTGTAAAGACATAGTTTGTCTAGTATTTTTATCTTTCACTAACCTGCACATATACCATAACTACGAAATACACACAATAAAAAACCAGGCCAAATTATATTAACAGTTTACAATAAATAACACCATGAACTCATAGCAAAAGGAGCAGGAAGTAGAAGTACAGAAGAAGAAAAAACCATTGGAGAAAAAGCAAAACATGACTACTATTTAAATATCCAAACCAGAAGAGATCACCAAGTTCCATCCTGGAATCATCCTTTCCCCAGGACTACTCTATCCCAAACCCAACTATTAGCAAGAGTATCTACTGAAGACAAGATAATAAGGATATATATTAATCTTTAAAACTTCTCAAAAGTAATAGTAACCAACTGTGGTTTACAGCTTCTATGTAAACTGTCTAAAGAAATTCAAACGACTCATCATCTCCTTCAAAAACTATTTTGTAAGATCAGTTGTGAAGAAATCAAGTGCTGCATGTGGTTCATTCTGTAAGAAGCTACCAAGGTTAGGAAGTGAAAGATCACTTACCAATATCTCAACTCTAGAAGCAAATCCAGAACCCGTTCACAGATCTGGCTGTGTGAAAGTCTCCAAAGGGCCAGCATAATGTCCACTGAACAGGGCCCCAGGAGTCCAATTCCTTTATCTTAATCTTGTGTATCATTCTCAAGATAAGTGGGAAAGACAGAAACTCAACTTCTGAAGAACGCAGACAGGCTTAAATATTTGAATGCACCGACACCTGCATGGTTACAGGTGATCTGTCAGACTATTAAAAAATATTTCAAAACCAAGGTTTGAGCAATGTCTCTTACTGAAAACTCCCAAAGAAGTAAACTGGTATGATAAAAGAGGGGCAAATGTCTTTTCTGTATTAGCGATCAAATTAAAAACACAAAACAAAGGTAAATTATCTTTTTTTTTGGTGATGAAGGGAGATTACCAGTAAGGTCACAAAGGGGTTAGGCCGGGATTTCTGTTCCTTGACATATCTGTATGTTATTTACCGAGAAAACAGTGCAAACTTACAGAAAGAACTCACCATCTTGATAGATTTCTGGCAGAAAATATTCAATACAGCTAAATGCAGAGTGATGCAGTGAGAAAATATTACTGCCCACAGTAACAGTACAGAATTAGGTAAGGCATTTAGAAGTCCCTATGGATTTGACTCCAAACTGGCAGCTGGAGTAGTAACTGTTCACTCCCTCTTCAAAGGCAATTCATGGTTGAATCTCACAGGCTCTGCTATATTTTCGGATCCCTGGAGGGGCAGGAAAGAGGAACCCAGGTGTGGGTACAAAAATGCTGTTAGCGAGGATTTTCTTGCTATTTTCTAAGTCCATGAGAGACTTTTCTCTCTCATAGAAGGGGTAGCAGGGAATGTAAACAACCAAGCCACCTGCAACCTTGAAAAGTCTTGTTTATGGTATAGTAGAAAAATATTTTGACAATGGATGTTTTAGGATTTTAGCCAATCACCCCCAAGGGGTGGCTGGTCCTTTGTCCAACTAGACTATGAAGAAAAAAGTCTATAAAAGAGTTCGTAAAATAATTAAATAAATCAATCTTGCTGCACAATTCCTGCCTGCTGGATCTTCTCTCCTCCTCCTCCCTATGGCTGCGGGACACGGTGATATACTGTAGCAACCAGGCCTGCGGTAATACCCAGGCATAAAGAGCAGGTACAAAAAGAGGAAGAAAGATGGTTCCACTACGCACAGATACAAGGAAGGGAGATGAGTATAAAGAATAACAACATGATGGAAACACATAAACTCGTTAAAGTTCATAGAAGCCTAAAGGGGAAAATTATTCAGTCTTTCCTATGCTAGCATAAAGAGATTCCTCTCGATTTAAACATTTCACATGAAGTCTGGCAGCTTGTTGCTACAGGATGATGCAGAGTTTGAAAGTGAACATAGGTTCAGATGGGACTGAGCTGCCTGACCCTTCCCTGAAGGCTACTGAGAGACAAGAAGGCTCTAATAGCCTGGCTTGCCTGGAGGGCTCATGTGGCAGGAACACTACAACAGCAGCATTTGTTCAAAGGAGCATATAAAACTGTGGTTGATTCCTGGAAGGTTCAGCCTACTGATTTCTGCTTGTTTCCACTTTTTCCTTCAACCTAACAAGCCCTAAGATTTACCTGTTAGCCAAGAAGAAATCTGACCTCCACTAACATATGAGAAGGCATCTGTCAGCAGAGCCTTTCTCCCTTGTATGACAGCCCAGTGCTACTCCAGCATCTTTTACAGTCAGGAGACTGTAAAAGTCCCTTTGTTCTGTTTAAGATCTATCATTTTCCTAGAACACAAGGAGTTAAGTGAGGAATGAGCCCACCGTGATACGGGCACAAACTCTCTGAATAGAATTATGTTTGCTATCCCACCAGGTAATTGTGAAATGGGGTCCAGTTCTGGAACCCATACACCTTATCAGCTGATGCTGAAGTCCAGTCACTGGAGTTATCTGTGCCCCAGAGAAGCTCTGCTGTGTGCAGCACATGGTTCTCATCCATCCGTATTATCCAAATTATAAAGCAAATCCAAATTATCCAAATTACAAAGCAGGTAACAAAGCAAACAGCCTGTCCTTTACAGATCAGCTTTTACAACTCATCAGCCAGTTCAGTTTTACGACGGAGATAGTGGAGCACTGAACAGGGTGGGGGAAAATCACACCAGATTTGATATGTTTAACTTCCTTATCAACAGCCAGAAGGGAGAAAATAAAGGCAAACTGGGAGCTGTGGCTGTGCAGCATGTGCCTGGCTGAACATTAGAAAGAAACAATGCAAGATCATGGAATGAATTAGGTTGGAAAAGACTTTTGAGATCATCATGACTGAACACCACCATGTCAACTAGACCATGGTACTAAGTGCCACATCCACTATTTCCTTTAACATCTCTAGGGATGGTGATCCCACCACCTCCCTGGGCGGCCTGTTCTGCTTGTTCCAATGTCTAATCACCCTCCAGTGCATAAATTCCTCTTAGTGTCCAACCTAAACCTCCCCGGCACAGGTTAAGACTCTTTCTACTGGTTTGTCGAGGAGCAGAGCCGACCCTCACCTGGCTGCAACCTTCTATCAGGGAATTGTAAACAGCAATAGGATTCTCCCCCGCCCCCCGGGCCTCCTCTTCCCCAGGATGAGTCCCCCAGCTCCTCCTCATCAGACTTGTGCTCCAGACCCTTTCCCAGCAGCTCCGCTGCCTTTCTGTCGACTCGCTCCAGCCCCTCTATGTCCTTCTCGGAGAGAGGGGCCCAGAACTGGACACATCACTCGACGGGCTTCTCACCAGTGCAAGGGGAGAACCACAAGACGCCACATCCTGTTACATTTTCATCCAAAACAAGGTTTTTACGAGCGGGAATAAGTTTTCAGGCACCGGGGAGGCCTCGCGAGCCCCGCGGTGGGAGCACTCGGTCCTTGAGCCCGAGGGCCCTTCCCCGCGACCGCCGAGGCGCCACCTCCCCATGGGCCCCGCTTCCCGCGGCGCCTCCGTGTCGTTGTTTGAACCCGAAACGGAAATGGGATCGCGGAGCCGCCGGGGAAGAAACGGAAACAAAACACGGGCCGGGCCGGGCCGGGCCGGGCCGGGCCGCGCTCACCCGCCGCCACTGTCCGTCCGTCCGTTCGTCCGCCCACCGCACCGGCACGTCCCGCCGTCCGTCCGCGTCCGGGAAGTCCCGCGGCTCCGGGTCCAGGACCGGCTTCGGGAGCGGGTCCGGGAGCGAGCTGCGCCAGAATCGGGGCGGCGCGCGGGCCCACCGCAGGGAAAACGCGCGACACCGCCGCACCCCCGCGCGAACTACGGCTCCCGGCGAGCCCCGCGCGGGAACTACAGTTCCCGGCGGCCCCCGCGTGGGAACTACAGCTCCCAGCGGCTCACGCGGCTCCGGAAGGCCCCGAGCCCCTTCCCGTTACTTTGAAGTGGCTCTGTGCGGGCACAGTGCGTTCTGGGCTCTCCCGGTGCTCTCCCCGCGCTACCCCAGGTCCCGGTGGGCGCCGAGCGGGGCCAGGCGGTGTGCGGGGATGGGGATGGGGATGGGGATGGGAGAACCCCGGGTGTGAGCGGGGGTGGGGGTTGGTTCCCGGTGTGCACCGCGAGGACGGTGGGTGGGGTCGAGCGGAGGCGGTGGTTCGGCCAAGGTGACTGGGGAGCTTTGCTGGTTTGAAAGTGTCACGTTTTTTCTACTTAAACAACGCGGAGAGCGGAATTCCAGGTTTGTCTGGGTTGTTCGGTCGCGGTTCCGTACCGAACGGGTTGCGGAGCTGTGCCCGTGGGGTCAGGGTGTCCTCGGGTTCAGTGGCTGCTGGAATTCCTCCCCATCGCCCCATGCTGTTTTAAATAACCTTTGAATACCTTTCTGCTTTAAAGTTCAAGTCCAAAGTACATTTTTCTTTCTTCTTCATGCATTTATTTTAATAATGTCTTAATATAGAAAATATCCTTTGAATACTTTTCTGGTTTCTGCTCCAAGCTATTTTTTCGTGCTTTTAAAATGCATTTATATCCCTATGACTAATTCTTTATTCCTGTTTTGGTGGTTTTTTTAATGGTTAAAGCAGCAGTGCCATCATGATCCTGCGGCAGATCTTGCGGCTTTCCTCCCTTTTCCACTCCGCTGTGTCTGTTCACCTGCGCAGGAACATTGGGCTCTCTGCGATTGTCTTCAACAAGACAAAAGAGCTCGACCCGGTTCAGAAGCTCTTCTTGGACAAGATCAGAGAGTATAACACAAAGAGCAAGTAAGTAAAGGAAATTGTCTTAAGGAGGGAGCTGATGGCAAAAGGGGGAAAACCTGTTGATTTTGACATAAAAGTATCAAACATGAGTGTTTGATTTTTGACAATTTGATAGTTTTGTAGGTTGGTCTCTAAATATTTAAGGTGCGTTTTCCTGCAACACTTAGTGATGGTTTCACTAGTGTGAAGGCTTGTTCTAGCATATCTAATAGAAAATACCAATTTTTTTCCCTTAAAAAAGAAAAAATATGATGTCATTCTTCTTGGGCAATTAAGGCACTCAGTTAAGGTCTCTTGCACACTGCATGAATGTATTGGTATGTTAATTTTTACCCACCTACACGCTCCATAAATGGGGGGAAAAAGCTAAACAAACCCTATTTTTCTTTTTTGTTGGCTTTTTTGTTGGGGAAAACAGTTACTCTGTAGTCTTGTTTCCAGAAGCTGAATGGAAATAGCCTTCAAAAGTAATCGAGAATTAATGGAATTATCAGGATGGTTCATCTGCAGTTAATACACAGTTCCTTCAATTGGAATCTTAGATTCTTGTAATGTTTGAATGAACTACTGACCAGGAAACTAAAACTATAGTTCTATATAGTAACTACATAGAACTATAGTTAATTCTGTGTAATTTATTCTTGGGAACTATTCCTGGGAAGGAATTAAGACACTTCTTAGCTCTACTGGTGGAAGATATGTGTATCCTTACTTAGGAACCCATCTGTGTAGGGAGGCAGATATTTGCTGGTTTTACCAGTTACAAGCATGGATCATGTGCTGGTACAACTAAGTGCTGGCAATCTAAAGAGTTACTACTTTAGTTATCTGATATTTGTATCCCAAGAAGTTCTGGTTGTGGTGGGGGTTTTTTGCTTCTTTAGCTTTCAAAACATGTTCTATTGGTAAGAACAGTTAAGCTTTACTAACTGAGATAACTATTTCAAAGATAGAAGAGGTGCAAATCACAATTTTGTTAGGAATTCACACCTGGAGCAAACAAAACTAAAAGCCCTGAGAGCCTGCATGTTCATCACTGTAGTTTTATTGCTTCATAAGACCACCTTTTGTCACAAAAGGCTTGGATTTTCATCCCTGATAGTTGGATCTTCATTGCTGATAGCAGAAAACCTTTACTTTACTCTGAGAATCTTGTTTATTTGTAAGGTAAGGAGGCCCTAAGGTATCATAGCTTGAGTTTGGAAATATTTTAAATTATTTCCTTTGGTTCGTTGTTGAAAAGGTTTTAATGCGTAAGTGGGCTTGAAAATGTCGAATTTTCCATGTGAAATGTTAGAAGTGAGTTGTTAATCACAATTTTTAATGTTTTCTAGGCAAGCTGGAGGGCCTGTTGATGCAGGACCCGACTTTCAAAAAGACATGAATGAATCCCTTGCAAGACTCCAACGGGCGTATGGTGAGGGAGATCTCACCAAGTTTCCAGAATTCAAATTTGAGGGTGAGTTAACAATCTTACTGAATTCTAATTGCAAGTAGATACATGTTCACTCACAGGTTTTCTTAATTCCCCTTTAGTTTCTATTTGTACCATTAATTTAATGTAAAATGCCCTCTGGGAATCTTACGCTTTTGCACAGTTCACATCTGATTCCCTGTGCCTCCTATTTTGATTATTTGCCTTTTCTAGCAGAGACGTGGTTTTCCTTACACTGATGATTAACAAAACTTGCAGTCAGGTCAGGCTATGTTAATTGTCCTTCAGAGACCCTAAAGAAAGAGCTCAAATAGAAATAGCCTAGGGCCTGTATTTTTCTCATCTTGTCATAAAGATCAGCAGACTATAATGTGAATATCAGTTAGTCTTACATCATCCAAACTGTGACTTCTTTGATTTTGTAGGCTCCTCCAGAAAGCCACTGATTTCAGAAAATGAACATAGGACTTAACTTTCTTACTTAAAAATATTTTGTGGCTAAATTATATTAAACCTTTTTCTTCAGCTATTTAGGTATGACTTCTGTTTAAGTGGTCTAAGTTTGTTTTTGCATGGAAGGGAAAAGGCAGACAGCATAAGGCTTGGTGGGTATCTGGCAGCCATCCAAGGCCAAGCCACCATAGTCAGTGACTTGTGATTCTGACCAGACTGTCTGGGACTTCTAATTTAGACTAGGAACACACCCGAAAACGTTTTGGGTTTTGGTAGTATTTCAGTTGGGTAAAGCTGGTGTCAAGTTTTTACTGGTGCAGATAAAACAGAGTACCTGTAAAGTAGAATCTATGAATCCATGGTTTTTCTTTTTTATTTTTCCACAATTTTAGGGATGTAGTTTCTCTATATTCAGTTTTATTTCTGTGTCATATGTGAAACTATGCATATTAAAATTCCACTTGTTTTTGTAAGGAAAAAGGATTTGTGTGACCATGGGAACAGAACAAAGACAGGCACAACTATGTTCTTTTACCATTGTTGTCTGTCCTTGATCTAATTTAAATAAGGTTTCAAATCTGAGTAATTATATGGTAGGAAGTTAAATTTTTTTACCTTAGTGATGCTTACTATAAGCTGACCCTTGCCCCTTAGACTTTGTATTAAAGAGAGCAGGCATTAGTAGCCCAGGTGCCCAAAACCCTAACCTTTGTGATCCTGTACCTTTGACATCAAGAACTCCTTGGTCAGTGTTTGCATGTATCTTGAGAGAGTATCTTGCTGACTGGAGTTGAAATTGTGTGCTCCTCTCTGTTAATGTACATGGAGAATACACTAATCAAAGGGAGAGAAGAGCTTGGTTACTTGTTCTTGTATCAGAGCTATGTTGGAAATACTCGTCCAGTAGCATTCTGGTTGACTTCTTCAGTTTCCCTGCTGTCTTCTCCCCTATCCCAGATGTTGTTAAAAGCTGTTGTGGCAGAATGTTACTGAGGCTTAGCCTTCATACATAACTCTTGCAAGGTGGAAAAGACCTGCCTCCAGCATAGCTACTCTTTACTGCTGCCCACATTTAATCAGTAAGTGGGGATGTAGACTGCAACGTACTGCTTTAGCTTGCCAACATAATGGTTAGCTTTCTTCAAATTACAAATTAATTGTGGTGTTTGAGGATGGAATAAAAAGAGACTAATAGGAATTTTCTCTTTTTCCCATTTTTCCTGTAGAGCCCAAGTTTGAGGAGACTCCAAAGTGATCTCTGCAGCTTGTACACCGAACAGCAGTGTACAGCCATGGAGTTGCTGAATATGGCATCAGTTGTAATTTAATAAATGTAGTGCTTCAGTTTGATTTCAGTGGTGTGAAGAAGCTCTTAACTGCATGGTGAGCATACCTAGCTGTGATCATCAACTCTTACATGACAGCGGGAGCTGAGTAGTTCTGCTCAATGTTAACTGCAAAACTCCTTTGTGAGCTATGTTTTAATGCTGAGATATTCTAACACTCATAATGATACACCAGGAAGCAACTACTTGTTCTGTTGAGTTTATCCAAAAAGCTTCTGCAGAAAAAAACCACCATGAACCTTAAGTCTGTAGCAAAGCCCTACAGTAGTGATGGAGCTGCACAGCCAAAAGCATAGGCACAAATGCCTTAATTCTACACTGCATCAATGAACACAAAGGTGATGAAGTGTTAATCTTCCAGAAGAAACTGAAATCTGCTAATGAGGTTGTAAGGTGTGAATCTCTGTGACTGAACTATTGACACGAACACTTCAGCTTCTGAGGACCTATTTATTTGTAATAATTATTACCTGAAAAATTACATAAACACATCAACAGTTAAGAGCCTACATACTACCGTTTGAATTGTACTGGCATGATTTTTCTTCAGAATGAAATTACATATGCAGCCTACAGAGAGAGGGACTTCCACATTAGACACTAAAACACTGCTTGAGTTTTAGTTACAGGAAGATTTATTTTGTCAGCATAGTGAGTTTACTTCTGCACAGCTACACACTTAGAGGCGATTTTGGCAAATCTAACACAATTTCAAAGTCCTAGTAAATCAGAATTGCAGGAGAAATTGAGCTCTTGACAATGGTTGAGACACAAGTAGTGAGGTCATCTATGAAAGTTATTTGAATAGATTGTTCCAAGCTGCAAGAGTGAATTTTGTATTGCTGCATGTACATATGAACAAAATGAGAAGCCTTCACACAGAACTAAATTGAATATGCAAGTTAATTTTTTTGGGGTTTATGTTTTTTTTGAAATTCCATCACAGCTAGGTTGACTAAACATTGGCAGTTTCAGCATGTAATACATGGAAACAATATTTACAGAGCAGAGGTCAAAAGATCCCTTGGTGTTGTGGTTTAATCCCAGCTGGCAACTAAGCCAGCCACTGGCTCACTCCCTGTCTCCTCCCCCTACTGTAGGGAAAGGAATTGGAAACAAAACTCACTGGTTGAGATAAAGCAGTTAAATAATTGAACCAAAAGTAGTAATAAGGGAAAAAGAGAGAGAGAAAACCTGAGAAGCATAAGTGATGCATGGCACAAGTGCTCATCACCACTTGCTGACTGATGCCCAGCCCGTCCCCCAGCCAACTTCCCCCCAGTTTATATACTGGGCATGATGTTCTATATCTCTCTGGCCAGTTCAGGTCAGGGTCCTGGCCCTGTTCCCTCATGGCTTGAGCACCTCACTGGTAGAGCATTGCACACTGAAAAATCTTTGACTCAGAGTAAGGACTGCTGAACAACAACTGAAACATCAGTGTGTTACATTATTTTCATACTAATTCAGAAAAACAGCTCTGTACCAGCTACTAGGAAGAAAATTAACTCCCAGCTGAAACCAGAAAAGTATCGATCAGCTGCTTATTCCATACCATTTATGTCATGCCAGGTCCCACGCTTTCCAATACACCACCACTTTTCCCGTCTTTTTATGGACGCACACAGAGTTCCTTAATCTATAGACAATCCCTATAGAAGTCTACTGAGTTCATTTAGTCCATGACTTAAGAATGTCATAAACAGTCTTTCAGGGCAGGAAAGAGGGTGTTTGGTGTTGGACTGTTGCATGTTGAAGCCAGTTCTAATTCCATCACTGTTCTGTTTGCCTGGTTACATCAAAGTTCATTCTCAGCGTGGCAGTTTAAGGGAAGTTGGGTTCAGATCCCCAAAGCTGGAGGGGTGGAGACAGGCATGAGGTGCCCAGTACGGTGGTGGTGATGCAGCTGACATAGAAGTGCTAATATACAGCATTATACAGCAATTAACATCACACAATTCACTGGCTATTCAATCAAATCCACTCAACGCACAAAGCAGACTTGCCCATCCTCCCGCCTTACCAAGTGTGCCCAGGTCCTTGAGCAAAAACAGTACTACAGATGAGTTTGCCTTTGCCCAAGGCAGGAATAATCCCAACTGTTTTCTGCAGCACATTTTTCATGTGCACTACAGGAACTTTATTCCCTTCTACAGTAAAAGTTTTGATTGGGCAGGGCCAGCCCACTTGGCAGATCTTCCAGTGCTGACTCACCAGGTGGCCTTTGCCAATGTGCATCCCAATGTTTGAAGGTCCCCCTGCCCATTGCTCTCAGTGTAGTCTAACAGTCCATTGGATCATTTGGTTTTCTCAGCTGGTGCATGATACAATATACCCACTTAATGCCACGTTCTTTTGCCCAAGCATCTGTGAGTGTTTTCCAAGTATTTCTAGCTTAATTTGTTCAAAGGCTTGGTGTTGCTCAGGGCCCCATGTGAAATCATTCTTCTGAGTGACTTGATAAAGAGGGCTTACAATCAGACTGTAGTTTGGAATATGCATTCTCTAAAAACCCACTGCATCTAAGAGAGCTTACTTTTTGAAGAAATGGATTAGAATTTCTTTCTATAGGATCAGGAGTAAATTCAGCCCTTCCACTCTGCCTGGGAAACCATCCACTGGAGATGGGAGTAGCAGCTCTCCTGGAAGAACCCCCACTTGGGACTGTTTTCCTCACAATCCATGTACCCATGTCTCTAGGGTCAAGGTAGGTCTGCCATCCCAATTCTTCATGGCCCCTCTGTGGTCTCCCAGCTAAATCCCCAGGGTATCCCATAGTGTGTACCTTCCATATCCTCTTTCTTGAGCCAATGCTTACTGTCATTAGCATGAGTCCATAGAGGTGGGTCCATACAGATGGACATACCCTCTTTGAACCACTGAAACTCCTGGGACAGTTTATCTGATAGTTTCTCCACAGATGAGATGAGAGAGGAAAAGAGGTTGTCTTCATATACCTGGAGATGGCAATCCACTGCATCCACAGATGGTGGTGTGGTGTCTTTCCAGATTAATGTTGCCAGTGGGTTGGTGTGTGCTCTTGGTACACTTTACAAACTTCCACCACATGGGTCGTGTGCAGAGGAATTGGTCTGATCTGTGGGAAACGGTGTATTGTCCAGGTCAAAATAAATAATCTCTAGCACAGCTAATTCTCTCAGGCTTTGGATATCTTTCCACTTGCATGGTGACATGTAACATCTTTCTTGTAAGGATACCTTTCCTTCATGCTTGACAGGAGTCACTTCCAGAGGCTGAGGACTTGCATCCCTTATGCAATCACCTTGTCAATGCCTGCTTTCCTAGAAAGTGATTCCTACCTTCTAATTCCAATCCACTAGCCCTGTTAATCCCAGCATCAGAGCAACTAGGTGGTAATGTGCTCATCAGGACAGCAGCTGAAATATTTATGTATATCCCTCAGCTCACTCAGGAGTGAGTGGTTGCCTCTTGTTGGCCTGTCCCTGAAGTTTGTGTAGGCACAGTACATGTTGATGGGGTTTTGGCAGCCACAGATCATTTCTTCAATCTAAAGAAGGCCTGAACCATACGCAACAACATACTGGTTGCTACTGAAAGGACCAGGTTGGTTTCAAGGGTAGTGACAAGATATGCAAAGTCCTTAAAATTCTCAAATGCTGCTGTAGTCATCCTGGAGGGGAAGGAAGGTGTTTTTCCCGTGGGTTGGCTCTCTGAGGGTAAAAGGCAGTAGATGTAACTGTGGATTGTTTCCACCAGGTGGCTCCCAAAGGACGGCAGGGACACCCCATGCAGGCTTATGACCAGCCATTCTATCATATCACAAGCCAGTACAACAGAGAACAACACAGGCCTAGAGCAAATGAATCAATATGGTGACCAGCAACCATTAAACCAATACAACGAAGGCTTATAACAAATTTTTTTTAATATACTCTAGTCAGATCTGGTTTTATCGCAACCTTTTGAGTCCCATGTTGGGTGCCAAAGAGGACTGTTGGGGTTTAACCTCAGCCAGCAGCTCAGGCCCACGTGGCTGCTTGCTCACTGCCCCTGTCTCAGCCCCAGTGGGAGAACTGGGAAAATAAAGTAAAACTGGTGGGTTGAGAGAACAATAGTTTAACAATTGAAACAAAGTAAAATAGAATACTAATAATACTAATGATAATAATAACAACAACAATTAATATTAATTGTAATGAAAAGGAGAGAGAGGAGTAAAGCCCAAGAAAGTCAACAGCACAACAGCTTCTCACCACCCACTGACCACTGCTCAGCCTGTCCCCCAGCAGCAGTCGGCTTCCCCTGGCCAATTTCCCCAGTTTAAATACTGGGCATGATGTTCTGGTGTGGAGGTGGTCACCAAGCACCAAGCCTGTTTGGGTTCAAGAAGGGTTTAGACAACATTCTCAGGCACATGGTGGGATTCTTGGGGTGTCCTATGCAGGGCCAGGAGTTGGACTTCATGATCCTGATGGGTCCCTTCCAACTCAGCTTATTCTATGATTCTATGAATATCTGTTTGAACAGCTCAGATCAGATGTCCCAGCTGTGCTCCGTCCCTGCTTCTTTTGCACCTCCTCACTAGAAGACCATGGGAATCTGAGGATTCCTTGACTTGGAATAAGCACTACTCAGCAGCAACTAAAACATCAGTGTGTTATCAACTTTATTCTCATGTTAAATCCAAAACACAGCTACTATGAAGAAAATTATCCCAGCTGAAACCAGGACACTTTGATACTTTTGTATAACAAGTAGTCATTTGATATCCCTCACAGAGGCTGAAATCTTCTAAATAACAAAGGACTTGGTATGCTTGAAATCCTAAATGAAACAAACAAGGTTACATAAATAATAATTCAAAGATTTTAATCAGGTTAATATTTAGTGTACATTTCAGAAGAAACAAAGGCATCGAGATTGACAAGAAATGTGTCCGATGCACTATTAGTTAATGTTTATTCTTTTCTGGGATGGGAGGTCTACAAAATGCACTCTACACAGAAGTAGTAACCTATTCATAAAGACAAGTATCAAACATCTCTGTTCAGAATCTGATTTTTAAGTTCATTAACACCAATAAATAGATACCATAGCTCTTCAAAGCTTTATCCTTCTCACTCAGAGCAAACAGATAGTTGGTCTCAGTAAGTTTCTTATATACATACTAGGTCAAGGAATAAGCTCATGCAATTTAGTATGTTTTGTTTCAATTAAGGAAATGGGTGGTGTTCAGGGATCTTTTAAGGTTACATTAGTATTACTAACGCTACTTAAACTCCTAATGTCCTTTAACTGTAGAGAGTAATATTAAGTCAGTCCTAGTTGAAGTTTTACTTAGAGCTCCATTCCTTTTGCACCAATCTGAAAAGCTGGAACAATGTATGTGTAGTTAAAGCCCTTGGGCCCACTCAAGGAAGTGGGGGTGGAAGCAGTAAATTCAGCTTCCATATTTAGTCAAGTCTTTTGACACACATTATTCTTAGAAGAGTTAGGGCCAATCTTTCTCTCACTGCTGTCTTGGACTGTGTCTCAGTTAGTTAATCAATATGTACAAGAAGATGCAAAGTATGGAGCAAAGTGCTGTAGTTGTGTGGCACTTGAGACTGTGCAACAGGAAGCTGTAAATGCAGACAGAGATAAAGTATCTCCAGGTACTGGTGACAGGTACAGCATGGCAGGAGTGAGGAATTGTGTATGTGTGCAAAGACATTACACATCTAAGGATATTTAAGGATATCTGAAGATATCTAAAGCTTTTAAAACATACTACTGAACACAAAAGACTTGCCTTTTCACTTGTAGATTGATAGTTCGTCTTCTTTCTGTTAACAAAGCAGGAAAGGAATACAGGTTAAATAGTGACTTTTCTGGTGTTGGGTTTATCACTTTGGGAACCTTATATATGAATGCATTTTTCCAGATTTCCAGCAATCCTCCAGTGTTTTTCCCCCCACCTCTTAGAAAAAAGTTACAATAATAAATCCATTGAATGCTTTTAGGTATCAGTCATTATCTTATAAACCACTGCCAATCACCTTCTTTAGCTTGTCTTTTCAAGTCGTCCAGTTACACTTTTTGTCTAGCTCATGGCCAGAACTAAAACAGCTTGAGGAACTCTGACTTGCTACTAAGAAATTTGAGCGAAATAAATCCATATCAAAGGAGTAGACCAGGCATTGTCAGAAAGTTTGCACCAGTCATATTTTTACAAAACACTTCCTGAAATAACCTGTAGATATGGATATGAGAGCAGTTCAATTTGGTTCGGATTGTCTTTTGTCTAGTTTGAAGAGGAGACACATGAATACCTATAGCTGAGTTAGAAGTGTAAGCTGTAACTATGTAAAAAGACACATCTCTGCATATTTACCACAGTAATGTAATGATTCACTTTCTGACCAGGACACTGGTTTCTAATAAGGAAAACAGCTGTTGTGTAGGATCAGGTTTATCTCAGTGTCAAGAAAGCTATTGCACAAGAATCATGTTAGAAAGGCTGTAAAAATCATTACGGTTACTAAATCATCTGAAATGTAAATGAAGTTTGCAGTGATTTATGTACTACTTGCATCAAGATACTTACTGGGAAGAGCTTTCCTCTGAAAAAGAAAGAAAAAAGAATTAGTACAAGAACAGTTTCCTTAGCTGATTTAAAGTTCTTTGAAATAGTTATTCCTAGAGTATTCAGCTCTTCAGTTTCTAGAAGGAGTTTCTGAACCAATTGTCTCTTTTTGGTCTAGTGAGTTTAAGAAGAAGAAAGATTAGGTTGCTTTCAAGGGTAAATGAAGCTCCAACTCTAACGTGCAGCTCTGTAGCCTCTGATACTTTCAGGCAGCTGACCTTTTCAGACCCTGATGTTTGGCATTCATTGTTGCTGTGCTCAACCCTACAGGTACCGATGTAAAGGCTACAGAGAGGGTTGCTGGGTGTCAAGCTTTTTGCAGTAATCCCTAAAAGCAAACATTTTCCATGACCCAGAGGAGAAGACAGTTAATTTAGTTTCCCATTCATCAGATCTCAGCTGGTCAGGTGTTGTAGACTAAAACTGGCGTATTTTTATGTTGCCTTTCTTAGGCATTCCTTATCAAAACTAGGGTGGAAAGGTTCCAGGAACCAGGGTCTGGCTCGTTGCTTTCTCGAGGTGGTTGTTTGGTAGCCTTAAGCAACTGCACAAACATCTCCATGTCATTTTCAAAGTACCTTTTGCAGTAGATGTTAGCAGAATAAAAATGTCTGCACAAAACGCTGCTATTTTAATGCTCTCCAGCTTTAGTACCACAGAGTTAGAACCTTCATGGAAAAGAGGACATGTCATCAGAATCATAAAATTATGGAGTGGTTTGGGTTGGAAGGGACCTTAAAGATCATCTAGTTCCAACTCCCTGCGTAAGCAGGGACACCTTCCACTAGATCAGGTTGTTCAGGACTCCCTCCAACCTGTCCTTGAACACTTCCAGGGACGGGGCATCTACAGCTTCTCTAGGCAAGAGTGTGTGTCATGGAAACTCTGCTAAACACAGACAGTTTTTGACACAAGGAAGGAGTGATTTTATTCTACTTACTTGCAAAGTAGCCCTTTTTTTGGGCATAGAATACTCCAAGGCCACACAGTACCATCACCAGAGCCACAAATACTACAGCCGCAATGATACCACTTACGTTAAGGTCATCTGTAATTATAAAACAGAAGTCAAATGTTCTAAATTGTAAAAATTTCCACTGGCTGGACTTTTCCCTAATTACCACAGACATCTTTTGTATCTATAGGTGGTCTTTGGCCCAAGATGCATAAGTTAATTAGTAATACTTAGATGTATTTAATCAGTAAAAAAGCACTACTGCGTCACAGCCACTTTAACAGAAGTGCTTGGTACATATCAACTGCTTAGTTTGGGTCAAAAGTAAGGAAAGAGTAAGAAGGATCAAGGGATACATACTCCTCATCATATCTACCCCAGGTAAGTATTACCCAAGTCATATCTCTCTGAGGGAAAATACCTTGAAATCTTTGTAAGTCTTAAAGCAAGTTTTTTCATATAGTTAATTTGCTTAACACAACTGAAACAGCTGATGACGGTTGGGTTCCGCTTCTAAAGAACTCTTCAAATGAGTTGTTTAAAACAGAATTACTTTTAGTTTTTAAATAACAAGGCTTTTAAAATACAACACAATAAAGCAGAGTTCCCTGAAGTTAAACTCTACACCAGGCTACTGAAACATCCATTTTTATTTTGAAGGTGATGGCTTGAGTTCAACCATGACAAAGACCATGCCCATATCCTCATATAATCACTAAGAGCTTCAGACAATCATCCATTTTAGGAAAACCAAAAACATCAACAAGCAGAAACATTTTCATAGGTTTTTGTTATGTTTCCAATTACTTATTTGGATTCCAACTTTAGGCATATGTTAAGATATGGTTGAGATTTTTACCCCAAAACATATCAATTTTTGTACAATTTAGGCTGATAGTAATTTAGGACTCAGTGTGTATTTTCACAGAGCGCTTCTATCTCAGTAGCTTGAGGAACAATTGCTCATAATCCACCAGGAATGCATTAAAAGCCATGACACTGATTTTCAGCAAAGTTCCAAGAAAGCACCATATGAAACTTTGCAGTTCCATGTACCGCTTTACAGAACACTTGGACAGGATCTTCTCTGCAGTAATTATTAGGATTTGTTACCATTTGCTTTTCTATAATATCTCCAAGAACCAGCTGTGTATTTTGCAAAAACCTTCATGCATTTTGGGATATTACAGACTGTTCCAATTAAGTTCTCCCATGAAAGAATCCCAAAAGGGAGGCTTTATATAAAGGAAACACCCCAGTGGACTGGCACACTCTTCCTGTAAGCCTTCCACAAAAAAAGCATTTGGAAATATTAATGTTCTCATATGGCTGATGCTTTTCTGTGAAGTTAGTGTTTGGCAATCTAAAAGCTAATTACTGTGATAAGGAACTTATTATTTCTCCTCCCCCTAAATGCCATAGCCAAATAAAAAGATTTAATTCAATCTGGTCTTAGCTTCTCAGTTGCACCATGCAATTACATAAATCCTACTGCAAGACTATTTTCCACCCTTATTTTCTTTAACACATACCAACTTGCATTCGCTTCACTGAGCATTTCTGAGATAATCCAATCCCATTGGAGGCTTCACAGAAATACTCTCCAGTGTCATTCTTTGTAACTGTATTAAACAGCTGTTAAGAAAGAGTCCAAAACCATTATCAGAACAGGAAAAAAAATCCTGTAGGATAGAAATTTTGACATGTCAGTGTGTGAATTTGTAGTTTTAAACAAATAAAACCCAAAAAAACCCTGAAGGCAAGTAAGAAATTCTGGTCCATCTCAACCTTGTAACAGCTCTCTAGTCACATTCCCTGGTCCTTCAACTTCTGCTTGTTGCCTAAGAGGTTCCTTTAGATGGACATTTAATTAAGTGGAGTGTATCTACAAGGAAATTCTTTTTCAGTGAATCAGAACTTTCCAATAATATCCACTTTTTTAGATATGCTCTAATTTCAGAATACCTGAAATCAAACAGTTAGTTCATTTTATCAAAACAACAACCCCATTAATTGATCCTTCAAAAAACTTGACACATACTACTTATGACGCATTGTCGGCTGAAATTTTTCAGAAGTAAAGAGTTGTTTGAGTGGTTCTCAACCCTTCAAAAACGCACTTTATGTCTTCTTCCAGCAGAGGAATGCTAAACCACACTATCAAATACTACTACTACTGTAAAAATGAAAATGAGGAAGTGAGACTGTAGCAGGACATCTCCTCCTGCCACAGAAGAGCTTATCTGTTGCTTGTTAGCTGGTGCAATAACTCAAGGCATCTTGCTCTCACATGAGCCTCACATGAGCCTTGGTGAAGTAACTCAGTCAGGACAGTTTGCCTTGTAGTGAATTATTTCATCGCCACGGCATTGATGCTTTCAGCTGACAGTAAACATCTTGCTGTGGAAGCAGATGTGGAAAGACAAGCTGGAATTTCTGACTGACAGACACCTCACTTTACAAATTATAAAAGCTACACTGTATTTTCACAAAGCAGAAATCCTCTGCACATTCCCTGGAAATGTATGGGGTCTTCTCCCCAAAGTCAGGATGCTGCTTTGTGGTTACTCTCTCAGGGGTTGAGTGGAAGGACTCTGTGTACACTACTGGCAACTTGGTGTTAAGTTACATTGACTCCTAATCTGTACTCTTTCTTTTCTAGCTATAATATAGATACCTTAATGTCATGCACTGTTTTATGTAATCTACTAGTAGTTCTTTTGTTTTATACTGTGTAATAAGTAACTGTCTAAGGCCTCTTGTCTGTTACCTTCTGTCTATTCAATAAGTAACTAATTTTATAATAGACCTAATTGTCCATTCTTAAGAACCTGTGAGCCAGAGCGATTTAAGTGCAGGTCACCTAAGTAGAGCTACTGCCAAAAATCTAAGCCTAAGGCAGGGCTTGTCTAAAGCTCTCACTTGATCCATAACAAAGAGATGACAGAGGCTGACCTCATGTAAATTCCAGTGTTTGTCTCTATTTTTTAAATCATTAGACTTGTTACCTGTTCTTTTTAATGTATGCCATTAATCAATATTTTCAGAAATGATTAGTAAGTTTGAGTAGTCCACCTGATTTCCATGGTGTGCTGAAGGATCCTCAGAACATCTGAATGCTTAGTCATACTTCAGTTTCCACATCCGATTTTGCACAAGAGTAGGGTAGTCTTAGAACAACTCTTTGCTTCTGAAAAATCTCAGCACTGTAAGTAGCATCAAGTTTTTTCAAAGGATCAGCTAGTGGGGGAAGAATGAGAGAGAGACAGCCAATTCTGAAGTAAAAAAACCCAACACCACAGCCCACTAAGCAAACTACAACTAAAACAAAGAACCTACTAAGCTTACTTATAGTCCCAACTCATTCCCACTGACTTCACAGGTCCTGGATGGGAACTTATAAATTGCATTGGATTGCAGAGATTCTGTACTGCCCTGAGTGGTGCACTCCCCCTGAAGTGTGTGAAGGTACTATTCCAAATTTTAAGGTTCTGTTACATATAGCTCCGTTTCCATGCCAAGACCTCATGCTTACCTGGCACTAGTTTACCAACTGACAAGGTAAAATTTGTCATGTATTTCTAGATTCTCAGTTACCACTACTGCAGCCTTGCACCTCACCCAATTTGTGTGGATCACTCAGTGTCAGTGGCTTGTCACTGGTTTGAGGCAGAAACTACCTTCTACATTTCTCAGCACATATTTCGGCATGACACTGACCTCCAACAAAGACCTTGTGAGTTTTTGGATTAAGACCCCTGTGCATCATTGCACTGAACAGTAAATTTGGTCTCCTTGATAGCTATCTAAGACAGAGTTGGTTATTATACTTACCAGAGTGCCAGACTTTTTATTCATGGTGTAAGTTATGTTTGCTGCTCTAGCACTGCCTGTTCCTGTCTTCTCCAGCAAGGCAACACCATTCTTGTACCACTGGTACTCAGACGGAGGGGAGCCCTCCGTTTCCTTACAGCTCAGCTGCACGACTGTTCCCGTCATTGCGGAGCTGGGTACGTCACACATTGGAGTAGTCGGAGCAACTGGACAGTGAAATTGCACTTGTTACACATGCACTTTTACATATATACATGTACTGTCCACATGACAACAGGCTGACAGTCATAGTGAGGAGGTGAGCACTTGTGCACATTTGATAACTACCACATCATAGAAATGAGGTGCAGGAGAAGGGTTAGAAGGCAGAATCGTGCTCCTGAGAGCACAGTAAAATGTATGAGTTGCTAAAAATGGAAGAGGTGCTTACTGCCAGCCTCCCCCCACCATATGCTGTGTCATCCTGTCTCCAATCTGTGCACTTTCATCCAACCCCAGAGAGTTCGTTTCACTTTGTTTCTTGTATGGAACCTCTTGTTCACAGAGAGAGATGGGATAACTCAGGGAATCTGTAGTCCAGCAATTGCCTCCTTCCCTGCCCTAGTATTTAAAAACTGAAGGGAGGAAGAGGAAAAAGAGTTTTTGTATTAAAAGGAGTCGACTTTTGAGAAGTGATTGTCAGATTAACTGACTGGCAGTCATCATAAGCACTTTGTAAACCCCAGTCTGATGACCAAAACCAATGGGTTACTACATTCCAGTTTAAATTAAAAACAAACATTCCCCCACAGAGATGCAGGAGAACTGTTTGTTCCTTCTCCTATCAAGATGAACGTCTCTTTTTTGATTTTTAATATGTGAACAGAAAAGAAACTTAATTTTTTATTTTTTGGTACTTAACATTATGTAGAAGACAAATAATGGTGTGAAGGCATCCATGGAACATTAAAAGAACAACTGACACCTTAACAAGTATTGATAGTTTTTTCTTGGTTGATTTTAAGACAAAAAGCAGAAATAAAGAAAACCGTGCAACACTAATTCACATTAACTTTCAAAAAGGTTTGTAAACAACACATTTCCCTTTCTCCTTTGGCCCTGAAGATTTCAACTTTAAATTGAGAAGCCACATTTAAAACAGGAAAGCTGTTGAGAAAGTAGAAGAAAAAAGGATTAAGTGGGGTTACCTCGTTGGTGTTAATCAGAAGTTCATGCATTTATCATCCTTTATGAAGAACTTAAGAGACTTTATACACAATTTTAAAAGATCTATTATTTTTAATAGGACAAATATAGAATCTACAAAAGCAAGTATTTTCTTTTGCCCCTTGTAGTGAAAAAGGAAAACTATTGGCCTCTACCACTCATCCAGTGGGACAAATACCTAACCCAATGTGAGAACAATGTGCTCAGTATTCACTTTTCCATCTGTTCCCTAACTGGCTAAGAAGACAAAGACCAACAAAGAACAACTGCCCTCCAGCAGGCACCACCATCTCTCCTGTAAATAAAGTCCACAGATTGCCAGCTGTCTGGCTGTCATTGCACAAAGACTCTCTCCTTCCAAAACCAGGAGGAAACTGTAGCATACTGGAATGAACTTCTGCTTATAAATATTTGATAAGTGTTGACAGATGCTGACTTTCCAGTGCCAAACACTGTGATCGTCTTATCCAGATTCTCAGTCACTGAGCAATTTCACTTTTGAGAACTGAAACTTACTTTTATGTAACAAAACCCTAGTTATGTCCCTTTCTAATGCAAGCGTGACTTTTGCCAAGCTATTTTGTGACGTTGTAGAATGTTCATGTGCAAGTGTGTTTATAAACCCATCCCGAAGAAGACCCAAAAGCCTAGCAGCCACACACTGTGTGGACAACCCTACCTTCAACACCCCAACACCCCATCATCCAGTTTCTTTGAAGAAGCCTAAGTAATAAAGCTTGTACCCAATACTGTGAGAGTAATAGTAGCCTCTCCCAGGCGTTGTCCTTCTTCACTCTTGGCACTGATTTCACAGCGGTAGGTCCCAGAATCCCTTCTAGT
The DNA here is from genome assembly GCF_009650955.1 of Corvus moneduloides. Taxonomy (NCBI): domain Eukaryota; kingdom Metazoa; phylum Chordata; class Aves; order Passeriformes; family Corvidae; genus Corvus; species Corvus moneduloides. The sequence goes on along the minus strand of NC_045477.1, from coordinate 15,756,216 downwards.
CACATTCCTAATTCGGATTCCTGTATTCAGCATCTCTGCTCGGCCTCGAAGATCACCTTTAGGGAGAACAGTCAGAGAGGTTTTTGCTCTTTGTTTATAGAATCATAGAATGACAGAATGGTTTGGAGTGGAAGGGACCTTAAGATCATCTCATTCCACCCCCACTGCCATGGGCAAGGATACTTTCCACTAGACCAGGTTGTTCCAAGCCCCATCCAACCTAGTGTGGAACACTTCCAGGGATGGGGCAGCCACAGTTCCTCTGGGCAACCTGTGCAAGTGCCTCACCACCCTCACAGGGAAGAATTTCCTGTGTATATTTCCTCTGTAAATCTAACCTAGATTTCCCCTTTCAGTCTGAAAGCAAGTATCTATGGCTCGTTGGCTTATTCTGAAATCACATACAATTTATTTATGTTATATTTAATACAATAATTTAATATAATAATTAAATTATTATAAATTTAATTTACTTAGGTCATATTGTACATTAAACTATTGCTCATTTGTTCAGTGTTAGTTACCTATCAGCAAATAGCAATATGTAATCCCTTTCCCAAGACAGTATGAACCTTCAATTTACTCCAAATAATCACCCTCAATTAAAAAACCTCCATCTGCCATACATTATCCAGTTGGAAGATGGAATGCACTTTTCTGCAGGTATTTCAAGAAAATATGTGTAGCAATAGTGAGGTGACTGAAAGACATCACTTTCCACTGGAGACATGGCAATCACTAACTTAATTACCTTAAAGAAAAAGTTGTGAGTGAGACCACAGCAGAGTATTTGACACTTTAACTTGGCAAGAAAAACTTAATGGATTTAGCAAGGTGCCATCAGACTTCTTACAATAAATTTGGGGGTTTTTTTATTCTACAGCTTATTATGAAATTCAAGTTACATGCACACACAGAACCATGAGTTCCAGTGTTTCTCTATATTAAATGTATGCAGAAAAAAACCAAGTTCATCAACAAGGTCAGCACATCTGCAAGTTCTACAAACTAACAAAATTTCTGTGCTTTTATTTCACTTCTCAACCTTCATTTATTGTGTACAGTGTAACAGAGACCCATATTTTCTTTAACACACAAAGCTAAGTCCTTTTCAGAACAAAGAGAAATTCTACTTCTGAAAAGAATACAAATAATTTAAAATATACAGCTGAGTTTATATTTTATGTATATAAAAAATGCTGCATTATTCATATCTAAGCCTCCTGCTTTACAGGAGGCTTCAGAAACCTCTTTTTAGGGTAGGAGTGCAGAGCCTGCAGTAGTTTAGGGGAGTTTACATCTGCATGCAATTTCATTGTTGAAAAATCCCAAGGAATCTGCAGTGCGATTTTTCTTAGTCTTGAGTTTTATTATATTTAACTTCATTAAAAAGGTAACTCATAATCGACGATTTTCTAAAGAAATGCCTTTTTTTCCCCAGAGAAGAATTCTTCTTCTCAAAAAGATAGGTCTTCTATATGAACAGTCAAGAGCCTTCTTCAGTCATTTTCCTGGTGTTGTTCCCCAAGAAAAAGTCAATAGCTACGCTAGAGAATGACATGTTAAGCCATCCATCTGCTTGTAGTACTGTACCTGTAAATTCACTATTGTAGTAGACAAATGAGACTCCTTGAGACTGGATTTTCTTCCACTCTATTCTTAAACTCATCCCTTTTGAAAATTTGTGTTTGCAACTAAGAATAGCCTCTAGAGGGAGGAAAAAAAATAAAGACAAAAGACAAAATTAGAGATTTTAGTATTGTGTTGGTACACATTCAGGCTCCATGAAATTCATGTTCCCCCTTCAAAAGAACTTGTGCAGTCAGCAATGGCCAGATCTACTTCTCAAAGTGATGCTTCTCCAGATTTACACAAACACAGTGGGGAAAAAGAAACCAGTAATTTTCCTATACTTAAGTGGCCTTTGGATCAAACTTCAGATGCTGGGGACTAGATATCCCCATTCTGGATAGGGTTTATTACTTTCCCCATCCAACATGGGAATATCTAGTTCATCAATTACCTTCTTTATTACTACCCTCATTTTAGTTTAAACATTTTTGAGCACCCCTTAAAAAGGGACCCCGACCCTGTTATTAACAATATTTTGTGAATTACCATTCTGAATTCAGTATCACTAGTTTTTATGTTTTAATGTATAACTTAATTGGACTGGAATGGAAAACATTCTAGTAAGATGGCTAAAGAAACAAGCACAATATAGACCTTGCTACCTGTAAGCTACTAATTTTCCAATACAGGCCACAGTATCAAAGAGCAAAAGCCTTTATAGTTTTGGCAAGGCCTGTCTAGCTTTCATGACACAAACATGCACTGCTAAAACATAATCAACCATCATCCCCCTTTACGGTCTCAGCAAATGAGGCTGGAAGGCAATTAAGAGCTACTGACAGATCTACTCACTTGCCCTTCAGAGTCTGATTTCCTAGGTCTGCTCTGAAAAGAAACAAAAAGCCAGGCTGGTAGCCTTGGTGATATCTCACAGGGGGAAAAAATGTCCAGACTTGGAAGAAAAAGAGGCAGGAGGGCATTCCTTGCCAGAAACATGTTACACATGCGCTGGCCACTTCAAAAAACATGCTGTGCACTCAGGAAGTCTGAGGTTCCTGACTTCAGGTTGAGTGGATGGGTGGAGGCTTCCTGAGTCTTAAGATTTGCTAGTTTCCTTTCCATTTTGTTTTTGTATCCTTCTAACAAAGAAAGAACATCATTCAAGCTCAGCTTGCTTTTGCTACTGGCCTTGTGACAGTTGGCTGGTCTAATGAGCTGGTGTCTATTAGCTGACACAGAGACAGCTCAGCTGAAGTGTTCTCAGCTGAACAAGTCTCGAATGAGCTGCCCCTTTCTTGCATGCCATGTGTTTTTGTTTCAGAAAAAACCCAAGCACTGATGCCCACCCACTAATCTTATTCGGAGAAAAGGAATAGATGGAAGAAAGGGAGCGTGCACAGAACAGACAACATAATAAAATCCTCCTTAGTTATAGCTCCCCTCTCCCACTTTTTCCTATAGTAATGGAGTCAGGGAGAGGTATTTTCCAGAGCAGGTGTACTTGACTTGCATTAAGGTAGGCCCACAGGATGCTGTGCATCAGCACTGGTACTGCTAGGCCTGCAAAAGACCTCTGGAATTTTGGAGAGATCTGCACAATGTTTAATTTGGATTTATATCTGATCTGGAGGCTATCATTGGTGATAAAATTATAGAATATCTCAAGTTGGAAGGAACCCTAAGGATCAGTGAGCCTGACTTCCTGCTCCTTGCAGAACTACCTAAAACTAAACCATGACTGGGAGTGTCACCTAGATGCTCCTTGAGCTCTGTCAGGTTTGGTGCCATGACCACTTCCCTGGGCAGCCTGTCCCAGTGCCTGACCATCCTCCTCTACAGTAACAGGAATTAGAGGGGAAAAGGAAAATGCTGCACTCAGTGGAATAACTATGTCTATCAGCCCTACCATCCCTTAGTGCTGCTACACATGGAGAACTTGGCTTGGCATCTGGGCTGTGCTAAACTGATTTCATTCAATGTACAAATAACAAAAGAACAAAATGCAAGCCATATACCATATAAAAAGACAGAACCTAATCAAGCTTTAATATTACCTGAAGCGTTTCTCTCTGCTTTTGCCTGCCTTGAGCTCTAAATGTATTCTGTCAAGAGAAGAATACTTAACAGAAGTCCAGATGACAGCTTTAGAGACCGTTAAAATATTTGATTATTACCTCAAGAAGCTGAGTAAGGTTTAAAGCTCAGAGAACAGTTTTTTCAATCCCAAATTCCCACCTCTCTCCACTCCAACCAAATTCAAAAAACAAACCCACATAACCCACAAACCTCACACTACACTACACCCCTTTCTCATCTACCTGTCAAACAGGTTTTTTTCTTTGCCTCTGTAAGTTCTCTACCCCATTATTTGAAGTAATTTGCTATTTTATATATGATACATACATATATAATTATGTAAATAGCCATTATAGCTACTGACAAGTAAAAACAGACATTAAATTATTGTTACTTGTAATTAGCTAACTTTTAACTATTCTCCTAGTCCCTCACTTTTCTCTCTTGTAAGATATTTAATATAATGGTATTTCTCCTTTCCATCAGCTCCCATAATTTTGTGCGGAAGGAAACTAGGCAGAAGTTACAGAACTGACAAACAAGTCATAGAACCATAGAACAGGTGAGGTTGAAAAGGATCTCTGGGAAGCACCTAGTTCAACCCCACCTTGAGTAAGAGAAAATGGGGACAAGACAAAGATAACACAGAGTCAGTGGAGAGAGCAGGCACAAGACCCCTCAGGAAAGAGGAAGACAACCTCAATACTGGCACAGCCTCTGTATACATAGTTTACATGTATTGAGTATATGTTAAAAATTATCACACCAATGCCCATACTGTACCCTTAAACTCCTCTGCTTTTACGTTTTTGTTATCTGTTTCAATGGAGATTCCAGACACATCAGGATCTGCAAGGGGACAGCAAAAAAAAAAAAAAAAAATCAGCAATAAACATTGTGATTTCATATGTCCTTCAGCAGTGTCATGGTTTAGCAGCTACAAGCAGTATTTTTGAGATTTTCCCACACTGTACAAGTTAGAAATTGCCTACTAGAAAGAGTACAAACTAAGAGCTAGACCAGGACTGGCCTTGAACAATTAATCTTTTTTCTCCAGGCTCTGGCATCTGTAAAAAATAAGCAATTTTTTTTTACAATCGCATAATGATATTTACATGTAAGAAGTTCTATATAAACAGTAAATGTTTTATACTGCGATAATGTTTCAGTCTGTTTTTAACTGGGAGACGTCTATTAATCCCTAAGTGTATTTTCCATTATATTCTTACTACAAGGCATGCATGTTTGCTGAAAAATACCACTTACAGCTTCTACAGGGTAACAGATATATACAGTAGTTGGCAATTACCTCAAATTCTTGTTGAAATGGGAAAGAAAACATTAATCAAGATTCATCTAGTTTTAACTTAAAGAGAGAAAAAATCCCCACACATTCTTGGATATCTCATTGTCGCATTCCACTGAGGGGGAACTTCAGGGAGTTCTTTTAAAACAGATGATCTAGGATGGAATTAAGCAAAACGAGGCAAGTATTGTATCTGAGAACCATTAACTGGTAGTGAAAAGGATGCTGCCCTACTAAAGAAGAATGGAAAAGACAGAAAAGGAAGAAGGAGAAGGAAAAAGAATGGGGAGAGAAAGAGAAAGGGGGGCAACGGAAAGAAAAAATGGGAGTTACCACCAGAATTTCAGAGTGTGCTGTCAACGTCCAACTGGCAGCTTGTGCATGCATGTTTCCTGGTGGGGGGAACCTGTGCATCTCTCAGAGCAAAAGTGCAGTTCCTGCATCGATGGGAGGCCAGACACGAGGTGAGTGGGCACTTGGGCAGGATGTACAGAACCCTGGACAGGGTCATGGTGGGTTTCGTGGTGACAGGCTAGATCAGTGATGCAGGGTTGGAAACAGGTGGCTCAGGCAGGAACAAGGCAGGCAGGGCTGAAGCAGGTAGGGCATCAGGCAGGAACGCAGGGAGGCAGAACAGGCAACAGCTGGAGCAGGTGAGGGACATGAAGTGGTAGGGCATGACACAGGAGGTGGTCAGCAGGTGTCCAGCCAGTGAGAGGGAGAGCGAGCAAGCGAGGGCTAGCAAGGGCCAGCGAAGGCAAAAACGGGGGCAGAAGAACCAGCTACTCATAGCAAAATGACAAAAAGCTCTGAAGCTTGTGACACAGTTACTTTTACACCCCCTGGCTCCTCCCAAGGTCTGCAATGCTGACAATAGACCATTGGCCCAGTCCAACATTCCGCTGCAGCCCATCGGTGAAGACCATTTGCCATCTGATTGGAGAACCTCTCTGGAGGTCAGTGTCATTGGTGGTCTCCTACTGACTGCCTGTTACACCTGAGATGTGAGATGGCTAGGTGAAATCTCCCGAGAGACAGGGCTTTCCATCTTCTCCTAGCTGCCTTCTGCAAGTAGCACTTGTGCAGCCCCTCCCCCACATACCTCTGGTAATTTCAAACAATGTTGAGACAGAACTCAAAATTAAATTGGCTCCTCGGCTCCTCACACTCATGTACTGGGAACACTGAAATTCCAGAAAGAACAAGTGAAATAACCACTAGATCTACATCAACCCCCCACCCAGCTATCAGAAGTTGGTCACAGGTATTACGATTACTACACGTCAGGCTAGCAAGTGCTTAACAACAGCTGAACACAGTTCTTTACACAGTTTTTTTACACAGTTCTTTACACACTATTTTTTTTCCCCAAAAGCATCTCAAGTTCCCTTGGTTTAGGACTAGTTTTGAAGACAGTACAGACACTTCTAATGCAGTCCATTTCCTCCGTCTGCATCAGCCAACTGAACAATTGTTATAGGGGGTACTGACAAGAACTGAGAATCTCTTTGCATCAATGTTTAAAAACTTGACTTGGTTAAAAACAATCTTCTTTTCACTGATAGAAACTAGGTAAATAGCAAGATTAGACTTTCTTAACCACACAAAACCTCCTTCATCCATCTCTAAAGAAATAATTTCCCTTTCCCCTGCTTAATGGGGGAAGAGTTGCACACACTCTAGCAGATGGATATCTAGTCTTGACCTGAAAACACAAACAAATTAACAATATCTTGCTTCATATGGCTTTCTTTTAACAGTTGATTACTTCTGTTGAAGTTAGTGCCTCACTTCTGCCTTGATTTAACCCATTTGGGCTTTCAGCTATGGGTTCTCAGTGATCAAAGTTAACATGCTGTTTTCTTTGTTTGAAGGTACCATCATAGAATCTTAGAAAGGTTTGTGTTGGAAGGGATCTTTAAAGGTCATCTAGTTCAAGCTCCCTGCAATGAGCAGGAACATCTTCAACATGAGTAGGTTGTTCAGAGCCCCATCCAGCCTGACCCTGAATGTTTCCAGGGATGGGACATCCACTATCTCTTTGGGTAATGTGTGCCATGTTTCACCACCCTCACGGTAAAAACTTTCTTTTTCGTATCTATTCTGAATCAATCCTCTTTTAGTTTAAGCCATTACCCCTTGTCCTAATACACAACAGGCCCTAAAAAGTTTGTCCCCATCTTTTTTGTAAGTCCCTTTTAAGTACTGAAAGGCTGCAATAAGGTCTTCTCAGAGCCTTCTCTTCACAGGGTGAACAACCCCAACTCTCTCAGACTGTTTTCATAGGAGAGGTGTCACATCCCCATGATCGTTTTGGTGGCCCTCTGGACTTGCTTCAACAGGTCCCTCTCCTTCCTGTGCTGGGACACCACAGCTGGATGCAGCACTGCAGGTGGGGCCTCAGCAGAGCGGAGCAGAGGGGCGGAATCCCCTCCCTGCCCTGCTGCCCATGGGGCTTTGGATGCAGCCCAGCACACAGGGGGTTTCTGGGCTTCCAGAGCACACGGCTGTGGCATGTCCAGCCTCTCATCAACCAGCATCCCCAAGTCCTTCTTGCAGGGCTCCTCTGGATCTGTTCATCCCCCAGCTTGGATTGGTATGAGGGGCTGGCCTGACCCAGGCGCAGCACCTTGAACTCAGTCTTTTTAAACCTCATGACATTCCCCTGGGACACTTCTTGAGCTAGTCCAGGCCCTTCTAAATGACATCCCATCCTTCAAGGGTGGCAACAGCACCACTCAGCTTGGTGTCATCTGCAAATCTGCTGAGGGTGCGTTCAATCCCTTTGTCAATGTCATTAATGAAGACATTAAATAACACTGATCCCATACACCATAGTACCCTATCACAGTTTTCTTCTCAATTAAAGATAATTCCTTATGGTTTAAGTCTGGCACAACAGAGGGAATTCTTTATTCATTCTGCTCCTATGGCTTTTTTCCTCCTTAATTTTCTAGGGTTTTTTTCAGTATCCTTTAAAAATACGAATTGCAGTTGTACTGGTATCTATAACCACTGCCTCTGAGTCATGGAGCAACACTCAGAATTGCTATCTGAGACCCTGGCACTGTAGCAAGAGTTCAGTTATTCATTCACTGTATACTGTGGTGGGTTGACCTTGGGTGGCTGCTGGACACCCACACAGCTGCTCTTTCACTCATCCTCCTCAACATGACCAGGGAGAAAACAAGTAAAAAGCTCATGGGTCAAGAGAAAGAGAGAGAGTTTAGTTAGCAGTTACCATCACAGGCAAAACAGACTCAATTTAGGAAAAAATAATTAAGTTTACTGTGGTTTAAAATAGAATACATGCAGTAGTTGTGGGAATGAGCTCATCTCTGCTGCTCCTTCCTCTGCATGCTCTCCCCTGCTCCAGCATGGGCTGCTCTCTATAGGTCACAGTTACTGACAGGAGCCTGTTCCAACATGGATTCTCCATGCTGCTTTCCAGCTGTCTCACGTCCCCTTCCAAATACATGTCCAACAATTCTTGTGTCTAAAAGAACACAGCCTCACACCTGACAGCATAAAGTGAATTTTCATGTGTGCACATTACCAAACGATCCAAATCATGTGTAACTATCCTGTCCGTAATATATTTTATCATCAACTTTGTTACCCCAAAAAGAGTTATACATCAGAACTTTATAATATGAAAATAAATAAGACATGAAGAATTCTAGCAATGACATTTAGGTACTCCTAGCATACTGAAGCAGCAAAAAAATATTTGCACTACAAATAGCACTTGGAAATTTTTTCCACCCCTCCAAGAAAGAAAACTTTCCTACTGAACTTTAAAGAAAAAAAGAAAAAAAATCCTGTTTATAAGCCCCCCTCATACCCTGTTGAAATGAGAGGAGGGAACCATTTCTCCAGCCCTTCCCAAAGCAATTCCTGCAAGTCCATATAGACTCCAGCTCCTTGGTTTTGTTCAGGCTTGGTCTAGAATAGCCTTAAGTCAGTAATTTTCTTTTTAACCTATTAGGTCCTATTTAGATTTATGGGAAAAAAATTACCCCTAACTTTTACCCAAACCCTGTTTCTAGAACAATACTCCTCTTCCCCCCTCTTCCCCCATATTCTAGATGCCAATAGTTATCAAATCACATTTATCTATTGAAATAACATCTTCCTCCATGATGGGGAGGAGCATTTTATTCTGAGACTGACAGCAGCTAACACCTGTTAACATTTCAAAAGAAAGCCTTTCTAGGTCTCCAATATGTAGATAAAACCATTTATAAATTATTGGCACATCAACGTCTTCTGCCTGGACACAAAACAGCTCAAGTACATGCAATTCACCAATGTATTACATTCACTGTTTCATGAGCCTGGAAATTTCTCTCCTTCTCATTAATACAGATGTCATGCAGCTCACTGTCATGATCAAATATTCACAGAATATGAAACCACAAAAGGAAAAACACATTTTATGACTTCTGGAGCAGGACTATGGTATGTACTTTTCACTACGAAAGTCACTACAGAATTACTTTGCAAGCTTTGTATTGGGAGCTTGCAATTGCATGAAGTCTCTATATTTACCCTTACATCAAGGGATTAATAGAATACATGAAGATTCTATTATGCAATACAATTAAGTAGAAAATATGAGAAAGAGGGGGAGAAAGGGAAAGAAGTTCAACATACACACAGCCCTCTTCCTCACACACACAAACCACACATATACATGACCCTTGTCAAGAAGCTGTAGAGTCCAAACAGTAACATAAGGTGGTGCAGGGACAGCTGACAAAATTAAAACCATTATATACTCTGATCAAGCAGAAAGATAGGAAAGGTCCTTAAAGCTAGAGCATATCTTCCTTTCGATGTCCTTCAAGAAGGATCTCTGCCAAATATCCAGAATCCAAGTCTTCAGTTTTGGATTTTAATTCACCATATAAAGAGCAATAGTGAAAAGATAACATATTACTGTACCAGTAAACCTTTTATTCAGGCTGCTTTTTAAAGACCAGGGGGAAAAAAAAAAAAAGCTGCTTTTACATGTCAGTAACTATACTTGTTTAGAACTAAACTCCAAAACCCTACACTTTCCAGTGGATAAACACTCATAGCTGTAAACTGAAACCACTAGCTGGAGGAATCATTAAGGAAAAACATATTAGTCAAATCAAAACAAAGGAAACAGTGTGCCTGGAGGAAATTACATGAGAACAGAATCAAAACAAAGTTATAAGTACAAGAGAAAAAGCAGTCTTGCATTTGTTTTGTCACGTTCTAAACAACAGGTGGTCTAAAGCAAAGCTTAACAAAGGGTTTCTGAGGATACTGTAAGTTTAGGAAGTAAAACATCTCAGGAATAAAGCCAATTCTCTTACTGAAATCCCTTAAAGAGAATAGGAAACTAGGCATCTGTTTGGTGTTAGCATCCTTCAGACGTGACCACTTCAGGGTAAAGCCTCAGTGATACGATTAGGTGCTGATGCAAACTTCTCAACCATGGAACTACCTACCACGAGGCACTCGATACTTGGAGTTTTGCCGCTGTCACATCATTTAAACACATCTGTTTTGGCTCCCTTTTTGCCATACTTCCTAGCAGAAGTAGTCCACAGACTACATTGCCCATTGTAGATATAAAAATGCTGCTAGCAAGGATTTTCTTGCTATTTTCTCAGTCTGTGAGAGACTTTTCTCTCTCACAGAAGAGGGAGTAGAGTATGTAAACAACCAAACACCTGCAACCTTGAAAAGTCTTGTTTATAGTATAGTAGAAAAATATTTTGATAATGGATATTTTAGGATTCTAGCCAATCACCCCCAAGGGGTGGCTGATCCTTGTCCAATTAGACTATGAAGAAAAAAGTCTATCAAAGAGTTTGTAAAATAATTAAATAAATCTTGCTGCACAATTTCTGCCTGCTGGATCTTCTTTCCTCCTTCCTACGGCTGCGGGACACGGTAATATACCCTAGGGCATTTTTTTTTTTTTAATAGTCCATAAATGGGGAAGGGGAAGGAAAAGCTGCCTACCTTTGGACAGGATTTGTTATGAATTACCAAAATCCACCCAAAACTAGTACCTCCCATTCTTCTTAGTAGTCCAAGATGTATGTGGCTGCTACAACCCAAAGGCTACCAACCCTGCTTAAAGTGGCATCAGCAGGCTGGACCATGTTAACTCTGACAGCTGTTGACAGGCACCCAGGGCTCAGACTCATCACTCTTCCCACCCACACTCCTGTCAGGGTCCGTGTTAAGTAGCCTTCCCCTTCCTTTAGTTCTGCTTGGTGAACACCAACCTCCAGCAGGCATGCTGGAGAGACACTGGGAGTATTCACAGCCTCTGCTGGAGTCTCCTGAGCTACCCAAAAAACCTGGCGATTTAGGCATCAAAACATAACCTGAAATAACTGGAATAAACTCAGCTTCATTGTGTGAAGTCAGCCACATGTCAGTATGGCCAACCATGTCCTGTGGGCAGCAGGGGAGGGAGGGAATTCTGGTCCTCTGCCGTACTCTGGTGAGACTGCACCTGCAGAGCTGCTTTAAGCTCTGGGGTCCCCAGCATGGGAAGGAGATGGACCTTCTGTTGGAGCCAGTCCTGAGGAGGCCACCAAGTTGATCAGAGGGATGGAACACCTCTGCTATGAGGAATGTCTGAGAGAATTAGGATTATTCAGCCTGGAAAAGAGCCTTATTGCAGCCTTTCAGTACCTAAAGGGGCTACAAGACCCCTGGAGAGGGATATTTTACAAGGGTATGGAGTGACAGGACAAGGAGGAGTGCCTCTAAACTGAAAGAGGGCAGGTTTAAATTAGATATTGGGAAGAAATTCTTCCCTGTGAGGGTGGTGAGGCACTGGAACAGGTTGTCCAAATAAGTTTTGGATGCCCCATCCCTGGAAGTGTTTAAGGCTGGATGAAGCTCTGAGCAACCTAGTCTAGTGGAAGATGTCTCTGCCCATGGCAAAGGGATTTGAACTAGATGAGCTTTAAGGTCTGTTGCAATCCACTCTAAGCAGAGAAGAGCAAAGGGAACTAACTCTCTGTGAATAAAACTGATCAAACACTGAAAGGTTTGAATATACCCAAAGAGTGTGATTAAAACAAAATGAAGTTAGATAATGATACCAAAAAAGTGATATATTTTATTTAATAGTCAAGAGGGAGGAAGAGAGAGAGGGAGGGAGGGAGGCAGGGAATAAGGGAGGAAGGTAGGGAGGGGAGGGACAGGGAGAATGACAGAGATTAAGTAGGAACATATAACCACTTCTTGGGACCCAACAATGTCTCATTGCTTCCCTCCATCTGGTCTTCTTGGTGGTGGGAGTCTCCCGCTGAAAAGTATAGAATCCAATGGATTAATACCCATTTGGGCAGGTGGGAACACACAGGTACCTCCCTGAGGGGGAGGGGCAAGTTTGGCACTGTCCCTCGCAAGACTCTGTATCTGTTGTATCATGTAGTATCACGTGCAGTGCTCTGGTGCAGAGTCTGAGGACCCCTTTGGGGGGGGCCTTTGATGGGCCATGACACCCCCTCTGCTGTCCCATAGATGTGGCCTTCCCGGGGTGGGAGGCCCCACAGCTGGGCCAGTCTGCCCAGCAGATGATGGCATTCACTGCATCTGGCCAGAGGCTATGCCACACACCCAAAACCTCTCCTCCTCCCCGCTTTGGTGTAGGGATCTGTGTGAGCCTGGCAACAGAAAAACCTGGGGCTGTGGCTTCCACCCCAATGGTGCTGGGCTGGGCCCTGCTGTGGATGCTCTTCCAGATGCTTTGAACAATAGTGTCACTTTTCTTATCTCTATTCCTTGGGTGGTTTAACTCAGCTCAGGGTTTCAATGAGAAGGCCCATCCAGGGTGGGCTTCGGTGGTGCAGCGTCATTATACACCTTTGCTATAATAGGCAAAAGTCCTTCATGAAGACGTTTAAGCCATGAAACATAACATTTCAGTCTCCAACAAGGTCGCATCAATCCAAACCATTCTGTGACCCATTCTGTGATTAAGTAAACAACAGAAACACGGTGTGAAGACCTCAAATTTTGAACAAGAGCTAGAGGAAGTTATCCCACATCGTTGGGGGGAAAAATAGGCAAAAGAAACTCAATTTCAGTCACTCAGTTACCTTAAGTTACAAAATTTCTTGAATCTTAAAGAATAGTAATAGAACAAGATTTACTTTGGTTAGAGGTTACCTGATTCACGAATAAAACCCTTGCATATCTTCAGCCACAGAAAACAAATAAAGGAGGAGTCTGAATGGAGGGTCTGCAGGGTGGGAACAATAAGCCCATCTAAAGCCAGATGTGAGGAGCGAGTTTAACAACCATGGTGTACTGCATAAAGGATGATAGCCTAAGAAAGAAGGCACATTTTCTGGCTGGACAGATAAAGGGGTCTAAACCACAAAAGGAGCTTGAAGAGCTTCTCAGCCACACCATCACTTATGTGATAGCTGTCAGCAGTCATGTTTTGGAAACTGTATGACTTAAACACAGCAAGTTTTGCTAGCTTTCCCTCCCCTTTTGTTTATACAAACACTCACCTAATTCCTGTCAGATTCCTTTATTCATGGTGAAATGGACTAAGTTTTTGAAGGAAGGAAAGAGTAGGAGCAGAATGATGCAAACAGTTAAATCCAGTATTTGCTTTGGCTTCTCTTTTGGAAGAGCAGCTATTACAAAATTAAAATTCCATCTTTACAGCTGAGTATCTGACACACACAAAACTGACCTTCCTCCATCCCCAGCAAAACCAAACGAAATTCCCCAAAAGCATTTTCCCTACTTCTAGCCCAGGCTCAGAACCGTACAGAATGGAGTAAATCATAGAATGGTTGGGATTGGAAGTGAGAGGAAAGCAAATATCTTCGCAAACAATTTGATGGGTGAAGGTATGGGTGTTACATCTTTGCAATGGGTCTTAATGTCTCTACTAACTTTGGGCAGCAGGTTGGTTGCAGAGACCAGACAGCTTGGCTCTTGAAAGACATGTGGGTCTGCACAAGCATGAACTTCTGAACTTGGGGGTAAAATAACAGGTTCAAGGGGGGATAAGTGGTTTGGGAAGGCTGTGCCTTCCCAGTTCCTCTACCAAAAAGAGGTACAAAAAGGACAAAAGGAGGCTGTGCCCTCTGAAACCTTGAGAGAGAAAATCCCGCAGGCGTGTGCCCTGGTGGACTCTCTCCCTTTATTAGAATAGTGTTGAAGGACTCCTCTGTCTCCTTTCTGTATGTAAATCTCTGGCATTTGTGGAATTTTCCTGACAACTGGGGACATCTGGAGATCATCTAGTCCAACCCCCCTGCTATCTCAGTCACCTAGAGCAGATTGCGGAGTCTGGAATATCTCCAGAGAAGGAGACACCACATTCTCTCTGGGCAATCTGTTCTAGTGTTCTATCACCTTCACAGTAAACAAGTTTTTCCTCATTCAGATGGAGCGCCCTGTTTTTCAGTTTGTGCCCACTGTCCTTTGTCTTGTTTCTGAACACCACTGAAAAGAGTCCCATGCGCTTGACACATACCCTTTAAAGATATTTGTATATTTGCATGCATTCACAGAATCCCAGAATGGGTCAGGATGGAAAAGACCACGGTGGATCACCTGGTCCCACCTCCCTGCTCAGGCAGGGTCATCTCAGAGCACATGGCACAGGATTGCATCCAGATAGTTCTGGAACGTCTCCAGAGAGGGAGACTACACACCCTCTCTGGGCAATCTGTTCCAGTGTGTAGTCACTGCACAGGAAAGTTCTTCCTCATGTTCAGGAGAAACTTCCTGTGCATCCATTTCTGCCCCTTGCTTCTTGTCCTACTGCTGGGCACCACTGAGAAGAGCTTGGTCCATTCTCTGACCCCTCCCTGCAAGCAGCAACAGACATGGATGAGGGCCCCTCTCAGTCATCTCTTCTTGAGGGAGCCTCAGCTCCCTCAGCCTTTCCTCGTAAGAGCTGCTCCATCCCTTCATCATCTCTGTAACTTCTACTGAAGCCGCTCCAGGAGCTCCATGTCTCTCTTGCCCTGAGACGCCCAAAACTGGACACAGCAGTCCAGATGTGCCTTACCAGGGCTGAATAGTGGGGCAGGATTACCTCCCTTCACCTGCTGGCAATGCTCTTCCTAATACACCCCAGGAACCCATTGACCTTCTGTGAGGAACCAATTTAATTTTTATTTATGCCTCAACATTGTCCAGGTTGTATGCTATAAATCCATTTTCTGACACGGGATGGAAAATTACTGTCGGGGCTGTACATGTGCGGGGAGCCTCAACACGTGCCACGTGCAGGGGGCAGCTCGGACACCTGGGGGGGGCGGAGACCGCTGACATAACAGTCTCTAAGGGACAACCCCTTTAGAGAATGGAGGGGAGTTCTGTCTCTGGGGGGACTTCGCCTGACAGCCAATCACGGCAGAGAAAACTTTCACCACTGGGCTGCAAGAACCCTGCTGCCCGGGAAAAAATCCCCATAGAAGCCGTTAACTGCGCCATAACCGCGTTCTTGTCGTTTTGGCTTGTTGAAGGGAGCGGGGGCTCACCTGGAGGTTCAGCTCATTCGGCGCCCCCCCCCCCCCCCCCGCTCGCCTTTTCTCCCTGCGGTCCTGCTTCTTCCCTGCCTGTTTTTCCTGTCCACACCTCTCCGTGTGCCCTGCTTTGCTGCTTCCCCGAGACAGCCCATCGCTGCGACAGCCTGCTCCGCCGTTTTCCCGCCCCTCACAGCCTGCCCGCCGCCTTTCTCGCGTTGCCCAGCACCCAGCAGCAGCCAGCCCGCAGCCGTCGTTCGCCGACGCGGGAGACATGCCGCCCTTCGCCGGCTGGAAGTCGCGCCCAGCCGGTCACAAGAGCCGCACAGGCTCGCCGAGGCTTGCAGCACACGCTCCATCTGTCGAGCAGCCGCCGACAGGGCGCCCCGGGGTTCTAGTAACTGCCTTCTGTTTCTCTCTCCCTCTCTCATTTCTTCTCTCTGCTCTCTTTTCTATCCCTGTTCGGTAGGAACACTTATCCTTCAATAAACAGTTCTCAGATATGATATTTGCTGCGATTGCGCTTTATTACAATCAGAGAAATATTTCATCCGAAAAAGAATGTTAAAAAGAATCCCTCTGCAGTTCCTGTCCTCTGGAACGTAACACCTTGTTGGCCACAAGGGCACTGCTGGGTCAGGAACAGCTTGTTGTCCACCAGGACCCCCAGCGCCTTTCCACACAGCTGCTTCCCAGCAGATCAACCTCTACTGGTATGTGGGACTCTACACTTGCCTTTTTTGAACCTCATTAGGTTCCTCTCTGCCCAACTTTCTGCCCTGTCTAATCCTCCACTCCAGCTGCTCTCCTGAGCAGAGATACACATTTGAGGCTGACAACAAGGCCAGCATCTAGATGGTAGGTCAGTTAGGTATATGACACAGACATTAAATGTTTTGCTGGGAAGCCAGCAGACACTCCTCACCTTTCTTTAATAAAAGACCTCAAGAACAAAAGCAGTCAAATTATTAAAAAATATATCTACAGATACTCAAGTAAGACAAACCTGTCAAGTTTCAAGGTCTCCTGCCTGCAGGTCTTCTACTGCAAGAGAGCAAGGTGCCACCCTAAAATGCACTTTTGGGAGGTTCCTTCCCTGACAAGTACTAAGTTGTTTCAAAGGAAAAAGAAATCAAAACCCCAAAGCAAACCAACTAACAACCAAAACCCCCAGCCACAACCAATCAAAACTTAACCTAAAGTTACAGATTTTAAATGGCTGCCCAGTTTCAAATAGATTTTCTCTATTGCAGCATGATGCAGTAGATAATTTTTCCCGTTTTCAGATTATTAGTCCCATTCCAAAACTGAAGGTGTTTAAGTTACTAATATATCTATACTGGACATACTATTTTAAATAGCATGCCTGGAAATAGGGTTAACTTAGGAAAAATATTCTGCACCTGAAAGTCTGTATATGCAAGAACTGTCTGCCCCCTCCTCTTTCTCTGTTCACATAGCTTTCAAAAGCTTTGAACAAACTTTAAATATATTTAAATGCTTCTAGAGACATCACTTTATTATTTTCTCACAAAATCAGTGCATTCTCACAACAGTTATTTATGTTAGAAAGCCACTGCACTCTTTGACAACTGGGTAAAGCTTTTGTTGAACTGTTTTCCCTCACTTCTCCCCGCTACAAAAAGCTGCTAAGAATCTGGACGCAACTGGAAAATGAATAGGAACTACATGTGGATTTACTAATTACATATCCAGAGTTCCAGAGCCTAATACAAAAAGTATTCTTTTACTTAGATGTAGCATAAACCCAAACCCAATCCTTCCCACTCATCTTTACAGAAAGCAGGTTTAAAGCAGCTTCAATAACTGTCTTTTTAGTGGAAATCACATGAGAAACAGAATGCAGAACAGCATTTTCATTCAGCCAGGAGTTATTTAAACAGGGAAGAGAAGCATTTCCAGAAAGAGACTAAGAAAAAGATTTCTACCTGTAGTAAAAGCTGATGTTGGATGATTTGAGGAACACAGTCTCACAGGAAAAAGAAGTTAAATGCTTCAGATCGGATCAGACCAAGCAAGAGATTTTTATTTATAATGTCAACCTAAGAATGACTTAATCCACAGCTTTGTGGGCACTGTTTAGTGAAATCTGGAAAGCCAGCACAGCAGTCATGGTGCTTTTATTCTGAACTTTCAAGTGAAGCAAAAAAAAAAAAAAAAACCACCCCAAAAACCAACTTGAAAGTAAAAGTAGCAAAAGACTGAAGTTTTCAGAGCCAATTATCTAAAGTTATCAGTAGGACTCCTAGGAATTTAAGGTCATGTTAATGATTCATTTCATTTCAGAGCCCTAAGCTGGCTCTGGATACACAAAACTTGAAGTGCTTGTAGAGGAGAAAGTGGACAAGTGGCACAGGTCAAGAAAGCAAGAGATTCTTTACGTCAGCCTTTCTGAAGAAACTGAACACAAAAGTACAACAATTTTAGATAAACTCAACAGCCTCCTAAGTGCTTTCAGTAGTCCCCAACACTGAAAGATTACTGCATGAGACGGGGAAATACTGAAGAAAAAATACAATTTAATGTTTTATAATTAATAATCAAAATGTAACATTTAATTACCTTCAAAGTTTATATTGCCTCCTTTTTTTCTACTCACACAGAAGAGAGGAAGGATTTGAATGCACAGAATGCACAACCTGCAAAGGTTCAATGTACCATGGAGTTTATTCCAACAGAGAGACATCACAGAAAGCATATGCTGTTAGCCAAATAAATATTTATAGCTCGCACTTTTACAAGTCTCAAAATTTCAGTACTCCTCTTGTCTCCGTGGCAATTCAGAGGGAGCTTCTGCAAATGGGGGATGGGGGTTTAAACTAGTCAGGCTCTCAAAAAAAGCCTATTTTCCAGACATCTCCTGGCCCTTCTCAGCAGTGGTTTCCACAGCAACTCATCAGCGGCTCAAAGACAGCCTGCAAATGCAGTGAGAGCCTACAGCTGTTTCAGCTGTTGCTTATTTTAATATGCATCAAGATGCTGAGGACATGTGTTTAGTGCCATCATGTTTCAAAAGACCATGTAAATAGTCCATTGGTGAAGAAGCCCCTTGCCACTGCTGTCCCACTCGCCTCGTATCACACAGTTCAGAGCCGAACAAATAGATTTCCCTTTGTGCTACTAGGGATAACAATCCAATAGAAATGCTTGCCTGTGCAAACACCTAGGGAAACTGCACGTTACTAAATCTGCAAAACAAAGCTCAGTACCCAGTTCAAACTGGCATGTTCCTCTGAATTCAACAGTACCAAGACTGATTTACACTGTAAAATCAGCTCTGAAACACAAGAGGGTTGGGAAACCAGAAGAAACAAACAACACCCTCACTACTCCCCAAATGAACACAACCATTCTGGCCCACAATTTGAGATAAAGATCTCTGAAGTTTCCTACAACCTTTAAGTGACTTTTGCTGGAATTGCCAAACAATTTGGAAAGAATAAACACTTTCATGAAGTCACCTCATTTATAAACCTATAAATACACCCATTATTTATCTTAAAAATCCTGAAAACAGATTTAGTTTACTTTCAAATGGTACTAACTAATTAGTTCCAATTCCAGTAAACACCATATGGAACAGGAGTCCTTACTCATTCAGAACCAGTGAAGTCAAACAAATTCCCTTACTGTTGGAGCATGTTTCCAGATGTTTAGGAAGAACACCTTGACACTATAATTTAAAACTGTTGCAAGTAAATATGTTGGTATAGTGAAGAGGTGTCTCATCCTATAGTTAGTCCTATTAATTTAAGCTGGAACCAATTTTCCTGTGCATCACAGAATCATGTAATTATTTGGATTGAAAAAAACGTAAAGATCATCCAGTTTCAACCCATCTGCCATCCTCAGTCCCTTTCAAGTTCATAGCAGTTTTGCTCTAGTGGATCTTCTCAACACTTTTTTGATTAATCTCAATAATTCTACAAAACACTTCCACTGCTGACGATGAGTACATACAACACTGTATTAAGTTCTGGCTTCTAAAGGTATAGGAGTTGCTGACTAACCAGAATTGTGCACAGCAAACAGATCTCAGATGGCAGGCAGGATAGCTAATTTGGCCAACTACAGAAAAATGTCTCATTTGGAGCAAAGTATAGTGACCAAAACCAAGTCAGCATTGCCACCTTATATTCCACTACTTCCCTCCCCCCCCCCCCCGAAGGAGATAGAACATCTGAAATTCTTTAATTTTTTTTTAAAAACCCATTCTTTCTGAAGCAAACATTGACCTAGAATATACTTCTGTATGCAATGTGTGTAACTCCTTGTGGTGAGTCTTTAAAAAGGGCTTCACATATGGTTTTTCTCATACAAATTTTGATGACTTTGGGACACACTACCATGGCTTCATTTTATTTAGCATGCCCATTAAAAAAAAAAAAAAAATTGTCCTTCCAACACTGGTAGGATGCTCTTTAAATATTCAGCAAGAGTCTTGTGCAATGCTTTGTGAATTTAGGATTTCTGAGGAGATGTTTCCAGTAACTGGGGGTGGGGATGGTAGTTTCACTTGTGTAAATGTCACTTGAACCCTGAATTTTAGGACTGCATCTTATTGAGAGATAGAACAGCACTGAACTTAGTTTTTAAGCTTTTTGTCTTCCAGACTAAAGACCAGGTTCTTCATGAGCAGGAAACATGATGACCACTTCTCATGGTTAAAACAATCCAAATGCAATGGCCAAATTAGCTCATCCCATTTTCATTCACACATGATTTTTTATATTACCAAGGTTGCTCAATAGTCCCTTCCTGGCAGAAGCAACTAACAGTGATGTTTGGTGACTAGTACTTTCAATCAACATTGTAGTTTACAGTATGAATATATGTTTTTAACCTTAATTCTTCAATCTATCTTTAATAGATAATTTAGTTGTTTAATACCAGTTTTTATAGAAACATCTTCAGGCACATTTGAACAAGACTGAAGCCACTCTAATTCCATTAAGGCTAACACATGCCAAGAGAAGCTAGAACAAAGAGAAGATGTTTTTCACACTCAAAGGAGAAGGTTGATTAGAAGAAATCCTCCGGAAGGTAGAGCTAGGAACAATAGGTCACAGAATCAGAGGTGCTAAGTTTTCCTTAAAGGGGACGAAGAAAATTAAAAAACACAACTACAAAACACTACAGTCTTCATCACAGTAAAAGCTACACAAGCAAAGCAACATATGGATATTCAGATTAGAAAACATTAGAACACTGGAAAGTTACACAGGAAACAGGAACAAACAAATTCTATGCCTTCCTTATCTATTTTTAAATCAAGCATAAATTTTAACGTGGTGATCATCATAGCTTTCCACAGGAGAGACATTTTAGAAGGCACATCCTCGAGAGTATTTCCCTGATGAAACACTTTGCAGCTTTGCATCAGAAGAAGGCAAAGCTCAGTACATGAGCCAATATTCACAATTCAGTGGTTTGCTCCTTCATGTAATGGGATTAGGTGATCTTGTCTGCAGGTGCTTACACTAAGCTGTTTCACTGTCACAAAAATTGTCTTGGAGTGATTTATTATGATAGCGTATTCCATGATCCTCTGCTCTGTGCACAAAAATGGGTATTGTATCTTTAAGACCCTGTAGCCCAAGACCTGGTGTGTGGGGGACCAGGGGGATGAAGAGTTTTGCTTTTGTTCGAGCATTTTTAAAAACTCCCCACCCAGGTTTTTTGCAGTTCTCTGTGGCATGGGTTTTGCTGGGCTGGCTTGGTTTTTGGCCCAGGCAAAAAACTTTTCCTTTCCTTGGCTTGGAGAAGCTGCAGTAGCAATCTTTGGGCTGCCTTAAGGCGAACTGAGCAGCTGCTTGTCAGAGACCAGGGACATTGTGCCAGCAGGAGCAGAGCTGCCCCGCTCCGACCCAAGCCGCAGTAAATCACGCCAAGCTGGGAAGAAAACACACTGAGAGGCTCCAGCCCAGCTGCTTTACCTGCCGTGATCTGCTGCACTTGCGGTGGGGAGAAGGTTGATGCCAGATGAGCCGCCGGATCTTCGTCTGCTGCTGGAACTGCTCTGTGAAAGCTCCTGCCTTCCCGAGAGGGAAGCCGACGCCGTCTTGTATTGCGTATTGAGAACAGGAAATCTCTGGCATTTTGGGTCTTTGTTCCAGTGTGTGTGTGGGGGGGGTGGGGGGGTGAAGTCTAACCGTTTGATATCTAGCAGTTATTTACTTTTTTTCCTGCCTTGTGGGCATTCTGTTTGTTAATAAACTGTTGTGTATTTTTTTCATTTTCCTCTATTAGTATTCATTTCTTATTGCTGGAAAGGGATTGTTAGAACTCTTTAGAGGAGACAACTCATTCCAGAATGTCCTCCTTTAAATGGTCTCCAACTGAGACAAAAATGAAATTAAAAAAAGATGTCAGCAATCCTGCAATTCTGTAAAAATACAATAAAAAAAATTTTTAAGCCATGTTTTGTTTTTTTTATTTTAGAGTAAACCATATGTAATTAAGGATTCTGCCTCCTGGGTCACTACTATCTCCAGCACAACTTTAGTGCTTAAAAGTCTGGTGGTTAAAATGGCTGTCTACAATACCTTTACAGCACACATATCAAAACCCATATGTTACATTTCTAGAATACTTATTAGACTCAATAGATCAACACATTTTATGAAGCCATGCCTGCCATATAAACATATATGCTGCTTTAAACTAGTGTTTTGTCATCTACTTTGCCTACTTCTGCCTGTATGCCCTTTAAAACCAACTGCTCATGACATATTGATGCTCTAGAAACTTGTGTGACACTATTAGTGCTTAAAGTTTCCTTTAGAAGTCACAGAATCATTAAGGTTGGAAAAGACCTCCAAGACCATCAAGTCCAACCTGTGACCAATCCCCACCTTGCCTCTCAGATCAGAGTACTGAGTGCCATGTCCAGTAATTCCTTCTACACCTCCAGGGATGGGGATTCCACCACCTCCCTGGGCATTCCATTCCAATACTTGACAATCCTTCTCAAGAAGAATTTCTTCCTGATGTCCAACCTGAACATTCCCTGACACATTTCCTGTTGTTCTGTCACTTGTTCCCTGGGAGAAGAGCCCGACCTCACCTGGCTACACCCTCCTGTCAGGGAGTTGTAGAGAGTGAGAAGTTGCCCCCTGAGGCTCCCTTTCTCCAAGCTGAAAATTCCCAGCTCCTTCAGTCACTCCTCATCACTTGTGCTCCAGACCCTTCCCCAGCTCAGTTCCCTTCTCTGGACATGCTCCAGCACCTCCATGTCATTCCTGCAGTGAGGGGTCCAGAACTGGACACAGGATTCGAGGTATGACCTCACCAGTGCCCAGCACAGGGGGACAGCCCTGGCCCTGATTATATTAAGACTAAATAATACCACTTTGGCTGAAGAACAGTCCAACGACTATACTGGCGAACAGCTTACTCAGGCATATGCATATCAGCATAAACACTGTAATCACAAGGAACCCAAACACAAAATAAGGTCTTCAGAGTTCAGCTCTAAATTCACAGAACAATTTTATGTAAGAGGATCTAGGTAAATTTACATATTTATTCCTACTGTTGTTGCAGGGCTGAATTTGTTGTAATGAGCCTGGATGGTACAGAGCATCAGCAGAGCTATGAGTGGACAAGAAATCAAGAAAGGGGACAAGAAATCAAGAAAGGGAACAAGATGGTTTGTTGAATAATATATTGCTACCAACATTTCTCAAAGAGAAATTCATCACCAGCTCAGTCAAAGTTCAATAGTTTTGCTGAAAGAACCTTTGAAAAATAAGCCCATAAGTTTTTATTGTTTATGCTTATGAGTGCCAGGTGTTGTTTTAGGGCAGAAACGGAATAGGTTCCTTACAGGAAAAAATTAATTACTCTTATATGGGAAAGATTATCCACTTCAGAATTTACAGATGTGTAATGCAACTCTTCGTATGAAACTCTTCATAGCCAAGTCTACACATTCCTTCTACTTAAACAGTCTAATTTTATAGCAAAACCTTTTGTCCCATTTAGCCATAAAACTTCCTTGGATACTATCTGTCCACCCAGCACATGTATCCCATCCCACGGCAGAGGCAGCTTAAGAATGAACTGTCTACCCTTCAATCACCACAACTGGCAATCTAAAATAATCAGATTGTTTTTTACATGCAAGGTTTCAGCAGGGCTCCATAAAGGTATGGGGGATTCAAACACAGCATACAGATGCAGGATTGCAGCTTTAAGAGCAACACAATGTAGTAGAAAATTTTTCCCCTTTCAAAACTGATTAGTCCCATTCCAAAACTGAGGGTGTTTAAGTTACTAACATATCTACACTGGTGTCTTGGTTTGAAAGACAGGTGTCTGCCAAGGAAGGCAGGAGTCTCCCTTGAAATGAAAAAAAAATGCAACCCCCTTCCCTCCGAATTATTACAATTTTGAAATTAAGGGGCTTTCAGGCAAAGATATGAGGAATAGAAATAACAGTTCTTTACTATTATATATGTATGTGTGGACAACAAGGCAAACAAATAATAATAACTATGGCAGTAACAGCAAACAGAACCACAAACCCGTGCCAGCCTCTCTCAGCTGTCAGGCCCTTTCCCCTTGGGTGCAGTTCCTCTCACAGCCAGCAGGGGCGCTGGCGGCTCCCGGTGAGCAGGGCAGGTGCGATGGCTCCCCCGTGGCTGCAGGGGGCGCTCCGGAGCAAGCTCAGGGAGCACGCGGCACCGGTGCTCCGGGGATCCCGGGAAGAGATGGAAGAAAGGCTTCACAAACCCCCTGGGCAGCTGATCCCGGTGTCCGGCAGGACCCTCGGGAACGGCAGGCTGGAACAGCAGGGATGAGCACAAATCCTGGGTGGCAGATGAGATGTATAGAACTCCGGAGCTGCAGTGGGAACCCCTGGAGGTCTGGGCAGGCAGCGCGTGCGGGGCTACAGAGTAGCGAAGGCTTGAAGCAACGGCGGGGGCAGGGCGGCCGCAGCCCGGCTCCCAGTGGGGTAGGGAAAGGCAGGCTTGGGAATCCCAGGGTCTCTCCAGTAGAAGGAAGGCAGCCGAAAAAGCAGAAGCCTGCAGTGCTGACGAATTCCTTCCAGCCTCTCTCTCCATCCAAACACCAGGAACTAACAGCCCACAAGCCCAGGTGAAAGAAAGTAGCCAGATGGACCCCTCCCCCTGTGGCCAGGTCTTTTGTTTTTCTTAAGCACCCAGTAATTTGTCCCCCTGGCAGCATGTATGGGGAAAATTCTTTAAGAGAAAAAGTAAACAGGAGAACTCCTAAAACCCCAACAACTGGACATAGTATTTAGTGTGCCTTGAGACAGGGTTAGCTTAGGAAATATGTTCTGCACCTGAAAGTCTGTACATACAAGAAGAACTTGCTGTCCCCCTCCTCTTTCTCTGTTCACATAGCTTTCAAAAGCTTTTAATAAACTTTAGATATGTGTAAATGCTTATAGAGGCATCATTTAATTCTTGTCTCACAAAAATCAGTCCTCCCAACAGCTACTTATGTCAGAAAGCCACTGTCTTTCAGCAACTGGGCAAAGCCTCTGTAGCACTGTTTTCCTTCCTTTCTTACCCCTCAGCAAGGTGGCTAAGAATTTAAACACAACTGGAAAGCAAGTAGTAACTGCACATGGATTGTTCGTGTTTTGAGTTGTAAAGATACAACTGGAACATAAATTAAATAAAAACAGTGTTCAGTGGCAGGGAAAAGGCAGAGCTAAAAAAATTTTTAGTCAGTCTCTCTACAAATATTGCTGATTCCCTGCTGACAAAGCTTCCCCAGATGACTTTCTATCCCCCAGAACATTATTTATTGAAAGGGTCTGAAGACAAGTGCTATAAGTACATTAACTTCTGCAAATACCCCTGAGCCATCATTTCAACAACACTTCACTGAACTGATGCCTTTTCCTGGTCTTAAAATCAAGAGGCATACATGGTTAGAAGGGGAAAAGGGATTTTACCTTGGTATTTATTTTTAAGGATCCTTAGGTGTACACGTCCAGGTCATATACATCAAGATGTACCCCACCGAGTCTTTCCCTGTGTCTCTGTGTCTCTCCTCTCGTGTGTCCCCCCCAACATTGGGTATAACATTATAGGCTTTACTAATTAGCATATCTATCAAAGATTCCCCAATGAGAGGTTCAAGTGAGCCCCCCCTCCCCAAGGAACCTTCCCCTGGATGGTTCTATCTTGGTTTAGAGAATATGTTCTGGAGAGGACCTTGGGGTCTGGGGCACACTGATCCCTAGCTACGAAGCTTCTAAAATGTTTAGTCTCTTAGCTTAACAAACAAGTCTAAGAATGTAGGCAAGAAGCACTAGGAATACAGAAGCTGTAAAAAGGTATAACAGGGGTATAAAAGAAAAGGCAAAAATCTTCATGGCATCAAACACATAGAGAATAATTCCATTTACTCTTTATGCCTAACACATTTCAGAAAAGCTCTGTATCATGTGATTCAAACAGCACTAGCTGATGTCCGGAATGTAGGTCTTATTTAGGAAAGGAGAAAAAAAAACGCAATCGACTTACAAGTGGAATTATGTGAAGGCTTCTTACACAGACTGGCAGGTAACAAAACCATAAACTACTTCAGCCCAAAAGGCCACTTTTTGATATCTAAGCATACTTCCACTACAGATGCGTCTCCCTACTTTTCTCTACCTCTTCTCCCAGGCACCAGGTTGGATGTTACCAGAAAATCTGGAGTGTCTCAATGTCTTTGCTTTACTAGTCATTCCAATAGTACAACAGCATCTGTTGCTGTCTGCTCTGAGCTTCCCCTCCCCCTCCCAAAGACACGTGCTCCTGCCCATGTGCTCCGAGCTCCTTTGTTCCAAGCACGGGCAAAGCCAAATGTAACTCAGACTCTTTAGCAGTGTCTGATTGGCCGGTCACCCCAGGTCCGCCCCCAGTCCTCCCCTTTCCCCTTCTCCTAATAAAAGATGGTCGAGGGGAGGCTACGCCCTCTCTCTCAGCTCAGCAACTTTCCTGTGAACATCTCTGGTTGTCTGTCTCATTTGAAAGCTTCTAACTGCAGGGAATTGAGCGAGCAGGGAGCTATATTTCTCCCTCTTTGCTTCTGCTGATGGTATTTGCTCTGCAGCTGATTCAGGTACCGATTTTAGAGCTACTAAAGTGCTAGATCACCCTTGCTACCTCTCAAGGCTGCTCGAGGCTTTCTAAGGCATTGAAATACAAGCGCTAGCCGGTATAAAGCTGAAAAGATACCTTCCACAAGCATCATCAAAATCTTACAAGCACTTGCTACTACCTGTCTGTCCCAATGCTTCCTCTTTTTTACATTTTCAGGTGCTGTATTGCTCTGTTCCAATACTGAAATACTGATTTTCCTTATAGAAGCTTCTCAAATGATTATGACAGTCTCATGATTCAGTGACTCACATTACACCAGGGAGGACCATTATGCTGGTGAACAGAAGGCCAGAGCAGCATTCATGGCAAGATACAAAGAATAATCAAACACTGACTAAAAATAAAACATTTACCTTTCACATGAAAATATTTACTGACATTTAGATGGAAAGCTGCTGAGGCTTCTTGCAGGATAAAGACCTTTTTTGCACAAACTCTTCCACCATCTAAACGTTGCTGTTAATGGACTTCTAATTGGGCTTTATGTGGACATTAGCGCATAAAGGAAAAAAAAAAAAGGAAAAGAAAAAGGGAGATCTTCCCTACCTTTCAAGGGGAACCCTGTGATACACGTTTGCTCTTAGGGGAAAAAAAAAAAGCACAGGAGGTGCGGACAGACACAACCCCCCCCCAATAAACCAATAACACAACAAAAGAACTCAACCCAGCAACATTAATCACACATTTTTGTTTCTGAACAGTGGTAAGACGATATCAGAGATGTCTCCCTTTGATATTCTAATACTTTGCGTTTAGAGATAATCCTCTTCTATTTAAGCATTCCTACAAGTGTTGCAAAAAAGACGGAGTTGCTTATGTGCAGTATAAATTCCTGACTGGAAACTTCTAAGTTTCAAGCAATTAAACAATATGTATTTGTCTGGTAGAAGTTACTAAAGAATATACCTTTTTCCAAATCTTGTTTCACCCCCTCTGCCATGGGCAGGGACACCTTCCACTAGACCAGCTTGCTCCAAGCCCCATCCAACCTGGCCTTGGATACTTCCAGGGATGAGGCAGCCACAGCTTCTCTGGGCAACCCTTGCCAGGGCCTCACCACCCTCATAGGGAAGAACTGCAGGGATTCCTGGCCAGCAGTGCTCCTAGGTCCTGCCACACCAAAGCCATCACTTCTCATCCGCACCCAGACTTTTCTCTATTTAGGCAGGAAATCAGACTGCCCAAATACGTAAGTATTGTCTTTTGTTATTAAATAACTTGGTCAGCGTGCTTGAATCCCAGTCTTGGAAATGCTCAGCACCACTACTTTGGACAGTGTCAAAGCTGAATCAAAGTCTTGTCACACTTCCCAAAATCCCAGTCAGTCTGGCTCATGGGTACATGAAGCAAGAGACACAAACAAGAAGCCAGGAGTTTAAGAGAGAATTTCTCTCCTTTGTGGGTGACCTCCTCAAAGACTGGAGAAGGGGCAGAAAAATCACTTTAAGTGGCCCAATAGTCTAAAATGCAAATGTCTTGGGGTGACTTTATGATTTATATCCCATGTTGCTGTCCTATGCCCAGAAATTAACTTTGTGCCTTTCTATGCCTCTAAACTGAGCTGAGAGGGGGAAGGAAAAAAACTGAGCAAAACTTTTTCAAAGCAGTTTGCAGCTTGTTCAAGGTCACACAGAGATAGCATTTTTTTTCCAGCTGCGGCAGGGGAGGGAGGAGGCACTCGGCTTGCGGCTTTCCAGTCAGCTTTTGGCCAGTGGTTCAGCTTCTTTTTCTCCGGAGAGAGACTGAGAGTTGAATTTTTTTTTCCCCTTCCCTGGAATTTCGGATTTTCCCCCTTTTCTGCTGGACTGCTTCAATATTAGAACACATCAGGAGGACTTTCCACCGAGCGCAGAGGGCCTGGCCCTGGGCCAAGCCCCAGCTCCAAGGATACCAAAGGGAGGACTCTAACACTTTCCCAGGTTTTTTTCTCCACAATGAGAGATTTTATTATTTAGCATTGTTTTCCTTTTCCCGTGTGCTTGTTAAATAAATAGTTTAATCTCCTTCACTTTCCTTCGAGGAAAATTTATTTTTCCTGAACCTGGTGGGGGAGGGGTGGTTGTGTCTTCCCTCAGAGGATATATTTCTAAATTTGGCCAAACTGGAACAGCAAAGAATCAATATTTACTTTTAAGGCCATTTTATCGTAACAGTAAGGGTACTAGAGCACAAAAGTGACCCAGAGCATGCACCTAAACACACCAACGCATTCTACAGGTATTGTTTTAGAGATGTTTTTTGTCTTGGTTTGAAAGACAGGTGCCTGCCAAAGAAGGCAGGAACTTCCCTTGGAATGGAAAATACCCTTCCCTCCTAATTATTATAACTTTGAAATTACAGAGGTTTCAGGCAAAGATGTGGGAAAAGGCATAACCGTTCTTTACTGGAATATATATATATATAAAATACAAGGCAAACAAGCAACAACAGCAGCAACAAACAGAAAAAACCCTCCAGAGACCCAACCACAGCCTCTCTCGGCTGTTGGGCCCTTTCCCCTTCAGTGCAGTTCCACTCACAGCCGGCAGGGGCGCTATTGGCTCCCGGCCAGGCAGGGCAGGTGCGATGGTTCCCTCGTGCCTGCAGGGGGCGCTGTGGCGTGGGCTCAGCTGCCTCTCCACGTGGTTAATGGCGCCTCAGCTGGTGGGACAGAGAGAAAAGAAGCTCCCTTTGCAAACTCACACAGGGCAGCGGGTCCCGGTGCCCCTCTGGATGGCAAAAAGGACTGTAGCAGGAACCTCAGAGCAGCAGGCTGGAACAGCAGAGGGGAGCACACCTGGGGTGACAAAACAAAGTGTAGCAAAAACTCCAGAGCTGCGGGGTGTCTGGGCTGTCAGGTTAAAGTGTAGCAAAAAGCCTGAAGCAGCAGCAGAAGACAGTGGAGCTGGGCAGTGGCAGCTGGGAGACACTCCCTCCAGATGGGGTCGGAGTCCCGGGTTTTCCCTTGAGGCACCCAAGCAGGTGGTCTTGGTGCTCGAGGCACGAGCTCTGGCATGCCCCAGGTCAGAGAGAGTCCAGCTGCGTTACTTCTGCGCGTCGCTGAAGCGACTTCGGCATCAGGAAAAGGGCTGCTGGCTGAGCTAGCTAGCTGGCTTCATTGCAGAGGGAACATGGCAGGAGTCGATGGTATTGGCTCACGTTAGCTCGGAGACAAAGGAAGAGAGACGCTGTTCTGGTCTGGCTTCT
Organism: Corvus moneduloides; assembly: GCF_009650955.1. Classification (NCBI taxonomy): domain Eukaryota; kingdom Metazoa; phylum Chordata; class Aves; order Passeriformes; family Corvidae; genus Corvus; species Corvus moneduloides. Next base: position 15,726,421 of record NC_045477.1, on the reverse strand, counting down.
AACAGGCTTATTGTCAGAAGTTTTGCAACCCAAACAAGCTCGGAAGGGATGGAATGAGACGGGAAGGCCCCCCCCCCTGAGGCTTGTCCTCAGTTTTATAGGGAATTTGAAAACCGCGGTGAAAGGTGAAAACAACCAATGAGTTACAAGCCAGGGGGAGGACACAATGTAACAAGAACCACTGGGGGGCGGGGGGGGAACCAAGAGGCGGGAGTTATAACAAAGAACCAACGAACAACCGAGTAACCGAGAATTTTCCCAAACCAGGGGAGGCGGCTTGTACCCCGGCACTGCCCGGGGGCGTGCAGCTTAGGCTTCTGAGCCTCCCCTCGACCCACCCTCTGAGTCTGCCCCTTCGGGAAACTCGATCCAGGGGATGGGCTGGGATTGATTGGCATCACACTGCCCCAGCCCCACAGTGGGCTGGGTCACACCAATAGTAAGGGTCCTTTCCAGTGAGATCGGGTGTTGAAAAGGTCTCAGTACAATAGCCGCTCTTACAAACAAAGGCTCACCTATGGTATGAGAAGCAGTGAAGGGCTGGACTCCACGGAGGCAGCGAATTCTCCCTGCAGCAGCCCGACCATTCTCCTTTGGTCCCGAGAATGAGAGACAGCAAGGAGCTGAGCCCAGTCTCCGTGACTGTCCCCAGCCAAAATCTCGCAGTATCTCTGCACTTCCCAAGAGAAAGGCCTCCAGCTAAGAGGGTAGCCAACTGCACCCTTCCGCCTCCTCCTCCTCCTAGCCACATCTTTTGTCTCATAAGTATCGTCGTTCTAATCTCTTAGGCAACAAATGGAAGAAAATTCCCTGAGAGAAAGAAAAAAAAAAAAAAAAGGAGAAATCCTAATGTCCAACATTTTTTTTACTCATTTTTGCCAGTACAGCAGCTAGAAGGCTTCAGTTATGAGCCAGGGCCTCCAGAGATAAATACTGTCTATATATTCTAGTGGCAAACTGCTGTCTGACTAGATAATAGGCATTCAAATGCTAGTTTTCTGCATGTATTTTCCTCATATTTTTACAAGTATGTCAAGGACAAACACCTGTCCAACTCTACCATACATAAGTCCTTAGCATAACCACCCCCAAGATTGTCTCCCAATTCATACTGGGCACTTTCTGCAGGCTGAGATACAATCATTTTGGTTTCTATATTCTATTACTTTGAGCAAATGTAATTTCTCAGGAATTTTCCATTATTACCTCCAAGTAATATGTTAGAAGTTTGTGAACAACAAATATAGCCTGTTTTGTTAAAATTATCTGGTATCAAAACAACCCTATAATTTTTCCATCCAGACAATAATATATTTTGTTTCCCTTTGAATCTGATCCAGTGCTTTGGATGGGGTCAAATCATGTAGAATCCGTAAGATGTTAATCCACCTAAGAGCTATGAAATATATGTATTGAAACTTCATACTCTTAGGGTCTGTTCTTTCCAGCTCAAATCTGACCATTTCATACCTCTTTAAACAATCAGAATCAAATTTTAGCTATTTCAATTCAAGTTTGATCTTCCCATCTCTTACTGGAAACTGCTAAGTTTTGCACTTTTGAAAAGCTATCATTCAAAAAGGTTTATTACCAGATTTTTTTTCATGTTTTCCCCTGCAAATAATCTTTGGGAGAAAATGGATGCCTGATTTAATTTCTATTAACCAGAAAGGCTTACAGACTTACTAGTGGTTCAACAACTACAACTGTTACATGACTTGCTCTAGTTCAGAAATTGCTATTTTCCCCTTCTTCTTTCTCCAAAAGCTCCTTCACCTCCTACTGTGTTAGAAACCAACAAGCAAACAGGACTAGATGTTCTGCTGCCAAGCTTACTTTCTGCCTAGTTTAAGCAATTTTATGTAAGCACTTGAGTGCTTGATGATTCATTGTGAGCACAGAGGTGACATAACTCATTGAAGTCCTCCAGGAAAAAAAGTGATTTTGGAAATACAGGTGAGCGCAAGCACCGGCAATCATCCAAATGCTTCTCCAGCCTCATCTGCTGTCTCATTCTTTGAAATACATATTCAATTCGCTAAAAAACACCAGCCTTTACATGAAGGAAACAAATAATTTGTCTTGATTACAGGGCACCATAATATTTGCTTTAAGCTTCCTGAAGTGGAATTACAACACAATCACAGTGCTTTGAGGAAGACGTGACAGGCTTTTCTGCGGAAATGTTTTGCTAAAACTGATGGTTCTTTCAAAAGTACTGGGGATGGGAGAAGACATGCCAGAAAGAAAAACTTTAACAAAGTTAGCTTTACAAAATCGGGGTGGGAGTGGTGGGAGAGGGGGTGAGCTAACCAGAATAGAAGGAATTACTTGAAACAAAATAAACAGCTTCCACGTAACATTTCCCTCAGTTTCTATTAAAGTGCTCACTCCATGGTACTGAACTAGAACTGAACTAGCCAGTAAGAACTTGTAAACCATCTCTTTTCCCCACATATATGCAATACTGCCACAAAGTTATCATGGTGGAGAAAAAAAACCCAGCAAACCAAGAAAAAACAGCAAGACAGCTCATCCACAAGGACACTATTTTATGCAAATTTTGTTTTGTTTGATATCATTATATAACTTCAAGTGAACTTCAAGGGTGTTTAGCCATTCCATATGGCCCTGGCAAACAGTCTGCAAGGGCAAATACAAATGTCTACCTTGTGCTTCAATTGCTTTAATATACAAGATATTTATATTGCAATGTGGACATTTTGGGTACCCTTCCTTTACATAAGCATTTGCACTGGAGTCATCTCTAGTGTTTCTAAGGAAGAGTTTCTAAGCCTTAATTTAAGAAAAGTGTTCTTAAAAGGGATCACCATGTGCAGGGAGCCAGTGTCTTCAGAAGTGCTCCAACACCAAGACTACATTTTGAGTGTTGATTGATTCTAAGTAGATCATACCCGATGTAAACTTTTACATCCCAATTGCAGAACTAAATTACTAGTTGTTCATGGCTCTCTAAAAGCACTACCAGCACAAATCTACTCCCCCTTGAACAAAGGAAGCTTGCTTACTGCTACTGCAGAAGGTTCACATGCATGTCACTGTCTATCTTCAGTGAAGAAATATTACTACTACTCATGCGAATTTATGAGGAAACTGAATTTTCTTAATATCAGATGTGCAAGAAGATTCTCCCATACTTCACAAGAGGACTTCTCCCTAGTGACCACCAGCACCTGAGAAGAAACAAAAGCACCTGGGGCACCCTTGGAGGAGGGGTAAGTACCTGCTGTAGTATTTTTAGTTCACTTTAAAAACAGGTCTGCACATACCCCAAATAACATTTGGAGTTAGTCAGTGAACACAGACAAGTTTGGTAGCTCTAGGTCATGAAAAATGAAACCAGGTGTTTTGTTAAATCAATCAACTGAAAAGAAAAGATGGTGTCAAAATTCAATTACTTCTGTGTTCTCACCAAATCATTTGCACTGGCATCAGCCAGTTTCTGAAGCAGAACCTGGCAGCTACCAAAACAGGATGCAGCAGGAATTATAGGTATAATACAGGAAATAATCACGAAAATATCTTTGTGTAATTCAGTTAAATAGCTAATGGGAGGGAAGACTTCATCCAGGTTCAATTAGATCTGCTAATGACAGTGGTAGTTTTAACTCTGATTATTAATGCCAGATGCCCTGTGATATTAACAATTACCAGAAATACGTATCCTACAACATGAACAAAGAAATGTTGCAACATTAAAGCTGAGAAAACAGGACCTCGGAGGCTAAGCAATAACAAAGGCAAGTCCTCCTCTTGCCTACATCCACCTTAAAAAGAGACAAGGAATTGCAACTGTCTTGATGTGACATTTCCAGGCATGTTTCTTGTCTCCTGTGTGCAGTGAGGGAAGACAGACACCCTCATTTTCTCTTCTGCACATCCAATAATAGGCTGTGGAGCCAGCAGCCTAGAAGAATGATACCATGGGGCCAGCCAAGGAAGAGCTCTCTCTGCCTCCTCTCTGCTGGGGATAGACAGGAGGGAGACAGAACAGTAACACTTCTGGCGGAGCCTTCTCAGGAATACAGAGGCCCTTCCAAGCAGCATGCCCAGGTTTAAGGAAAACTGCATGACTTGCTAAAATGCAGCAAAACCATGATTTCTGAGAGACATGCCAGTAACTCACAGCCAGTTTCTTCTGGGCCCTGAGGATCTAAACAAGAAAGTAAAATTGTAAAGGTTATAAAATAAGCTGGACAGAACCTTGTATCCCTTTTAAAGACAGAAATAGTCTTCCCACCATGTCAATTTGTATCAGTTTTAGAAGCATCTGGGTATCTTGTGCAGCATCACCATAGTCATAAATGAAAAATGTTAGGCTGAAGACTAGAAACAAACATTGCTTTTTTGTACTTAGTTTTCATTTGTTTGTTTATGTATTAGCAGCTTATTCTCCTCTTACAACTTATGTTGGAGTGTCTAAGAGTCTGTGCATGTTTCTAAACCTTGAGCAGCCTTTAGCAAAGAAATACTGCTTCTCACCTAAACCAGCAAGAGAATGAACATTCAATTGATGCCTCTTCCCCTACTCCCGCTCCAAAACCAGGCAGTCTGCTTTATAGCATTATGTTGAACAGATATTACTAGAGAAGGATGCAGTCTTACAATTTAAGAAATCCCATCTCACCTAAATATGGCCTAATTTAGAAATCACTTCCTACCAAGCTAATCAACAAACAAACAAAGAGTGTTCAACAAAAGACTGAGGGTTGATAATAGTCTCAAATTTGAGTACATCAGTTGTGTATCACATAGTCAAGAAAGTATAGTTTAAACACTTCCACTGTCAATTCTCAAAGCAATGCAAGTCATGCTTTATGATTTCTTGTTGGGGGGGGGGGGGGAGGGGGAAGAAACAAAAGGCTTCTTTGGTCTAGAATCTCTGTACCTGAGTGAAAGATTTCTGAGGAATATGGAGTGGGGTTTTCTTAAGCCAAAATAAACAAATAAACAAAATATCACCTTATTTATTGCTCGAACTACCCCAGTGAGCTCCAAATATTTATGTAAGACTACTATTTATTGCCTCTGCATTGTCCTCACACAGACACATTGTACTGCATTTGTTTCTAGCATCACCAGCTGAAGTCTAATTTCAATGTGCACTAATGTTCAGAAAAATCACACCTAGATGCTTCACAGAAAGGCCAGTTGGTCAGTGCATACTATCTCCTCCCAAGAAGCCATGATGGTTTATAACAATAATTTCTGTACATATTCTGTCTTGTCAACAGAGCTCACAAGTCTTATGCTGTGGCACCTTTTACAACTTTCAGATGTCAGTTTCAGAAGCTCATGCCAAGAGAGAACATCATTAAAGACCCTCAGTTCCCTTACTTTCCCCTAAATTAAAGATGGAAGGGAAGATTAGCTCACAGAAACTACAATTTCTGCAGGTCATGAATATTTCTTAGCAGGTTCTCAATGAAAAGCAATCCAAACCTCATCTACTTTGGCTATGCTGATGCCCTGTGATCAATTTATACAGCTTTTAATTTTTGCAGCTTAACTACCAAGAAAGTTCTCTACACCTGCTCCACAATATAACCACAGGTTGGAAAAGACCTCCAAGACCATTGAGTCCAACCTTTGACCAATCACCACCTTCACAACTAGACCAGGTCACTGAGTGCCATGTCCAGTTGTTTCTTGAACACTTTCAGGGATGGTGACCCTACCACCTCCCTGAGAGCCCGTTCCAGTGCTTTACAACCAAGTTCCATGTTCTTCCTGATGTCCAACCTGAACCTCCCCAACTCAGCCTGAGGCTGTATCCTCTTGCCATGTTGCTGGTTGCCTGGGAGAAGAGGCCGACCCCTATGCTGCTTGTAAGGTATCAACCACTACTTTCTTTTCCTCAGTAATTTCTGCCCATTTCCCACCATCTCCAGAGAATATGGGTCCCACATAAGAGGCTGCTCAGCCCATATGCCTGACTTGGACACCAGAATTACCCAGCCTTACTGTTAATGTGAACACACTCCAGCCACAGGAGCAGCAGCAGACTCCTGGTTGCCTGGATTTCTGCCTGGTTTTCCTCTGGCTCCCACAAACAATAAGCATTTGCACACCCACTCACCTACAGTCACTTTCTTAATGAAAAGACTTCTTATCAGCCCCTTGCTTGTAAACTTGCTTTCCACCTGGTATTTCTTTGGAATTGGGGCAGGAAGGGGAAAAAAACCCCATCCACCAAGAAGAAACCTCCAAGTCTGATAACAATGTAGGCACCAGACTTTGATGCACTGTATTGCACTCTCTATCATTTCCTTAGCAGTCAAAGCCAGCACTGGCAACAGACAACTAACCAGAAGGCTGAGCAGCCTGAACACACTGAAACGTGTCACCAAAAAATACCACAGCAGCTTCACCTGCTCAGATATATCATGCAATTAAGAAGAAATGAAGTAAAAAAAAAGAAAAAGAAAATCATATTTATTATTATTATTTACTATGTGAAAGAGGATTTCTGCACTAGCTGTTCAGCTAACAGCCCAACAATTCTATAAGGTCTTGTAGGAGCAGAAAGAGAGGAAAAGACCTATCAGACATGCATCACTTCAAGTCTCTCCACTACAGGACTCTGCAAAAAAAAGTTTACACACACACAACTTTCTGTTAGGTAATGTTCTGTTAGGAGGAATGAAAGGTAAACCTCAAAATATACCCAGCATCAGTACCATGGATGTTCCACATCTACAACGGATTGAGAATCCATCCTGGACTGGTCCCAGGTGGGCATTTCATTGCACGACTCTGCTACATAAGTCTTTTCAAAACACTATTTCCATGTACAGCTCTTTCCCCGAAAAACCAAAAAGACATAAGAAGCATACAACAGAAGCACTGTAAGATGTGATCTGAAAGTGACAGCCGTATCATGACTGGCACTACTAACACTGTTAATTCACTGGTTTTGTGCAGGTATGTGTCCGGACGATCTGTTTTTTTCCTATTATTTATGCGTGCTTTCTGGCTGGGGAATCTTTGTCCAACTTTTTCTAACCTTACCCTTTTGTTTTTAAGGAGTTAGGACCATAAAAATACTGGAAACTCAAGTCTGTTCTGGAAATGCAGCACCCAGTGCTGGCAGCAGAAAACGCGGTCCCGCCCTTTGCTCATTCACCTTGTAAAGGCCATCAGAAAAGCAAACTACGCAGCCCGCATCCTAAAGTTTGCACGGTGGCAGACGGCCGCTGACTGGCACTTAAACCAGGCTGGCCTTAAACAGGTTACATCTGCCCGAAAAGAAGAGTCACATGGAAAGAATCAGCGCACACCGCCCTGGCTGTGGCGGGGGACGCGCTCGTTCATGTTTCGCTCTTGGAGACGCGACTTGGCTCCTCTCTCTCCGGGATGAGGGAGGGAAAGCGACACCTCCAGGAGCCTTCCCCCTCAATATACACATAGCGACTTCGCGGGGGCCGTCCCCCCACAACCCAGCGCCGTAGCGGGGCGGGGAGCCCGGGGTGCTCCCCGAGGCGGCGGTTCGCGATAGCCCCGTGGGGCAGGGACGCGGCCACTTACAGCTCAGGACCCCCACGTAAGCGAAGAGCAGCAGGCGGAGGCTGCGGTTCGCCATCTTCCCTCGGCGGCGGCGGCGTGGGGCGGTGCCCGGTGGGCCGGGGGCTCAGCGCCCGCGGAGCTGTTGCGATAGCCGGGACGCAGCAGCCGCACCGCCCGTGCTCTGCCTCCTCCGAGCCCGGAGCCGCCCCAAACTTTTAACGTGTCCGAGGAGGCGTCTCCCCGCTCCGAACGCAGGAGCCAGGGCTGGAAGCGGGGATGTGCCCTGGCTGCTCGCCCGCCCGCCCGAGAGCGGGGAGCCGCGGCGGGCAGCGGTTCCGGGAGCATCCCTCTCCTCTACCGCCCTCGCAATGCCCCCGCGCATCCCAGGGGCCGTGTTGTGTTGTATCCAGCAGCTCTTCTCTCAGTTTTGTTCATTTATTTGTTTATTTTTAAGCTGGTATATCTTCATAAGCTCAAGGACATTTGTTGCAACAGAATTAACTTTTCGTTAGGAAAAGCTGAAACTTCTCGAAGAAAAGCGTTGTCCCTGTTGGTGCGTTTCCCTCAGGCAAATCCACCCAGGCTGGAAGTAAGGATAACGGGGTGAAATCACGGAAAAAACATTGGGATATTCCGGCTAACAAAAAAGCGATGTTAGGGCGAGGCGCTGCTTTAAGGCAAAAGAAGTCGCAGTGATTTCTTTTGCCTGTCTGTACTGCTGGTCTGGACAGAATCCCACCTACATCAGGAGATTAGTCACACGGCGACCTTCAAAACTTTTTAGATGATTATTTTATACCAGACTAGGAGAGTTTTTGGTTAAATATACAGGTGGTGTAATGGCCCTTTAAAATTATGAGTCAAGGAAAATTACTCATTGTGACAGTTAATAGTGCATCTGAGTAGTTTCCAGTGACATCTTAAAAATGCATTACCACTGATATAAAGTAGTCCTATAACAAGAAAAGTATCACAAGGTTGTTGGTTTTTTTTTTTTGGTAATCAGAACAGCAATGCCGGCTATATTTTGTTTGAGGGCAACAAAATAAAGAAAGATAATTTATAAATAAATTCTCTAACACTTATTTTAATGGAGAGCAAGGAAGTAGGATGCCATGGTGCTCTTCATGGCAAAGTCTTCTTAGTTTATTTTTCATGTGGAAAAAATGTATACAGAACACAAGTAATATTTCTTTAAAAAATCTCATTCATATATATATATGTATATATGTCCAGTATGTATTATTGGTATGGTGACATGCATTTAATAAAATCAAAACTGTCCCACTGAAAACAGAAAAGTTTTTTGTGTGTCACAGTACATCATAGCTTTAGGCATGTACAAAGGTTCATTGATTGCAGTAGGACTGCTCTACTATTTAAAGTCAGACAATGATAGAAATGTTGTCTTGATATAACATTTAAATATATGGCAGGAGCCTGGTGGAAAAGGTCTAAACATGGGGAATTTTAAGAAATGGCAGTATGGAATTAAATTAAAGGACAGGTGATAGGATGTTTTTAATACTGATGGTTGATGAAAAACTAACATGCCCTGGTCGTGTGCGCTGGAAGCCCAGAAACCCCCTGTGTGCTGGGCTGCATCCAAAGCCCTGTGGGCAACATGGGAGGGAGAGAAGGGATTCTGTTCCTCTGCCCCACTCTGGTGAGACCCCACCTTCGGTGCTTGCAGCCAGATCTGTGGTCCCAGCACAGGAAGGACATGGACCTGTTGGAGTGAGTCCAGAGGAGACCACCAAGGTGATCAGAGGGCTGGAGCACCTCCCCTATGAAGAACAGGGCTGAGAGAATTGCGGTTGTTCAGCCTGGAAAAGAGATTGCACAGAGACCTCACAGCAGCTTTCCAGTATCGGAAGGGAGGCAGGAGAGGGACTCTTCATCAGAAAAGGTAGTAACAGGACAAGGAGTAATGGGTTCAAACTGAAAGAGGGAAAATGTAGGGAGCATGATGGCACAGGTTGCCCAGAGCAGCTGTGGCTGCCTCATCCCTGGAAGTATTCAAGGCTAGGTTGGAGGGGCTCTGAGCGACCTGGTCTAGTGAAAGGTGTCCCTGCTCATGGCAGGGAGTGGAATGAGAGGTCCCTTCCAACTTAAACCTTTCTGTGATTCTGCAATTCATTAACACAGGTCTTATACTATAGTAAATCCATTTAAATGAAAAGGTTTTATACAAGCATGAGGTCAGAGTAAAGTTCCTTTTTTCTGTTGACTGTTTCATTTCTCTTGCAAGTGAAGCAAATTCCAGGATTGTTTTCCCCCACATTTCTCTGACTTCTCCTAGTATGGTTCATATTTTCTTCCCATTCCCTTCTTTTATTTCAGCAATTACTAGATCATGATTTCTCTGTTTGCTTTATACAACTGCAGGAAACACCAGCAATTTAATGTCAGTATTTTGAAGGCATTTACAGAATTATTGGAAAAGTGGTTGTAATGCATATAGTTCATTTAATATATACACTTCTTCTCTATGTACTTTGCTCAACAATGGTATTCTTAAAAATACTGTTAAGTACTTTGTTAGAAGAGCACAAGACTGCTATCCATATTTTTAATTGTTTAAAGTTGAATGTAGTAGAAATGTTTTCATTAAATAACACATAGAGGCCAACATGGAAGAATTTGTTGGAGATACTCAGTTTAACAATTATTCTTGGAGAACTTTCCATAGACTCTCCTTTTTAGAATAATAAAAATAGTCTATAATTAACATCTGCACACAAAATGCCAGTCAAGAATAGCTATCTTACTTTGTGATAGCTGTTCTAGTCAAGTTCTTTGTATAGAAAAGCCTTGAAGAATTGAGTGGAATTGCAACACAATTTCAAGATTTGGATGTTTTGTAACAATCTCAGGAATTAATAAAACAAAAGACTGCTCTCATTTTATTAGATAATAATTTAGATAAATCTACATTCTGACATTGCAATGGAATTCTTCCTCCTTTTAATGAAACTTTCTATTGCAAATGTGAAGTGCTGATGATAATCTGTTCTAATAATAAGAATTTACCTCTTTTATTATTGCACCATCACTCTGTTACGGTCCAACTTTTAAAGTTACTAGAAATGCCTCTGGCTGAACTAAGGTGCAAACGAGACCATATGCTAAAGTCAACAGCATGGGTTTCTTTACTAGTAAATAGGAGCTAGAGATAGAGAAAAAAATAAATAGAAAATAGGTGGAGGGACAGAAAGAGAGTGACAGATTAAAGAAAATATCACCACTCTGTGGATCCCAATGATGTTCTGTTGATCCTCTCCAGCTGGTCTTCTTGGTGGTGAAGGATCCCCCTGAAAAGCATAGAATCCAATGGATTAATATATGCTCAGGCCAGGCCAGGTGGGAATGCCCAGGTACCTTCCCTGAAGTGGGGGCAGTCTCTCGCAGCAGATTCTGGATCTGTTGCATCATGAAGAAGGGGCAGTCAATAACTAACTCATGTAAGCACAAGTTAACTATTGGGAGACAGCAAATGTTAGTTCAGACAGAAGATGTTAATTACAAAGCCTGAGAAGCCGAATTCACCCTAATCTTGTCAAGATAGAGGGGACAAGGATCATCTCAGAGACTGCTGAATCATTCCTCAAAGGACTACGCATGCCCAGGGAGAAAGGTGAAAAGTTCACTGGGAGGATGACTACTGGTCTTCACCAGAAAGACCCCCGAGGAAGAGGAGAGGTCTTCCTCAGCGCGACCACCAGGACACACAGCGCATGCGTGGCCCATATGCTAATGACTTCTGATAAATAATTTGTATAACCACACCTGTCCCAAGGAATGTGATGAATATTCATAATTTAACCCTTAATACTGTGTTGTAGAGAGCACCAGGTGTGTGTGTTTGGAGGAGCGATCCCCACACACCCGGCGCGCCGAATAAAGCAAATACCCACTTCTCTGACTCTGTCTCTGAAGTGTCTCCTGGCCCGGTTGTGGCATGATTCAATCATTTTGCATCACATGCAATCCTGTGGTGCAAGGCCTCTGGGGAGTGCTTTGGGGGGTCTTTGCTGGATTATGACTCCCCCTCAGCTGCCTCCCACATGAATGTCCCATGGATGTGGCCTCCCCAGGGTTGGGGGTTCCACAGCTGGGCCAGTTTGTATAAGGGAGGATGGGTGTTCACTGCCTCTGACCAGAGGTTAAGCCACACATTTAAAACCTCCTCCTCCCACCTCAGTTGAGGGGGAGTCTGGGCAAACCCGGCCTCTGAGGTCTGTGGTCTCCTGCACCCCAAACCCAGCCAGGGATGATTGTCTGCTGCATTTGGCTTTCTTTTGGATGCATTCCTTTCCCTCAGCCTTGTTTGTTTCTCCCTAGACCTGAGATGATTGAACAATAGTTTCGCCTTTATCTTATCTTGGCAGCTTAACTCACAGTCTAAAGTTCCAGTCAGGCATTTTCTAGGAGGGGTGGGCTTCTGTGGTTGTAGCTTCCAGTTTTTGCTATAATGAGCAAAACTCCTTCATAACAATGTTTAAAGGCATGAACCATTTCAGTCCCTGACACACTGTCAAAGAGTTCTGTTCTTCTTACCTAACAGAAAAAACAGTTTTGAAAAATAATTTGTAAAAATTTTGTGAAACACCATAAGCCTCTGACTCTTCACCTGGAAAACATTTTATCTTTCCTAGCTATAGGACGCTAAAAATGAATAAAGAGAAATTAACCTATATTAAGAAAAACCTCCTTTTGGTTATTTCTCCACTCAAAATATGTTTTATTTTGCAGGGGGAGCAAAATCTCTCTAGATTTATTCTTCTACAATTTGCATGCTGATTTCTAGAATAGCTTTGATGTAAAATAACAACAACAACAACAAAAAATCAGTATAACAAATTAGAACTGCTAAATTTGGTTGCAAAGTTGTTGCAACATAGATACTCAAACACCTATAACAGATAGATTAGCAAGGAAGATGACTGTGATTCCTCTTCTTAAAAACCTTCATAGAATAGGGGCAAAAGCAGTGGCAGTGCAGTACATGAAGAGGACTGGCTGTTTAACTAGCACCTTGAAGAGTGCTAATTTCTATATAATCCCTTCTCTGTTATGGCTTTTACATGCCAAACTAGAAGATAGTTGCGGGAGAGATAATGAATGTTCATCCTTGCACTGCCATTAAAAATAACTTTAGAAAAACATTTAACGAAAGACAATGTTTCCCTAGTATGTCACATTCAGACATATCTCAAGTTTACTCATTGAATTTAAGTAGATTAAATAATGCAACCCTCATTCCATGTAAGAAAGCGCATATTTTTTATCCTGTTGAGAAGCAGGTGGTATGGATGTGTGACGATCTGGGAGAAGCTGTTCTTGTGTTTGCAGAGTGAAATGCTAGTGAAAACATAAAATATTACAGTTCTGCACTACTTTTCCTTTTTCTTCCTGTACTTTCCTACCATGATTGCTCTTTAAATGTTTTAGTGTCTCCTGGTTCATCTATAACAGATGATAACCCAGCAAGTTTGCTGATAACTGTGCCTGATAATGATAAGAGTAGCAGAGGGGAAGATGTAGAATATGAACCCACCAAGAGAGTGTTGGGGTTTTAAGAGTTCTAGGGGTTTTCTTCTGTTAAAGGAATTTTCCCCCATACTGTTGCTAATCACTGGGTACTTAAGGAAAACAAAGAGCTACCCACTGAAGGTGGGGTACGCCTGGCTACTCTTTTGTTTCACCTGGGTGTGGTGGCAGCTGGGTCTTGGAGTCCAGAGAGAGAGGAAGCTGTTTTTCCTAGGGCTGCTTTTCTTTCTGCTGGAAACAACACCGGGATCCCAGGCCCACCTTCCCTGCCCCACTTGGAGCTGGGCCATGGCCGCCCTGCCCCGCCGCTGCTTTGAGCCTTCACTACGTCGTAGCCATGCTCGACCTGCCTGCCTGGACCTCCGGGGGATACCCCGTTTGGATACATCGCATCTGCCATCTGGGATTTGTGCTCGTCCCTGCCGTTCCAGCCTGCCATTCCAGCCTGCCGTTCCAGCCTGCCGTTCCCAGGGGTCCGGCCAGACACCGGGGCCAGCTGCCCAGGGGTTTGTGAGGCCTTTGTTCCATCCCTCCCCGGGATCCCAGGGCACTGGTGCCGCGTGCTCCCCGAGCTCGCTCCGGAGCGCCCCCTGCAGCCGCGGGGGAACCATCGCACCTGCCCTGCTCACCGGGAGCCGCCAGCGCCCCTGCCGGCTGCGAGCGGAACTGCACCCGAGGGGAAAGGGCCTGACAGCCGAGAAGGCTGGGACTGGGTTTGTGATTGTTTCCTGTTACTGCCATAGTTATTGTTGTTTGTTTGACTGGTTATATATATAATAGTAAAGAACTGTTATTCCTATTTCCCACATCTTTGCCTAAAAGCCCCCTTGATTTCAAAATTATAATAACTTGGAGGGAAGGGGGTTGCATCTGCCATTCCAAGGGAGGCTTCTGCCTTCCTTAGCAGACACCTGTCTTTCAAGCCAAGACAGGGAGAAAATAAAAGACACAGGAAAAAAGCATTCCTGTGCATAAGCATGCATATATAATTCTTTATATGGACAGTTGAGAGCTTCTGTTATTGGCATTTACATGGTTCAGGCTTTGATCAAGAAGACACCTTTGAATATTTTTCCATATTTAAAAAAGAAGAAACAGGTTTTTTCATATTTAAAAAAAGAGAAATGTTATGTTTGAGGTGGTCAGGGATGCCATTTGAGATTTGGTGCCATAGCCCATGCATTAAATCTCTGTACACATCTTTTTTCTAAGCACACTAAATTGTTGTCACATATATTTGCTCTAATAAGTGCTGAATACAAGGGCACACAGCTGTAAAGTGACCATTCTGATGTGATTCCGGGCACAGCTATGGGACAAGTTGATGGAAAACAATTTCATAAAATTGCTAAAAGAGATTCCATTTAATTTAGTTTAATTGCCAATATGCATATTTTATAATCCGTGTCACGAATCTTTTTTCTAAAACCCATTGATGATGTGCTCTGTATTTTTGTGCTGCTTTGACAGCCAGCCTGCAGTGCATTGAATCTATCAGCTTGAAAGCCTTGCCTTTAGTGTAAAGAATAATCAGCAGCCATTTGTAAGTGTGTAGACAGGCTGATATTTCCAATTTAAGGGATACTTTTTTTCTTTTGCAATTTTAATTATCACCACACCTGGTTTTTTACAATAACCTGGGGTATTGCTTTGATGGCTGTCCACTCCCTGGTTGGAGACAGAAGGCCTTGTCTGCTTTTGACTTCTGTGGCATTTTATAATTTTTTCTAGCTGCTTCATGTGAATTGTTTTAACTCACATCTGGGGAAAAAAGTCGGATTTATCTGACAGATTATCTGCTTGTTTTGTACTTTGAAACTAAAAACTGTGAGCAAGAATAGTTTTGAAAAAAGAAGCAAAAATCCATTTTCAGATATGGGGTTTTTTTCTCCCAGCTGTCACTGATGTCATTTAAAGACATAGCATGTCATGGATTAGTTGCCTGGCTATAATGCAATGGACTAGAGTGCAGTGATAGAACACTGTATCTCTATTAGACTGTTAAAGTATTTCATATCTAATGGGTCTGCCAAACTTGAACCAGGAAGGCCACAAAACATGAAGGCCGAACAAGTAAAGAGCAATACAAATTACTTGCTCTCAGTAGCTTATTTCAGCAAAACCCTCTACACCCCACCTTCATTTTCTGGAATGTCTTGTATGATTTTATCTCTGACTTGCAAAATACAGAATCAATGCCTTTTTCTTATTTTTTTTTCAACTGAACTTGCAAGATTACTGCCACTGAGTAGGCAGCTCAGTAACAATCAAAGGTACATTTCTAAAAAAGATCCATCACATAGGATGGCATTGTGGGACACAATTCAACCTAAGCAACAGTGGACAATGCATTAGCCACAATACTGCTGGTGGAGAATTCAGAATTATTTTGCCACAGTGTTTATAATGCTTTACTGCTCACTAGGTAAAAATATGCCTGGATGGCAGAGCCCAGAGAGTTCTCACGAGTGGTGTTAAATCCAGTTTGCAACTGGTCACAAGTGGCATCCCCAGGGCTCAATATTGGGGACGATCCTGTTTCATATCTTTGTAATAATGTGGATGAGGGGATCAAGTGCATCCCAAGTCAGTTGCAGATGACACCAAGTTGGGTGGGAATGTCAATCTGCTGGAGGGTAGGAAGGCTCTGCAAAGGGATCAGGACAGGCTAGATCAGTGGGCTGAGGCCAGTGTTTTGAGGTTCAACAAGGCAAATTACTGGGTCCTGCCTGTAGGTCACAATAACCCCCTGCAGTGCTACAGGCTGGGACAGAGTGGCTGGAAAGCTGGAAAACGACCTGAGAGTGCTGGCTACAGCAGCTGAACGTGAGCCAGTACATGCCCAGGTAGCCAAGAAGGCCAATGGCACATGACTTGGGTCAGAAATGGTGTAGCCAGCAGGACCAGGGCAGTGACTGTCCCCTGCACTCAGCACTGGTGAGGCCACACCTTGAATCTTGTGTTCAGTTTTGGGCCCCTTAATTCAGGAAAGACATTGAGGTGCTGGAATGTGTCCAGAGAAGGGCAATGAAGCTGGAAAAGAGTCTGGAGCTCAAATCTGATGAGGTGTGGCTGAGGGAGCTGGAGTTGTTTGGCCTGGAGAAAAGAAGGTTCAGGGGAGATCTTATCATTCTCTACAACTACTTGACAGGAGGGTGTAGCCAGAGTTGTGCCAGGGGAGATTCAAGTTGGATACTAGGAAAAATTTCTTCACAGAAAGGGTTGTAAAGCATTGGAACAGGCTGCACAGGGAAGTGGTGGAAGTGTTCAGAAAATGAGTAGATGTGGTACTTTGTGATATGGTTTAGTGGATGTGGTGGGATTCAGTTAAAGTTTGGACTTGATGGTCTTGGAGGACTTTTCTAACTTTAATGATTCCATGATTCTGTAATTCTATGGTGTTATGAAGAATATACCTCTTAAGATGCTGTTACACTGCACATTGTCTTATTGTTGCTTCTGGCCATGGATTACTGTTCTCACTTCGCTTGTGCATGGAAATTAATATAAGAAATAATATGAATCGTGAATAAAACATCTTTCAGCAGTACTGATCTGTAGTGGTGTAAGGTTTTATTATGTTTTTGTATGCTCTCTGTACCCCACATGGTTTATCCCTATCCCTCCCCTGACCTCTATTCCCAGTTGGTATACCCCAAATCCTAGCCGGTCCTACAGTGCTCCCTACATAGTTGTTCTCCTCCCCTTGTTCCCCATCAATCACCCAGACTCCTCCTGTTATTTCCGAAAGTTCGGTGTCCATCACCTAAGCCCTCCCTGTTTATCCTTATACGGTCCTTGTCAATCCCCTGAGATCCTGCCCCTTCTGATACCTCCCCTCTGGAAATCCCCGAAACCTCGATGTCCCATTGGGGCATGTAATCCCTTTCCCTCCACCCCTTAAGACTATTGATCCACGTGAATGTCTATCCCTGTTCATATCCCTCCCCCAAAGACCCCTATTGGTCCCCTGTTGGGCCATCCCCCTTGTAACACCTCCCTTTTTAAGTTGTTGCACAGATCTGGTCGATGCTTGTGCTCCTTGGACTCCTTTTGGCCAATAAACTTGAAACTGTGTCCACAGACAAGCCTCCTCGCAACTTCGTATCTTCTCCCTAGTCGGGGCTGCTGACGGCCACAGCACCTGGGGCTTCAGCTCCCCGGGGCAGAGCTGAACCCCAGAGAAGCAGCTTTAAAGCCGCGCGCCTTCGGCTGCTCACCACTCCTGCCACACACCGCTGGAGCTAGCTTGGGCTGTGGTCAGTAGCGGTCACTGCGACACTGATCCTGTAATTTGTATCACTTCAGCGGCCTTGTGTTCAGTTCCTTGTACAATGCTGCTATAGTTGTTTACCTAGAGGATGAGCAGTGAGAAACAGCCAAGAATATCAAAGGGAGGCACAGGAATTTTTAAGCCAGTTTTACTTTTGAAGCAATCTGTAAGTGAGCTCAGAGCTGGCTTTGGGACCAGGAGGGTGATAAATGGTCACTGTTTGATGCTTACACACTCCTGTTGGGTCACATACCATGGCGTAAGAGCAATTACAGGGTTCCTGTTGCTTCAGAGGGCAACCTCGTATTTTCTGACCATTATAAAATAATAGACATGCTTTTCCTGAAAATTAAAAGGGCTTTATGAAGACCGGTAGGTTGTAATTATTCTTGGACAGTTCTGCTGCCCATCTCTTCTCTGTGCTCAGTGTTGTGACATGTCAAAAGCCACTGGACTTCAGTAAAACCCTTCCCAGAGTACTTGTCAGTTGGAAGGCATTTTTCTTTGGGCATTGAGGGATCAACAGCTGGGCTGCCCACACTCCTTTGGATGCAGCCCAGGACACATTTGGCTTTCTGGGCTATGAGCACTCACTGCCAGCTCATGTTCAGTTTTTCATCAACCATCACCCCCAAGTCCTTCTCTACAAAGCTGCTCTCTGTTGGAATTGTAAAAGGACGAGAGCCCGGGGATCCCAGCAGGGGGGAGGAATGCAGTCCAAAACCAATGTGGTTGATAAGCACAAAACTCCATTTATTAGCAATCCAAAGGCACTTATATAGTATACCAGCTTGTTAACTCCTAAGTGGCTTAAAGCTTATCAAAGCACATTTCTACTTCTACATAATTGGACTTACATTGGCAAGCTTCCTGGTCAGTACATCTTACCAGGACAGCTGCATCGTTTCAAAACTCCCTCTTTATTCCCAGCCCTGCTTGTTTTCTTCACACACAGGGACTTTCCCATGGAGAGTTTTTTCTCACACACAGGCCTTTTGCTTCTAGGCCTATTGCTTGTACAGTCCTTCTATTGATCCCATAATTCTATCAATGATCCATGCCCCTGATCCTTTAATAATTGCAACAGCTCTCAATGAACCCTGTGTGGAATTTCCAGCACCTTTGGATGTATTTTGATTTTCTTTGAGGGGTACAGCTTTGCACTGTCATTCTGTTGGCAGAGGATAACCAAAGGGCAGATGACCTTGCTCCTCCAGTAGTCTTCAGTGTGTTACAAATCCCAGATTTTTTTTAATCTACATTGTGCTTCCAGAGTCACACCAAACAAGTAAAAGGAGGGAGCAGATATCCTACCATCATTTTTTCTGAAGATTCAGCTGAATAAAAAGTTGCAAATACTTGTACAAAAGAAGGTTTAGAGACTAGGAAGTGCCAGTTTAAAACAGATAGATATAATAAAGTGTATTAAATAGGATTTTACTCCTGTCATTCAATACTCCCTCAGAGTGACAGAACAGGGTTTGTTTCTGTCTCTCATTCTCTGAACATTCTGCATTTATTTACTTATAGAATGAAAGTGTTGTTTTATACCCTACACTAGTAACGTTGTTTTGCTTATGTTTTTCAAGCATTTAAACCAAACTAATTATGTCATGTGATCAGTGACTGCATATGATTCCTTGAGTTAATAGGAGAAATGGTGTAGTTGAACTGTAATTACACAAATATTAGCAGCATCATTCTAAGTAACTTGTATTTAACTCATTTTAAAAATGAGGAAGCAGGATGATTGACTTGCTGAAATTCTTAACTTATCAAATAATGTAATGAAAGGCACCAAGAGCTACCATACTCACACCCCTAGTTTTCTGGATGAGAGCCCAGGTGAACAGGGAAGTCAGTGCCAGGTACCAAACCAAGGGGACCCAGCTGTCCCACTGCTCCACTGATGTGTTTCCACAGTGAAAATTCCATGCCTTTTATTTTTTTGATGCTGAGTTTAGTTACATGCTTTAGCTCTTAATGGCACTAATTCAGTGTAACTGTCTGACATTGGCCTCATGATGGCCACTGTTACACCATTTCCAAGTGAGGATTGCAATGAAGACCATCATCAGCTAAATTGTAAAGCATCAAAATGATTTATTTCACAAATTTATTAAGTTTTAATGTGAACCATGGTTTTCCTACATGGGCAGCAGCTAGTTTCTGCTTGGGTTCAATCTTTTGGGGAGGAAGGACAGTTGGGAGGTGTGAGGGGTTGGCCTTGGCTGGACACCAAGTGCTCCCCAAAACCACTTCTATCACTCCTCTCCTCAACTGGACGGGGAAGAGAAAATATAGTGGAAGGCTCACAGGTTGAGAGATCATTCACAAATTACCATCACAGGCAAACCAGACTAAACTGAGGAAAGTTCATTTAATTTATTGACAAATAAGAGTAGGGTAGTGAGAAATAAAACCAAGTCTTCCCCCATCTCTCCCTTCTTCCTGGGTTCAACTTCACTCCTGATTTCTCTACCTCCTCCCCCCCCCTCAGTGGCACAGGAGGATGAGGAATGAGGGCTGCAGTCAGTTTGTCACACGTTGTCTCTGCTGCTGCTTGCTTCTCATAAGGAGGACTTACACTTTCGCAGTGTGGGCAGGGGAACCTCTGCTCTGGCACCTGGAGCACCTTCTCCCTCTCCAGCTGCACTGATCTTGGTGTCTGCAGGGCTGTTTCTCTCACACATTCTCACTCCTTCCTTATCTGCCTACAATTGCTGCTGAAGAGTAACTTTTTTTTCCCTCTTAAATCTGTTATCCCTGAGCACTACCACTATCGCTGATGGCTTGGCCTTGGCCAGCAGTGGGTCTGCCTTAATCCGCTGGCATTGGCTCTGTTGGACCCGAGAAAAGCTTCTGGCAGCTTCTCACAGAAAAATACAGGGGTGCTCCCCAATAGCCCCCCCCGCCCGCTTCCCAAAGCCTAGCCATGCAAAACCCGTGCAAAGTGGGAAGTGTTTGTGCCAAGGTGGAACAGGTGGCAACTGGTGGAGGTACAACATTTTGGGATATGTTCCTGTCCAGAATAATGCACAGAAACTACTCCCCAGGGCACTGGTCACAGCACCAAGACTGCCAGACCTCACACAGTGTTTGGGCAAAAGCTCTCAGAATCACAGAGTGGGTCAGGTTGGAAGGGACTACCTGTCCAACCTCCCTGCTCAAGCAGGGTCATCCCAGAGCACGTGGCACATGATTGTGTCCAGATGGGTTCTGGAATATGTCCAGTGAGGGAGATTCCACAACTTCTCTGGGCAAACATGGTGTGATTCCTGTTGGGGTCCCTTCCCCCCTGCCATGGATCCCTGGGAGATGGGCCCTGGGGGGGAGACACGGGGTTTCCCTGCCCCTGGTCAGTCTCATTCCCCATTGGTTGGTTTGGGTTCCCTGGTGTGGCCAAGGACCCTCGGGTCCCGTGACTGCGGAGTTCCCTGAGCTGAGCCCCGGCCATGGCGGCTGGAGAAATAAACATCTCTGAAACATCTACCACGAATCTGTCCATATATACTGTCGTTTCCATGGGGACTCCTGGTTTGAAATATGCTTGTTGCAGTATCCCCGCTGCAACAAACTGTGAGGAATGCAAGCAAGATACCGATCCCTGAGGAAGATTCGTGAGTAAAATAACCACTCTAGACCTCTCTCTTCTCACCTTGGTTTGGATATTCTCTCTGGACTATGGAAGAATCGTGGGAAATGGGGCTCTCTGAGCCACAGAAAGAAATGTACCTAGAAGTTAAAGGAATCCTTGAACAACAAAACAAAAAAGTTATGGAACCGGGAGATCTAGAACTTTTTTTTAACTGGCTTTTCAAAAATTTCTCCTATATTTCTCGAGACTTACTTTTTGATATTGAACCTCCTGGATCTTGTCAGGGGTGTTTTTGGGACGAGATCTTGTGGGAAATGAAAGATCAAACAGAACATGTATTAGTGATTGAACCCTTGCGTGGATCCATGGTAGTCAGTGAAGCTATTCAAGAGCATTTATATGGTCCTATTACCCCTAAAGTAAAGGATGGCCATAGTCCCACGGCCGAGGCCGCGCGGCCGCCATCCCTGTGGCACAAGCCGGCGGAAGTGCCTGCGCTGGATGCGCCCGGCCCCCTCGGGAGCCTGTGCCTTATCGCAGACCCCATCCCTGTCTCGGGGTCCCCGGCCACGCGACCGCGAGTGAGAGAGCGATGCCGCAGGCGCCGCGGGTGCCGTGGGCCACGAGCAGCCAGGAACCGGAGATTGGCATGGCAGGCCGCTCTGAGCAACTGGCTCGGAGAGCCCTGTGGAGGGAGAAGCGGCGGTTTCCACAGCGACACGAGAAGCCGCGCAGCGCCGAGCCGAAACGGGGCCGCACTCAAAGCAGCGTGGAGTTTGCGGAGCGGAACCACTCACAGGCCACGGAGCCAGCGGCGATGGCAACGCGGGGCTGTGCAGAGCCCGGACACGCACCGGAGCAGCGCCGCTTGGAGAGCGCGGAGCAGTCGCAACGCGGGGGCCCGGCCAAGACGTCGGAGTCAGCGAGGCAGCAGCCACGCGGGACAGGCACCCACGACGAACACGCAAGCATGTGATAGGAAGAGTTTATAGCACGAAAGTCACAGGAACTGTGAAATGGTACAATGTCAAAAACAACTATGGGTTTATAACACGAGATGATACAGGGGAAGATCTATTCATCCATAGAACTGCCATTAAAAGGAATAACCCTAAAAATTACCTGCAAAGTGTAGGAGATGGAGGAGTTGTACAATTTGATATAGTGCAAGGAAAGAAGGGTTTACAAGCAGCAAATGTTACTGGGCCTGGGGGTATTCCAGTCAAAGGCAGCTGTTATGCACAAAATTATAAACAATATCCATCCCAGAAATTTCCCTATCCACAGCCTACTTCCCCCTTTTACCCTATACCCAATATGAACCCCTTCCTAAGTTTACCCTATCCCCAGTTTATTCCTAATCCGTTTTTCACCCCATGGCTTCCCTATACAATTCCATTTCCCTACAATTCTTCTCCGATGCTGAGGGGGGGATGCAAAGGGGGAGGGAAGAAATTAAACCCTCTCCTGCCTCAGTTTCCCCACAAACATGCCCGAGAGTTCTGTCTCCCTTGTGTCAGCCCTAAGATGTTCCACAGAATCTGTTTGGACATTTAAAAACTCAGGAGGGTGGCTTGTTTTGTCTTGAAACTGTTCTTGTTATGTTTATCCAGTTGTTTTCATTCTCCTTTTATTAAAATAAAACGGGTGAGATGTTGGGGTCCCTTCCCCCCCTGCCATGGATCCCTGGGAGATGGGCCCTGGGGGGGGAGACAGGGGGTTTCCCTGCCCCCGGTCAGCTTCATTTCCCATTGGTTGGTTTGTGTTCCCTGGTGCTGATAACGCCAAGGACCCTCGGGTGCCATGGCTGGGGAGTTCCTGAGCTGAGCCCCGGCCATGCGGCTGGAGAAATAAACATCTCTGAAACATCTACCACGAATCTGTCCATATATACTTCGTTTCCACGGGACTCCTGGTTTGAAATATGCTTGTTGCAGTAATCCCCGCTGCAACAGATTCCACAACCTCTTTCTCAGGCGCACAGTGGTGGGATTCTTGGGGTTGTCCTGTGCAGGGTCAGGAGCTGGACTACAATCACAGTCACAGATTCACAGAATGGTTTGGGTTGGAAGGGACCTTAGAGATCATCTCGTTCCAACCCCTTGCCACGGATAGAGACACCTGCCACTAGACCAGGTTGCTCCAAGCCCCATCCGATCTGGCCTTGAACACTTCCAGGGATGAGGCAGCCACAGCTTCTCTGGGCAACGTGTACCAGGGCCTCACCACCCTCACAGGGAAGAATTTCTTCCTTATATCTAATCTAAACTTATGCTCCCATGTCCTTCCTGTGCTGGGACCCCAGAGCTGGATGCAGCACTGCAGGTGGGGTCTCAGCAGAGCGGGGCAGAGGGGCAGAATCCCCTCCCTGCCCTGCTGCCCACGGGGCTTTGGATGCAGCCCAGCACACGGGGGTTTTCTGGGCTCCTAGTACACACGGCCGGGGCATGTCCAGCCTCTCACCCACCAGGATGAGATCTCCCGATGATCGTTGTGGGTCTCTTCCAACGCAGAATACATTCTGTGGCTCTGAGTTGTGCCGGGGCTGCTGAAGGGAGCGGTGACAGCCGAGGCCCGGGCGGCTCCTGCCGCCGGCGGGCGGCGCGCAGAGCGGCGGCGGGAACCGCGCGGCCCTTGCCGGCGTTTCCGGCGGAGCTGGGGAGGTGGCACCCTGGCGGTGTGAACATGGCGGGGCCGTGGGCCGCTCGCGAGCTGCGGGCCGGAAGCCGTGAGTGCGGGAGGGAGCCGGGAGCCGTGAGTGCGGGAGGGAGCCGGGAGCCGGGAGCCGTGAGTGTGGGACCGGGCCGAGCTCCGGCTCGTACTGCGGCGGTGCCTTCAGGGGCTGAGGTGCCGTTATTAGGCCGCAGGGGAGTTGGCCTGTCTGAGGGAAAGGCCTCTGCAGTCAGGGAGCGACATTAACCTTTGCATAGAACCACAGAGTAGCTGGGGTTGGAAGGGGACTTCTGTGATCATCCAGTCCAACCCCCTGCCGGGGCAGGGTCACTACCAGCAGGTGACACAGGAACGGTGTTCAGGTCCTGGTGGATTTGGAATGTGTCCCGGGAGAGAGACTCCACACTCTCCCAGGGCAGCTTATTCCAGTGCAGTGCCCCTCTCCACGGAAAGAAGTTCTTCGTCATGTTGAAGTGAAACTTCTTGTGTTTTAGTTTATGGTCATTGTTTCTCCTCCTGTTGCTGTTCACCACTGAAAGGAGTCTGGCACCAACCCCTTGGCACCCGCCTTTGAGATATTTATATACATTAATGAGATCCCCTCGCAGTCTTCTGCAAACTAAACAGGCCCAGCTCCCGCGGTCTCTCCTCATAAGAGAGATGCCCGAGACCCCTCATAATCTTTTTGACCTCTTTGTTGCCTCAGAGTATCCTGTTGTCACTTCGTGCAGGCAATGCAGGCCCAGCATGGTCACTTGCTGGAGCTGCATAAGTGCTACCTTGTATATATTGAGACAGACAAGTGGGTGATCAGCAGTGTTGTAGAAGCCAACACCTTATAGAGAGGTTTTGAAAACTCAGAACGCAATACAGAATGGTTGAGGTTGGAAGGGACCACAGTGGGTCATCTGGTCCAACCTCTCTGCTCAAGTAGGATCTTCCCAGAGCACATGGGACAGGATTGTATCCAGATGGTTCTGAAACATCTCCAGTGAGAGGGACTCCACACCCTCTCTGGGCAATCTGTTCCAGTGCTCGGTCACTGCACGGTAAAGAAGTTCTTCCTCGTGTTCACGTAGAACTTCCTGCCCATCTGTTTCTGCCCATTGCCCCATGCCCCATGGGCACCACCGAGCAGAGCCTGGTCCATGCTCTGACCCCTCCCTTCAGACACTGAGAGATATGGATGAATTCCCCTCTCAGTCATCTCTCAAGGCTGAACAGGCCCAGCTCCCTCAGCCTTTCCTCATAAGAGGGATGCTCTGCTGGACGCACCCCAGGATTGCTTACTCTAGGAATATTGCTTACTTGGTATCTCTCCTATCACCAGGGTACATCTCCACACCAGCTTTCTCTCAGCTGACACGTGAGGAGGTGGTTCGGATGCGTAACGAGCTCTTCACCAAAGAGAAAGAGAGACAATTGTCTCTTCACCCACGGATTGAGAAAATCAAAGTGAAATACACTGGGAAGTCGCACCCTGGTAGTGTGTTTGTCATGAACAAGGCTCTCTCTACGCCATACAACTGTGCCATGCGTAAGTGGATGGACTCCTGAACTAGCCCCTCATGGTGAATGTTGTGCTGCCAATTGAAGTAGAAACAGTTAATTTTTGGAGGCTTTTTTCACAGTTCATCTTTCCAATTCATTTATAAATATGAAACTTGCAGTTTGTTGTTACGTATGCAGCAGTATGAACTGCAGATCCTGAGAAATGTGGTTAATAACTGTCTAATACTTCAGGGTTTTTTTTACTTTCTTTAGATTTAAGTGAATGGCACTGCAAGAAATCTGTTCTGGCTGTTGTGGATGGCGAAATCTGGGACATGTACAGACCCTTGACCAAATCATGTGAAATTCAGTTCCTTACCTTCAAAGATGAAGATCCAGAGGAAGTAAACAAGGTAAGTTATTATCTTATTCCATTGTAGGTGACCCTGGTTCTCTGTACCTTGCCTCATTGCAGGTGGCCCTGATTATGACCACTTGAATCTATGTGCACCTTTCAGTTCCATGCCTTTCTTGCTTTCTTTGTTGTCATTAAAGTTCAGGCATTTTTAATGTCTTTTTAATGGTGCATCATGGCTATCATTAGCTGGACCAGCATGTGGGCTAGGTGAATTGTTGGCATTCCTTTCAATTGTTGTATTATTCTATGATTTAAGATGTAAATATCTCCAGGGTTACATCTGGCTTGCATTCTAAGTGCAGTTTTGATTTTTTAAATTTGATTCTGTTTGGAGAATCATCTCTGGATAGAAGTTTAAATACTAAAGACAGTAATCATAGCATCATGGAAAAGCTTGGGTTGGAAGGGACATTAAAAGCTCATCCAGTTCCATCCCCTGCCATGGGCAGGGACACCTTCCACTAGACCAGGTTGCTCATAGCCCTGTCCAGCCTGTCCTTGAACACTTCCAGAGGTGGAATGCTTGGATTGGCAGCTAGGTTTCTGCATCATCCAGTTGAGTTTTGGGGGGTTTTTTTTGGAATAATCAGCTTCTAGGCAATAAATCCATGTTCTGCAATTTTCTTCGCAGGCGTATTGGCGTTCCTGTGCCATGATCATGGCATGTGTGCTAAAGCGAGCGTTCAAGGATGAATACTCAGTCAACCTAGTTAAAGCTCCAGAAGTGCCAGGTGATAAAAGTGTTTTGTATTGATTGTCTTTTGCTGCTTCTTAAGTGAGTGTTTAGTAACCAAACTTAGAAAAAAATCAGAGGCTCCTTTTCCAATGATTGATAGTACTTAGCATTGATACGTGTATTACACATTATTATAGTTGCCTTTAATTTATAATAACCACACTAAAACCAATTTTGTTATCAATGTTCAGAAAACTGGTCCATGTGGCCACTGGGTTTCAGACCACTTAGGATTTCATAGCTGAAATTAGTAACTAAACTTCTGTATTGTGAAGTGTCATGAGCAAGGTTTCTAGATGTGATGTGACATGTTTCTGTGGAATTTGTTCTAATAACTGCATAGACTTGTCCAGCACTTGAGTTACTAAAAATTACAATGTCTACACCAAATTGGAAGATTATTGAGGTACAAACAAGCTTAGTAACGACTTGTGCTCATCTGTGATCTGATTTAAGATTTAGAAAAGTGAGAAAATGCACAAGAGAGGAGGTCGTTTCAATAACAAAGTCTGCATATTTATGCCTTTAATATATGAGAAGCTTGGTTGCTGGTCACGTGTAGTGCTGTATCTGCTTCTCTTTTTAGCAATTTCAGCATTTGTTATGATTGATAAATACAGGTAAATATTTCAGTTCTACCAGAATTCGGAATAATCTTGGATGTACTCAGCTATATCATTATACTGTATGTATAGAAATAGTGTGAGCTTACTGGGTTCTCATAGATTTGATTTCTAAATAGCCATAGCTGAATATACACAAAAGAGTGTTCTAAAAACTATCAGAGAAATTTGTGTTGCTTTTACCAGAAGTTGGTGCCGTGCTTGTGTCATGGATAAACATTTTACTTCAGCTCTAATATTGTCTTATTCCTCTATGGAATAAATTCCTCTTTATATTTAATAGTTCGTATTTATTGCATGAAGCATACAATGGAAAAACTGTGAAGTATTTTTAAAGTGAGTGGTTTTGGTTTTTTCCAGCAGTGTTAGATGCAGTTTTGTGAAGCAGTGTATCTTTTCCTCTCTTTTCTAGGATTCTATTATACTGACATTGCATTCAAACTCCTTTCAAACTATTTTTTCATTCAGTGAAGTGAAAGGAAATTAAAACAACCCAAGTTCAATCTGCCATTTTATAGTATAATCAGAGTTGAAAACTTTTGTTTTATGATGAATTTCTAAAGATAATTCTGTTTTTCTTCTCATTCATTTTGGTGTAAGAATATAATGTGACTGTGAAATACATACTTTGTTACAAACATGAGTATTTTTTCTTTGGATTGGAATTACAGTGATCTCTGGAGCTTTCTGTTATGATGTAGTTTTGGACAATAAACTGAATGACTGGAAACCAGCAAAGGTAAGCACTTTTCAATCGTAAGCCCAAAAACTTGTATAGCTTGTGTCCTTGTCCAGTTGTTCTTTTTTAGTAGGGGAGAAGGGACAGAGCTTTTTTTCCCTTTTAGTTACTACACATCAGGAGTACTCTTTGGGAGCTGATCTCAATTTACCACACACTGGTTCTATGGCAGGGTGCCCTCAGAGTTCCTTTCAGATGAAACTAAACCTTGAGCTTCTTCCACATGCTTGCAGGCTTTAGGTTTGTGGGGCTACAGAAAATTCTAGTCTGGAGTACAATTTCAGAAACAGTTGATGAGGCTGTTGGGACCTCAGTGCCATCTTTGTTACTGTACAGATCTGTTCCTCCTCAACTGCTCTTGTTTGGTAGTATAGATGCAGCCACAATCTTTGTGAGAGTAGAGCCTCTGAAAATGAAAGTGTGTATAAGGCGCATATTTTTTGGTGGTTTACAGCAGAATCAGTTTGTTGTTGAATAAAACCTGTAAGCACATTCAGCTGCATCTCTCCTTAATAGCTTGCTTATATTTCATGCTCTGCAGTTAATCTAATAATATGAATACTCTGAATCTCAGAACTGTTTGTGATCACAAATGTTTTACCCATCTGGTGCCCATTCTTGTTCTTGTGCCCAAGAACCAGAATTTTTCTTCAATGTGATCTTGTAGCTGAAGTAATTTATTTAGAAATATTTTCTACATGACATAATAAATGTAATTTCACCTCATAACAATTGCTTATTTACTAGTAAATCTGAGTTATGCAGAACTTCAGATTCTGGTCCAAGGGGACCAATTCTTATTTATTAAATATTCAGTACCCTTTTTACACTTTCATCTATCACAGTAGAGCTTATTTGTAAGTGAGGACACCACTGTGGGAGACAAGATATATAGATGAGTATTTAACAGTAGCAGGGCTGCGTGTGTAGTACCATGTAGGGAAAACCTGGTCAGTTTAATTAATATGTATTGTTTTCGATGGAAAATTGCCTATTGACTTGACTGGACATGGAATCTGTCCATTAAAACAGTGATGATCTGTGGCACTCTTATGACAATAGCAAGACAGTCCTACAGTAAAATTGCTGTATTTAGGGTTTATAGTAGATGATCTTTGTTGTTTTGACTAATGTTTAGTATTTGCTGTTCTTTATCTGTTCACTACAGTTGTGAAAAGGTGGTTACAATTTTTATGTCCTTTTTTTTAGGACAACTTCTGTTCTCTTACAAGGGATGCCAAAAAGCTGATCCATCAAGACGTGCCCTTTGAAACACTGCATGTTGAAGCAAAAGTAGCACGTGAAATGTTTCAGCATAACATGTGAGTGTCTGAATTTTCCTTTCTTTCAAAGAGGTAATTAGAAATCAAGTCAAATCTCTGTTTGGTTTTATAAATCTAAAATAAGATGTGACAGGTGAAGTAAGAAGGTACTTTTCCCACTGCTCTGAATGAGCCTGCCTCCATTCTCTTTCCACCAACTTGCTCACACCAACTTACTTAGTTCTTGTTATTCTCCCCAGTGGCCAACACCAGGCACCTTTATTGGATGTAGTTTTGTGACAAACTGAAAGACTAAGACTTCTTTTGCTCACTAGTGAGCTTCAAGATTCCACTACTATTAAATTGAAACTCTGGTGGTTAGCCTTGGCTTGGTAGTTAGTTTCAGCCTTTGCTGAAAGGATTCCATATTTAAAGAAATGTACATTTTTCATGTCCTGGTGTCTTCAAATGAAGATTTGATGAAATGCAGGTTTTGAACTTTGCAGGGGGAAAATGGGTAAAATACTTTGGTCTGTGCTATAAAAAAAGTTTGTTCAAAACCTCCTGTCTTCTTCGCTGAAAAAAATACCTCAGCTCTGTTTTGGGAAAAAAAAATTTCTGGGCCACAGCTTTTTGGCAGGTGGAGAGATGCAGGGAGAAAATGATAAATAATTTATCATTTTGTAAACCAAAATTAAACTACGATGAAGCTCAAGTTGCAAAATAGCAAGTTTTTTAGCTTAATGTTGAGGTGATTTTAATGTGACTTATGGATCATCACCTCTGCTTTGTTGGCTGCACAGACAGCAGGTGGGAGCTCACTTTTGATGGTACCTTTAGATACTGCGTAGAGAAAGCACAGAGAACGCTTTGCTGTATTGTAGGTGACCAGCTGTTGAGGAGTACACATTGCATAAAATCAGTTTAGGTGGTCAGATGGTGTCTTCTAGTCTTACAGGTGACTTGAAAAACTCTCGTTTGTAGTAGTAGGTTCATTGTATCTTTCTGAATAAAACTCTGCTGTGGGAGCATGGCCCTCGTATAATAGACTGGAATCGATATTTCAATAGGAAGGGACCTACAACAACTGCCTAGTTCAGCTGCCTGACCGATGTGGGTTTGACAAGTTACAGCAAGTTACAGCATTGCCCAGATGCCCCTTAATCAGTGACAGGCTTGGGGCATCGACCACCTCTCCAAGAAGCTTGTTCAGTGTTTGAGTACCATCTCCTAAGGAAAAGCTTCCTAGTGTCTGGTCTGAACCACCTCCCGCACAACACTGAACCATTCCCAAACATCATGTCTCAGGATCCCATGTTGACTGTGCCTGATGATTGCATTATTTTTAAAGTGTCTTTCAGTAGTGCTCAGTATAATCTCCATAATTTTTTCATGAAAAATGTTGACTAACATCTCTGTTAATGAAGCATGTCAATATGTGTTATCACTAGGAATTTAAACCAGTCTCAAAGCTCACATAAACACAAGCATGATTTTTAGGAATTTTAAATGAATTAAATTAATTTCTGAACTGTTCTTATAAGTACTAGGTGTTAAAGGTGAGGATTTTTAAAATAATTTTTTTTCTTGTCCAGATACAAAATGGAGATGATAGAAAGAAAAGCTTCTCAGAATATGGAAGGAATTGTGATGTTGCATAGGTAAGCAAAACTGAACTCCTATTCTGTAATGATTCACTGAAGTATTTGACTATATTGCAAGTACTCTCTGCAAGTGAGAAGAGCAAGTTACTTGTGATGGCTTTAAATTTAAAGATCACTTGTATTCATTACTGTCTGCGGTCTGTCTTAAGATGCTTGGGGTGGTTTGCTTGCTTGTTGTTTTTAATACAACTGTTATTTTGTGATACTTTGTAATACTACATTTCTGTTTCTTTTTATGTTAAGGGTGGTAAATGCCAGAGAAGTCTTACTGCTTTCAGTGCTTTTACATGAAAACTAAATAAATCTCTACAGCTTGACAGGTT
The DNA here is from genome assembly GCF_009650955.1 of Corvus moneduloides. Taxonomy (NCBI): domain Eukaryota; kingdom Metazoa; phylum Chordata; class Aves; order Passeriformes; family Corvidae; genus Corvus; species Corvus moneduloides. The sequence continues at coordinate 15,695,541 of NC_045477.1, read as the reverse complement.
AAATAAAATACAAACCAAATACTTGTTTGAAAACAAGTGTTAGCATTGTATAATGGATTTTTCTTTTTCAAAGTTGTCAAGATTTTCCTAACTTGCAAGTTACTGCTTTGTAGTGGCGGAGGTGGGAATAGAACAGCTTGTTGGGATACAGTGTAAGACACAGAGTTCTTAGTCTGGAGGCAGGAGTTTGTGTTGTATCTCATGCAATTAAAAGAATTTCTCTCTATCTTAGGCTGTTGTAGGATATTCAGTTTTCTAGATGTCTAAAGAGTTCTTCATTTGTCCACATCTGTCTAAAGGAACAGATGTCTTTGCAGTGATGGTTCTTGAAATTTTAGAACAATGTTGTGTCATTCTTTCCTTCTTTCCACTCTGGTTTGCTCAGTAAAGGGGAAAATGGGCTTACCTATTGATTTCTGGGAGAGGTTTGTTCTGAGTATTTCTTTGCTGTCTCTCTTTTCTTAATTGATTTGCAGTTTTCCAAGAACTGAAAGGGAAATAACTGTGCAGGTTGTAAACACTGTACTGTGGAAAGTAGGTGGTCTTGGAGACAAATCTTTTGCTGGTGAATGACAGTTTATCCCAGTTTAGAGCCAACATGGCATCAAGGACTTTTAAACCTAAGATCCTTCCTAGACTTGAAGTTTTAAGTTTCCTAAGTTCATTTAAGGAAATTGTGTGACCTATACTTTTGGTTTAGGAAACTTAAAAATGCTGAGCTGGGGATTTGTTTAGATTTGGTTAGTGATTTGTGTGGATTTTCTTTCTGTTGATTGGAATTTGCTAATCAAAAATAAAACCTAATCTCATTGTACTTCACTTCAAATATATTTGACATCTAGGCTGGGGTTTTTTTTCATCCCCCCAGGTTTGGTGACTTTGTAGATGTTAGTGAAGGTCCTCATATTCCAAGGACAAGTTTCTGTTTCCAGTATGAGATAACGGCAGCCCATAATCTTCAGACTGACCAGTCTGAAATTGATGAGGAGATTTCCAGGTGTGTCCTTGCCAGTCCATTTGAAAGGTAAGTAATCCGTTTTTCACACGTTTTCCTCCTTAATTTAGAACATTTGCCTATGTTCCCATCTTTGTTAGCTGCTGTGTTGGTAGCTAAACGGAATTCAGAATTGGGAGCAGTAGAAAGGGAGGGCCCCGATGATGACTGTGTTGGATATTTGGGGTTCATTTTCCTGAACTGTTGTGGATATGCAGTCAGAACTAGAAAAGTTTTCATCAGAGGGCCCATGATGTTATCTTTCAGTATGGAAAGTGTTGTTTCGGCTATGTAATTTCTGTGTGGATATTTCATTCTGCTTGCCTAAGTTGTGCATGCCAGTCTTCTGGCATCAAGGCTACTGACTGCTTAAAAGAGCAGAACTTTGTATTTATACTCATGATAAATACACCATTCAAAGAATTTCATTACACCAAAGTAAAATGCAGCAACAACAAAAAAAAATCCTAGCTCTAATGAGTCTTAAACAAAGGCTTTGCTGAATGGAAAGTGGGGGCAGGAGTCTTTTTTCCTGTTCCTGTTGACTTACATGATTTTGACCTTATGGTCTAGCACAGGTACTACTGTCTTAGTTGGGGAAGTTTTCAAGGGTTCCTCATCTCATCTCTGTGTTCCCTTCCTAAGCATAATTCCCATTTTTGTCAATTAACCCCTCAAGGATTCCACACAGTGGATGAATCATAGAACCATAGAATGGTTTGGGTTAGAAGGGACCTTAAAGTTCATCCAGTTCCAATTCCCCTTCCATGGGCAGGGACACCTTCCACTGGACCAGGTTGCTCAGAGCTCCAGCCAACCTGGCTGTGAACACTTCTGGGGGTGGGGCATGTAATGGGTAGACATTTATTCAAGTCCCCCACGTGAATATGGGCAATTGGACACCAAAATTGGAAGTTGTGGCATTTGAACTGGGCATTATTATTGTATTGTGCCATCATTTCTAGACATTTGTCAGAATCTATTCTATGATAAGATTATTTTTTACCTCTGCTAACATCCTTTAATGACATTTCACACAGGCTCACCACACTGTGTGGCACAAACTGCTGGAAAGATCAAAGAGGCTGGTAAGTCTCCCTAGTGAAATACAGGTTACCAAATACAAAGGAGGACAATTTGAATGATTAGGGGTAGGTAGTATACTCAAGAACTTATCTTTAGGAATGGAAATATTCACAGGTGAACAGAAATCAGAAATCTAACTGCTTGTTTAGTAGAGGACATGGTAGCACTCTTTCTGAGGTTTGTTATTAAAATGCATCGTGCCATTTAAAAAAACCCCATATACTATTTGATCGATATGATTTGTACAATTAAAAATATTTTAAGGTAAATGGAACTTATAAAATTATTATTAATAAATGTTATAAAATATTATAAGCCACATATAACCAAATAACCACTACCAGTACATGTTTAAACATAGGAAGTCTTTGTAAAAATTAAACAGCGGCTGTTTTAGAGCCTTCAGATCAAAAATTTTACTTACTTATTTGGCAAGAGACAGAAAAAAAAAGTACTTTATGTCTTCCAAAACTTGTTAGCCAAGGATGTGTTCTGAGCCTGCCCCATGACATCTTCCCTGAACTTAGTTTGAATATTCTTGTATTCAGGTTGCTTAATTTTGGAGGAGATGATAGTCTGTGTACGTTGTCCTTTCCTATCACAGTGACAGTATGAGGGGAGGATTTTCAGGATCAAGGAGAGTGAAATAATTTTTAAAAATCTAACAAAATTGATATCTTTCTGCAGGTCACTGAAGAAGAATATTTGGAAGCAGCAGAACGTCTTGTGGCAAAAGATGGAACTGAAGAAAAAGATGGAACTGAAGAAGGAAAAACTGTATCAATTTAAATTAAGTTGAACCTCTAAATGTACATAATAAAATGTATATTTTTACATGACTTGTTTGTGCCTCATACAAAAATTAATTTGAATTCTGTGACCTAATCACAGATAAGTATAGACACAGGTATACATGAGATGTTTCAGTCCACTTAAAAGGTTTCCTTAAAGAAAAAAAAGGGCAGGGAGAGGGAAGGGAATGTTTTATCTGCAATAACTTGCAAGTTGCCCCTGTCCTTATCTTGACAACAGTAATTGCATGTGTCCATCCATATGTTGTTGCCTACTGCAACTGAAACGACAACTGAGACGAGTAGTATCTTAAAAAGATACCCTTAGAGGTATGTAAAGGTGTAATTGTCATTGTTTTACCAATACAAAAATAGCAGAATGTAAAAGCCAGAAAGTTCTTGGAGTTTAATGATTTCTTTCTGCTGCACAAGTGCAGTTAAAGATCATTTTCCAGAATAATACCAAGAATGTAGTTCATTACTTGCATCCCCAGTGTAGTAAGATTTATTATGCATTTTCTTTCTTTTATATTTAAATATGATGACTTCAATTAAATTTCACAAGGGAATTTTGTTAGATGGTGTTTTCTGACATTTTGTATTTTCATTTCTAACTCATTAGACTTGTTCTTACTATACCAGAGGAGATTTTTATTACTTTTTGAAGTGCACATATTTTCTCTGAATTTTATGCCAATTATTATTTTTACCATTAACTGCATCACATGGTTTCTAATCAGTTGACACCACAGTTTTGTGAGAGCAGGGTAGTATTCAATAAAATACAATTAGGTAGAACCCATGCTTTCTCAGGATACTAGGAAAACTGACGGTTTTTTCTCCTCTTGATTAGTGATGCGGAGGACTTTTTATAATGGTATCAGATGCTTGTTTTTTTTGAAATAAAATTGTGATTTAAAGTTTATCTTCAAAGTACACATACGCATTTAGACATTCTATATATTTTCATTAAACCAAACTTGCCAGAGTGTACTTTAGCTTTGAACCTCTTCTTCTGTTGCTGTTGAAGAAGCAGGCATTCTTGTCTTGAGAAACACAAAAATTTGCTGTTTGTGTTGGTTTCTGGGTTGTGGGTTTGGTTTTTTTTCAGTTTTGGTTGGTTGGTTTTTGTTTGTTGTTTAATGCCATACTTGCCATCTCTGATTAACCCAAGACTGGTGAAATTTTGCCATCTGAATTTTGGGATCCAATCCAGGTGGTCTGTTTTGGATCTTAAGCTTGTTCTATTACAACCCACAGAGTCCCCTGATGTCTTCTTGCTATTTTGGGTATCCAGTTCAGAATTCCTCCTAGATTCCACCAGCTGTAGAGAAATGTGAGAGTGCTGCTATCCCTTAGGAATATACCTTTTTTAACTCTAGCTGGAATTTCAGAGCTTTTCTGGTATGTTCTTTTTTGTGAGGAGTGGTGGGAGGGGTTTTTTTGTTTGTTTATGTTTGGGGTTTGAGTTTTTTTCGTTGGAGGAGCAGAGAAGTCACCCCACAGGTGAATCCCCACAAAAGGGACTTTTGCAAGTGCGCGTGACTACAATACCAAAAATGCTGTTGAGGTCTGTATTAGACCCTTCCCTAGAGGTCTGTGCATAAAAAGGTGGAAGCTCAAACTTTTGCAGAACTTGGTACTATTTCACACCTTGACTTCCAAGGGGTCCAGAAGGCAGGTTTTCCTTAGGGAGAGATGTAGCTGGAGGATGCCTTGGGAAAGCACCAGGATTCTCACAGAGAACAGTAACAATTAAGAGAACTAGGCAATAGTGTTCATTTCTTTCTCACCACGGCACATTTTGAAACAGGAATGTAGATTCAAGTCTGTTCTGCCAAAATGGGATTCAGAGCCACATGTGCAGGGGAGAACATGTTTTTTTGGGAGATGGCTCATACGGTATTTTGAGTACTCCCTGCCTGATCTGTATTAAGTGATGGCACTGCTAGAAAAGTCCTGAACATTTCTTGGATGAGCATGAGAACAAGTGGAAGCAGTGCTCAGTGCCCATGGCAGCCACAGAGCAGCAGGGAAATATGACCCTGAGCTCAGGGCCATTTGTCTATTTTACCATTGACTGTTGGTGCATAAAATGCTGAAATTGTCTGCTGAGAGGGCTGTTGTAGCAGCTGGGTTAGAGTAATGTTTCCTTTCTCTTTTTGGCTTAGGTTTTCTGAACTTCAGCTGAACTGCAGCTGAACTGGCTGGCTGTTTGGGGCTGTGCTCTGACACACACCTGCAACTATCACTGTATAACTTAAAGCTATGGAGTTATATAAAATAACAAAATGGCTATGGAAAAGCTCTGGCTGAATGTGGATTCTGGATGTTTGTGTACTGTCCTGCCTACTCTCGGCCCTGGCCCAGTCTTCTCCATTGGAAATAGTCAGAAGACACCATCATTGATCAGTTCAAAAAGAGACAAGAAAGTAGATTCTGTTATTTTCTATACTGAACACTACAGGAAACTGCAGGGATTAGGGGTGGATAGATGATCAAAAGACACTGCAGAATTTAGCCAATTCCTCTTCTTGGCTATTTCTTTTTATTAAATATCTGGGTGTAAAGAGGCAATTTTTACTCAGGAAAAGAACTGCAGAACCAGCTAAAGGTAAGGAAGAATCTAGGAGGACACAATGCTGCAAAGAGTAGGAAGAGGAGGGCGGGGGTCACTTACGCTGATGTACCTGGACCGAAGATGATACTGGCCAGATTCTGATAAGAAATAAAAATCTTTTTATGGTGAAAGTGGTGAGACACTGGAACACGTTGTTCAGAGAACTTGTGAGTACCTCAGCCTTGGAAATGTTCGAGGTCAGATTGGATGGAGCTTGGTACAACCTGGTCTAGTGGAAGGTGACCCTGCCTGCGGCAGGGGGATTGGAACAAGATGATCTTTAAGGTCCGTCTGAACCCAACCCATTCCAGGATTTTATGATGAGAGTGGAAAACGCAGGAACTGAAGCCTTCTTCCTTCTTGCACATCTCAGTAGTAGCTTCACAGCTTCTCACACTCAAATTGTTTCTCCTTCTGCGTCTTGTTTTAAAGAGTTGAAACTTTTGATTCTTCCCTTTTGTTTACTGGTATTATCCAAAAAAGGGAAACCTTGTATTTAAGGTTAAAGCTACATAGTGTCTTGATCCTAACAGGTGGCACTAGGAAGGTTGAACAGTTCCAGCTGACACATAAGACCAAGTGAGAAATTTTTTCCAAAGAAATATTCTGTATTTCAGGTTATCATGGATTTTGGAGATAGAAAAGGCAATTAGGATATAGTATGACTAATTTCATAACAGAAGGAATTAAATGCCAAGAAAGAGTTACTTTTTTCTTACCAAGGCAGTAAAGCACTTCCCTGGGAAATTGAACACATGCACGTGATGAAAATACTCTATCTTCAGTAGACATCAAGTCCTTTCATAACAGCAGCCAGAACAAGTTTCCCTTTCTATTTTAACTTCTGGTAAGGAGTAATCTCTTTACTGCTTTTTGGTAATTTACCTAGCACTATTGCACTCAGTGCAATACTTTGTTATATTTGAAGCCAGTGAACTTGCTACATTTATTTTATTAGTTTCTGCAGACACAGGAATGTGGCAGCATAAAGACATTTATTTGATGGAAAGAGTTGGCAGTGGGTATTTCTTGAAGAACACCAAGCGTCTGAAAATGGTAATGCTATCATGCTGTGGTTTTTCATGAGACTTAATCCCAGTCGTGGACAGCATTAATATTTTTTCAGAGTGAAAAGAAAACCTATTATTTTAGTATCTGCTAATATAATATCCACAACCAAAGTATATCTGCTTTTCTGGGGAATCAGCTATGCAGAAAGAATACATATAATTGGTCTAATATTGGACCATATTTATATTTGCTATCTATTTCTTAAGTTTGCAAATTACTCACATTTTAAAGAGACAAAATGTGAGGGAACAAATATTTGATTTTTATGGCATGACTATGAATCAGGATAGCAAGTGGAAAGATCTGTTTTCTTCCTTAAGACACCTACTATTGACGTGTATCTATGCAGGATAGAGGCTCTAGGATCATCTTTGCTTCAGCAAACCGATACTGCTGAACATGGCCTCAAATGGACAGGGAAATCAATGTGAGCTTCAGTTTCACCCAAGAAATGAGATTTTATCTTGGCTCTCCTCTCTTTTGCCACAATTTTCTTCCCTCTTTTAAAGCTGTTTTCCCTGGAAAGTTAATAGGAGTATGCTTTTCTTTACTGCTGCACCACTTTGAGAATTCCCTCTCAGATGTATGGCTCTGACTTTGGAGGGGATAAAAGAGGCTTTTCCTTTTTAGTGGTTATGGCCCCCCAGCTGTATGCATCCTGGGGGAGCCTCTTAACTTAGAGCCTGATTTGGAAAACATTTATGCCCTGCAGCAGTTCTGTCTGAGTGTAAAAATCACATTCAGTGAGACTCCTTGTATGGGACACTTTTTTATGAGACAGTTGATTTTAAATGTCTGTGGTCTTGGGTGCTCTGTGATCATTCCTTGTGCTGGGGATTCACAGGCAGAACACTGATAACAGAAAGAGGTGTTCATATAGACACAGCACAAACATTAACTTTATTTCTTACTTAATAGCGAGTACTTTGAGTTTTTTAGTTTTCCCTTTTGTTCTCCTGTCAAATTAATGTTTCATAGCTAAACTATTCTTTAGGTTGATTTAAGTAGAGGATAAGAGAGTTTTAAAGACTGGCTCTGTCACTCAGTAAGTAAAACACAGTAGGTTTTGTGACTGAATATTCAGGAACTTTTTTGACCTTCCACAAAATAAATATGACAATATTTTCCTGTTTCTCTACAATTTTCTAAGACTTCTAAAAGTTTGAAGTGCACTGATAATCCTAAAGATAATTTCATTTTCTCCTAATGACCCATTGCCCAATTCCTCCTAAAGAACTGACAATGGAATCTCAAAGAAACATTTTCTGTCAGTTTTTCTCTTACGTATAATAAAATTCGGTAGAAATTAATAGAATCCACAGTTGTACATGCCAAAAGTTTAATTCATCTTTTTTTTTCCTAAATAAAAATGAAATAATGAAGTATTTGTGTAGGAAGTAAAGCCAAAAGAGCTAAAAAGTGATAAAACAAAGTAAAACCCAGGTTGTTGCGTTCAAAATGTTACACACTCGACATCCTAGTAAGGACTGGCTAGTACACAAAGCAGCTTTTTTTCTGCTGCTTTTCCAAACTCCATACCTAGCAAGCATTCTGGCAAGCATGCCTGTATGCAGAACAAGTTGTCTTTTTACACGTAGAGCAGGTTTTTCCCAGCATAGCACTGACTGATTCATGATTTCTGTTCTCCTCCCACAGCAACAGTTTGTTCCATGTGAATTCTGGTAAGAGGCATGGTACAGTGTTAATGCTAACATGTAGGAGTCAGTCATAGGTAAAAACCCCTATCACGATTAGCATTAACAACATACAGCCAACAGAAGAACTCCAGTGACTGGAGTATGAGACATAAAGAACTCAAAGCACTGGGTTTTCCCCTTGATATACCTAAATAAAAAAATTTAAAAAAAAAGAAAAAAGAAATACATATTAAAATATTATGGCAGAGGATGGAGAGACATCAGAGAGAGAATTATTACAGTTAAATACACAGGAACTGTCTGCTGTACATTTAAACCCAGTCAAACTTGCAATTGTTTTAGTTAGAGAGAGAGAACCAGAGTACATCGAGCAGTGAGCGCATTGTGCTTGCTGTGAGCAGGAAGAATACAGATTGCAGCACGGTCTTGCCTAATTTTGTATCCCTTTAGATACCAGTTAATGAAGACTTCTAATATAAGCCTAGTTCCTCAAAATGTTTTAGACCCCAAAAAAACAAAAGCAAAAATGGCTTGATTTATTCTGATTTAACTAAGACAAAATGCATCTCAGGAGAGCTGACTCTTTAACAGGATGTGAGAAACAGAGCTAAAACACAATCAGTTTCATCAGTATGTGAGGTTGATGATTAGGCAACAAATATTCCTTTGGATTCTGGTATAAATGAGCAGAGTGAAAACCTGTTGGACAGATTTAATTGCTGGTCTAGAATCCATATGCAGGGCTCCTACACCCTTGTTCCAGTAATTTAGAATGAGATTAATGAATATAATTGTCTCTGTTGAACTGTTTGCTAAGTGCTTCATAATATTAACCAGTCCATTAACTGATGCTTTGACCATAAAATTAATGTGCTGAATTTTTTTGACCAAAGTTGAACACTTTTTTACTTCTTTCAGCCTATTATGGGTTCTCCTCTGGAAACAAACAAGGAGATACAGTTTTAGAAATCAGCAGTTTCAAAAATCTGCAGAGAAATCACATAATGAAATAAAAATACACTCAGTAAAAGCAAGGCTAGAGAATCATCATTATATATTAAAATACCTGATTTATTTTTACAATTTTCGGTTACTTACATCAGTAATAAGGGTTGAATTGTTGAGACAGTCTTTCCAAGCAGTTTTAAAAAGGCCTAAGCAATGCCCAGTTAGTTCTCTGGTAAGTACGTCTTGACCGAAATATATTTTTCTTTATCCATCCTTCTGAAATAAAGTATCAGATCCTGGGCAGAGTTGATAAATAGTTGAATCTTGTTTATTTTCTCTTTGGTCTCCCAGTGACAACTTAAAAAAACAACAGCCACCTTTCTGTTGTTTAATCAAAAAATAACAAGAAAGCCCGTATGAAAAACGAGACATTATATATAAGAGGCAGTTTTGGAGATCTTTTTTTGTATGTAAATTTAAAGAAACTTACGTACTTTTATAACTTCCCTACTGTTACTAACACATGTTTTAAGAGGAAGTTAAAATGTCATAGTAAGACTGTGATCTAATTTAGAGATTTTAGGGAAATTACCTTTCACTTTATGCCACTCTAAATGAAACCAGCCTTGTACATGGCTGCAATATGCGAGTGGCAAACAAAATTCCAAGGTGAATATAAAATTTTGGTAGGCAGAAAAAAAGCGGTTTAGAAATTTCCACACCTCAGGTTTAAAGTGATGATTCAGAGCTCTGGTGAGTGATCAGAGTAAACTCCTACTAAAGCTGGGCACAGAGAGCTGTGGTGTAAGATTTGCATTTGTGGGCAGTGAAGTGAACAGTTTTTAAACCTGTGATAAAATGTTATGTGTCTGTTCGTGGTGTGTGTGTGTAGGGTGAGAAACACAGGCCAGCGGAGGAGGATAAAAGATCCAAGTTAAGATATTAATTTTATGAGGGTTTTTTTTTGCTCTAGGAAGAAAGCAAACAAAAAATTCCTGTCAATAAAAAGCTATTGTCTTACCTAAATTCATTCTACATTGAACTTTCTTTGAGCAGGGATTTGAATTTGATGATCTTCAGAGATTCTTTTTAACCTAATTTTTTCTCTAACTCAATTATTGTGCTTTTAATATCTCTAAGTCCCTAAATCCTTATTCACTTGATGTCACCCAGTGGGCATACATATATATGAAGGGGTCAATGCAAAACATCTGTTCCTCTTGTGGAAACACTAAATTTGTATTCATTAAGCTTTGGATAAGGATCACTTTACGTAGTAGGACAAGAGCTTTCATACCAGAAGCTTCTGTCACATCCAAGTCTACTGCCCCTAGAATATTTGTAGAACATGTTTGTAAATTTGCACTCTCTTCAATATATTCTGGGTGGCTATTCTTTACACCATGCTTCCAAACTAATTATTTCATGTCCTTCATGGGTCTTGCTAAAAGGCAAATGTTTTTATCTGTGGTTTGCAGCAGCCCTTTGCGGTTGACTGTACTTTTCAGTCTGCCTGTGTTCAGACTTGGAGAAGGGATGGTTTTGAAACAGATCATTTGAATAATTTAATAATTGTTTCTCTAAAGAAGCTGAATGGGTGCTGTACTTTCCCGTGCCAACTTCCAGCAGTACTGTTGAGCAGTGATAGAAGTGAGAGACCTTGGGCAGAACTAGGTCTCTGCAGCTTTACTCCAGAGCCAGCCCTTCCAGGCAAAAGCACATGGCCATAACCACAGATGAGAATTTCCTTTGGGGCTTTTCTACTCCCATGATCTTGGATTTATGTAATTGAATAGTTTTGCCAAGGCTGCTATATTTGCATTTCAGTTTTGAATTTAAAAGCTGCATAGCATGTCCAACACTGCAAACTGTTTGGGTTGTATACTCTAAAGGCAAAAATACAAATCATGCTTTATCAGGAAGTGGTGAGAAATGACACGTATTTCCTCTTGCTGAACCTTTGTAACAGCCTTTTGTACAGCTGCCAGGTGCCTTTACATGAACAAATACCTGTATTTCTCCCTGCTGTCTTCTCAAACAGCTCTAAAACTGAGGCCTTGCCATCAGTGGAAACAGTGACCATCTACTCAGGTTTAAATATGAAATAAAATCCCCTGTTATTTCCCTTGCAACGTTAATAAAGAAAAAGTTCATAAGACCTGGTGTGATTTTCTTCTTCCCTTTTCCAGCACTGTCTTGCTTCCCCTATCATCAGAATAAAACATATATCCTTCCTATCTTATCTGCTGACCTCTGGTCATTATGTCCTATCCACTCATCTGCTTCTCTGTCCCTTCATCTGTTGCAGTGACCTCAGATAGAAGTGTGTTTTATTTTCATTTTCAGACTTCATATCTGCTTTCACTGCTACTGCCTTCATGGAAGCTGTCCAATTAAAAAGTCAGATTCCCTTCAAAAGGATCATCACAAGTGTAGTTCAAAGTACTTAGTTAAACCGTGACAAATGCTCCTTTCCCCACCTGTACATTGTAGGGTATCTCAAGGTTCTGAGGAGACTTATGGTGGTCCACTGAAGGACTAGAAGCATCTAGCTCATTAGTCTTGTTATGTGACTGTTAGCTAGTTTTTCCCCTCCAGTTCCAATGACCAAATTCTTATTTACTTATTGCCCAAATAGAGGGGATCCTTTGTCACAAATCTGGAAAAAAACTCAACCTTTTGTCCTTGGGTTGGTAGGAAGAAGACATGCAAGCTTTCGTAGTACTTCCCAATATAATTTTTTTAATGAAAAGCATGTACAGCTTAGGAAAGTAATTCCAACTCCGCAAAATTCAGTAGCCAGTTTAGAAATATAAAAGGTGTTCTCCAAACACCAAAAAGAATTCAGAACTTGTCTTTTGGAAAGACTTATCTGATGGTGCTTAGGGTTGTGCTGTCCCCTCTGCAAAGTCCTTTTCTGGTGGGAGAAAAGGCAGTTCACCAAGGCCAGAAATCTGCAGTGCTCATACATGAGTATGTAAACTCACAGTCATGTTGGAGGAATCAGACTGTGATAGACCCCAAGACTGATGCTTTCATAGTGTGTGAGAGTGTCTTATGAATTTTTATTCTTCTGCAGTCATGGAAAACCCCATTTTTTTGTAAAAAATAAGACCAAAATGAAATGTACCAGTTTCAGGGATGTTTTTAGCTTTGAATAGCAGAAATCTAATTTTGACTGAAAGAGAATTAGAGTTAACAATTCTATAAATTTTTTAATCACCTACAAAAGGCTGTTACATATAAACAATACACCAACAGTCCATTGTCAGATACCCTATTTACATTTTCAGGAGGTTTTTAAGTCTTATCTTCTCATCTAATTTCTCAGAAAGCAAAGCTATTCTTTTAAAAACTTTTCAAAAAATATTGAATTCAGGTCTTTAAGATACTGGGAGATCTCCAAAGATGCGTATAAAGATAGGAGAGGCTTTTCTCTGCTGAAAACTTTCCTATATAGTAAAACATGCCTCCACTTTGTGGGTCAAATAGCTGGATAATCTATTTTTAATACTAAATTTCAGCTACTTTGCTTGTTGCTTTGTAAATGAAAAATTGCCATATTGAAAAGCTAGTAGAATAAATTATTGATCTTAGATATTTGCTGCCAAAATTTGAATCCAGAGCAAATTTTTATCATCAAGTAAAACCTTAGAGTTTTCGCCAGACAGGTATTAATGCTGAGCATGGAGTTCCTGTTTTGTTGGTATGATTATGGATTTCAAGAAAGCTATGTTGACTTCTTATATGGGCATTTGAATCATGTTCATTTTAAGAAGAATTAAACCATAGCAAATGATGCAAGTCTAATGGGTATATTTTAAGAAGGCATTTCTCTGCTGCTTATTTATGAAATGAGGACCGAAACTTGACACATTATCCAAAACTACTTCTATGGCCAAAATTAAGTAAGTCACACTGGTTTATACAGTTACACTTCCACACCTCAAAATGCCTCTGGCAAGCTGTAGGCAAGACAAGAACTGTGGATGAATCATGAAACTCTTCCAAGTAGTCAATTGAAATGCTGTAGAAATTCTATTCTATGTTGCATGGTCTTCTAAACTGCTGACCTCAGAATAAAAGGAGAAGACTATGAGCTAACAAGCAGCATGCAGGCACCTTTCCTGTGTTTGCTGTCCCACCAGATAAACGAGGTCACCATTGAAGGTGAATTCAAAGACAGCAAGGGGACTGCCTCTGCATTCCCTGCAGGCTGTGTGAGTCTGGATAGCTGGAGGCATATTCCATAAGGATGCCTGCTAGAGTATTTCTGCATGTGTGCAGAAGTTTGATGTTCAGCCTCCCTGTCTCTTGAGGTCTCTAAGCCCTGCCGTGGGGCCCCCCCTTGGCCTGGTCCTGTTTCCTTTAGCACACGATCTTCTCATTTTTGAAAAAGAGCACATGCAAAAATAAACAAAAAACCAGCAAAGAACCAAACAAAAAAACCTACCTGCTACGAGGCAGTGTCTTTACACAGAGATGCAAGCAAAACCAATGCAGCAAGAAGGCCACAGACTTCCTTTGTTCCATCTCACAGGTTAACCATGATCACTCGGCTTTTTTTTTTTCTTTCAAAGGGAGAGAGTAAAAGAGAGAGAGAGAGAGAAAGAGAAAGAAGGTAAATGAAAAATGAGGCAGGAGCAGTTGCCACAGAGGTGTGTTGGACTGGCTGGTCTCCTGATATCCCTGCAGCATGAGTTAGGTGAAGAAAGCCTGCTCCAAACAACTTGAGACCCTTTATAAGTCATGAAGGTGACTCATAACTAACCGACTTGCCTTGCCTTTAGTAAATCCCCCGCTTTCCTTTTCTTAGAACAGAGCTTAAAAAAAAAAAAAAGAAGAAAAAAAAAGGAGAGAAAACCCAAGGAAAACAGAAAACTCCAATCAAATAGAGGATTTTTAAAAAATGCACCATGTACTTTCCTTCCCTCAGACATTTTGACATCAGCCTTTTAATTGAGTACTACTACTAATAATAATAAATGCAAATGATTGTTTAGTGGTGCCAGTGCGCTTAAATAGGTTGCAGGTATGTCGTGAGAGAGGGAGTTCATGCTGGTATCTTCGACATCTAACTGAAGAGGGAGTTCACTGTGGTGAGGTGTTTCTTAATTTTATCTGTATTACTTTTACATCTAGGGCTGTCCCGCACGGACTTTTTGTGTTACAATTAACCCTGGCAGATCCAGGCAGAAAAAAATAAACCTCAAGAAATGTTCAGAGACATTGGACAGCTGTAGCTGAAACAGCTGCAAAATCTCTAAAACCAGGGTCATACTTTAGTAAAATTAGGGTGCATGTGGAAGACTGCAAATCAGTGGGTTGTGGAAGCCTGTTACTAAAATTATATAGCATTTTTTAACACCATTGAAAGACCATTGCCGATGACTGGAAAGACAGGTTGGTCTAAATGGATAGGAGATACAATATTCTACAGTCCTTTGGTTCTGAATATATTCCCAGAAAAGTCCAATTTATTTTAATTTCCAGCAGCGAATATTGTGGCTGCTACTGCCTGATTTTCCTCAGACACTGAGGGTTGTATCTTTTCAAAATAATACATTTTCACTGTGAATACAGGATGTTTTTTGCCTTGAGCTTTGGAAGTTCTATGATGTTTTAAGAAATATCTTCATTCAGAACTCATTAAGATGGCTGAAATACAATAGTTATGTTTGCCAGCCACTGAAATATACAGAAAAAATTCTGTCAAATCCCATCATAAATATACTGTTGTTCTCTTTGGCTTAGGTGTGTAATTATAAGTATTTTCCCCAGGAAGCCCTCATAAGTTTCAGGTGTTTGTACTCAGATCTGCACTTCCATGGTTCCATCAGACCCTTACGGCTCATTACAATGGGATAGGGTTTGGCTTCCATGTTTACAGAGACGAGTTTGAAGTTATGACCGGAGCAGTGATGTTTCCCTGACACATCTCAGGCAAGGCAGCTCTTGGAAACACAAACAATTTTATCTCCAAGGCCCCCTGCTCTGGGGACACTGCTGCCACCCATGCTACTGGAGGAGAGGAGGGCAGTCAGCTGGGCTGAGCTCTAATGCTTATGCCTCTGGATAGGTGGGGAGGCTATGGCAGACACCTCTTTGTGTTCTTCGTGTTCTTCCTGCACCTGTGGCTTGAAATGAGGCTGGATTTCTCTTGGGCACTTCCTGAGGAAAAAGAAAAAACTCTGAGCTACTTGGTCCTCTTCCCCAGTTATCTTCTCTTAGGTGGTACTTGATATAGGGCCAAAACTTAGGGCCAGATTTTATGGGAAGGAAGAGGGAGGTTCCATTTCAGTGAGATTAGACACTGAGATTGTCTCCAACCTGATCATATTACAGGACAATTTCTTAATATTTACCTCAAATTCTTTTTCTTTTAACTCGCATATTTGCTTGATTTCAGTATAAATTGAAAACCGATATTCCTAAGGAGATAAGACGTAGGGAATTACCGTGTATGTCTGTGTGCATATCTGTTGGTCTCCTACCTAATACTTTGAAATCATGAATTAATTTGAACATATTTGATGATGAAGGGGTATCTCGAGGATATTAAGCTCCTATAATTTCTGTGAAAACAAATGTGCAGATTAGAAAAGACCTTATTAAAATTCCTGTTTGTGGCAAGGATGGTAATTGGAGTTCAATTCTTATTAAATATCACAGAATCCATGGTAATTCAATTACAAATCTATAGGCAATAAGATTTTGTTCATTTTTCCACTCACAAAATGACCAGGTTTGTAACGGATTATTTTAAATGCATGAAAACACGCTTAATACATTGATTGATAGACAATTTTGGGTTAAACAACATATAAAATCCTAATGTTGCTAAGATCAATATGCACAGATAATTTATCAGGATAACTGTCAACTAGGCATTTATAGCTAATTAGGATTAGAGTGTTTAGGGTTCTGTATGTGCATTTGTTTGAAGGCAGGCAGAAAAGCAGCTCCAAATGCCCAGACCACAGATGCTGTGAGGTGGTCTGGTGGCATTCCTGTGGTCTGGGGTGCTGCTGAGGTTGTCCCAAGCTCTCTTCCTGCTCTTCTGGGTTTCACTCCCTAAACTCCATTTTGCACCTTTCAGCAATTATCAGCATGGCTCTGCACTTGAGTATGGCACAGCATAATTTCCTGGGAGAGGATAAACATCCTTTGTATTTTCAGGTGCGTTCGTATGATTCCAGTGGCTACTCTGAGACCCAAAGCAATATTGCTGTGCAAGAATGTAAAAATACCCTGGCATCTTTCTAGTTGCCCATCTTGCATAGAAACATAAATCTCCTGGATGACAAGGCAAAGATGCTTAGGCTTCCTGTCTTCTGTGAGCAATATATTCACACAAGGAATTGAGTCCAGCCCAAAACTTACAGGAGTCAAGGTGAGTTTGAGCTGAGTATGACACTGGTCAGACCCATAACACTAAGCACTAACTTCACTTGAGATAGTGTTTAAGGCTCATAATAACTCACCAGAGACAGAAGCAAATCCCAATTTGGGCTCTATTAGAAAATAAACAATGGAGGAGTTGGAAATGCTAGGTTTAATTAAAGTTGCTTAATGACAGTAGTACCATTTTCAAATAGAGATTGTTCATGAGTAACTGCAGAGCTTTAAAATACGGGTCACTGGGAAAAGTAATAAAAATCTAGATGCAGCATGCTTTTCTTTTAATTAGCTGCAATTTTTTTCAGACTGTCCAGACTCATCTTCTCCCTTTTGAAATAAGTTGTTTTGTTCCTTAATGAGGCTTTTTTCATTGAAAATTCCAAAATTGCTAAAACTTACCTTTGCAATAAAAGCTGCCTGTAAATGTTTATTTTCAGTACACTTTTAATACTTTCATGAAAATTTTGACATTTATTAGACAAGATATTTTTTAACAAAAGTTCCTTAAAAGTTACCATTTCAGTTAGCCAAAAAGTATTCTATATGGTTTAATCAGTTCTTGTCACATTGCCTAGTCTAAAACATCATTTGAGATGGATGTTTGAAGCTATATCAAATAATCTCTCCCTGTTCTCCTCTATTACTTTGCCACAGTTTCTGGCACTTCAAGTTGTGCAATCCTGTGTCTTAAAGAAAACTAAGTTGCTTTAACAGGAAAACATGTTTTTCTTGTGGACACCAAAATTCTGCCCAAGTTACTCTTTAAGTGCCTATTAACTGTGATAGTGAAATTATACTGATGAGCTAGAGAGGAGGCAGAATGCGATTGCTCAGATCTATCTTCCTTTTCTGGTGCAGCTTTAAAACTGATGAACAGTGCCTTCCCTTTCTTGTCTGCCTTCTTGTCTTTGCAATGGAGATGCTGCTTTCTAAAGCTGCCACAAAAGCAAGATGTTCTGAAGGACCTACTTGGAACTCGTCTTTTCTGAGGACCTAGAGTTAGAGCCAGTGTCCCAGGAAGGTGTGGAGACTCAGGAAAACCTTGTAGTTTTCCTCCACTCATCTCAAAATGGACAGTGAGAAATTCAGGAGGACATACCAGAACAATAAGCAGGTTGCACAGATGGTGGAATGCAGCTTGGAGGGTGTTCCAGTGAAAAAAATGGAGATCAGAATTTAAACATGAACTTCAGAGTCCTCATGCTCAAGCCCTGGAATGACATAGCAGTGATGGAGAAAACTGCTTGAAATGCTACATCCTAAGGAAAACAGGTTCCTTCTTCTTCTTTAAAGGGAATACTCAGTCCCAGAAAGCAATGAAAACTGGAACTAGTAAGGAGTTTTTAATACAAGAAGGGAATGGATGTTAATGTGAATTGCCTTTGAGGTTAACATTACATGGGAGAATGGGCTATGCTCATAAAATACACATTTTAACGCATCCTGGATATGTCTGAATGAACTGAATAGAATTCTGGTATAATTAAAAAGATGTTTTGTAATGCCTAAATGCTGTGTGTAGTATTTAAGTGCTTTGAGTTGTATCCAGATGTCAAAGAATAATGTTTCCATTTATATCTTAACGTCATTTTTCTTAACAGAGTTCTCACCTCACAGTTGGAGCTTGCATAGTTTCTGGATATTTTCTTTATTGCAGCCTTTTATTCTAAAGGGAGAACCAGTAATTTAAGGACTTATGGGCTTTCAGTAATTTTGATTTCTAGCAGACTGTGAGGCAGTCCTTTATTTTTCGTTATGTTTATCATCCATGCTTTTTCCACTGTTTCTAGGAAGGAAGGGACAATATAGGACAGGCAGAAGAGAAATAAATCCCTGCTGGGCTTGGCAGGAGGAAAAAGGAGCAAGGAGAAAGAAGCATTCTCTGAATAATGAAATAACAAAAAATGCTTTTGTAGCAGAGCTCAGAAAAGTTGAATTTCCATATGCCTCCTCATGAAGAACTTCTTGGAGCTTTCCTGTTCAGCTGTATAATACAGTCCACAATTGCACTAGGCAATGAATATATGACTGAGGAAGTTAATCGCCCAAAAAGTGTGTTTAGTCCAAGCTGGAACTACAAAAATATATATGTAACCTTATGCAGGGAAGTTTTATGTTTCTCCTCCTTTTTTTACCCTCAGTCCTGGTAGGCACAGGACAACATGACTCCAGCTTGGATAAGTGACCTTCATAAACCCCTTAGGTCCCTCACTAAGCTAAAACATCCTGTAGGTGTCTTAGTTGAGATCACAGCTAAGCTTCAACCCAAAACTAAAGGAGAATTTTTTCTTTCATCCCAGCCCAACTGTTGCACTTGTATTTTCACAGAGAAGGGGAAAACAGAAAACTAACTGCCTTCACTGTTGTGGAACCTCCTTCTACCTGTAGGTGATTTACTACTGTATGCCTTCCTTGTGTGACATTTGAGAATAAGTACCCTGAATAGTCAAGACAGAAGTTGTACGATTTTTATACAAACTACACAGAAAAATGTGTAGGTCATACATAAATGCCCCCAAGTGCAGACCAGGTATCAAATCCTTCAGTTCTTACTTCCTTCTGAAAAGTCAGAATTAAAGTTTTGGGAATCAGAAGAACATTACTATAGATTACTGATCTTCAGTTAAGCTGAACAAAACTACAAGTCCATGGAATTTATTTTTTCAGAAGTTTCATTGTATTTCTGAGGGTTGTAAGTGTGGGGTTTTTTTGCAAAAGCCAGGTTAGTGCTGTGAAAGAAATTGTGTATTCTCTTGTTCCTACCTTTCCACAAATAAGTAGTTTTAGATGTGAAATTGGACCAAGGGACACTATTCAAAAATAATCATTAACTTTTAACTGTTTGAACATTATTGAAAATATTGAAAATATTATGATTATATTCCAAAAGTACATGATGACATGTCCTCAGCAGGAGAGTAGAACAGCAATTCAGAAGTTATGAGAATGTAAGACTGAGTACAAAGCAAAAGAATGGCAAGCTTCTTGTTTCCTCACAAGAGAAGAGTTGGCAATATTTTAGGGGCTATCTGCAGCTTTTTCTAAGTGCTACTGGAAGGTCAAAAATCCTGTCCCTGAAATATGACCAATTTTGCCTTTGAAGATGATTCTCATGCTGTTCCTTCCTGAGCTGCATCTGTGTTCTCTTTGGTGGTTGTGTTTACTCACTTTGCCCTATAATCAGGTGCAGTGAGATAAGGTTGGTCCTGTAATTGAATTTCCTTCCAGCCTGGTGTTATTTAGTGGTTCCAACAGCAGAGTTCACGTAGAATATAGCACAGATAAAGGATTTCTTGGAGAAGAGTACAAAACAGGTAGTAGACAAAACACACTGATAGATGAAGTTAATGGTACATATTTTGGGCTTTTAATCTTGAGTTTATGGTCTCTGCTCACCTCTTATTAAAGTGTAAACTAAGGACCTCTGTGCTGTCTTCTCCCATTTGTACCGCAAATTTTATCCATGTGGAATATTAGGATACTTCTAAGTGAGTGTCTATTTTGATAAGCCATTATGTGCGGAACATTAAGAATTATTAAGAATTCCACAGTGTAAGATATCCTTACAGCTCCAGAATCTCTCTTTGTCTGGATGTCTAGGAAAATTTAGATAAGGATTATGAATTTTCATTGTTTTATTTACAGCTCCTGATCTCTTTCAGTCTGCCTGTCTCTAACCAATCAGCAAGAGACTCCAGCAAGAACTAAACCAGAAATATCTACCACGCATTGGTACTTTAGAGCTGGGTCTGAGCTCATGGCACAGCTCTGTTTTGACAACATACTAGGCTGCCAAATCAAGAAGAAAAACAAACGTTAATTTTCTAGGCTGAGAGAATATGCTAGTGTTTATTATGAAAAAAATTATTTTGTAGCTATTAGAAAAAGCAGTGTTGTAAAGAACATGAAAACACCCATAAATATCTTTTGTGGATAAATAAATTACCCAATGAGTAGAAAAAAAAGTTCATAAAGAAAAACCCCCTCCCGACAGCCACTGCTGTTTTCCCACTGAGGGTGTTTTTCTTTGTTCTAAGATATGCAAGGTTACAAGTGTGTAAATATAACATCCACTGAAAGGGTTAATGGAGTTTATCTGCTTCTTTTATAGTCACAGGAAAATGACTTAGGTGAATTTCCTGTAAGAGAGATGTATCACAACGTGAAACACTCAGCTGACAGTTTTACAGCAAGAAGTGGAAGGAGCAGCTCTGTTCGAGCTTCAAAGAGAATAATGTGGGTGGGGAATTTTTACAAGCTACACACAAGTTCAAAAATTTCTGAAGAAGTCAGTCTTCAGTCAATGATATTTCTTTCTGAAAAGTACATGGGATTTTGTGCTTTTTTCTCAGTGATGAATACTTCCTTCCCAGGATACCCTTAATGACAACATTGGTTGGTACTACAGAGACATGAGATTAATACAAGAAAAAAGATTGCCTGGTAATATGGTAGTAAGTATTTTTGAGAGAGAGGGATCTTGAATGAAAAATTACATGTTTGGATGTATTCTATGCTCTTGTGTTTTCCTAGGAAAATGGAATAACTTTATAAATTGTTCCAAAACTGCATTTTCTCTTTAAGTGTTAGTAAAGTGTATTCATAAACATCAATAAGGTTTATTAATAAAAGTAGCAGTAGCAATAGTAAGAACAACAACAAATGATTTAATGCATAACTCATTTGCTGAATCACAGTCATTAAAAATTCTCATTAGTTACAAGCACTCTGCATTCAAGAAATGGATGAATATGTAAGTAAAACAAAAGCACCACATAAAAAAGTGGAGAGGGCTGGTTTCAGGGAGATAACACAGCTCTGAGAAAGATCTTTAGGCAGGAGAGTGTCACATTTAAAGTTGTAGCTAGGAGCAGAAACTCATTGGGTAGGGAAGATGTCTTTATAACCAATATGACAAAAACCAATATCACTATAAGTACACTTTATCACTATAACTACACTTCTATTTAGCTTTTTAGAAGAAAGTAAAAATGGGGTCTACCTTTTCCAGGCTGACACCCTGGAAGCTGATGGCTGCGGGGAGGGCAGGGTGTTTCAGTGCCATGAGGTGCTCTAGGGCTCCTAATCACAGCCTTCTGTAAGTGGCAGTGGCAGAACTAGAATAATCAATAAAATAATAGCCTTGAGGGTCTAGAAGCATGTGGTGCCAGCATCAGGTTGTCTTGGGAAACCAACTAGTAATTATGTACCTATAAATCATATTATTACATCACATCTAACATGGCCTTCAAAGGAGAGGCTGTAGTCTTCAGTGGAGCCATCAGTTTTACTTTGAGTCACAGCCTCAACAGATTTCTTCTCTGTTGGAGTTAGGGATGAAGGAATATGTCTGTCTTGTTCAAAAGAGAGCAACAAAACTGAGAAAAGTTACAGCTGCATGTACCAGCAAGGTCTCTTTAAAAAAGGACATGGTAGCACTGAGGACTGTGAGATGAGGAGCCCTTCCTCACATGGCCAGTCCTGTGTTGGGTTAAACAGGATCACACATGTCTGTTAACAGTAGGATCTGGATCATCTACATTTCTGGAGTTAGAGAAAAACAAAGAAAAATAATCCAGACCAGAGTCTGCCTCAACAGCAAACACGTATGAGCAGGAAAGTAGCATTATACCTAACTAGGCTGACAGTGTGACAGTGTAGCAATCTATCTCTATGTTTATATCTGTATCTATATCTATAGCTATATCTATCTATCAATCTATCTATCTGCATCCATGTAGGTTGTGGTTCTGTGAACATTCCAGTATTTCAAGGTACCTCAGCCCAAGAATGGCTAACCTGGGCACACAGGGTTCCCTGCTAGGAAGTGAAGTGAGATTCTTCAAATGTGGTTGGAGGTCTGGGCTAATCAGTGGCTGCTTCTAGCAGCCATCAAATTGTGAGTAAGCATTTCAACTCAGAATCTCTGGCACACAGGAGTGGTTGGGAAGCCCCCCTGGGCACATCCTCACTGTGAGGTGCAAAGCCCAGGAGTCTGGCCTCAGCAAAGACTACACAAAACTGTGCATAGTGGGGCACAGCAGGGACTGAGGCTCTAGTTCCTCCAGAACTGCTGGAGTTTTTGCTAAGGCATCTTAAAAGTCCTACTTTAATCCAGGCCAGTTTGGTCCTGAGGCTTTAATTTAGGGCAGTTTGGTCCTAAGGCAGTCCTAGTGGCAGGGAAGTGATAGTCTGGGGCCAGAAGCCTCAGTGAGCAGAGCTCACAGGTAGAGATGAGGTGGCAGGAAACCAGGGGAAATGCTGCTCCCCACTTAGTGAAAGTCTTTTGAAACAGAAATATTCCATGAGGACTATGGTCATCGTAAAATTGCACTATGTTGCTGTATTCTTGACCAATTCTGTGTGATGTCTCCAAGTGCAAAAGCTTTAGTCAGAAGCAAAATGCCAGCACATTGACTTAGAAGTGGTAAAACAATTTTTTTTTCCCTGTTGCTTCATATGTTCTCCATTTTAGGATAATTTTTTCACTTTCTTAGTGTGCAGCTGTGAGGTCTTGCAAGTTTCCCTGAGTGAAAACTGGAACTATGACATTACTGCAGAATTCTTGAGTCCAGGTTTGCTAAGGAAAACACCCAATAACCCAACACTTCAGCCCTGTGCTCTGCCCAGCAAAATGTAGCCACTGCACAACTTCATTCCTTCAGCTTGTGTTCCCTCTCCCTGCATTCCTCTGTCCTGCAGGAAGAACAGGTGGCAGAGTAGAACAAGGAAGATCTGGTATCAGCCAGAACATTTCCCTCTGTCATTTCAGCTCCATGCAGTAGCTATCAGCTACTGAGCATGAGTGAAACCTAGTGGGAGAGAGTCCCTTCTAATAATTTAAAATATCACCCAACTGTGTTGCTGTGCATTTGATGTTACAAAGAGATAAATCGCTATGAATTTCCAGTTTTCAGCATGCAAACGAGCCATTTGGCCAGAAAGTCTGCTGCCAAAGCAGAGCTGGTGAGATGGAGAGGGATGATCTAGCTGGGAGAGATAAAACAGGTCAGTAGCTGTAAAACCCCTCAAACCGAGGGAAGACAGTTTGAGATGAGGAAGCCAGTTGCAAATAACAGTCCATTCCTCCTAGGACATGTAAAGACCTTGCTCAGTCTGCCCTTGGAGGTTGAATGTGATCATTCTAAGTGCATACACGCACATGGATCAATCCCTTCCGTCTCCACCCCAGCCCATGGTGGTCTTTGCTGTAGGTCCTCAGATGACTGTGGGCACTTCTCAGAATACTAAATGTGTCGATGACTGATTTTCAGGAAAAATAAGACAACATCAGACAGAGGATCAGTAGATCTGTAAATTAAGTTGTGATTCCAGAAAATGTACAAGGTTACAACTCACAGACACATACACACACATTGCCCAAGATCGTAAAACCCCTTTCTATATGGTGTATCTACACGCTAGCATAAAATGACCTTCAGGTATTACATGTTACATGTTTCTCTGAAATTTCAGCCTTTGAAAGATGAAATTTTATAAAGCACAGCCCAAAAACTAATAACAAGAAATGTGTCTAGTATTTTCTTGCCCTCCACACAGATATCCTTATCCTCTTTTCCAAGTGACATAGCTTCATACACAAAATTTTAATTTCTGAAGTGACTCATGAAATGCATGCAGGCTCTGTTTATGACTTCTTCACCTTCTTCACAAAGAATGCCAAACCACTGAACGTTAGGAAGCATTCCTACTTCATTTCTTAGAAGTTTTTGCTGTTCCCCTTTCTAACGAAGGCAGCCGTTACAGTCGTATGTCAAGAATGATTCATATAACACAAGACAAGTTTACATATGCCTAACTTTGTGTACTTTCACTATACATAAACTTAGACACTCATTCTTGTTTCAGATTTTATTTAATTCCTGTGTAAGGATGTGTGTTCATTTACTTACAGACACACCATTTATCATATTGCATAGACTTTTGCACGTAACATATGTTGCCTGGGCACTTGGATGTTTTATCTTAGAAAAAAACAGACATTTAAAAAAGAATTCTAAAAACCAACTTGTCCAGGTACGTGTATTTTAGTCTCCTGTATGTCATACTACAGGTTGATGGCTTTATTTTACATTTAGTGTTGTCCTAATTTTACTGGTTTAAGCAATTGATAGTAATTTGTATAGTAATTTCTTTGCCCTGGTGCAGCAGATGGTGAGCTCACAGATATCCAGATGTTTGCCAGCACAGGCTACTGGATATTTCAAAATCCCAATAAGAGATGCCTAGGGCAGAGTTTAACTACTTCATATGAAAACTAGAACTGAGGAGGTCTGGATGCATGGAAAAGGTCAGTGCTTGCTCAAGATTTACTGCACATGCAGGTGAACAAGCAGGTTAATGGAATCCTTTGTTGCCAGGATGTTCCAGGGACAATAATTTTAATGGACTTGGAACTTTGTACAGGAGCAGGGTGGTTCTGAAGTCCCTTTGGGCTTGAATGTAAGCAGGTTTAGGTCTTTGACAAGAGATTAAGCTCATGAGATGGACTTTAATAATATTGATACCTGTGTCTGTGTTAGTTGGATTCTCTGTACAGTCTGTAAGTGGGAAAAAACACACTTTTTTGGACACAGTTCATCTGGCCCGGTTTAGATTTCTACTTTAGATGGAGATGATTTGTAATCTAGAAGACTGATTTATCTCCATGACTATGCAGAAAATCTATACATTTACCTCAGATGTTCAGGTCTACTTACGCTAGACACTACATTTTTTCAGGTGAATCCTATTCCCAGAGCCCAGGCCAAGTCATAGGTTAACCAGAATAGCCCAAGGAAGTGCACTAATCTCAGCATTCTCCTGAAGCAGGGTGTTATATAGGTATAGTAATTGAGATCCGGTGTTGATTACCAACTTCAGCAACATGAACACAATTCCAAAGTTTTTGTGGAGTTACTCTAAAAGATTTCAGGTGTGTATTTACTTTAGAAAATTGATTTGTTTTAAACATATGATGTTGCAGATGAATACTTGAATATACTGTAATATGACCCAAATAAGTCTCTAAGATTCCACAGTGAAAAACTGAAGAAAACATCTGAAATCCATTTATGAAAGGTACTACATGGACTTTATCAATTTGCAGTTTTATCTACAGCTGGCTCAAATGCATCATCTGAGTAAATGTACCTGTAGTGATCTCTATTTGCCAAAGGCTGTAAATAAGGAGAAAGGCTGGACATCTTCTGGCATGGTGAGGGCATTCTTGGCAGGCAGCGACTGCAGTTAACTGATTAGTTTCTTATTTACGGAGTGCAATGCAAGAACATTTATCTTGATGTAAATATCAAAACTTTCTGTGGATATTTATATGCAGAAGTCCAAATTATGATGACTATATTTGAGCCCTGAAAGGCTTGTCATGTTCAGATTATCAGCTTTGTTCAGAGTTAGTAGTCTGGATTTACTGCCCACTTGTCTGCTGCCATAATCTAGCAAAGCCACAGACATATAAAGGGGTGGGTAGGGAAGGAATTTCCTCACAGCTTTTTAGAAGTACACATTATACATTTATTTAGATGTGCAGCTAAGGACCTACTCATTGCATTCCTACCACCTGGTAAAATAGGTAAGACAATACACATGTGTGTTGAGTGCAGGGAATACTTTTTCTTACATTCTGAGCTGTAGACAAAGGTTACCCCAAACCCCACAGCTCAGAGCACTGTGCTATGAAAGCAGTTGCACCATTTCAATGTTTCTGGTATTGCACGCTCCTGAAAGGTTCTGTTGCTCCCCTGTTTCAAACAGGAAATGCCACTCAATTTTATCAGATTTTTTAAAACAGGACTGTGTTTTAGCCACCACATTTGTTCTGTGAAACAAAATTATTATATTCTGACTGACTTCTGAGACATGCACATGCACAGGGAAAAAAAGAGTAACTATTTTTTTAAAGAAAAGTCTAACTTGGATTTCAGCAGAAGTTAGAATCAAAGAATCATAGAACATGCTGAGTTGCAAGGGACCCATCAGGATCATCGAGTCCAACTCCTGGCCCTCTGCAGGACACCCCAAGAATCCCACCATGTGCCCAACAGCATTGTCCAAACGCTTCTTGAACTCTGTCAGGTTTGGTGCTTGGTGACCACTTCCCTGGGGAGCTGGTTCCAGTGCCCAACCTCCCTCTGGATGAAGAACCTTTCGCAATACCTGACCTAAGCCTTCCCTGACTCAGCTCCAGCCATTTCCTTGAGTCCTGCCACTGGTCATGAGAGTGAAGAGATTAGTTTGTGGAGTAGGATGACCTAGAAGGACTTGGAAAGATGCTTCATTCCAGTCAATTACATCAATGGAAATCCAGGACGCTCTGTTCCTTCTGGGGGGTAGACTACCAAGTAAGGTAATTTGTCCATTAAATACCAAACACACGTGTGATATTTAATTTAAAACCTCAACAATAAAACTTACGGGTTGGCAGATATGATCCCACTTATTTTTTAAAAGCAGTATGAGTTTTCCAGACTTTTCCTTTGGAACAGATTTGCTAAGAAACTATATAAAATAAAGCTAAATAGAAAGAAATGTATTATTGTCTGGAATATATAATTAAATGCAACACCGATGGAGTAGGAAGTCAATTTTCTTGCAGGATATAATGTGGCATTAACAACAAACAGTGGTTAGCTCATTAGTTGAGTGGATTCCTAAAAATTGTTGGTTATTCAAACACTTATTGACTAATGTCTTGTGCTCTTAATACTGAAACCCATGGGACATGTACCATAAAAATAGCAGGTTTTATTTTGTGTGAATATTATGTAAAATTAATAAAGATTGACTGGAGAGAATTAATGGATTTATTCATGCTGTTCCTACAAATATATCATAATGTTGTATCTGTTGAAGGCTCTCACTTGCTTCACTGTAACTTTGGTAAAAGCTGGATACAAATGTATGAAGAGAGAAAATACATGAAGTATTTCTAAGAACAATGAAATATATATCATAAATATACACCTTGGTATGACACATGCACTTAGAGACACTGTGAAAACATACTGCTAAACTAAACAGAAAATCTTGTGTAAGCTTATTTTTTGTCGCAAGTTACCTATTTTTGATTTGCCAATGTCTCAACAGCTAGAGAAATTATATAGAAACAGATTTCTTACTTGAAGTAGAAAATCTCATCTGGTATTTAAAAATTTTTTTATTTTAAATTTTAATTAAACTTGGAACTCAAGTAATATCTTTTATTCAAAATTAAAAATCAGGTCCCATAATGACAAACTAGTCTAAACTGAAAGAATATGGAGTCTTACACAAGTGTCACTTCTTCATGTTTCTGTTCAAGAAATGAACCTGATTTTTGTAGTGCCCTGCAGTCATTTTAAGCTGAGAATCTCATTAAATAAATTGATGTGGGGTTGGTTTGATAATTCTTTTGGGAATGCTACAAGGAAAATCTAAAACCTCTCGCTTTTACACATTTCATCCTGAAACTTCGTGTGTTAATATGAAATTACTCAGGGTTCTTATCAGCCACAGGGGAAGAGTGTGCTCCCAAACTTGTCTTCTGTTCTCCGAGAAGACGAAGTGATGCCTTCCCTTCATTTCTCCTGGTCTACAGGCCCACGATAGAGGTTGTGCACACGGAAGTGAGAACTGCTCTGTTCCACATGTCAGAAGACAGTGCATCTATTCTCTTTTCATGAAGCATTAAGTGTAGTAAAAATAATCTTTTTTTTTATTAGTTCACTATTAATTTCTTGAATACACTTCAAATTATTTTATTCCAGGAGCATGTCCAGATAAAATATGAGGTATTTCAGCAATATTCAGTGCATGGGGAGTTCTCCTCAACATGACATGAAATGTCCTACATCTCACTTTCATTCCTTGTGCCCTACTCAGCAACTGGCTACTTTGAAAAATATTTTAATGAGCTTTGGAAACTTGCCTGTAGTCATAGAAATCCTGGTAACAATGCTTGGCTTCATGTGAAAGAGGAATTTCAGCAAACCTAATGGGACTACCCAAAAGTTTAAGGTAGAGTAAATCTGTTTGTAGGATCAGAACCTGAATTTCTGCAGGATCCATGGGGATCAGTCTCATGCACAGGAGAAGACAGTGAAATGATTTTTTAGATCCCTTGTAACAAACCGTTGAGAAATACTATTACCTAAAGAATATTTACATCTCATTTTTGGCTGGTAATCTGTTTCCTTCTTGGGACCTACACCTGTAATGAGTAATTTTTTTTTGTATTTTAGGGCCACTAAATAACAGATGGAGAGAGAAGGCAGTGAGGGAACTGTTATTTCCTTTGGATAACTACATGTCATTAAGTTCCCTTATAATTCCAGTTGCTTCTTGTGTCCCGGGGTGGAGTTGTTTTACTGTGTGATATATATGAATACTGTTCAGTGATCATTCTGACTCATATGTTTTCATCTCTTGAAATCTGCTTATGTTAATTTTTGTGAATCTTCATGCTTTTGCCACAAAAAAAAAAAAATATATAAATCAAGTTTGCCACCACACCACAGGCAACAATTCAAAAATAATTATTAATTTTGTGTATATTTATGAATAAAAGTATCCCTTTGCTATTACTGTAATCTTAGAGCTATGATGAAGCAACATGGCTTACACAGAATGGACTTAAAATACATACAGAAATAACGGCAAATGAGAGCTTTGACTTAAAAAGCAACATATTTTTTAGTGATTTTAAGCCCAATATGTCTGGAACAACATCTCTGGTTTTGGCTAGGGCAGGCTGGACCACTGCTATGATTCATCCTGGCAATTCTCAGTTGATTTTGTACATTAAATGGGGATTCCCACTGAACAAGGGTAATTCTAAAAGAGTGCTTGAAAGTGAATTTCTGCATCTCAGCAGATTTCTGATCTCAGCTCTGTTGTGAAGATCAAAACTTTATCAACCTACATGTGCATCTGCTGATGTGTCTTCTCTGACACTCACATCCCCTCTACCTAAACCTGGGGGAGCACTGAACTGCGCAGTGGGGGGGAAATGGTACCACTTCCATGTAAGAGTTAACTTCTTACTTTCATACTGTTTTCCTCACTGTCCATACCTTTTTTTCCCCCATTGTCCATACCTTTTTTTCCCTTTCCAAAAATCTTCTTCAGAAACAATAAAGAAAAGCTCTTTTTGATCTCACCCCTCTGGGCTTCCTGAGTTTTTTATCCCAGACACTTTCAGTCATTTACCAGCAGTCCTGGTTAACCCAGGAAGGTCTCAGTTGACTGGAAACTGGCAAATATGTCATTTATCTACAAGAAGGGCTGGA
Source organism: Corvus moneduloides (assembly GCF_009650955.1). Taxonomy (NCBI): domain Eukaryota; kingdom Metazoa; phylum Chordata; class Aves; order Passeriformes; family Corvidae; genus Corvus; species Corvus moneduloides. The sequence goes on along the minus strand of NC_045477.1, from coordinate 15,665,686 downwards.
AGGAGTATAGGGGGAACTACAGAGCTGTCAGCCTGACCTCAGTGCTGGGGAAGGTCATGGAGCAGATCATCTTAAGTGCAATCACACAGCACGTGCAGGACAGCCAGAGGATCAGACCTAGCCAGCATTGTTTGTGAAAGGCAGGTCCTGCCTGACCAACCCAATGGCCTTCTATGAGAAGGTGACCTGCTTAGTAAATGAAGGAAATTATGAGGATGTTGTCTTACCTGGACTGTAATAAAGCCTTTGACACCATTTCCCACAGCATTCTCCTGGAGAAACTGGCTGCTCATGGCCTGGACAGATGTACTCTTCACTAAGTTAAAAACAGTCTGGATGGCTGTGCCCAGACAGTGGTCGTGAAGGGAGATAGTTCCAGCTGGCTGCCAGTCATAAGTGGTGTCGTCAGTGCTCAATACTGGGGATAAGCCTGTTTCATATCTTTATCAGTGATTTGGATGAGGGGATCAAGTGCACCCTCAGTCAGTTTGCAGATGACACCATGTTGGGCATATTGGGCTTAAAATCACTAAAAAATATGTTGCTTTTTAAGTCAAAGCTCTCATTTGCCGTTATTTTTGTATGTATTTTAAGTCCATTCTGTGTAAGCCATGTTGCTTCATCATAGCTCTAAGATTGCAGTAATAGCAAAGGGATACTTTTATTCATAAATATACACAAAATTAATAATTATTTTTGAATTGTTGCCTGTGGTGTGGTGGCAAACTTGATTTATATATATTTTTTTTTTGTGGCAAAAGCATGAAGATCCACAAAAATTAACATAAGCAGATTTCAAGAGATGAAAACATATGCTGGAGGGCAGGAAGGGCCTACAGAGGGATTAGGACAGGCTAGATCAGTGGGCTGAAGGCAGTGGTCTGAGGTACAACCAGGCAAATTACTGGATCCTGCCCTTAGGTCACAACAAGCCCCTGCAGTGCTACAGGCTGGGACAGAGTGGCTGGAAAGCTGGAAAAGGACCTGGGAGTGCTGGTTAGAGCAGGTGAACACAAGCCCGGGTGTACTCAGGTGGCCAAGGTACCCAATGTCACCCTGGCCTGTATGAGTGATATTGTGGTGGCAGGACCAGGGCAGTGATTGTCCCTTTGTGCTGGGCACTGGTGAGGCCACATCTCGAATCCTGTATTCAGTTTTGGGCCTCTCACTACAAGAAAGACATTGAGGAGCTGGATTGTGTCCAGAGAAGGGCAATGGGGCTGGGGAAGGGTCTGGAGCACAAGTCTGATGAGCAGCAGCTGAGGGGGCTAAGGGCATTCAGCCTGGAGAAGAGGAGGCTTGGGGGGAGGGACCTTCTCACCCTCTACAACCCCCTGACAGGAGGGTGTAGCCATGAGAGGACTGGGCTCTTTTCTTGGGTAACAAGTGAGATGACACGAGTTTTGCCAGGAGAGATTTAGGCTGGATACTAGGAAAAAGTTCTTCACTGAAAGAGGAAATCAAGCACTAGAAGAGATGTTTAAGTCACCACCCCTAGAGGTGTTTGAAAGACACGTAAATGTGGCACTTCAGGACATGGATTAGCAGTGAACATGGCAGTGCTGGGTTTACTCAACGATCTTAGAGGTCTTTTCCAACCTAAAGGATTTTTTGACTCTATCTAGTTCCCTCTGCTGTCAACATTTCAGTGACTATGAAGACTCTCAAAACTGTCTTTGGAAATTCGGCTTCTGAAGAATTTTCAGAATTCAACAAACGTGTGAACACTAGAGGAGACACATTGAGAAGTAGAAAGTAATCAAAATAGTGCTGTTTAAAGCAGCCTTTGTGACTGGCATTCTAGCATTTTAATATGGAGCTATTTTTTTGGTTCCAAGAAGTAAATTAAGACATTACCTCTTAAAGCAGATAAAGAAAATGTGTTTCTTATATGCAGACCAGATGAAATTTCATTGAAATGCTGAATCTGACCAGATGAACTCATGTCTGCTGCAATCTTAATCTATTGATAAACTAAACTGAAAATCTGGATGATCATGAGTGAACTGAAGCATGTTAGAGCACATTTGCTTCCTGTTTTCTCTGAGTCTACTTTTCCTCAAAAAACTCCCCAAACACTACGTCTAATCCTGAAATGCAGCTGAAACACCTCTAGAGTGACTCTTTGCATGTGAAAGCACTTAGTGCTTATAGCTGATACTGGTGAAGAGAATGTTAGTCCTGACAAAGTATTTCAGGCACTCATTTCAACTCAACCTTTGCTTCAAGGTGACTATTCAGACCTGGAGATGGAAATTTGTTGATAATGTTCCAGTTTATAGCAGAAAGATTAGCATCAAATTTCTCAGTTTGTCTTGTACTTTCTTCCCTTTAGAGCATGGGTAGGCATGTTAGCCTTTCTGCTGGGAATGGAAAAACAGTGACATTAATTGTGTGTCCTTGACTTTCAGAGGACTTTTATATGGGTGATAATAATTTGGTTTAGGTTATTTTTGCTAAAGATGTATTTGCTTTATTTTGCTCCTCCAAAAAATAAATATTTGTCTAGAAAATGGACATCTGAAAGTGTGGCATATGGGTTTAACCTATGCTACGTCATGGCAGGCTGTTTTCATTCTCTGCAGACTGCCTTTCATTCAGGAAGGAACGTGTTTCAGTGATGTTAATGAATACAATAGGGAAGATGACTGACTTCCTTTAACTTGTTCTTGAAGACAGTGGATGAGATACTTCTGACAGCAGCTGCTGGGTCTGCCACACCCAGCTGTTGGAAAAGAGTCAAACAGGAATGAGATAATAACACACAAAGTACTTAATGTACAGCTTCTGTAGGAACAAGCATAACTCCATACACTGTTTTAAGGGCCCTGTTCTTTAGGAAGTGTTGCCTTTGTCTTCTGTCAACTATGGGATTTAATATCTGGGGAAATGTCACTACATGGTCTACAGGACAGTCATGCAGGGGGTCACCTCCCACTCCACACCCCTGAACATGCATATGGTGGCAAAAGGGTGTGATATAGGCAAGTTTTGTAGGAGCTGGTTTGGGCCTGCGGCAGACATTCCAAATGAGAGAGCAAGCTTGACTTGGCCTTAAAGTCATTCATAGTTCTCTTTGTAAACCTTTAGGAAACAGGTGATACTCAAAAAGTCTGCAGGAGGGCAGGCATATCACAAAGGGAATCTAGGCAGTTATAGACTCTTATCTTTTATTACCAAAAACTACCAAAACAAATATTGAGAAAAGGAATTTATAAATCTCTACAAGTTCATTAAGGACAAATTGCATCAAGCAGTTTCATTCATGAAGGTGAACTTGGTTTTGTGCAAGGAAAGATGCTTGATTTTACATCTTTTGACACCTTCTTACATGACATTGTCATAAGCAAACTGTGGAAAAATGATCTAGATGAAACTACTGTATAGTGCAAAACTGCTTGGAAAACTGTTCTTACAGAGTATTAATTAGTGACTCTTCACCAGAAGAGGAGAATACATTTTCATTAGTGTCCACAATGAAGAAATAGAGAGCATGTCTTAAATTTACAGATGACATCAACTACACTAGAAGATAGCATTAAAATTCAAAGTGTTTGTGGTACACTTGAGAAAAAAATCTGGAAAAGGGTGCCAGCCAGTAAAGACAAATGCCAGATTGTGCCTTGAAAGTCAACTTTCTGGTGTATTTCCCATGTGGTCATCAACCAGAGTATTTCTTTCAACCCTCATGCTACACGAACAATACAGAACAATTTGAGAAAATTTAGAAATAAACAGCAAGAGTAGTCCACCTCCTAAAATATCTGACCTATGAGGAAATCTTGAAAGATCTGGAGTTGTTTAGTCAGGAAGCAAATGAGAGAGGTAGCACTTCATCAGTTGTGAAAACCAGAAGAAACTAACAGAAAGAGAAAAAAAATAATCCGTTCTCTGTGTTCTTGATTGTTAGGAGAAGAAATAATGGACTGATGTAAACTCTTTAAGTTAAGAAGCCTACACAAAACCCTAAATAATTTCCACCTGGCCATGTACCTTAGGTTTATGCCTTATATAAAGCCATTACTTGACATTTTTCAGATCAGCTGTTAGGAATAACACAGCAGCAGTTCTACAGCATTTGGGGCAGGTGAATAGACTAGATGGTGTCTTTAAACCTATTCCTCTCCTGGTTTCTGTGGTTCTGTGATATAGATTTTAATAGAGAAATCAGAAGTTGCTGCTTATAGAACTATTAGACTTGAATTCAAGATCTGTCTTTTGTGCTTCCTGTGTCTCTTTGGTTTGAAATTATTGTTTCTGTCTTTCTCTAGTTGGGGACAGTCATGCCAATATTTAGCTTGTATTTACGTACTGATAAACCAAAGAACCCATAGCCTGGCATGGCTGTGTTCCTTCTGACTCACCATTATCAGGGTCTTATGTGCACTAATAAGCCATAAACCCCTGACCAGCCTCACCTGGGGCTTCCACCCACACCTGTGGCTCCAGGAGCTCTCTATAAGCGCAGCCCCAGGCCTTCCCTCTCTGGCTGAGCTGAGATCCTCAGCTCTGGTATAGCCTTGTGTTGGCCTCACTACAGAGCCTTTTGAGCTGGGGGACCACGTGCTGTAGAAAGCAAATTTTTCATAGCACAAATAAGTACTGTGGATGAATATCAGGACATCAATAATTTCTGTTTAGACAGGCAATACACATATGTGGTTTTGATTCACCTCTTCTAAGTGTAAACCTCTGAAGTACTAATTTTTACATGACAATTTTGACCTTCTGCTTATGCCATGCCTATAATCGGGGTCCTGAAGTATTTCGCAAAATGAAGGGGGCAAAAGGGGACACATAAGATAAAAATCTTAACATGGAGGATGTATTTTAGATTATGAATTTCCCAATCATGTCAGGACTTCAAAAATGCCTTTTTTTCTACAAATGACATCAGCTCGGAAATAACCTATGACTTCTCTGGATAGAAGAGATTAGTACAGACTCCTGATAGTAGTATTAATCAGATTTTTCACTTCTGTTATGCATACCCTTGATAGTACAAAGTGAAAAACTTTGAACTACAAGATTAAATAACAGTTTACATATATAAGGGAGAGACCTAAATTTGCATTTAAAAGCATAGGTATTAAATTCCTGAGGGAAAATAGAAAAACTGCAAACAATATATGAAGCAATGTAGTTGTATTGTGAATTTTAGTGTAGCACTTTTTCAAAGTTAACTTGGAAGAATATGCTTGCTATTTTTTCACTCTTTAAATCTTGTTTGTGCTGAAACTAAAACAATTAACACTGACATCTAGTAGACATGTAATGTTTATATAGTTATTTTTTCAAAAAAAAGCTTGAAGAAATTGAGAACAGAAATTATGAAAAAACCCCTAACCCTTTCTATACCTGAATGTTCCCTTTCCCTGTCGGTCTTGGAAAATATTACTTGAGTTGTTTTCCTCTTTATAAGTTTTGGTTTTTTTCACTTTTAACCTCCTGACTGTAAAAGTAACCAAATACTCACCAGAACTGAAAAAACCCCCTTTGAGATTTACTAGCTGTACTGCAAAGAATGATGAAACAATGGAGAAGATAGGAAAAAATTGTCTTTAAGGGTTTTCCTAGGAAAGTTATATCAATCTTTATGAAGACAGAAACTGGCAATATGTGGATTTTCAAGTACATTTTAGTGGTGAACTACTTATTAGTGTTTGTTGAATTTTTGATCATCCTGGAATGACTAAAAGTGTAGAATTAAGATGCATCTGGCACTTGTCAGAGCTCTGCCTCCAGGGAAATCTGGTGTCCCATATCAAACTGTTTATTTACAATCCATTTATAGTAAAAGGTTGCAGATATTTTTTTGATATTACAGAAAGAATAAAAGTGTAAAATGTCCTCTAAAATTTCAATACAGCAGTAGAAATTATATTCAAGAAGATTACACTGATCACTGAGGAACAGTAACAAACAAATGGGAAAGTTCTGATCAGTGAAGAAATATATTCGTTTTTATCAAGTGTGGCTGTTTAACAGATATCTAGTTGCACTGAGTGAGACTTCTTTTATCTAATTTATTCATGTGGTGTTTTTTTTCTAAAAATAATAGGTAAAGATAGTTCCTACCAGTTGTTGATTCAGCCTTACTTTCTTACAGACCTATATTAAGATGCAATTAATTACCCTGTGGGTGTGACTGTATGACAGACAAATTTTCTATCAATAAATGCTCACTGGGCTCTTGGACAACTATTACTGCATAATTTTTCATTTGCATTGCTTTCCATCTCTTTTATGAGAATAAAAAAAAGAGACTTGTTCCTACGTATGGATTTCCATTAGGCAGCTTAAATAAGATGCCAGGCTCTGCTGAGTGCCCGGGGTTATAAGTGTGGACAGGGATGTCACACATATGATATCCATATTTCTGCCATAACTCTTGGCTGAAGGAGGCACAGGAAGGTCTCTTGAATCTGCACAATGCTTCCACTGGGGATTTCCAAGCACCTTGCATCTCATATGACAAGGTGTGAGCAATGTATCTAGTAGTCACAGTGAATCTACCTCCTGCACAGTCTAATCTGTAATATTGTAGCCTACACACCTAATATTCAGTATTCCTATATTCTCTAAACCCCAAGGATTTTTTTTTCTTCCTATACTGATACCACCAGTGCTTTTCACCTGTATTTATTACTGATAATTTTGCAAGTACAATTGGCTAAATTGCTTTTAAACATTTTTGAGTATAAAAGTCCCCTGCAGAACTCCACATGTGCTCATAGCTCTGCTCCATGCACTAAAGAAGAATAATTTGGGAGCAGCTCCAATTAAATTTTCTGGGGAGAAAAGCCCTGTTCCGAAATGTCAGGAGTATTGCTCATAGAGTATACTTTTGAAAAAAACAGAAGCTGCTTCTTCTTGCCTGTGAAGGGTCACTTTCCAGACCCTCTTAGGATCGTCCTTTCCACATACTGTGATTTATCTTCTTCCTCATCTTTAATAATTCAACAGTACTTTTTCTTTCCAAGCTTAGCATTTGTCTTTAGTGTCAGTCTATTCAAACAGAATTCTCTTGCTCAGGTGGTTCTCTGTCGAAAGTCACTGGTATATCTTCTCGTCAGAATATTTAAATGGATTCAGTTTTGATGATTTTTCTTACTGAGAAATCCCTCAAGTAGAAAGATATTGCTTTTTCACAATCTAAAAATGGGACCTCCCTTTTAGCAGAAACTTTGGAAGTTTTTAGCAGAAACTATGGCAGTTTTGTTCCATACAGTAAGTCATCACCTATTATCAAAAAAATCCTCACAATTTTAGTCATAAAACCTTTGTTTATTTTCTTATCATTTTGCCAGTCTATGATCAGTAAAAACAAAATTTTGCAATCTGGTCATCTTCCATTCAAAAGTTTTGTTTTAGTTACTGATGGTAATAAGTGGCCATGAAGATGCAACAGTTGTATTTGAGGACAGCTTTAACAGCTGAACCTGTGATAGCTGGTCTGAAAGATTACATTTGGATCCTAGGGCTAGATTAACTTTTGAATGAGATGGATATTTCTGGTTAGTCCTCCACTGCTCTTTTGAACGTTCAGTATCAGTGTAGGAAGGATTTCCCCTATAGTAATTTGAAAAAAGAAAAAGTGTCTGAACCACGGGAGCAACCTTTTCAATAAAATTTCCTTTTAAATGTTTAAGAGTCTGTGCAACAAGTAAGTAAGGGCTTAATCATAAGTAAAGTATCACTAAAAGGCACTTAGGGAGCTGGATTGAAGCCAAACTACCACAGAAAAGCACACCACATATAGTTCTGGTATATGAAAGATTATTTTTGAACTTGACAGTCTTTTGCCTTTTTCATAAGCTGATGAAAATTCAATCTCTTAAAAAAATAACCTTTTAGTGTTATTAGTGCATAAAAGTTCCCTTTACCACAAAGCCACAGGCTTTCTTGGAGCTCAATATACACACGGTCATGTAAATACAAGTTTCTACCTTTGGTTTACCTACTGCAATTATCTTTGGATCTGAGTGATTACATTTGTCTGCTTAAATACACATTAACAACAGCCAAGTTTCCATGAAAATAAAGATATATACTTTGGTTTTTTGCGGATTGATGTCTGTAATCTATCCCATTGATAGGAGCTTTAAAATGTAACAATGTTGTGAGACAAAAAATGCTAAACCAAATGATTTATTTGAAACTCTTATAGTTATGAGGTGTTACTGATAAGCTGCAATTGTGAGTTTGTCCTATTCTAGAGCTGAAGAAAAAAAACCATTTTGAATTTGATGGCAATATCACAGCACAAATATGCTGATTATTGCAAAGCTGTCAAAATTATCCTGTATTTGTAATTCAATCAGTGACTAGATTGAAGGGGATTACCTCAAATTTAAATACTAAAAATTTAATCTCTCTTATGTAAAAAGGAACCTGTTGCAAGATCAAGTATCTTGAGTATAAAAAAAGCAAAAAATTAATGTTTTCTCTGTGTGTGAAACCTTACTGCTGAGCAAGACCCTTCTGCATATGTTCTTTGAGGTATTCTGTTTATTTTTTATTGTTCCAAATTTATGCTTACTTAGTGAGAAGCTATTTAATGTTTTATTAATATCACGGTGTGTTTCACTGCAATATTTACTCTAATTTGCCTTCTGTGAAGACAGAATAATAACTCGTGATCTTGATTATTGAACTATGATAAATTTATTTATTTAATATACTGCATGTCTAGAGATGTAAAAATATCAGCTTGTTTTTTACAGAGGGGAAACTGAAGTATAGTATGATTTTATGTCTAAAGTGTTTCAGTCTTGGATGCCAACTTCAGGTTGTCTGGAGCTTGATTTTCATACAGGCATTTAATGAGAAACTCATAATTAGTAGACACCTGAGAAAATAATTTAAAAGCTTTTCTGCTCAGCTGATGAGTCTGTGACAGAGGCAGGGATAAAATGTGATTCAGTGGGATAGATTTCGGCTATCTTACTCAGAAGACCATCTTGATTCCAACTTCAGTTTACATCTCCCGGTGCCAATGACTAATCAAACCGAGGTGTTATGAGCAAGTGCTTCTTTTGCTGCGAATCAGTGATGTGTTCCAAGAGATGATTTGTACTCTATACTGAGAGAGGTAGAAATCTGTACAACGTGTGATGGTATAATTAAGACTTTTACAATGCATTCAACCAGGTGAATGAAATAAATGTGACAAACACAACTTTAATCCTCACATTTCTTAATTTTACCATAATTAATTTTACAGCAGTCACTTAAAAAATACCCAATTATGCATAATTTTCAAGGTCTTAAAACACAAGACAAAAAGCTAAGAAAGGAAATTAGGGCCTATAGCAACACACAACTATCAGGCCAGTTGCTACTCTTAAATCAATAACTCATACTTCTGGCATTTAAGTTAAAAGCAACTGATAAAACTGACACATTCTCTGTGTACTGGTACTAAAGTGGTGTTTAAACTATCATTCGGCCAGTGGATTTCACACTTTCTCTCTAATATCAGAGGAACTTGACCTTGGAAATTTGAGTCACTGATAGAGGACCTTGAGTATTTTAATATGCTACTAATTTAGGATTTTTTTCATCTTGATGTTCTTAGAAATTGTTTAGCATTTCTCTCTACTTTCTCTTGTCCTGGTCCTAGATATTATTTGCTTGAGGCAGAGAGTCTTTGTCTTGTGTACATGGTATTCAGCACTACAGGATTCTGGTGATGATGCATCTGGTGGGGTGCTGCAATTCTGGTATGCACTACTGCAATACAGTTAAAAACATATATTCTTTCTGAAAATTAAGCCTGGTCATCCATCGATGAAGTGTGTTGCATGGGATCTAGCACACTGTAGTGGATTATATATTGAGTTTTCAATTATCATAGCTCATCCAATTCCAGCTCATCTGCAGAATGTATTCACTCATGGTTAAACCCTTTTTTCCTCCAGGATATTCGATTCAAATAAAGGTGAAAAATAATTCTTTTCTTATAACTGAAGAAGTTAATTTATTTTTACCAACGTCTCACTTGATGCTGCTCCAATTTTCTGCAATAATTGATAAACAGGACAAGAGAAGACAAGACATCAGCTAGAAAAAAGTTGTTCAGACAAAAGGAAATGCTTGGAAACGTAACTCTATAATAGAAAAATCAGTCTGTTTCTCAGAGCACCTGAAAACTCCCCCTTTCAGTTGAGCTTGTTATTAACTATCAAATATTTTAGGAGAGCTATTCTTCAGAAACCTGAAGATACCTGATATTAACCCTCTAAATATTTTTGAACAAAGACTTTAAACTGCATCTTTCTGATAATCATCAGTTATTTTTTTCATCGGCATAAGCAAAAAATATTTTATAGTATTAGTATCAAGTTTCAATATATAATTCCTATCTGAACTGATATTCCAGGGACAGAAAGGCTGCACAAAAATTGTTTTTATTCTGATTCCTCAACTTCAGGATCCTTAGATATCAACCAGAATCTGCTATATGCTATGGTAGCCAGCTGGTGAAATATAGATTGGATAGTGAAAATACAGGGTGGGTGGATCCAGAGGGGCCTTGTCAGATTGGTGAAATGATGGAACCCTCATCAAGAGGCTGGGGTTCTGACTGTCAAGAAAGGAGTTCACAAGTTGGACATGAATGAGCAAAGTGCAAAGGACCACCCACATCCACTGTATTAGCAAAAGTGTAGTCAGCAGGCTCAGAGAAGTGATCATGATCATTCCCTTCTGTTTAGCATTTGAGGTGGACTACTATGGCCTGTTTGGGGCTTCCATAGTACAAGAAAGACACAGGAATACTGGAGAAAGTTCACTGGAAGGCAATTGGAATGAAGAGTGGGCTGGAGCATATGGTGTACTGAGTGCTGCCTTTGTTCTGTGTTGAGATGAGAAAGCTGAGATTGGGGGGGATTTTACTTGCTGCCTTGAGATAGGGAATGAGCAAGTACAAGGAGGATGGAGATAGACTCTTATTTCAGTTGAACAGTGAAGGGCTGAGAGATAAAGGGCATAAAGAGCAGTTAAGGAAACTCCAATGAGATATTAGGATTTTTTTCTGCAATAAGGGTATTCAAGTACTAGAGCAGATTTCTAAAGAGATTGTGAAATCTCCAGCCTTGGAGGTGTTCATAATTCAACTAAGCAACCAGCTCTGAGTTCATCCTGCTTTGAGCAGGCCTCCAGAGGTCTTTTACAAGCTACAAAGATCTATAATCTCTAAAAAAGTCTTTTTGCCTGGGCAAGACAAACTTTTAAAGTAAGACTCATCAATATTTTTTTTACTAACAATCGTCTGTTGGTGCTGAGAGTTATAACATAGTAAACACGCTCATCTACCTATGATAAAGCTCTGGGTGATCAAAGGGAGAAGCACTTGCACACTGAACACTTCTGAGTGCAAAGCAGTTTGCTGATACCATGTGTCACGGTCACTTTTTTTCTGGGATAGTACACCCTTGAGTCACAGTTACAGTGATAATAAAAAGAGAGTAAAGTCTACCAGTCTCAGGCAGCTGCTTTGTTAAAGTGATGGTGGAACAGGAGTCTTTGATCTGTATTTTCCAATCACATGAGTCAGTACAGTCCCCGGATTGGGAGTGTTTTCACTGTTGGTAAAGCACTCCTGTACAGAGTCAAGGAGTCAAATGGGTTTTTCTATTTCCATTTTAACCCCTCATCCCAGGTGTGTATGAGAAATTACCACAGTTTCTAACTAACTAATTGTGCCACTTGGCACCAAAGAATATTCAGTGAGCCAGCAGCAATATCCTCTCAGTGAACAGCTGTAATTTCTTTACCATGGTAAAAATTGTTGAATGGTATTAAGAGTTCTACTCTCCTGAAGATACTGATTCAATCTTTTCTCTCCAAATACAGTTTTCCTTTTTCATCAGAAAGAGAAAGGGCTATCTATAGCTGAGTGGTCTTGGCAGTACTCTAATGTGACAGTCCTTTCATATAAAAATTCAGAACATTTAATATATTGTCATAGGATATGGCCAGGAGGGAATGGTAAACACTTTACTCCTTCTCTGCAGCAGCAATTGCATATGCCTTCTTTGTAGGGTACTATCACTAAATTCCCATATCATGACCTCTTTTCAAGAAGTCATCGGAGGACCTGAAGAACCTGGCCATCCATTGCTCACACTCTCATTTCTTCCCGGTTTTTGTGTGGGTGTGTTTATTAGCTCTATGGAGCTGATGGTGGATGAACTATGTAAGTCTTGATCTTATCTAGTCAGGCTTGAAGTTCTCAGGACAGAGAAAAATTGCCAGTTTCTATGTTTGGACTCCAAGGTAAAATGAAGGAAGACAGCAGCTTCCGTTCATACCAATTGATCAGCTGGTGGCTTTTGATTAGATCTGATTAAGGCTTTCTAATGTAAACCGAGTGTGACCACAATGAGCTGAACAGACCAAAGTTTGCAAAATTGATGTTTTCAGTGCTTAGATTTCAATTTTGTTGCAATGTTTTGCTTTCTAATTGGGAAAACAAACTCAATATTTCATTTCAGACTGAATCTATCTGAATGGAAACATGATGGTTTGTTGGATTGAGTTAAATGGTTTACATTCAGGTCAGATTGTCTGAGTTGATGTGATAGCTCCTGGAAGCTACAATTGTGGGGGAAGTAATCATATGTCTTGATTCTCTAAGGGAGAAATTGAAATGAGTAAGGCTGACCATGTACTTTATCTGCTGGCATCTTCAGGTCCAACTAAGAATCACAGATATTTAAATGCATACATTTTGAATGGTACATATATGTACAAATGTATGGATTTCTAGGAGAAATATACATTAAAAACACTTTTATATATAGGTAAATGTATATATTTGTTATACTTGTGTTTCTACAAATGTAATAAAACATATTTTTCTTTCCTTTGGGAAAGCATGGCTGGAACCCAGAGGAGAAGAAAAGAGGTCTACAAAGTAAGAATGTCTTTCTCTTTCCAGGTATGTTGTCCTGATACATGCTGTTTTTATTTTGATATGCGGCTATGCTTTGTCTGAACTATCCATATGTGCGTGACTATTACTGGCAATCCTGTGCCACAGATAGGGAGTAGGAGAGCTAATACTGGAACTTAGTTGAAGTATATAAATGAATGAGTTTATGTTCTTAGGACTCCATGCACCAGAGCCACAAGATGGCAGGAGCACCACATCAGCTTCTTTTCAGAGCACTTCCATCCTATTTTCCTAGTTTTTTTGTATTTCATTGCAATTTATTTAGTTTTGATGGATTTAAAAGCCAACTCAGTTCAACAGCAAGTAATTTTAAACGTTTCAGGTCTCTTATTATGTATGCCAGAATCCAGAGTAAATGTAGTAGTAACATTAAAAGCTTAAGTGTTGTACTAATGGAAGAATAAGCCATTTTAACATCCAAATCCATAATATTTTCTTTATTTAGAAAATAAATTGTATCTCTATCATATTTTCAACTGCTTAGGAAATTAACTTTTTCTTTCTTGATCAAGTTCATGATGTTAAAAACTATTAATGGACTGAAAAAACTCTCCCAATCTATTCCTCACATTAGAATTTTGGAAAAAAATGCAAACAATCTCCTTAACCAAGTTAATGAGAGAAAACTATAATCTTTGTGCTACTGGAGGAAAGTGCACCAGGTGCAGAGCTATCAGAGTCTCGCCTAGAGCTAGTGCAGATACAGAATGTTGCCCACAACTTGACAGGTGTAAACCGTTTTGGAAGGCTTCAGCAGAGTAAAATTAGCTTTAACCCCCCCCCCCCCCCCCCCCCCCAAAAATATTAAGCAGCTATTTATGAGGCACCTCTAGGACATCTGTGATTTGAAGAGTGTTGAAAATAGGAAGGGATCCTTTGGGATCAACAATTTTCACCATCTCTAGGAAATGGGCTCAGATTTGACCATATGATTAGCCTAAATGATTGTCATTATACAAGTACCTAGCAGAACTATCAAAATAGAGCTTGGAAACATCAGTATTTGGTGAGTCTTCTTGCCTAAGTGTATTCTAAGTACTTCACAGGTTTTTCCTGTGTACGTGGATACATACAACATCCAACTGAATAATCTATGCATAAGCACTCCTGGCCTCCAGGGACTGAGCAGGCTTTCCCTTGCAGCTGTAGATGCTCCCTGTCCTGCTCAGTTCACTGTGTGAGACCAAGGTCCTGTAGAACAGACAGCATGTGTCCAGTGTGTCATCAGAGACTGCACAGAAAGATTACATAGGTGGTACAGAGAAGAAAAAAACTGGAGTGAAACCACACTCGTGAAAGAGAAAGGAATATGATGGGGTTGTTTTGGGGTTTTTTTGTTAGAAGGACTAGCAAGCAGTAAGATGAATTTTAAAAGAGAATGCAGAAAAGAATGTATCACACTGCTTAGTGAAGCAGAAGAAAAAAATGCATGAGACATTTGCAAGGGTGGACTGATTGAGCCAATGTAGAAATATCATTGCACATAGCATCCTAGGAGTCTGTGAGGCCTCCTAACAGAGCCCATCTGCCTCAGATGCTAAGGATACCACTCACAAATGCAGGTATAAGTACGCGGGTTTTTAGAAGGTTTTTTCCTCAATAGGTGAAAGTAATTTTATATGCACAAATATGGTCTCTTTACTGCAGACCATGAATGCGAGAGGCACACTGGAAGCATACCATTTGCTGAAACCACTGGACTGAAAGAAATATCCTTGCCTTCTCCCTCCTCCTCAGTAGATGTGGACTGATGGAGGGAGCCTGACGTATCTGCCCTGCAGTGCTGTGCTGTCTGTTGGAGATACTGATGTTCCTTATATAGCCCCAACTCAGTACTCCCTGGAGCAAAACCTTTCCTCAGGCACTGAGCAGCAAGACAAAGCCAGGGTGATTCCCCTCTCCATGGTATGTACTGGCAGAGTCTGCATCTAAAATCTGACTTTTTTGTATTAAGATCCTGTTTTCAGTTTTTTAGAAGATTCCACAGCTTAAAATGTTCTCCGTGAAAATGCCCATGCAGGGTGTCATTTTTTTATTTGTGTAAGAGGTACAACTACATGGTTAGACAATTTCCCAGAATGTAAATCAGGGGAAAGTACATTCGCCCTTTAAAAAGCTCTTAAATGTTTCACTGAGAAGAACCAGCACTTCCGTGTTTGGAAATAAAACTCTTGTGGGACTTGTTTTTGAATAAGGGCATTGCCTTTTCTTTATGAAAAGGAGACCACAATTGATTAAATTATGCATAACTAAGAAAATCTTGCAGTACGCTTGCTGGTCCATGTATGTAGAGGAAGACCTGGTAAGCCAGGTTGATTACACCTACTTCCACTTAGCGTTATATAGGCTGATAGCTTCTGCTATTGGCTGGAAAGGAGGTAGCTCCTTGCTAGCAGCAATCCTCAAAGAATGACACTGAAGGATCTGTAAATCTTGATTCTGAAGTATCTCCTCCCTTGTCTTTTACCCTGATCCCCTCACCTGTTTATCTGCCCCTCTCTCCCTCTGCTTTCTGTTTCTGTTTTGGAAGGGTCAGCAAAATTAAACTTTTATTTCTGAGAAACTATGAACTAGCTCAGACTAGTCCTCCCAGATGGCAAATCAGGGGATTGCTTTAACATGAAACATCTGAGGAAGCTCTATTAAACAGAGATATGAGAGAATTTAAAGTACTAGGATGATCAGTGTAACACCTATAGATAGTACCACTTCGTATGGCAAACACATAACTGATTTGACAGAAAATCTTAACTTTTACATTTTTAAACTTAGAGGCCTCACACAGTAGCTTTTTCTTGACCTTTGATGCAACTAAGGCATGTGCATGTACACATAATTTTTGTGTTTGTCTACTGCAATCTATTTATCTAGCTATCTAGTTCTCTTGGCATGAATAAAAATCTATTCTAATACAAACCCAATGCTTTGTATTTCTTTGTAAAGTGCAAAACATAAGTGGTAATTTTGCCAGCAGAGAAAATCTATTTGAAGGTTTTCTCTCGATGGCAGTTGCTCCTTGAATTTTATCTTTTTTAACACAATGTGGGATGCTAAAGTACACACCAACCCAGAGGGATGATAATCCATTTTAGCTGTTCAAACAACATCATGCTATTAAAGGACTTTTGATTTTAGAGCCTTCTCACTGTACTGGACTTTTTATTTTTACTGCAGCAGCATATTTTGTCTCATTCTAGTCTATTTTATACCCACTGTCTGTTATAATCCCATAATATTTACTGTGAGTTCTGCATATAATCATCTGCAATTTGTATTGTTACATTTATTTAACACATTTTAGAACCAATACCTAAACGCTAAAGAAAAAGCAAAAATTGACCTGCTCCCTTCTGTCCTCATCTCAATCACTTCTCTTCTAGTGTTTCAAAAGGAAAAAACAAATTGGAAATTGGGGGATTGACCTTTTCACCTTTATCAAATGAAGGCTCCTGTTTGTGAAAGCTGTTGTGTGATTTGGCTCTTTATTGAACTCCTAGAGCTATTTATACAATATTTACACGTGATGTGGCTCTGCAGGCATCTCAATTGTGTTGTTCTGAGTAGGTGGCCTAAAAGGAATCCAATTAGAAACACAAATATCTGTGCACATATTTGAACTTGTTATTTTACTAAGCATTTGGAGGAAGAAAGAGATAGTGTATACTTTTACTGCCTGCAGAGTAGTTATAATCCCAAAACGCATACAGAAAACTATATAGCATTAACTGTAAAATGGAATTACTTCCATCATTGAACAGGACAATGTACCAGGCATTATTCTCTGGGTCTTCCTCTATGCTTGGTTTGTCATGTCATGCTTTGATAAGGCTCCAGAATTACAATGTATCTTTGTGTGTGTGTGTGAAAAATTTAAAATAATTTGAGTTTAGTTTTTTGAAAGATTACAATTTTTTCCTGACATTTGACAAAAAGTGGAGTAGTAAATATGGAACTACTGAATAACAGCTCCTGTCAGCACATCCTTAATCCTTACGGATACTCATGGGAGTCCATGCTAAACACAAGGTTTCTTTCTGCTGCCTTTGCTTATGAAACCAGATGAAAATGTTTGTGAAAACATGAAGATATAAAGGGACATAAAATTCAGACATTTTATGTCTTTATCTCTTTTATGGAGCTTGGAAAAGGCAATGTCAACAGTGGTGTCTATGAAGGAAGTTTCTAGGAAACAGAAGACATACCTGTAATCTGGCACACTTAGTGACAACCTTCCCATAGCACCCCTCTTTATACTGAAAATTCCTCTTTCCATAGGAAGTCTGAAAATACGGAACTCTGACAGTCTACCCTGTGCACAACCTCTGGACTGAGGATCCCCAGTGCTGTACCCTGGAAAAAGAGGCCAGAAAGGGTGGATTTACCATTCCTTAGCTATGGAACAGCCAAAATGCCATCATACCGAAACATTATGTTGAAAAGAGAGACTATTTTGGGGAACAGGACGCAGTAACAGTAGTTAACAGTGTTTAATTTTAAAATAATCTCTAAAATACGTGGTTTTTTTCCCAGACAAATAAAGACGGTTTGTTAGTTGCGCTTGGAATTTGCCCAAGTCATGGAAGAGTACTGATGAGTAACTGAATATACAATTTTGTTTTTGTCCTTTAAAAAAAAATAAAAAGACTCCTTCACAAGCTATTAAGAAGATAAGCCCTTTCTTGTTAGGCAAGTGAAATGAAATAACGTCTGTATAAATGATCTTTGCAGTTACAACTAAATATTAGACATCAACTCATTTATTTTCCCTTTGCTATCTAGCTTGTAAAATATTTTTCATGAAACAAATGGAAACAGTTTTGGAGAATATCAGATTGCAAGAAGCTTCTCTCTGTCTCAGTTTTCCATTAAGCAGCTCTGTGGCTTTTCATTAAAGATGCTTTTTCTAGGTGTATATATAAAAATATCACTTTTGTTATTACCATAATTTTCCAGTCTGCACTATCAGAAATAAATACCGTGGTGACTGTTAAGAAATCATTCAGCCCTTTATCTTTTGTTGAAAAAAATAGAAATTAGGTTTCGCTGATGAATTGGACTCAATCATGATAATGATAGAAAACAATTATCTAATAAGGATTGTTCACATAAAATTTTACATGTATCGATATACATTTTTCAGGTATATATTTTCAGAGCATAATACAGAGGGATAAAACCTTACCATTAACATTAAACCCTGCATTTTCCTTATTAGGAAAATGTAAGATGTATGCTATAGGATCCATGAAGCATATTTAAAAGGGAAGTAAAATTCTTACTTTTGTGTACTCAGATTTAGTACGGAAATGCATTTTACTCAATAAAAGTTTTGGTTTTTTAGGGTGTTTTTTTGTTTGTTTTTCAGCAGGGAAATGTTTTAACTGCATTACTTGGGAGTACAGCTGGACCAAAATACTAATTTATTGATCAGTGAATATTTTCTTATAACCTTCATCCATCCCACAAAACCCTATGCCTCAAATTACAAGGAAGATTCATAACCCTCATTCAAAAACACCCGTAACCTAAATCCCCTTTGTAGTAGTGTTAATGATGTTGTGATTCATTTGAAACACAATATTCTGGTGTAAATATTTTTTTACATTTTAAGCATTAGTTCAGAGTTGTCATTCAGACACCATGTATGTAGACACTTGAGAAAGCCATATGTCAACTTCCCTCTTGGTGCGGTGAAGGTGTCCCATGGAAGTTCCTCTAGCAGTCCAGAATGCAGAAGGAACGGGCAGTCGGAGCTGTCACTGTGAGGGTGCTGTCACTGCATCTGTAACAGGACAGAGCTGATGCAGCCCTTGAGGTCAACAATTACAAACTGAGAAATGGAGACCTGAAGTGCAATAGAAATTGCTAATAATCATGCAATTCACCTGCTCTTGTACATAATATGAGAAAGACCTAATAAATTGAGATGTTTAAGGGCAAGAACTGCTTGAACAGCATAGAGTTTTCCAGCGATTACAGATTTGGAAATGTAATATTAGAAGGCCACGAACCTGATGTTACTCTGGGGCTGATCATTGCTTAAGTCGAACTAGTGGAATGCTGTTCACTGGTATGAGGGAGAATAGGCCATACTTAAGAAGGCAGCTTCATGAATACCAGATAGGTTTTCCAAAACAACTGACTTTTAGCTCTTCACTGGGTTTTTCTGATACAGTGTACTAGTTTGAAAGCAAACCAGCTGGAGATTCCAAGTCAAAACTGCAATTTAATAGGAAAATTAAAATAAAGGCAATAGTACAGAAACACTGGTGACAAAGTTAGACTACAACCTGACACCCTGTTGGTCAGGGTGGTGGTAACAGTCCAGTTAAATGGTGGCTACAGTCCTGTTGGAGTGATGGATGTGGTTTTGTCAAAGCAGCGATCCTGTAGAAAGATCTGATCCTTCTCTGGAGGTCCAATGGTGGTTTAGCACTCTTGTCCTCTGAGAATCCAGTGGTAGTGGTACTGTGGTGTTCCAAGCCTCAGATGATATACAGGTAGGAATATTCAGTTCCTCCCCTCAGGGTGGGGCATCTCACAATGGGATGATGTAATTTTATGAGTCATTCTATGACACTCTGATGACCCATTACGGAGATGGTCCCCCACAGAGTGGCTTCTGCTTCCCCAGAGGGTGTTAAGGCTGAGTCATGGAGAAGATAAAGTACACTGCCCCATCTATTTTAACAGCTTATGTAGATGGTAAGAGAATACATACCTGTGGTTACATCTTGCACTGTAACTCAAGACATACAGTCAACCTGAATAATGGAAAAAATAATCTAATATTAAATATCTGGGACTCCAATTGCCCAAAGGAAAGGAAGGAAATGTAGGAGAGGGACCAACATTTTCAGATTGGAAGATGAAAAATTCTAGGGTTCCTTAAAACCATGATGTGTAGTTATACATTGGGAACTCTACTTTTTAGTTAGCAAATAAATCCAAAACTTCTCTTGCTCTGTTTCTTGCATGTGATTGGACTGAATGAGAAGAGTAGAGGGTCTTTTCTCTTCCTTGTGCCTCTCATGTCCATTTTCTCTCCAGCTCTCCATTTTCTGTGAGAATGCTGGTCTGCCCTAAATCCTTTCAGATTATGCCTTCCCTTCTGTCCATCGTTTTCCTGAAGAGCAGCTGATTAACATCCCCAACATTCTTCACCATCCACAATGAGTCACATAATTTGATCAAGAAAATGCAAAACTGTTTGTACACCTGTTGATTTTTAAAATTTTTATTTGTATATAGTTGAATTATCACTATTCATAAAATCACAGGATTTAGTTGCTGCTTGCTGCTTGTCTCTGTCACCAGTATTGTGATAGGCAACTAATTTGCTGCTATATAAGTAATAATAATATTAATAATACAAAGTAATAATCTCTTAAAATAGCTTCAGATATTTGTCTCTATTGAACTTCAATATTGTAATTAAAGCAAACACTTATCTCTTGTAAACCTCAGGAAGTGCAAAAAACATCCCAGAATCATGTTGCTTAATGGCTTTTTCCACATATTTCTCTGTTTGCTGTGGTATTAGTCTGCAGCATGCTGCAAAGCTAAAATTAATTCTGCAGAGAATTATTCATGTCCCTGTTCATACGTCACAAAAGAGAAGAACACATGTGCTTACAAACTGATGTTGTCCCTGTAAAAATACCATTTACTAGTAAAAAAATCACCCAAGTATTCTAACAGGTATTGTTCAAATGGAGTGAGGCTGGTGAACAATGACAGTCTGTGCTGTACAGCACAGTATTTTATTACATTATAAGTTCTCAAGGCAGTGACATCAATATTCATCTTCTCTAGTACAATACAGAAGTCACTGCAATTATGAACAAAGCCTTCCACAAGTGATTGTTGTACTGGCTTGTGTGTAAGAAAAATCAGTATAAACAATTTAAATGAAAAATGCTGAGTGAAAAGGGTAGTTGCTAATGCAAATAAGAAAATCTTTCAAAATGTGGCACTTCCTTATTTTCCCCTCTTATTTATCCCCTCAGCTCAAAGGGGAACAAGGCAATGACATTATAAAGAAAATGTTACCTCAGTAGCCTCATATGCCATTCAAATTTTAGATGCTCATTTTCAGGCCTCTGTGGATTTTGATTGAATTAGTTGCTTAGAAGTTATCTGCTTTTGCCTTGAAACCATATGTTCTTCTTAAAGAACCTTTATTATTACGTGACTATTGTATACAACACTTTAAAAGTGCCTGGTCTCCTATAATGGGAAATAAAACATGAAGATTAGTAAAACATAACTTCCTCCAAAGTCTCAGGTTAAATGTGTTCCTTACTACAATTAATTATAGCCAGCAAATGTAGAAAGGAAAAAAATCCAGACATCATAATTTTCTGTGTCTTCCAAGGTCACAAACAAGTTCTTCTGTTGTATCTTTATCTGACTGTTTTGACTGAGTTTATATGGCTTGTTAAACAGAGAAGAGGAAAGCTGTGGTAAATTATATGAATTTCAGAAGATGTAAGAGTGACAAGGGAAACCAGTAAGCCACTGTTATTCTGTGGGCTCGTGGAAAGAGATAGACTGGTTCACTCTCTGAAAAGTTGTAAAGACTATTTGTTGCTGATTTTTATGTTGGACTCTTTTAAGTCCAGGGTACATTGTCCTGGATCTTTCTTGCTCCATAATCTTTCATTATCCAATGGCCTTTAAGATCAGGGGATTCTGCCTGGCAGTTCAGAAAAAATGCTGGAAATTTCCTAACTGCTGTATTTCTGTTTATGGTAAAGTAATCTTTAAAATGGAGAGACAGCTGAGATGTTAATCTCCAAAGTAAGCAACACATCTGTGGGATATGATATGATTCCTTGACCAAAGACTGTGGATGGCACAGAAGAAAATGAGCCATTTTCTTGTAGCAATACACCTTCCTCCAAAATGAATGTGCAATATTAATCTGCATTCTCTCTCTGTCTCTCTGCCTCTCTCTCAAATGAACAGTGAAATATTTTGATCTGTAATAATTTTCCGTCCCTTAAAAGCCTTTTTTATGATAATCTCTGAAGATAATGACTAAAATAAGAAGGTAATTTGTGACCACATAGAGTCAAAACCAAACCAAACAATAACCCACTGTCCCATAATGTTACTATGGAGTTGAACTCAATAGTCACAAATTTAAAGTAAAATCTATGAAACAGGTATGATTACCTCATATACCTCACAGTATTTTGAAGTCAGCTTAAAGCACAGAACCTAAATTCTGAAAAAAGATGTAAGTCATTAAATATATATAGAAAGAAATTCAAGCAACTTCAACACTCAGCACTTCCTTGTATATTTTCCAGTTCTTGAGGAAAATTTAGTACCTTCTCTGAGAAATCACCTCATTGCCATTGTCTTGCTACCATTACGCAGTTAGGTCCCTAGAAAGTATATCCCCTTTCTAAACATGTTTCTGGGAGCTGCAGGTCTGGGAGTATGATTGCTGATTGCTACAGGCTGTACATTATTTATTTTCATCTAGTAAGGACTCCAAAGTTTTTGCACCGTTTTCCTTTCCCTTATTCTTGTGGAAACCTTCACTCGCTCAGCCACTGTGCTGTAGTTCACAGCAGGAGGATTAGCTAAGAAGCTGTATTTTATGAAATTTGCACAGTTGTAAGAGAGCTTTTTTTAACCCACTGATAAATACATACAATTCTGCCTGTTGCACAGAAGATTCGTGTCTTCTCACATGTGTTTTAGGACTAGCATATGAGCTTTAATAATTTCATCTCTGGAGCCCCAGAGTGTACTAGACACAGGCTTTGTATGGATTGCTTCTCTGTAATTCTGACAGTGTTGTCTGGAAGAAGCTCAGGATCTCCTAAGATTCTGTTTAGGTAGCTCTTGGATGAGCGTTATCTCCTAAGAGCTCTTCAGGAGTGACATTTGCATTCTTCATACTTCCTGCCTTTACCAGTTAGTCTAAGGAAAATAGTTCCTATTAATGATTTCTTCACTGGTTTTCTGAAGTAGCAGTGGAGAGGAAGAGACAGCAGGATTTCTGTGGTTTTTACTGTAAATGAGCTGAATTCTGGTGATATAACAGAGATCCTGGGGGAAACATTATGCTAGATGTGCTCCTGACTACATTAGGTACTGATGAGTGTATGAGATGCTCAACACCCATAATGTTTAAATCTTAGGAGAGAAATTTCTAGATAATCCTCATTCTTGACCAGATCTCTGATTTTAGAGTTCCTTGATGACAGGCTCAATCTGTGATGTATAGTTATTCCTGACAACAGAAATACTTAGAGTTAGTAGTTAGTAGTATTTGAAGTTGAAGAGAGACAACAAAACCAGTATCATGGTGAATGCAAAGGAAGTCAAATTATTTCTAACCACTAATAGAGATTTTTTTTGTTATGAGGGCAGTTAACATATGACTCTCTTATGATGGGCTGGTGAGTCAGAAAACTGGATAGAGTCACCCTGTTTCTGAACTTATCTGTATCAGCTTCTAAAGCACTAAATGACAACTCAGGTTATGCTCTCTTCCCAAGTTTAGCTTTTCTTTTCTAGCCATTTCTCTGCAAGGTTTCTTCAGTCAAACAGTTTAGCAAACTGTGTACCCTGTGTCTACTGACAGTTATGGTGTCTGTACTGGTACTGATATTAACAGCAGCGTATATATAAATTCAGGATTTTTCCACCCTTTCCTGGGAAAGATTTCAATAAGGGATTATACATGAACTTGAGATATAATTTTGAAATGTGTGTTTGCATTTAAACCTCATTTTGAGGAAGCAAAAGAGATGTAAGGAACTTTTCCATGAGGGTACTAAATTGGATGTACTGTTTTCATACATCTACGATGCCTCATTCAAGGTTTCAGGTTTTGTCATGCAGACTTCAAAGAACAATTGATACAGAGTGAACTCACTTAGAACTACTGTCTGTTCTTTACTAAATCAAGATGTGAAAATACTGACCATAGATAGCTGGAATATCAATGAGTCTGAAGGAAAGATTCAGAGGTGGTGAGTGCATGTTTGTTCCCTGTTCCCCTACTTGTTTAAGGATGGTGTCCTTTGTGTCTGTGACTGTGTGGGTGTGATGAGGGAGACAGAAAGGAGAGCAGTGGAAGGAGTGGGAAGCTAAGTCTGGGTGACATTAAGTCCAGATGGGAATTGTGCAGATTTGTCATGGGTTAGCAAGCATAGTCTCAGAAGTGATGTTCTTGCAAAGAGGTGCTTACAGCTTCCTCTGTGACCTAACAGAACCTATCAGCTGGCCAGTTTGAATATGGACAATTCTTTAAACCACTTAAAATTGTGACCGCCTCTGTGATACACACTTAAGAATAGACAAACCCGCCCCCACAGCTCTGTCTCATTTCCGGGGTTGGGACAGGTGGCTGCGGGCCCCGTGCAGGGACCAGTGGGCCCAGCCCAGGCCCTGCTCGGGACAGGCTGGGCCTGGCCATGGCCATCCTGGAGCTGATGGGCCCTGTTCCACCAGTGGAACCCACCCACAGCCCTGCTGTGGGCAGCTGGAGCGGCTCGGCTCCCCTTCTCCAAGTGCGGCCAAGATTGAGCTGAAGCTGCACCGCTGTCCGGCAAAAGATCATGTGACCAACAGCGATAAACTTCATTCCAGCTGCAAGGCCTGGGTGAGATTAACCCTTTTAGTGCTATGAAGAGCTGAAAACCTGAGGGAAGAGAAAGAGGAGATGCTTAAAGCTGAAACTCTGTTGTAAAGCTATGATATATCAGAGTACCCATTGTAATTTCATGAAGGCATGGGGGGTGGAGCGTTCAACTTGTACTTGTGAGCAAAAGCACCTGCGCTGAGATAGGCAGATGCTGACACAGCTGTAATTTCATGAGAAGTTTGAACAGGGAGAGATGGAAGCGATGAGGACTTTTGCTCCAAATGGGAAAGGAGAAAACCTCAGTTCCTAGAGATGCTCCCAGAGATAGTCCTAAAGCTGAAGATGAGGAAGACCCTTTTTCTCCCAGAGAAGGAGAAGGGCCTCTGTTCTTAGAGATGAAATGCTCCCAGAGATGGGTGAAGAGAACTTTTATTTCTGAACGGCTCAACCTTAAATTTATACCCCAGTAATTTCAAGAGTGGACCCTCAAAAGCAGTTGTGGGAAAAAGCTGCAAGTCGGGGAAGGGACTCGCATGCGAGCAGAGAACCAACCTGGGCAGCTGTCTTGTTGTGATAATGTTTTCATAGCATGGTGTCATAGGTTAGCAAGCATAGTCCTGGAAGGGATGTCCTTGCTTACAGTTTCCTCTGGGAACTGACAGAACCTATCAGCTGGCCAGTTTGAATATGGACAATTCTCTAAGCCACTTAAAGTTGTGACCACCTCTGTGATCCACATTTAAGAATAGGCAAACTCCCCCTCCAAGCTCTCTCTCGTTTCCGGTGCTGGGACAGGTGGCTGCAGGCCCCGTGTGGTAAACGCTGGTAGGTCCAAAATGTGGTAAATGCTGGTAGCTCCAAAACTGAGAAGACATGACCTGACTTTGTTTCAAGCTGTTATTCCTTTTATTAATGGCAATCTGGCACCAAATTTAGCAGAATAAATACATTCTATTTTAGCCCTGGTACCTAGCTTCTGCCATAATCAAAGACACACAGGACTTTGATATGTGTGGAATATTGGTGTTAATAAAAGCATTGTTTGCCTTTTAAAAGCCCATACTTCTGATTTAACTGAGATAGGAACTGACCTGTATTATCCTTTTCCCCTGTTGTATTAGCATAGTAGACATTATAAATATCTTAATTTTACATTAATCGAAGCTGGTACCTGTTACGGTGGGGATTCTGTAACACGATGTATCAAACCAGGAGTCCCGTGGAAAAGAAATCTATATGGACAGATTCTTGATAGATGTTTCAGAGATATTTATTTCTCCAGCCGCATGGCTGGGGCTCTGCCGAGGAACTGTTACAGTCACGGGACCCGAGGGTCCTCGCCCGTGCAGAGGAACACAAACCAACCAATGGCAAACGAGGCTGACCAGGGGCAGGGAAACCCCGTGCCTCCCCTCAGGGCCCCTCTCCCAGGGCTACATGGCGGGGAGAAGGGACTCTGACATTTCACCCATTTTATTTTAATAAAAGGAGAATGAAAACAATTGGATAAACATAACAAGAACAGTTCTAAAACAAAACAAGCCACCCTCCTGAGCCTTTAAATGTCCAAACAGATTCTCTGGAACATCTTAAGGCTGACAGAAGGGAGACAGGACTCTCCGGGCATGTTTTGTGGGGAAACTGAGGCAGGAGACGGTTTAATTTCTTCCCTCCCCCTTTCCATCCCCCCCTTGGCATCAGAGAGGAGTTGTAGGGAAAGGGAATTGTATAGGGAAGCCATGGGGTGAAAAACGGATTAGGAATAAACTGGGGATAGGGTAAACTTAGGAAGGGGTTAGTATTGGGTATAGGGTAAAAGGGGAAAGTAAGTTGTGGGTAGGGAAGTTGCTGGGATGGATGTTGTTTATAATTTTGTGCATAACGGCTGCCTTTGACTGGCATACCTCCAGGCCCAGTAACATTTGCTGCTTGTAAATCCCTTTTTAATGGCAGTTCTATGGATGAATAAATCTTCCCCTATATCATCTCGTGTTGTAAATCCATAGTTGTTTTTTACATTGTACCATTTCACAGTTCCTGTGACTTTTGTGGCTACAACTTCTCCTACCATGTGCCTGCATGTTTGTTGTGGCTGCTGGTCCTGCATGGCCGCCGCCTCGCTGACTCCGACGTCTCGGCCGGGCCCCCGCGTTGCAGCTGCTCCATGCCCTGCGAGCGGCGCTTTTCTGGCTCTGCGCGGCCCTGCGTTGCCATCGCCACTGGCCCCGTGCCCTCCGAGTGCTTCTGCTCCGCCAACTCCACGCTGCTTTGAGTGCGGCCCCATTTCGGCTCGGCGCTGCGCTGTGTGGCTTCTCATGTCGCTGTGGAAACCACCACTTCTCGCTCTACAGAGCTCTCTGAGCCGTGTGCTCGGAGCGGGCTTCCATACTGATCCCCGGTTCCTGGCTGCTCGTGGCCCACGGCACCCGCGGCGCCTGCGGCATCGCTCCCTCACTCGCGGTCGAGCGACCGGGGACCCCGAGACAGGGATGGGGTCCGCGATAAGGCATGCGCTCCTGAGGGGGCCGGGCGCATCCAGCGCAGGCACCTCCACCGGCATGGCTTCAGTCACGCGCTCCTGGGATGGCCACCGTGCAGTCTCAGCCACGGGATTAGTGTCATCCTTTGCTCTAGGGGTAATAGGACTATACAAATGCTCCTCAAGAGCTTCACTGATTACAATTAGTCCACGGAGAGCTTCTGTCGCTAGTCCATGTTTTGTTTGATCCCTTATCTTATCCCAGATCTCGTACCAGAAACACCCATGACTAGTTCCAGGAGGATCAATATCAAAAAGTAGGTCTTGAGAAATATAGAAGAAATTTTTGAAAAGCCAGTTAAAAAAATGTTCTAGATCTCCCAGAACAAACACTTTCTTGTTTTGCTGTTCAAGGATTCCTTTAACTTCTAGATACATTTCTTTCTGTGGCTCAGAGAGCCACATTTCCCACGATTCTTCCATAGTCCAGAGAGAATATCCAAACCAAGGTGAGAAGAGAGAGATCTAGAGTAGTTTTTACTCACGAATTTTCTGTCCTTAGGGATCGGTGTCTTGCCCGCAATTCTCTACCATTTGTTACAGTGGGGATTCTGTAACACGATGTATCAAACCAGGAGTCCCGTGGAAAAGAAATCTATATGGACAGATTCTTGATAGATGTTTCAGAGATATTTATTTCTCCAGCCGCATGGCTGGGGCTCTGCCGAGGAACTGTTACAGTCACGGGACCCGAGGGTCCTTGCCCGCGCAGAGGAACACAAACCAACCAATGGCAAACGAGGCTGACCAGGGGCAGGGAAACCCCGTGCCTCCCCTCAGGGCCCCTCTCCCAGGGCTACATGGCGGGGGAAGGGACCCTGACAGGTACCTTGGAGTGCTGAAGCAGCAGAGGCACACTTGTTAACAATGAAAACACAAAATCACTGGCAAACAAAATATAAACCATCATAAACAGCATAATATGGAATATGCTTCCCTGATGTGTCCTTTTCAATCACACACTGACTCATTTAGAACACGAGTTTTTCTCAGGGCTTCTGCAATTTGTAAGACTTGCTGACTATACACTGATAGTGTCCATTCTCTCCTCTCTTTACAGGGTATTTAAATGAATAGTGTTCATTACTGTTAATAGAAAAGCTTCAGATTAATTCTTTTAAGACAGTATCCAGAAAAATATGCTGTTGGTTTTGACACAGAATATCTGCACATAAGCTGTTTTCCACTGCCCCAAACGAAAAAGAAAACTGTATTTGTGAAAACATGTTCTTCTTTCAATAGAAAAATGCATCTGATCTGAAAATGAGTTGCCAGGAGAGCAACTGAAAACTCAACATTTTTGTGCTGGGGAAATTCTGACACTCTGAAAATGCTTACATTGTGCTTCAGGACAGCACAGCATCTGGAATCTGATTTGCAAGCAAAGAGCTCAAGATCTTTTTGGGTTGGTTTTGAAAATCTCCATCTGCTTTTTCTGGGGACAAACAGAAAACATGTCTACGACTTTAAAGATTTCCTTGCTTTCATCAGTAGGGGAAGGAGATGGGAAGATCTGAAACCCTTGCTCTGATTGGAGTCCCAATGCTGCTGGGATGTAAGGAATAAATGAGGCAGAGGTACAGATACTGAAATGTCCTGGGCTAGACTGTTCGGGTCCTGGCATCTTTAACTGTTGGTCTAAGAAGCTTGGATTCATAAGCAGTCTAGTAGGAAAGAGAGCAGAGATGTGTCAAAATCTTGAGATATTTTCCATAAGTGTTTGGGGATGCCAGTCATTTACAAAACTTCATTTCCTTAGATTGGACTTTCCTTTATGTTCAGCTTTAACACAGGACTTGCAGACGTACCTGCTGAGTTTGGATTCATCCACTTATTTTAACATACCTGCAGGAATGTGAGGGAAATGACCTCCTCTGTTTCACACTTTTAATGTTCTATTTGGAGTAATGGAAAATAGGTTTAAATTATTAAGCACACGGAAATTTATCATTTGGATGTATTTTGGCTCTGAGATGCTCAACAATAACTAGTAAGGTAACACTGACAAATTATCGTGATCTGAGGAATTAAATAAGATGCCTGTCTGCAGCCATTCACTAAAGCCTCTTCCCATCTTTCTCCAGCATCACAGTCTTCTGCTTTTGCCTCCTTGACCTGAGGGCATTGTGGAATCAATCACATTGCCTGTGCACCCAGTAATTCAGTCTGTGCACATCAAGGTGCAGGAGGGTAGAAAGCCAAGCTACTCTGGCACAATTTATCTTTGCCTCTTGTTCCCCTCACTCGAGTTTGTTCTCATATATTTAGTGAAGCCAACAGAGACTATGGGAGAAATGCATCTCTTCAAGCTTTCCTGTGGCTATTTATTTTCTGTATAACACATTCTTCCTTGCACTTATATGTTAGTCAGCTCAGGTTCCTGAAAATGCCTGCTTTGTCCTCTGGGAGTACCCACAATTGTGTGCTGTCTAACCTAAGTATCATCCTGTAATTTGACACAAATGCCCAGCGGACTATGTGTTAGGATTTACACTGTGACATAAAACCCCCAGTATCTTATAGCTGGAGATGACCAGTAACATGAATGAAAACCTTTATTCTTGGCTCAGATTCTGCATAATCTGCACAAAGTAAACTCCTGAATTTAAAGGGGTGCTGTTAGGTCAGCAGTGATAAATAGCATCGGTGTCTGGAAAATACTTACTGCTAATTAAAGGTCAAGTACTGTAATTAGTTTATTTGCTTATTTCTGGAAACTTTCGTGGTTAATTACTGATTTTGTACATGCAGAGATTGTTTAGACAAGGACATTGAATCAGGTTTTATGTCCTCTAAAGACCTTCCACTGACCCATGCAGTAATAAAAAGAACAATCGGAATGAGGGACCTAAAATAACAGTATCTTAAAAGGACCTTTTTTTTCAGTTGTCTTGGAGATTTACTGGTTTCAAGAGAATTTTTAAGGAATTATTTTAGTACCGCTTTCTCAAAAAGGGAAGAAATAGTCTTAGCAAAAGACTGTGTCATTTCTACTTTGCATGGTTTGTGAATTATTTCTATTCCACTAGTTGTAACACTTCTGCTTTATTGGACTGCAGTGCAAGCATTAGAAAAGATAACAAAACCAGCTAGGCTTTAAGTTGCAGTGTTGGAGGTTATGATTTTTCCTTTTTTTTTTTCCTTTCTTTCTTTCAGGGAATTTTTTCCCATTTGTTGCCCAAGAGATGATAACAATAATACTTAAGAGACAAAAGATGTAGCCAAGGAAGAGGGGGAAGGGTGCAGCTGGTTGCATTCTCTTAGCTGAGGGGCTTTCTCTTGGGAAGGGCAAAGATACTGCTAGATTTTTGCTGGGGTGTGAGGGGCTCGGCTCAGCTCCTCTTGGTCTCTTGCTCTTGGGACTGGAGGAGGAGACAGTGCTGCTGTTACTATGGGGAGACTTCACTGTCACCGTGGAGTTCAGCCTTTTTACTGCTTCCCCTACCATGTGTGAGGCTTTGCTTGTAAGAGTGGATGCTGGACTGGGACCTTATCAACACCCAACCTCACTGGGAAAGACCCTCACCATCTGCTTGGGTGCCCCAGGGGAAAACCTGGGACCCTGACCCCCTCCCCCCTCTGAGGGAGTATCTCCCAGCTGCTTTTGGAAGCCTGCCTCCCTCTGCACCATCCTGCATGGGTTTTGCCACTGCTTGAGGGTTTTTTCTACACTTTAGCCCAACATCCCATGTCTGCCGGGACACCCCGCTTCTTTTGCCTCTGCCACTGCTTAGGGCTTAGTGCTAGACTTTGATTCACTACCCCTGGGGGTCTGCTCACCTCTGCTGTTCCAGCCTGCTGCTCCGAGGTTCCTGCTGTAGTCTGTCTTGCCATCCGGAGGGGCACCGGGATTGGCTGTCCCTGTGGGTTTGTAAAGGCAGCCCCTTTTCCATCCCTTCCACCGCCTGTGCCGCCATTACCCCAGTGCAGAGAAACGGCCGAGCTCGCGGCACAGCGCCCCCTGCAGGCGCGGGGAACCATCGCATCAGCCCTGCCCGGCCGGGAGCCACCAGCGCCCCCTGCCGGCTGTGAGCGGAACTGCACCGAAGGGGAAAGGGCCCGACAGCCGAGAGAGGCTGTGGTTGGGTCTCTGGCTTTGTTTGTTGCTGCTGCCGTTGTTGCTGGTTGTTTGTATATATATACTAGTAAATAATTGTTATTCCTTTTCTCATACCTTTGCCTGAAAGGCCTGTAATTTCAAAGTTATAATAATTTGGAGGGAAGGGGGTTACATTTTCCGTTCCAAGGGAGGTTCCTGCCTTCCTTGGCAGACACCTGTCTTTCAAACCAGGACAGACAATTATATGAAAATTTTATTGATTCCATCATACTGAAAAGTAATTTTTGACCTGTTCTGCTTCTAATGCAAAACTAGCTTCCTTCTGTTGTTTTTATCTTCAGGATATGGTTTTTCTGATATCCAAATGAGGAAAGTAGTATCTCCTTGAAAGGTAAAATACCAAAGATATGTGGAATATTATTATAGGGTCTTTGTCAAGTTTTAATAACCACTACGGAGTCCACTTAGTCTGGAGAAAAGAACATGGGGCCTTTTCTTATTATGGGGTGAGGCAATTCTTCTCAGGCACTTGGCAATATCTATTCCCATGACAGAGGTTTAAGAAATGTAGTCACTATCATAGTCCAGAAACTGTCACCTTCTAGAGGCCTTTGTGCTAAGTCCATGATAAAATAACTGGTTGCTCACAAGTGACTAAGGTACGGAGGTACTTGATTTCTTAAAAGAACTCAAAATGCTATAGTGACGCCCCTGGGAAATCTCTGCAACACATGCAAAAAGAGCAAAACCCATGTGGGATCATGGCTTGATGAATAGAGCATAAATGCAGAATGTGAGAAGCTACATCCTGGTCTCTCTGCTTGCCTAGGAGGAATTAAAATTCAGATGATTTCATAGAAGTGCAGTCATAGCAACAGTCTTCTATACTTTTTATCGGCAGTGTGCCTCAATACAGGACATCACGATTTCTTGGGCCACAAAGAGAAGAAAAGATTACTTGTAGTTTTTGTCACGTCTTCCTCCCAGGGCAACCTTGAATGCTGTGCTTTTGTGAGTCTGGTCTGCAGAGCTTCAGATGTGATGGGTGGGATGTGTCCCTGTCTAAAATAGCCTATTTACCATGGATGAATGTGCTCTCCTGGCTCATGGGAATCTTCAAAGAGCAGCTGAATGTTGTCCTGCTCAAATGCTCTGCCTATTAAGCACCTGGATGACCATTGCAATTACAAAATAAACTGGTAAATAGAGATTGCATCTTCTCTCACCTGAGTCCATTGGTGTGCATGATGTGTGCATATTTAGGAACCAAAAGCTGTGGAGTACCTGGCTTTTGGATCCCAGTAAGGATAAACTTGTGCTAAGCTGCTCAAGTGAAATACAACAGAGACGCTTCTACACATGCATGGAGAGTGCACTTTTGGGTCTACAGGGGAACACTGAATTAAGCTCTTTCTATGGAAAGTGGTAACTAAATAGTGAGGATTTTCAGGATTGTAAGTCTAACTCTTATGTAGTTAAACTCTGCCACGAGTTTCTCTTTCAAAAATGCACGATTTTTCTGTTCTCCTAGCCACTGATTTTTCTAATCCAATTTTGTTATCCAGTGTTGCTAGAGACAGTAGTGCTTTGAATGATTATATCTGCATAAATTAGATTCTTACACACTGTTGCATTTCCAGGGGAATGGAGTGCCCACTTTTATGTGATGAAGGACCTGTAATTCATTGCCATTAGGTAGTAAATTTCTATTGTTTTGGTATTTGTTCTGCCCCATTGTCATATTTTAGTTGATGAATGTACTAATTTCCATTCTTATGAACCTGTTGTCAAGTGATAGGCTATATAGTTGTTAACCTGAATAGCACCTTCAAGGTTTTACCAGGGAAAAAAAAAGAACTTTCGTGTCTTACACTTACCTTGATTTTGGCAGCTAAGGTCTTTGGGTGGAAGGGCTGCTTTTTCTGTATCTGTGGGAGGGAAGCTATTTTCAGGGGCTCCTGGTTTTGACACTGTTAGTTTTGACACTACTTTTATGGTAAGTTCTCCCAGGTTTTACTTGCTTTACTTTACTTTACATTAGATGTCCTGTTACTTAACACTTATTTGATCAATGCATAATGTGCTCATGAGCTTCAGGTCTCTCTATATTTCTTGTGTTCAAAATTAGATCTAATGATAATAAGAATTTTTGCTATTCTAGATCATTCTGATTGGGTTTTAATTATCTGATCACCTTTCTGCTGTTTACTTTTTGTTAAGAATTACCTCTCTGTGCAGGACAAAAACATTTTTCATAATTTTCTTAATTGAGACACATTACTTTATTTTTAACATAGATGTAAAAGGCATCATCCACAATTTTTAATAACAAATATAACTAATTATTATGCTAATAATCAAAGTTAGTATTCCAGGCATAATATTCAGTGTCTCTTGAACTTTGTTTATGCTTTTACTGAATTCTGGCTTTAGGTGCCAAAAGGGCAACATAGCTGGGGAGGAAGAGTCTGGAGGACAAGTCTGATGAGGTGTAGCTGGGGTAGCTGGAGGTGTTTAGCCTGGAGAAAAAGAGGTTCAAGGGAGACCTTATCACTCTCTATAACTACCTGACAGGAAGGTGTAGCCAAGTGAGGGTTGGGCTCTTCTGTTGGCTCTTCTCCCAGTTAACAAGTGATGAGACAAGAGGAAATGGCCTCAAGTTACACCAGGGGAGGTTTAGATTGGATATTGGAAAAACTGCCTCACTGAAAGGGTGGACAAGCACTGAAAGAGGTGCCTCAGGGAAATAGTGAAGTAGCTGTCCCTGGAAGCGTTCAAAACCTGTGTAGCTGTGCTGCTTAGGGACATGGCATAGTGGTGGACTTGGCAGTACTGAGTTAATGGTTGACTCCTTGACCTTGAAGACTGTAGAGAGATTCCTTGTGGAACAGGGACATATGATACCCCAGGACAGTCTGGGCAGTCTGGGCACCCCAGGGTTGCTAGGGAAGAACCTCTGAAGGGGCCTCAGGCTGCGGACAGGCTTGAAAGACACCTGGCAGCAGGCAGCCTTGAAAATCCTTGGCAAAGTTACACACTGGTTGGCTCCCCCGCTGCTTAGAGGCTGTCCCGTGGGACTAGGGCGTGAATCTTTGTAAAGTAGATACAAGTTGGTGTAAGAAAACAATGAAGGTGAGCACAATGCTCAAATCGTATCAGTGTTTGTATCGTGACTCTGGCCGGCTCCCCTGCACTCAGAACCCCTCCCCCCCCCGCTAAAGAAGTCCTTTTCCAGCCTTAATGATTCT
Source organism: Corvus moneduloides (assembly GCF_009650955.1). Lineage (NCBI taxonomy): Eukaryota > Metazoa > Chordata > Aves > Passeriformes > Corvidae > Corvus > Corvus moneduloides. Next base: position 15,631,267 of record NC_045477.1, on the reverse strand, counting down.
ATGATGCTGCCTATTCTGGTGGCACCTTTTCTCTTTTTGGTGGGCTGTGTGTCATAATACAATTACATAGGTCTTATTACAAATTCAGATGTGTTTGAAAGGTTTTACTCAGTACTTTTATGTTGTCTGGTGACTGATTTACTACTGTGGGTGTTATTTTCTTGCAGATATTGATGAAATATTTCAGGCAGACTTCTTTGAAGATATATGCTGTTCATCATCTGTTTACTTTAAATTATCCACCTGTCCAAACCACTCATTCAGTCACTCTGCCTTTATCTGTGGTTCATGTTCCCATGCAGACCTCTGAAATTTGCTCCACACATTTACTCAATCATTCTCTAGGTTTATGCATCTCTTGTTCAGAGAATGTCCCACCTGAAACAAACCTAAGGCAAGGTAAGGTGTAATGGTGCCCCCGATGTTTTTCAAGCTTAAATAATGATTTAAGCTTAATTACAAATGAGATGAAAGAATAAAAAACTTCTTTAATAAGCTTATATGGGTAATAGTGAATGCACAGGTGCATGAAATGAAAAAAGACTGTCAAAATTTTAAAAAATGTTGCCAATAAGAAGATTCAAGACACAGTATTTCTCAAGTTACTGAACTTGTCAATGAAACAAGGTGTTTAACATGACAGTGGTGGTTGAGTTTGAAGAAAGTTATTCTTGCATCTCTTTGCCTCTTTGCTCTGCTGGCAAACTAAAATTTTTTTACTTACTATTAAGGTCTGATTTTTGGCTAATGGCAAACACTCTGCACCTTCATCAAAATCAATCCAGCAGAATATATCTTTCATGCACCTGTTGTCTTTCTGCTTCTACTGTTAGACACGAGCAAAATAAGGGTTAATACACATACAGTTTTGCTAAGTGTGAGCAACACAAATACATTTAAATTTATAACCTTTTAGGTAGTTGAAAGAAAGCTTCTGTCTTCTTTTCAGACTTGGAAATGAAGCGTCTTTTCAAACTCTCCATGACCCACATTAAAAGAGCATTTGATCTCCTCTCTGTCTGAAACTGTGAGAAGAACTTTAGCAGCTGAAGGAAGCTGGGGAAGGCAGCACATACAGCCACACTCCTGCACACACTCTCAAAAGCCTTTTCAGAAGGTTGTTCAGTCAGATTAGTGCAAGATGAGGGATCAGAAGACAAAGATGAATGGAAAATCCAAAGATCCATATGTTATATAGTTTTCCCTTATTTATCCCATCTCCTCCCTATTTCCTCGCCTCTCCCTCTCTCCTTCCTCCTCCCCACCCCACTCTATCAAGAGTCCTTCAGATTGCCCTTCCCATAATCTGTTTAACTTCATTCTTTCTCTCTTCCTTTTTACCTCATTTCTTATCTTTCAACAGTGTTTTAATGTTTTTTTTCCCTCTTCTCTATGCATTGCCACAGCCTAGTCAGTCTTTTGGATTCTACCCTTTGGATCTTCCTTCAGCTTAAGTCTGATATTTGCTTTTATAGTTCCTTAGGGTCCATAGGCTCCATTTGTTTGTCTCCATCTCCAGAGCATAGAACCCATTTTAGACAAGAATACATGGCTTTCCGTCTGACTGGAAAGAAAAAATGTTGGCTTTTAGAGAAAGTCTGATCTAGCCTGTGATGAATTAAGAGTGGCTTGGCCAAATGCCACAGAGAGATAGTTGTATTCTTTGTAGCACTAAATGATTGTCTGCTTGGTCTTGCTGATTATCACATAGCTGGAGAAAGGGTGCTGTCAGGATAACATCTTAGTTTCTCCTTTCTTTTCCCTTTTCCCACATCTGTAAGTATTTAATCTTATGCCTTGATAAGATAGAGGTAATTATCTGGCCAGGACATACTCCTTTTTTTTTTCTCTCTGTATTTCCACTTATTTCCTTGGAGATCATTCTTGGAGACTTTGAACTTCGGTCTAATATATTATTTCTTTGATAGTTCTGGTTTTTATTCCTTCTGGACCGTTTCCCTTTTCTTTGTAGCCTCTCTTATACAATGGAATAATACAAATGGACCAATTGTAACATAATATCACATGGTCAGTTATGACTGTTTTTTTCAGTTTTGATTGGAGTTCCTCAACAACTCTTAAAATAAATATTAAGAGTTAATTATTCAGGTAAAAAGAAATTGACCTCAGTTATAAGTGGTTTTGGCATATGAAGACAAAAATCTCAGGACAATCCATATTACATGTCTTTCTTCTGCCTATTTGTAAAATTGCACAGTGGGCTAATTACACTTGTCTTTCTGTCTCTCTCATGGTTTAACTTGATCTCTTTATTGATGCTGTCTGTAGCAACATCATATTTTCAGATTTTTTTCAATTTGTGTTCATGTTCTGCTATTCTTATTTTTAGAATTATTAGCAGTAATTCTATGGCCCACTGCCATCAAGTATCCTTCAGAGAATGTTACATTTTTCTTTGGCAAGGCAGGCTGTCTGAATCCAGAGATAATAAATCCACCCTTTAGGAAATAATGTGTTTTTATGATACATAAGTAAACAAGCTTGTCTTGAATTTATGAATTTGTTCTCCGATCCATTATGATATTCAATAGTGAATCACAATATCCTCTACTTTCTACCCATAATATTCAACATGTTCTTCTACCTCTGACACTAATTTCTTTTTGCTATGTTTCATATAAATTTTCTTGAGATACCTTGGATAAGGATGAATCAAAAAAACAATAAAGAGCAGAAAAAAGTCTATGTGTACAGTGAGCATTCTTATTATCTTCTGAGAATACCTCAAAAGAATAAAAAAATTACTTGAGAACTGTGAAAAGTGACAAAACAAGCATCTCCATAAATGAACATTTGTCCTCACTCTTTTTGAGTTGACTGCCTGCTGCAATATCCCTACAAAGAAATATAGACTCTTTAAATTAGCTTTCTGCATCCCTTATTAGGAGTAAAAACTTGCTTTCTCTAAAAAGGTGGTATTTTACACCTTTATGAAGAGTGTCTGATATTGGCTTGCTTAGATGCATTCCTTATTTAGACAGCATGCTTTTCTTTTTAAGCAGCAAATTTGTTGTGAGTCAATAAAATTTCTCTTCTCTGTAGTCAGTGTTCTTGCCCTCTTCTCCCCTACCTTTGGAACACATGGAGAATGGCTTGTACTTTGGTAAGTTACCCACTATAAAAATATTTATGTATTGTTAGTTATACAAGAAAATATGATGTGCTTTTTTTTGTTTGATCTTAAACCCATTTTTTTTCTGTGTCTGCCTCTAACTTTCTGCTAGACTGGATTAATACATTGATCTATACAGTGGGATGAACTAGGAAACATATTTTAGAAATCTTATATTCTGCTGAATGTAACAAACATATTAAAAGAGCACCAAATGCTCAGACTATATTAATTTTAAGCGCACATGCACTGTGAATAGTCCTGCCAGGGACTCAAAAATGGCAGAATGCAGATATGAGTCTTTTGAAAAGTTATCTTTCAGTGTACAGTAAGATCATTCATGTGACATTACAGCATAGTAATTATATACAGTGCATTGTGTTCCTGGCTTTTTCTGTGATGATATTGTGAAACACACTCAACCATTTTCATTATTACTATTTTATATTTTCTGGAAGTGTGTTTACTATAATATTCAGAAGTTATTATTGTATGCTGCAATGTGATTCCTATAGCCTGGGAACTTCAGACATCCAGTGGTGAGCCAGAACTGTGCCAATGAATGTTGTGGTAGGAGGATAGAACTTTGGCAGAAAATAACCCCCCTTGCTTTCCAGTCGGTCCTCAGATTTCAGAGGTATTTGGTGCAGCTGGGCTGAATTTCTAATACCAAACTTGGCACTAGAAATCTGGTTGCATTCAATAAGATCCCAGAAGAACCAATAGTGTGGGTTACACTCTGGTCTCATTCATGATCACAGATTCACCAACAGTGTGGTTTATTACAAACAACAGATAACAGATTCTTATTGTTGCAGTGAAAACTTGAACCAGATAACATGATGAATGCACTGCAAAATATCAGTGTCTAGCACTATGTAGAAGTGTCCCCGGGTCAGAGGGGCACACATTTTACCAAAGAGGCGTTTTGTTTCAGGGAGGAGAGAGGAGCAAGTACTTTGACTTGTCTGCAAGGGGGTTGTATTCACCTCCTCCTCCACCATGGAGGATTTCGAATGTCAATTTATACTTTTGGGAGAAGTGGAGGTGAGACTGCAGTCAAATGCCCTGTTAGTGATGTCATAAATGGACGGGCAGCACCTTATATGTAAATGAGAGTTACAGAGAGAGAGATTACGAAGCCTGTGAGTCTTGTGCAGGGGCAGAATAGAAGTGTGACATGTTGGTATCACTCCGTCTTCCACCTGGCTGATTGCACCCCATGAGTGTGCCTTTGTACCCGGGTGTAGTGGTTTGGTCCAAAATACTCATTACTGTTTATCTGCTGTGAGATAAGAATTAGGAGAAATGCAAAGCAGGCACCAAACTTGAAAGAATATAAAGAAGTTTATTGACAGACCTAAAAGAGGGAAAAAAAAAATTATACCACCTTCAGAACTCTCCTCCTCCCCCCACCTTCCTCCCTTCTCCCACTGACAATGTAAAAAGACAGCCCTTAAGATGTTCAGTCTGTTTACCACTGCCATAATAACCTTGTTCAGTCCATTTAGAAAGAGAAGTCTCTTCTTGCTCATGCTATGAAAACATTATCACAACGAGACAGCCGCCCACTTCCAAATATTGTTCAGTCCATTTAGGAAGAGGAGTCTCTCTGCCTGCGTGTGAGTCCTTTCCCCCGACTTGCAGCTTTTCCCGCAACTGCTTTCGAGGGTCCACTCTTGAAGTTTTTTGGGGTACAATTTTAAGGTTGAGCCGTTCAGAAACAAAAACAGAGGCCCTTCTCCTTCCCTGGGAGCAAAGGGTCTTCATCATCTTCATCTTTAGGACTATCTCTGGGAGCATCTCTAGGGACTGAGGTTTTCTCCTTTCCCATTTGGAGCAAAAGTCCTCATCTGGTTCATCTCTCCCTGTCCAAACTTCTCATGAAATTACAGCTGCATCAGCATCTGCCTATCTCAGCGCAGGTGCTTTTGCTTACGAGTTGAACACTCCACCCCCCATATCTTCATGAAATTACAACGGGATACTCTGATATATCATATTTCAGCTTTAAGCATCTCCTCTCTCTCTTCCCTCAGGGTTTCAGCTCTTCACAGCAATAAAAGGGTTAATCTCACCTCGGCCTTGCAGCTTTGCAGCTGGAATGTTGAATCTTTCTTATCGCAGTGGAGAGGGGGGAGAGCCGAGCCGCTCCGGCTGCCCACGGCAAGGCAGTGGGGGGGGTTCCACGGCTGGAACAGGTCCATCGGCTTCAGGATGGCTGTGGCCCGGCCCGGCCTGGCCCAAGCAGGGCCTGGCCGGGCCCACTGGGCCCTGCTCGGGCCCTGCAGCCACCTGTCCCAGCGCTGGAAACGAGAGAGAGCTTGGAGGGGGAGTTTGCCTATTCTTAAATGTGGATCACAGAGGTGGTCACAACTTTAAGTGGCTTAGAGAATTGTCCATATTCAAACTGGCCAGCTGATAGGTTCTGTCAGTTCCCAGAGGAAACTGTAAGCAAGGACATCCCTTCCGGGACTATGCTTGCTAACCTATGACACCAGGGAAATCCCTTTACTGCATATCTCAGGACATATGTCATGGAGATCCCTTCAACACACACATATCTCACAGCTACAAGCCTTATTCCTGCAATGAGATACTTAGAAATCTGATGACCACTGAGAAATTTAAATTAATCTTAATAAACAAGACAACAAATACATTCTTTTGAACTCCAGAACTTGGCTCTATATGTTTCAGTGGTCACATCACATTCTATGTGATGCCTGCAACTGGAATATTTTTGAAATACTTTTTACATTACAGTCTTTTTCTTTCTTTTTGGTCTATCATCCAGTCTTTGATTTCTGCCGTACATGTATTTTGAATAGCAAAGAACTGTTCTTTAAAGCCAGGGGCTGAGCGTACCTAGTACTTTCTTGGAATTGATAAAGAATTTTATGTTTTATAAGGCTGTGATTTAGTCTTTTACAGCCAAGCTCTGGTCATTTCTATGCTTGTCTGGATGTACAGATCAGTCTTTTTCGATAGTGTGTTTACTCACACTCTGTAAAAAAGTGAACACTGAATTGTTAAAGAAATGAACACCAAGATGTTAAAGAACAAATAAAAAGAATCTAAATGAGAAAACAGGAAGGAAGAATAGGGAGCTATGCAGTCAGGTGTGTCCAATATTGTGTTACAGTGACTTGCAAGTTTAATATGCTGAGAAAACAACCTGTTTCAGGGACTGCTGTAGGGTACAAATGATTCTTGCAGTTTGGTTTGTTTATGTGCTTCTTTTTTAAAAGAGAAACTTAACTGTTGTAAAATACCCCATAAAATGCATTTAGCAACTGTTTTATTGGTTACTAACCTGCTGGTTTAATAAATATTACCTTTTAATTAGTGTTTTTGGAACTTTGACTGTTAGGAAAATCATGCTTATTCTTTGAGATTTTAGGGAGTAATCAAAGAGGATACTCACACAAAAAAAAGGTGTAACAGCACCATAAGTATGTGATTCATTCAGAGTTGCTACTGAATTTATTATGGATTGAACAAAAATTTTAGTTAGTCACTTTCAAAATAAGTGATGCACAAAAAATTAAAATCATCAACGGAATGTGCAACCCTTGCATTCATTGCAATGGTAATGAGGCTTTCTTCCTCAAAGTCAGGTTCATTACATCAAAACCAAGTTGAAATCCATTACCCCTCTGAAATATATCCACAACCTACCTTTGAAAGTCACACTGCCTTTCTGAGATTCTTGTGTAGTGAGACATGAACTTATAGGACATTTTAATGATGAGTTCTACAAAAATGCTGAGTAACTATAGTAACATCCAGATTATCACAATTCAAGTTGACTTAATATTTCTTGTTCAATCCTTATAATTTGCCCAGGGATGTTTCTATTCAGCACTAAACCAGTCTTGCATAAGTGCAAAATAGCCCTAGAGGGAGATATGGTTACTCAAAACAGGCAAGTCAAGAAAATAATTATAAAAGTAATATCTGTATTTGCATTTTATTCTAACTAAAGGGCAAGACATAAAGCAAGACTAGAATATTTTTTGGGAATTTCATAGTAAGTTTGCCTTTCTATTCCTTTTGGGTTCACGTAGACACAAAGTGTGAATACATAACAAAGGCACATAAGAGGAGATCATTAGACCTAGAATATGCTTAGGCAAAACAAATTCTGAAAAAGTATGTGATGAGTGGAAGTATCAAGCTTTCCAAATTGTTGTGGGTCTTTTGGAGCTTATTTCCAAACATTAAAGTTTAGCTCATTAGTTTACAAATCTGTCCTCTTTTTTTCTGTCTTTCATTACTATCTTCTTGCAGTTAGAGTAGTGCTACATTTCTAGTAACTTTTTTATACATCGCAAAGGTATTTTCTGACTGTTTCTAAGAGAAAAACAGAATAGCAGAAATACTGAATCTTGGCTTCCAGGATTTGACTGGGAGACCACAGAGGGCAAGGACTACAACGTTGTGGGAAACTGACTCCACTGAGGAATAGCAGTTGTGTTAAAAAGACTTTCAGAAACCATTTAAGGCACTTTTCATTCATCACAAAGAGGAGCCCAGGGTATAAACAAAAGCATTTGATTTTGCTTTGTCTATATGTGTCCCTGGAGGTAACTATTATTACCCATCTGTTGGAAGTTCCATAAACAAATATAAGTAATGACAGAATAATTTTTGAGCATGTGAATCACTGCTGGAAGTGGAACAAGAGGAAGAAAACACTGGAATAACAGAGAGTGGGCACGACAAATGCTGTTATCTGGGATGAAATTAGTTGTGTGGGAAGGAAAAAAGGAAGGCCTGAGCTTCAAAGAGCAGAAGGACTGGAAGGATGGAGGAGTTAGTGGATGAAAACCGTGTGTGCAGTGAGGTTTGGTGATCTGCCTCAAAGAGCAGCTCATGTCATGAACTAAGTTTTTGTAGTAGTGGTCAAGCATTTTTCAGTGCTTGTAATTTTCTTTATAACAGCTCTGGCTCATGTGGCTACCTTTGGGCTCAAGTTCCCTGTTTTTCACTGGTGCAATGCGAAAAGGTGACTAGATCAGGTCCTAGACCCTCTTGGAGTAGGGGCATTGGCCTTGCCCCTTGCCACCTTGACTTTGTTCAACCTGAGTTTCCTTACCGTGTCCAGCATTTCTGTGGCCCCTCAGTGGCCTGGGGTGTTCCTGTGAGAAAAAAGGTCTTCTGAGCATTTAAAGCAGGATGAACTCCCCTGGAAATAGTTAAGAGAATGGGAAGTCTTGGTTGGAAATGTTTAAAAAAGAAAGCAAGAAAAAAATGCAAACCAAACCATCAGCTTTGGTATTTGCGAGTTTTGTCTGTAAAGCACTTGCTTCTTTTCCTGGTGTATTCTGTATGTAGGAAGCAATAAAAATAATTCTCATTGGTTAGAGAACCAAATGCATGCAGAATTTACTTTGATGCAAAAATAAAACAGTATCATGGCTGGTAGATCAACAAGACCTATTTGTCAGTGACTTACGGCAAGTGTAGAGGGTTGGTACCTAAATAAGTGTCCCTTAAAAAGCCTGGATAACTTTCTTGAAGTATTTTTTCAAAGGAATATTAAAACTGTCTTTTTACTCTTAGAGACAGTACTGTAATGAGGAAAAGTAGTGGCTTCAATAGTCCCGTAGGCAAAGACAAAACAGGAATTGCATGAGTGAAGCTGAAACTTCAAATAAATTCAAGCGAAGCATTTTAAAAGTGCAATCACACTGGCAGCTTCCATCCTGCCACTAATTAATTCTGATTTTTGCTGCAGTCCATGTATCATGTGCATCATCCTTGAATAAATGAAGAAATGCATTTGGAATGCTGTCTACTCAAAATTGATACAAGCAGAAGAAAGAAACTGTGTACCCCAAGGACATATTTTGTTTTTTTAAAAAGTGGTAATTGCTCTGCTGACAGTTTTGAAGACAGAATTTTCAGCTGGCTTATTTAGTCCTTTCAGGAAAGAAACGCGAGAGAGATGTGAACCATGTTTTATGAGCATACAAAAGAGCAATTGTTAAATTCATTCCAAGATTGAATCATTGTGCATTAGGGATACCCTACAGCAGAATAGAAACATACTTCAGTGTTTTCATTTTTCAAAAAATTACTTTCAAAATATGTTGTTTTACCACCTTGTGTGTGTATGCTTGCTTTTTTTTTTTTTTTTTTTAATTTTTTATAAAATGTTTATGAATTGCCAATTCCAAGAATGGCTAGTAAACATGATTTCAATGTATGCTGAGGGAATTTTATGGGGAAAAAAAATCATGCTAGAGGATCTACAGTTTCAGCAAGCAATCTAGAGATGTGTGAAAGAGCTGATGAAGTAAATAATTATCTAATCTCTTATCATAAGGCTTTTTGCTCATGAGACATGCAAGCAACCTCAGCATACTAATGAATGCTAGCTTTATGGGCTTGGTCCTTAAAATGGAGTGGACAGATGTGCGGTAATGATGAAAATTAAACAGTATTACAAACTTGAATAATTTAAAGTTGTCTAAAATCTATGCATGGCCTTTTATATTTTGGTTATGCTAAACAAATTTAAAAGTAAATGAAGACATTTATAGGCTGCTACAAGTCATATATCATGATGTGAGTGCATGCTACCTTGATTATGCATTTAGAAGTTACCTGATGAGAACTGTTTACACTCTCAAGAGTGGAAAATCGGAGTGCAGTTGATTGATGGGCTCCATTTAGAGATATCTGGGAAATAGTCACAGAACTGTAGTGTGCAGTACATAATTGTTTTTCCCTGCAAGTCAGAAATTTATATAGGAAAGGTCAAGCTCTAAAAAAAGTTGGTGTAAAAGTAACATACCTGCATATGCACTTTTCCAGAACTGATTCAACTTCTTAGCAGTGGAAGAGGGCTACAGCGCTCTTGAGACCTGAAGCAGCATGTTTTGGGATAGCTTGAGTGTCTCTGTAGAAAATTGAAATGTAGATTGAGACTGTAAAAATTACTCACTATAAAAATCAAGATTCAGAAAGACAGTAGCAAAGAGTGATCAGTCTTGCTGACTCTCATCATACTGATGGCTCCTCTTTCATTTGGAGTGTAAGTTAAGAACACACCTGAAGAAGAGAGGACCATCTGAGGGAAGAGGAGGAGGGTGTGGTTTTCTTTCTGAGCAGAGAATCACAGTTTGAACCAGTTTCAGAATGGACACAGACAGGGATAAAAAGCCAACACATGTGGAGTTAGGAATATGTGGCTCTGTTGGAGACTTAGGGACTGATGAAGAGAACAGAGAACATACAGATAAGCATGAGAGGTGACAAAAAGAGGAACACTGTGGGAATTGGCAGGGACTCTTCTAAACTTGTTGAAACTATGGGAGATATTTAACGACCTGGGTGAAACTATTAGCTGTGGAGTGTCCCTCCAGGCACCCTTAACTTTGTAACTACAGCCACCAGTCTCAATATGCTAAATAAATCCATACAGTTAAAAAAAGAAAAAAGGTAACAAAGAAAGAAAACAAAAAACCCCAAACACTGAGTTCCTGTTCCAGATTGCCAAGTGTTCATTTACATTTTTACCACCTGTAGCATGACATTTTCTAGAGCCACTGCTGACCTTCCTGTGTGAAATTTCTCTTTTCTCCACCTTTCTCAAGGAAAGGAATGTGGTAGTTTCTAGTTGTTACTGTTTCTGTTCAGTGTACTTTCAAAAAAATTACCAAATTACTTAAAATAATTTCCCTTTCTCTTCAGTCTCAATATTTGAGTTCTGGTACAAATCTAGAATGTTAAGAGTGAGACATTACTCTGGTGAGTTTGTACAATATCCCCAATATCCAGTATCAGAGAATTTCTGTCATTTTCTACTGGAATGAGCTGATCTATGGATCTGGGAACAAAACACAAACTCTTCAGGGTTTTTTTTTTTTGAGTCTGAGCCTTGTGGGTAACTCAAAATGTTCATGTATTCTCTTATAATGGAAAGAGGAAGTTGAACTTCAGCTAACCACAGAGGAGAAACAACTTGTTTTGTACCACAAACATAATATTTCAGTCTCTTTCTTTTTAGACCTCAGCACCTTTTCTCATCAATATGTTACTGCCTCCCTCCAACTGATTGCTATTGCCACCTATGTCACTGTCATACCCCCTTCATAACCTGAGACTTAGGATCCCCTTAGTTGATACTTCTGACTCTTTTTTTCTTTCCTCTTTTTTGTAGTCCATGTTTTTGGAAATGGGGCTCTGTGTGCTGCCCCATTCACCCATTCACAGTGCAACATTTCTCCATCTGTGTGGAAACATAAAGAGCACAGCAGGTCTTGGGGAACTGCTGGAATTTGTTTTAACCATTTGAATTGGTTTTGTCTATTTAGATCCTATCTGATCTGGTTTGAACCTGACTTGTGAGCAAACATGCATTGACTTTTAAATCTATTTATTATTTTTGAGTTTACGAAAAGGAAAATGCTCTGAATAAGGGTTTAATATTCTAAATTTTATTCTAGTTCTAATGGGTGCTCCTAATCCAACCTAGTATGGTAATTCAGCTGGCTTCTCAGATACTGTCAAAATGCAATGTGTGGGTGTGTGTGTGTGTATATATATACACACACGGTAGAGGAACAGATCAAGAAACTGTTATATCAGTTTAAGACCAAATTATTGCTGAAAACTATCCATATTCAACTGGCATTTAAACCACTGTTTTGGAATGCAATATATTCTAGGATAAAAATGAAATTAGTTACTCGGTTATCATGACTTTAGAACACCCAGACCTCAAAATTTTCTAGTTCTCTCCACAAGGCATAATAAGGGAACATCTAGTTCACTTATAGTTTTGTATGTTTTTCTTTCCTTCAAGGTGAATAATGGGATGATTCAAATTTTTTGATGCAGATTTTACCTACTTCCAAATATTCCAAAATATATTTTACCCTTTGGAATTGTTTTTAATGTCAATCCTTTCATGAAGTATACTGCTACACATTGCTAAAGGAGAAGCAGCTGCCTGAGCATTTGACACATATGTGAAAATATCTTCCAAAACATTGATTATCATCCTACCCAGTTTTGGGCACCACAATGTAAAAAAGATATAAAGCAATTAGAGAGCATCCAAAGGACAGCTATGAAGTTGGTAAAGGGCCCTAAGGGGAAGCTGTAAGAGGAGTGGCTGAGGCCACTTGGTCTGTTCAGCCTGGAGAAGAGAAGACTGAGGAAGACCTCATTGCAGTTACAACTTCCCCTTGCTCATGGAGGGAAGTGGAGGGGCAGACTCTCTGCTCTGTGGCAACCAGTGACAGGATCTAAGGATCTAAGGATCTAAGGCAATGGCCTGAACTAGTGTCAGGGAAGGTCTAAGTTTAGTGTTGGGAAAAGGTTCTTCCACCAGAGGGTGGTCAGGCACTGGAACAGGCTCCCCAGGGAATGATCACAGCCCCAAGGGTCAGCCAGAGCTCAAGAAGTGTTTGGACAATGCTCTCAGGCACATGGTGGAACAGTTGGGGTGTCCTGTGCAGGGCCAGGAATTGAACTTTGATAATCCTTGAGGGTCCCTTCCAACTCAGCTTATTCTATGGTTCTATGACTTTGTGAGGCCATTTCTCAAGCTGCCCTGAGGTGGCTGAAGCCCATGATGGTGGCTGAAGACTTTTGTGGAGTTGGCACAATTAGCATCCTGCATAATCTGTTCAAGGAGAAGGACTTGCCCAGTGGGGTCAATCTCTGTCATTCAGACTTGTCCCTTTAGATGTGGCTCAGTACCCTCCTGCAGCCCTGATCATTGCAGGGATCCCCAGGACCACAAGAGTTGGCCGTGGGTACAGAAGCCCTGAGGCTGCCGGCAGTCCAGGTGAGCTGGGACCTGAGCCCAAACACTTGCCTTTGTCTGGCACATCTCTGTCTGTGCCGGTGGGAGACTCTAGCACAGCAAGCAAGTACTTCTGATACAATGGGTAAATAAGTAATATCCATCTCATGTCACTTGTTGTTGCTGCCAAGATTTGTTCATGTTAAGCAGATTTCCTGCTAGGTCAAAGAATATATTGCAAGTAGCAGTGTGGGGAGAGATAAGATAGAATTGGGTTTTGAGCTGTGGGATGTGCCTGCAGAAGCACATGACAGCACAAAGAAGCACATGGCAGCACAAAGGAGCACACAGTAAGTCCACGTCAACCAATGTAAGGAGTAAATGGAAATCCAAATGTGATATGCTAACTTTATATTTATTTCCCAAAATGACTTAATACCAAAACCACAAATCAAATAATTTTCAGGAACAAGAAAACTTTGGTAAATGTTTTCCCTCTCTGGACTGGTGGACCTTAATCTGCTAATCAAGAAGATAATTTTCTTTCTCATACTGACTACATGATGTTCTGGATTTGAGCAGAGATGGCTGATGGCAGCCATTAATTTAGATAATGTGGTAGTTCCCCAAAATACGTGATGCCTATGGAAGTTTCCTCCTCCAGCACTATTCCTTCTGATACTCTCATATTAATTTTCAGTACAACTGAAAAGAAACGTGGCTCAGGTTCATGGTTCATGTTGTAAATGAAACTGCTTGTCAAGAGAGTGACCTAAAGAGGAAATTTGTAAGTAACAAGAGCTTGCCTTTACAATAAGCAATCACCAGGCAATTATCACTTTATCACAATGATGAGGAAAATGAGTAGTTAGAGGAAAGGTAATTTGCTTTAATGTTATCTACCCATGATGTCATTGAGCTTTAAAGTAATATTCAACCTTCTATTAGAAAAGAAAAATGTCAACTATTAAGTATGGTGATTTTTTTCCAAGTTGCTTGGTGTCTGTGAGCTGGGATGTCAAACCTTTGATTACAGCCTTGCAACAACCCTGACAATGGAATGTGTTTTTTCCCCCTGCTTAATATAAAAATCCCAGCAGGAGGTCTTACTTTCGAAGGTATTTGATGAAGGAGCCCACTCATGGAGCTGAGAGGAAATCAATAGAACTTTTTTGTTTCATGGGGCTACAATGCTTAAGTGCCATGGTACAATGCATTGCTTTTACAGGATTTTTCTGAGTATTCTTTCTTCTGGCTTACTCTGCCTTTTCTCTCGTACTCACATTTATTTTTGGCAAGTTTGCTTGTAATTTTGGGCTGTGAAATCTAGGATATGGCATAGCACTATGCTGGCGTGCTCTAATGAGATTTAAATATTTTTTTGTATATAGAACGTGTCAGTGACAGCTGAATAGCACTGTTACCACTAAATGAGCTCAAGAAGGAAACCTTCTGAAGCTCTAATACATATTCTCCCATGCCTACCCTCAAACTTGAAAATTTGCATTAAAAAGAAAATAATCCCTATTGCCCATTTGAAATTCCTGGCCTAAGATAGGAATGACCTATTGTATTTATCTTTCTCTCCTCTCCCTGGGAGCAATGCTAATAATTTAACTTGGGGGTTGCAAGGCACTGATGAGCCGGTATGAGCATACTGATTCCCATTCAGCTGCTGACAGATGTTGGAGTTTTTATGGAGTGGGCTGTGTGCCGCAGCCGGTGGCTCCACAGAGCTGGTGCAGGTGCAGGCCCAGGAGCTGCTTGGTTTGCTGGTGTGGCATTTGAAGGCTGGTTCTTGTCCTGGCTGTGCATCATGTCAGTTCTCTTATGCATCTCAGCACACACTTATGAAAGGAGGGCTCTGGATTGTATGCCTGTCTTCCCTGATCAGGGAAGTTTACTGGAGAATCATGAAAGGGCAAAGTTGGGACTTAATGAGGGTGATATGCAATTGGACACAGCTTGGAGTTGTAAGCAAAAAAATGTTGAAAACTAGTATACATTCACAGAATCACGGAATCACAGGATCGCAGAATCACAGAATAAGCTAATTTGGAAGGGATCCTCAAGAACCATTGAGTTCAACTCTTGGCCCTGCACAGGACCATCCCCAAGAGTCACACCATATTCCTGAGAGCATTGTCCAAACCCCTCTTGAACCCTGTCAGGCTTGTTGCTGTGACCACTGCCCTGGGGAGCCTGTTCTAGTGCCTAACCACCCTCTGGGTGCAGAACTTTTTCCTGATATCCAACCTAAACCTTCCCTGACACAACTTCAAGCCATTCCCTCAGGTGCTGTCAAGGGGCAACTCAGAGAAGAAATCAGTGTCTTCCCCTTCTCTTTCCCTCATGAAGAAGTTGTAGTTAGAGTCCTTATTTGTACACACAAAGGCTGAACAGCTTTTTGCTGGAGGCTGGACCAACATTCAAGATCAAGGCTTGCCTTGGCTTTTCATCACATCCTCTTGGATGTTCTTGTCTCCAAATTAGGAAGTCCGTACTTTTGTCTGATCACATAAAAGCTACATTTCTTAGAGTGGATTTTCACGAGAGAAGGCGTCCTACTGCTCTTTGTCTGTCAGCAGTTCCTGCCCTCACACAGCAGCTGCTGATGCAGTCTTTGATGTGTGGATTTTGGTCAGTCGCACAACCTGACACTGCAATAGTCTCCTTCCTGGGCAGGGTATCCTGCCCAGTCATCTCCAGCCAAATCCAGCATGTGTTTCCACCGGCATGAGTGTCCCTTCGCCTATTTGGTGTGTTGTATGCGGTGTAGGGAAAAGAGTGTCGCTGCTGTACCAAGAATGGCGAAAAATGACACAAGTCCAGGATTGGGTTCAAAGGCCAGAAAAGGCTATATTTAGTTCTATAAATCAGCTTATATAGCTTTGTATGCAAGAGTGCCATAGCACTATTGGGTGCTTGACCATTCGCCTCCCTGAGTGATTGGCTGAATGGTGTAACAACCATTTCCAAAATATTTTTCCCAGTGTGGAAAACAAAGACACAAACAGCCTGCACCAGTGAAGTAGTTTACAAAACCTCAAACCGTTTTCCCAGCTAGTTTGCGTGAGAAAGGAGACTTTCACAGGCGGCTGCAGAAAGCTAGAAAATCTCTCTGCTAGCTTTTTAGTGTCCACAAAAGAGGGGCCTTCTGATACACAGCTTAGATTTTACCCAGATTTTAAACTTTTTAGTCCCAGTGTCTATCACTTTCTAGTGGCTCTAGCACAGGTCCTCACTTTAATTCCCGAATTGCTTTCCTAGATGTCCCTGTTATGAATTGTTAGTCTTGGATAGCCTAGAAAGAGAACATTTTGCAGAATGTGATTAATTTACTTATAGTCAAGAAAAACTGAAGTGATGGAAGAAAAGTGAAAAAACTACATTTTCTATTTTGAATGCTTTTTTTTTTAATTTCATAATGTTGAATAAATTTTACATTTAAAGCTGTGGGACACACAGGAAAGCCTCCATCTTGTTTGGAAGTCTGTACTGACAGAAAAGGAACAACTGTGGAGAGATAATGATACAATCTCTAAGATCCATAGGACCTAGGCAACTGCTAAGCTTTATTTCAGTCAAGTCTCATTCTGGCTTAAAGAAGAAAAATAAAAGAGAAAAAAAGCTGAAATGTACATATAGAGAAGAATTTTTAGTTAGAATATCACCACAGTGAGAAGATACAGGAAAACAGCTGAAAAATCATAGAATCACAGTGTGAGAAGAGACCTTAAAGATCAACTAGTTCCAACTCCCTGCCATGGGCAGAGACACAAAATAACCTGCTTTTGACTTTGATTTACCACAGGAATGTTTTTGTTTGTTTAAAAGCAGTGCAATAGGATGGAGAAAGGTCAAGGAAGAGCAACTGGAGAAAGGTATTGAGAAATCTTTGTCACCATTGTTCTGTTTATACTGTGCAGGTGGCTTATGTTGCTGTACTTTTTCTCTCCTTGGATGCTATTATTTTCCTTTCCTGATAGTCTGAAGGAAAAAAAATCCTAGGGATCTAGAGTTGCCAAATTCTCCCGATGTGCCATTCTAACAGCTAATTGAAAGGTTTCTGTTGCATAATCAAAAGTATGTTTTTGGGACCTGAAACACCCTGTTTTGCTTCTCAGCTTTTTGATCTGAAATAACTAGGTGAGCTGTTCCAGGAAGCTGACTACGGAGATGTATGTTCCTAATTTCCTCCCTTCACTGGCCCCAGATGTGCTAGCCTTTTTAGCTCCTTTTAACTAACCATCATTAAAAGCAAAGTAACTGGCTTTGGATGCTTCTCTTCCTCAAAACATCATTAGATCTTGAAACATGCCTTCTGCTCAAAATTCCACTTTCCATCTTCAGTGAAGAAATAGACACTGTTATTTAACTCTGTAGAAAAAAAATATTTTTAAGCCTCTGTACCTCATTTATGTTTCTGACTGTCTCTCTAGCCTGTATGACGAACACTGTGATTGAAAGGCTACATTAAGTTAAAAAGACGTTTCTTTTCCAAACCAGGGTGTCTCTTTCTTCTGCCTGCAAGTACATCAGCATTGTCATAACTTTATTTAAGTGAATTAATCTAATACATATCTAAGAAGAATGAGATTTTTAATGCTCTTGAATAATTTCCCATATTTAAAGTCAATTTATATATTTTTACCTACATATACATGCTAAAAAGTATGGCATTATTTTAAAAAAGGTGATGGTCCAGCTTTAGCAGTGGGGCAGCTGGTCCATTAGTCTATTTCTGGAAGTATGAAGTCAGGCAAAGTAAGTATCTAATCCTATGACATTTTAATTTTTTTTAGTATTGGGCCTTGTCACAGGTATTGCTCCTTCTTTCCCATAACAGGCAGTTTCACATCAGTGCACTCTTGTTCTCATTAAATTTTTATTATTTACATTGTTGCAGTGTTTAGCTGCGCTAGTCTGAGATCTCGGTCTTTGTAACACAGTTTGTTTTCCAGATGTGAGTTTTCATTGTAGAATCTAATGGGATTAACAACTTCAGAACAGCAAATATTTTAAAACTCCTTTAGATTCTTATCCTGCGTCCACCCCTTTTCAGATGTGTCTTTGTGACTGCAGGACTTGGGAACCTTGGCTTGAAGGTGTCCAGGGCAAGACTGCAATGCCAGCAAGCTGGAATTTTTCATCCTAACATGACACAAAAATGCCTACTTACACTGACTGTTAGATGTCCTCTTCTTCAGGACTTCTGCAAGGTCAACACTGTAAATATTCTCATGCAAATTCAGAAAATTACATATCATGGAATCAAATGAATGCATAAGGGTTTCACCTGGCCAGCCCCATGCCATTACTTCTGTGCTCTGTAATGAAATTGTTTTTTAAATGAGATTTTTAAAATAATAATTCAATTTTGTTGTTTTTTTTTTTAATTTAAGGGCTTTGATTTCCTATTTCCAACTTTCTGGAAGAGCGGTAGCAGGTGAAAATGATGTTTTTCAAAACTAAAATAAGATTCCCAAGCCCTTGTGATTTCAGATGCCAAGAGTTAAGAAACATCCTAAGATGCATGATAAAGTGGTGAAAGATGGAAGTACTGCAACTAGAAAGTTTGGCTGTGAGCATTCAAACTCAGAAAAAGATAAGAAAGTTTTCTCTCCAGAGAACGTCACTTTCAGAGGAAACTGGAAGAACCACATTTAAATTTAATGTTGAGATTTCTGTTTAAAATGAATTATGATCTCTTTGTAAAGACATTCCACAAAAATCAGCAAACTCTTTTAGTCTTTGTCCTCCAAATACTAGAGTTGTCAGAATTTTCTACAAAAAGGTAGAAAATTATAATAAATACTTTAGTAAAGGATAAAAAAATACAAGACATAAAAAGCTATCTTCTAGCAGTGCCAAATAGATTACAAAAGGTAGTTTTAGGCACAGGATCAGAAACAACTAGAAAAGCCCATGAATGATTCACCCATAACATTAGTTAATGTGTCATCCAAAAGTCCCTTCATATACTCTTGATTTGAAAGGTCAAGTTTTGCTAAAAAGAACATTCTCGATGAGATGGTCCCAGGACATCTAATCTATCATGAACAACTGAGCTGCATGAGACAAGATACACAGTGGCCAGAAAAAACAGCTGGCCCTCAGCTGTGGAAAGGCAGCAAGATCTTCTGGAGTCAGAACAAGGGCAAACACTGTTTTTCTCTTTTCATTCATTTCCCTCTCACTTAGAAAATATTCTGGATTTCCCCAGACTTAGTGGATGACATCAGGTATGTCACAGAACACAACTGCCCCTTGCTGAATGGCAGTAGTGTGTCTTGACCTCAACGAGGTGTTTTGAAGATAGATTTGTGTTCCGGTAAATTGGCTGTCTGAAATTATTTAACTATATAAATGCTGAAGTTGCTGAACTGAAACAGTGTTTCCTTCTTTAATTTAATTTCTAGTATGTAGAACAGACTGCCTTCTTCAGCTGGAAATTCTCTTGGGAAATTTACTGTGAGAAGGGAAGAGCTCAGTTTCTGCAGGTGGGTTCCCACTGTGAATCCTAGTGTGTTCAATCAAGTTTTTCTGGACATTACGTGCTCATATTCCACCAGACAGAGCAAGATAAGGACAGAACACCAATGTACAAGTGGAAGAGAGACTCCACTCCCCTACTTCTTGGCATTTTAAAATAAAAATAATTGCTGTCTCCTTAGGTGGAAAGGCTTAAGTGGGCTTAATTTGTGAAGCTGACAGATGAAGGCAACATAAAGATTCCCTTGTTCAAACACTTCACAGCAGTATGAGAAAAAGACTAGGGCAAATAGCAACTTTACAATGTCAACTACATTTTTCTAGTTAAAAAGGTGACTAAATTATATAAATACTAATTTAAAAATACACGTTTCTTAAAAAACTACAAACTTTAAATTAAAAAACACAAACATGGACACACCAAATACTGAAAATCTAACAAATCCTTTTTTTCTGGAGGCCATTTACTTCAAGAAGTCATGCTCTTAATGGCATCTCCCAGGGAGAGCAGTGACTATGAGCTCCTGTAATGTAACTGCCTTCACTTTTCATGATGGGAGATTGGGAACCAACACTAGAATAATATTCTGAATAAGAGGTACCATTTTTGGAGAGGAACAGGAGTCTGAGGAAAGTACAATGTCAACATTTCCTATAGAAAATTTTCTCATCCTTTCATTCATTTAATTTTTTTTTTTTTTTTTTTTTTCTGTCCTTTGTCTGTTGGGCCAATATCTTTCTATATTAGTATGCCAAAGATACTGGGAGTTATACTTGCCCTTCACATCTGAAAATGATGTGTTTTTCTCTGAATTTTTCTAAGTAAGAGAAAGGATTTGTCAGTCATGGAGATCTGAAAACTTGCTCTATCTACTGCTTTATGTAATCATTATGTAACACTATCACCAACCTGCTTAGAAGACCTGCCTGCTTTGAAGAACAAAAGTTTTGATTCGACATACTTATATTTACAAAATCTGGGTGGCCTGGAAGCTCTGTGTTTGCACCATAATGAATTGATTTTTCAAATAGTCTGTAAGTGAATCAAATTAATGCAAATCTGTGATAGGATATTTCCTATCAAAATTAAAACTGAATCAATGCTTAATCTGTTTAATTCTTAGACTTCTTGCACCTGCAGTGCTTGTTAGGCTATTAATACTAGTCTGTACAATGCTACCCACAGACATTTTGAGTGCCTTTCATGAATACTGGAAACTTATATGTGAATTCTGGTAATAAATGTCTTACAGAAACACATTTGTGCACAATGTAGTACAGACCTTTGCCTATTCTTCAAAGGTTATGAACTTTATAACATCGCACAAGTTCCCTTGCACAGAGCCAAGATTTCGTCCTGGAATGTGAGGAATAATGCTCATCTCAGGATTTTTTGGCAAATACATCAGACTGTGTCTTGAAGCATGACTGGATCTGTGCCAAAGATTTGTGTCAACAGCACCTCCTTGTGTTGAAAACTTACCTGTTTAAACATTCCTGACCCCCTTACTGACATACATTTTAAACACAGTATTTTCTGTGCAATAAAGAATTAAATATACTTCTCTGCTTCACGGAAGAGTCCATTTCGGTGGATTATTATTTTAAAAAAAGTGAACATTGTTAATGAAAATGTTAAGGTTAAAGACTAATGGTATTTCTGTCAAGAAATGTTACCACATACTTTCCAAGCAATGTATTCCATCAGCAGCACTTCCTGCTCCTTGACACCCAGTCTGCTTTTCTTCAACTGGTTTGGATGCTGACATGTATATGGTTTGTTACATGCCACTCCAGGTTACAGGAGCAGGTATTCCATTTAGAACTTAGAAATGTTTCAAATGCTCTTGTAAAGAGTTGGAAAAAACCTCCAACATTGGTTTTATTTTGTGTATGACAGTATGTGCCTTTACTGACAATACTACAAATTTATGGCAAAGACCCACAGGTATGTGTCAACAATTTTCCTATGGCATGTGATTCTGCCAGAATGTTCTGCTCAATAAATGCAGGACATGTGGTAATTTAAAACCTGGTGGTTTTTTTCTGGATAGAAAGTTTGTATTTTAGATTTTTTTTTTTTTTAATTTTAAAATTTTTATTATTGAGTAACTTTAGGGAAACAAATATTGTAATCTAGTAAACTATTTTCTTGCCTGTGTTTTTCTCCACTTACCCATGTTGTTAGGCAAAATTCTTCAAGGCAAACCTGTATAGAAGAAGGTGATTATTACTTACCAAGGTTAGATAAGCTCGACTAACTTAACAGTGATGAGCTCTGTGGAGGAGAGATGAGTAGCAGATATTGTCTGTCTTGATATTCTGCTTCCCATGGCATCTTTTAGCCAGTTTAGGATGTGACAGGCTAGATAAACACACTACTGGAAAGGTGAGAAACTGATTTGCCTTAAGGCAGCACTTACGCGGTCATACTGTACCTTGAGACTGGCTGTGAGTGGAGATTCTGAGAGATCTGTCCTGGGGCCTGTCCTATTTAATGGCTTTATCAATGCCACGTGCCCTTGTCAAGTCTGTGGATCATAGCAACTTCTAGGATGCTATCCAAAGCCTCAAAAAACAGTGACCATTTAAAATGAGCCTCCCACACCGCAGGAATGAGCCAGTAGGAATTTCAACAAGAGCAAACACAAAGTACTATACCAGAAATGGGATAACCCTCTGGAGTGCCACTGACTGGCTGAGGACCAGCTCTGTGGAAAAGGACCTGGGCATACTGGTGCACAGGAAGCTAAACAGGAACCAGCTTGGAAAAGAGACAGATGATGAGTCATCACAGAAGTCATCAGGAGGACACAGCCAGGTTTTTTGCAGCCGTGTGTGGACGGACAAGAAGAAGACAATGAGAATAAAGAGGGGATGCCTTTTCCTGGTCCTAAAATCATGAGCCAGACACAGTGAGGTGACAAAATGTGGCTACCTTAATGGGGATTCTTTAAGGTTCATAATACGCCGAAAATGCGCCAAAGATGCACACTGTAACATAAAGTGAGCACAATTTTTATATGTTTAGCAAATTAGCAAAACGGACAAGAATCCCAAATTAGAGACATAGGTGATGAGGTAATTCTCCCTGGTTCGACTGTTTTCTGAAACCCACCTTTTAGATACTAACTAAACTTTGTTTATAAGGAAATGTCTCGAGAAGCCATTTTAACCTTGCTTCCCAGAGAATTTAACCTTGGTCCCCCAGGGATTAGAGCCTTTAGGGAATGTATTTTGTCTTTATGTCTAACAGAGTATGTGAAATGCTAGCTATGAATTTCTGTAGTTATACAATAATAGGCTACAGAACTGCAAACATATATGAAGAATATAAAGAATATATACAAAAACAAAAAGTCAAAAATCAGTTTGGCATCAGGAGAGGAGACAGATGATGAGTCATTAGAGAAGTCATCAGGAGGACACAGGTTTTTTGCAGCCATGTGTGGAAGGACACGAAGAAGAACAATGGGAATAAAGAGGAGAGATTGATAACAGATAGAGGGGAAAATGTCTCTCCATGAGGACAGCCAAGCAATGAAACAGGTAGCACAGTGAAGTTTTGCAGGTTCCATCCTTCAAATTTTCAAGGAGGAGGCCCTGAACAACACGGTCCCTGAGATGAACTGCTTCGGACAGGAGCTTGGACTGGTGATTCTATTGCTCTCCTTGCTTGTCTGAGACTCTCACTATTCTCTGATGTTTTGTGCAAGGCAGCCAGAAATGCCACTTCAGTTGTCAAAGTATAGAGTAAGAATCTGCAGAGAAATTTATCCTTGTGCAAAAGGAGGCAGTTTCAATCTGGTATTTAGAAAGACAGTCCATACCTTCTCCTCACCTTTCCCTACCTTCCCTCTTGATACCTCTGCCCTTGAATAGCAGTGGTATCAAGAGCCTTGAATTAATTTTCATCCCACTTGTGCCATCCTGTCTGAAATTCTTTCATCCATGAATGCAGGGGCCTAAACAGGGAAGCTGGGATGATATGGCAGAAACAGCAGATTTGGTCTCCTGTGAGGACAAGAGTGTCATGTTAGTCCTTGACACTTTAGTCTTTCATGTTAAAGAATTCTATGTTACATCCAGATTATCTTCCAGAGAATTTCAGTCTGATTCTATAGAAAACTGACAGAATTTGACAGTGCTAAAAGAAGAAGCAAACTAACAGTCAAAATTAGAATAATCCCTACCAGAGCATATTTTTCTGCAACCAGGAGCAACTGGTGGCGGTAGGAAGAAAAGGAAGAAATTATTAAATAAAAGGATAAGGCAGAGTAGATCACAAAAATTATGCGTAGTTCTGCACTAAAATAGCATCAGTGAGGGTGACATATGACAGATGACAGAGCAGAGAGCCTATCCAAGGAGCAAAACGGAAGTGTCGAAAGTACTTGACTGTCCTGTTTTCAGAAACTACTGGCATGTTTAGGGACACTGGAATCTGATCAACACCATTGAAACTCAGGAAATCTAAGCACATAAAAGCAGATTTGTTGAAATCTATGGGAACTAAGCACCTACCTGTTTATCCATCAAAAAATTCCTATCAAGCATTCATCTACAACACTGATCACTTTAATAGCGTTGAAAAAGTTGACCACTTTTCTGAAAGAGCTCTGGCTTAAAAATGGGTTGGGTTTTTGAAAGGATTATCCATACGGGGTTTTTTTTACCAACTGATACGTAACCACCTTACTTGGCTTTGACTGCCAGAATTGTCCAGTTATGCTAATATTAGTGGTAGTTATATTGCTAGAAACTTCATTTATATGATACGTCATTCTGAATGCCCAGCTTCTGTGAAAAATATCACCTTGTATTAGTTGTTTGTCACACCTAAATAGGTGCAAGTTAGTTTAAGAAAACATTTTCTCATGTAGCTATGTAATATCTCTCCAAAACCATGATAAATTTGTCTCGTCTGAAGACTGGATCAGATTTGTTAATTGTCATTTGGGTGACTTTAATCATAACATCGTGCTTTTTTCTCTCCTTCTGGGACATTTGTATTACCTAACTGTGCAGTTAGATTGCAAGTCTCCATCTGTAAAATGTTTTTTTTCTTGGAATCCAGTTCTAAATTTAAATGGAACTCTATTTTCCTTGTCTAATAGCCACTGAGTAATTAGGCTTCCACATAGAAAAATAATTATCTGAAGAAATGTGTTCCTATAAATGGCATTTTGAGCACTGTAGACATATGCCTCCTCTGCCAGGTAACCTGCAATGTGCAGAAAGAAATCTTAAAGATACAGATGTATTTATACATGTCTGGTTCCTGTAATTTGTAATACTCACTTCCATCTTATCTTCTTATCTTCGGTCTTTCATATTACTGGAAAATATTCTTACTTCCTAAAAGAGACATTTGTTTCTAATGGAGTGGCCCATTTAAAGATTCACATAATAATATCTTCACAGAAAATGCAACTGTATAGATCAATGGTTCTTTGTCTAGTTCCACACCACCCCCCCACCCTCCCCAATATTCTACTGTTAATGGTACCTGGATGGAGGCAGATCTGATTGTTAGTAATTGTTTCCATTGTCTTATTCAGAATAGCTTCTGTCTTATTTCTGTTCTTGGACAAATTTGTGGGCTAATATTTGGAATGAGCTTTGTCTAAAGTTCTAATATGCTGCTGTATAGTGCTGTATATCTTAATGTGCTTTTCAGACTGTGGACCTAATAATTTGTAGTAATGCCAGTTAGGATTCCACCACTGGATGTGTCTCTGCACTGCACTGGATTATGGAGATTGCTATTCAGCTTGGTTATTGCATACACATTGTTCAAAAAGGTCTCTGAAAACTTGATGGTGTTTGGGTGTCCCTAGCCTGGATCCTACAGCTCAGAACCCCACAGAGAAGCATTCCAGTGGCTGCTCCCCTCTCTAATTGCTCTCCCCAGCTGGTGCTGCACATATCTGCAGCACCTCATTTCCCATATCAATGCCAGGACTCATCAAGACTCTGGTGTGTTTGGCCTCATTTGTTAGTGTTTCCCTCAGCCTGGGTCCAGCTCCCATCCTGCTGTCATGAGCAGACAAGATGCCTGCGGTGTTTCAGAACATGTCCAATTGGAACATACGGGGATTTATTCATGTTGACTGAGTTTAATCTGAACTCAGCAAAATCAGCAAAGACCAACTACTTTAAAGTATTTCACCTAGCACATGAGAAAGCTTGGAAAGCACTCACATGGACAGCTCAGCTGCCAGATCAGAGAATGGCTCTTCTGGAAGAGAAAAAGTGATGATCATGTGGAGCAGACAGTTTAATCCATAAGCAAATGCAGGTAAGGAAGGTTCATGTCTAGATGGTCAAATGGTAGCTTTTACCAGGCAACTGGCAGTAATATTAAAGCACATTGTTTTATGGGACATAGAACTAGAGTATGGCTTCCTACTTTTCTGTGATTTGTGTCCTGCTGTGCTCCCTAGCCAATAGTATTCCCATCTTCCTGTTATGTAGGCACAGTGGGTGACTACGTGGCACTGACATGTTGCCTGGCCAGCCAGTCTGTGGTTGCTGATTTTCCATCTAAATGTGTGAAGTGGTGGGAGACTGCTGTCTTCCTTTGGGAGCCCACTCTCTGCTACTTACAATCTTTGGAGAGACTTGAGGTCCTTGAGCCCCTGTCTCTGTGTCAGTTTGAAAATTGGTCAGTGGCTTCAAAGGCCTCTGGGAGATACAGGTGTGAGGACCAAAAAATTATGTGATTGTATGTGCTTCATTTCCTTTGCAAGCTGGGAGAGCAAGCATTTTCAAATTTGTTTTTCATTAAACTATCTCTCAAGCAAAAGATGAGATGCAGCAGCAAGAGAATTGTATGATATACAGCATACATTTTCAGAATATGTGAACAAATCAAGTCAAATGTCACACCAACTGATAGTGGTGGCCTCTTGGGCTAAGGCAGTTCAAGACCAGATGTCATAAAAATCTTCATGAGACCATTAGCTATAAACAACTCTTTATTTGTAACGATCCTGCTGCTTGTTTCCATGTCATTTTTCATGAAAATCTGAATGCTTTTCCTTTCAAATATTGACAAGGGCTTAAAAAAGGTTTAAAAAAAGGTTATCAGTGCATGAGTTCTTTGTAGTCCATAATTCCCAAGGCAGCTGTGAATTTGGAAAAGCAAATAGCACTTGCAGAATGTATCTTGGAGATAAAACCCCATACAAAAGCTCCTTTCCTGCAGATACATGTTTGGTGGGTGTAAACCATAGAAAAACTCAATCATGGCTGAATTATTTTCCATTCTCTGAAAAGGAACAGAAAATGAGTCCTGAGCAGCTTTTATCAATCCAAAAATTCAGAGTATGTGTGAGAAGGACCAGTAGAGGGCATTAGTAGTCTATGCAGAAAGTACTACAGCAGTAATAAATTATTAAATGTATTTACTTTAGTATTAAAGTTGTAAGAGCTGCAAACTGTGTGCTTTTGCATCCTTTTGCTTGAGAGTATTTGCCTGTTTTTAACCCTGAATGTGTAGGTTCATTTAGCTATTTTCATTTAACTGGCAATAAGCAAAGCTTCTGAAATATTTCATATCCCTGGTCTGGAAAGTAGTTTGCAGCCCATTCAGTATTCAAAGGTAGTATTATTGCCTCTTTCTGACAAACACGGAGTAATTAGGCTTTTCAATAGGCAAGTGATTACCTAATAAATGACCTTCTGCAAAAGGCTGCAGTAAAATGAATTAAAAGGCAGATTTAGCACAAATGGAGGCCAAGAAACAAGGTTCAGGAACAAAAGAGAAGCTTCGCATAGCCAATCTGCTTCAGAAGCTTTAGAAATAATGAAAATGTTTGCTTATGATGTAATTATAATTCTGATTGTGTGTACATTCTTAAACACAAAATATGATGGGCTGCTTATCATACCGGCCACTAATTCCCTTGAAGCCACAGTTACAGCTGGAAGAAAGCATGATCACATTTCACAGGACACTTATCACCTCTGATTATTTCTGAAATAAGATGTGAATAGCAAGCAGATGATAAAAGAAAATGGCTGAGTTGCACGTAGCTCCCAGTGGTTTTTTTCCCAATATACTTGCAGGGATATCAAACAAAAGAATTGTAAAGAGAATGTCTTTGACCTATAGTTTTCATGGAATGTCTGATCTCAGTCTACTCAGATTAAGCAAATTTCAAAGTACACCACATGCAATCTTCATAGTGTGTATTCTGACACTCTCTCATCATCTATCCCTTCACCAATTTTGCCATCTGCCTCTGAAAGCAAAATACAAAAAAACACACCACTTAGTGTTCCTTCTCAACACTAAGAATCAATCTTAGTGTTTGAGGGATGAAAACATTTCTTTTTATCTGGCAAAGAAGTTAAACCTTCAGGAAACTAAATGCTTTTTTCTCAGTACTGAAAAAAAATGCAGTTGTGAGAAAATATTTCAGCCATAGAATCTTGCAACTGTTTCAAAAGTTAATTTAGAACTTCTCAAGATGTTGTAAAGAGAAAAAGAATTGTGAGAGTGTTCTGGGCCCTGGGCATTTCCTGGGGCAAAACCTGACTATTTTTCTCAGCAAATCAGCAGAGCTGTAGGCCGAGTAAAAGTCCAGCTCTTGAACCATACCTGTTTGTGACATGTCTGATCAAGCAGAAGCAGATGAGCCTAAGACATATTCTAGAGACTGCTGACATGCTATTTCTGACTCACTCCAGAATCCCTGATCACAGAATATTTAGAAGTGATATGAGAACCCAGCCTTCACTGAAAACGTCACAGCTGTTTCCACATGTATCCACTACTGTATGTAAAAGAGAAAGAAATCAGAGGCCAGTATTCTTATGCTTTAATTCCCAGCTCCTACTTCAGCTAAATTAGTAGCCTATTTTCACTAAATTGTTGCAGGAAGGAGGCTCCTCCTGAGGGTACTTCAGAACAAAGTACTGTGTTAGGCCCTCTGTCAGCCGAACATGTAGTTTTACTTCTCCCATTATATTTTTCCAGTAGCAATTGTGCATTTTTTAAAAAATAAAATAATATGTAAATAAAATCCTACTTTTTTTTTTTTTTTGGATTGCTGAGGTCAGTTGCTAAATGGGAGCTTGAAATATTTCCCTCTCTCCCTGTAATATATTCTAATATGAAACACAGTTTCAGGCCATTGCAGAATATAAAGAACACTGGACACCGATTTTAGGTGCACTTTGTTTTCTCAAAGCATAAATAGAAGACGGTTGTTTGTATCTCTGGTCTGTAGTGTCCAAGACTTCTTTGATCCTTTGGTATTGCAGGACCTATAGTGTGTCAGAGCAGCAAATAATTTTTAATACACTTTTTGGATCAGGGTTATCCTAGAAACTGACAGAAGAATGTTCAGTGTTTCAGAGCAACACTCTGCCATCTAAACCTTTTTAGATGCCTTTAGCTGAGAATACAGAGAAGTATATTATGAAATTCAAATACATAATACAGAATATTTTGGTTGGTAGGGCTTTTTAACAAGGCATTGGTAATCATTAAGATAACAGCACAGATCTTCCTGTGCTGAAAAGCCTTGCCCTTTCTAAGTGTTGGCACAAACAAGTCATTTAGGCACTGGTGATGATTTACAGGGAGAACAGGAGAATAGGAACATGCCACACAATGCAGTGATGGCCAGCTGGCATCGTTTAAGTCTTTTATTTCTGGAAACCTTGTGTGTTGCTTTTTTATTTAAGAAGTCTTCTAAGAATGTATGTTTTCATTCTTGTATATCATTATATAACTGGTAGGCTATTAGACAGAAATGAATGGCCTCTCTTGAGTTCTCCACACTCAGTACCAGAAAATAAATGGACTTCTGTCTTGCTACAGATGCACTAATCTAAAAAATAAATTTAGAAATATTATTATGCATTTAGAAATATTTAGAAACACTGCTGAAGACTCACTGCAGCTATATTTTTGCTGTTATCATGAAATTATTTTATTTCAGCTGGCTTTTTTTCGTTTGTCAAATAAACATCTCAAGACATGGTCATGCACATCTTTTCGGAGTAGATAATTAATTGCGATTTTCAAATTACGTTCTTGAAATGAAGCCAAGACACAGAGTGGAAGGTTGAAAACTCCAACTTTTCAGAATTCATGCAGGAGTGAGTATTTGTTGAGTCTCTCAGCAGCCTGTATTGCTGTTATCCTGCTGAGAAGATCCACTCCCCCAGTCATGGCTCAACACAATCCATGGTACTGTGTAAATAGGCAATAATGATGGGTAATTTCCTCCCCGGGTGATTTTTTTTCCCATTTGCTTCTACATAGCTAGGCTTTTGTCCTCAAACTTTAATGGGATTTGAGGGTGTTTGGCACTTCATCAGACTGGATTCTTATTTCCTTGGTTTCTTGACTGGATCCAAGCAGATAAAAAAAGACATTTCACTTAAAATAAAAGAGCAGAAATAACCCACTTTCCTCGTGCTCTGCCCCCAGATGCAAACATAAGGATAGGTAAAAAGATGTGTCTGTCATTGTTGTATTTAATAGTTTCAATGTTTTTACAGGAATTGAGGAAGGGAAACGCATTTTTTAAATTTTATATTGACAGCGCTCCTTTAAACAAAGAGAAAAGCAGAAAACAGCATTTCAAAAAAGTTAAAATAGAGCTCGTAAAAGCCCGTATTTTGTTTTAGCATCTGTGTTGTTTCTCCATGTATAATCTGCATATCTATTATTTTTTCTCTTCACCCTGAAGTCAGTTTTTAGTGGGCACAGGCTATAGTGACACGTAGCATACACTGTCTCGGTGCAAATATTTACAAGTATTTAGTGTCAATAATAATTGCAATATTGTTGGTAAGATATACTATAATTCAAATGTGAG
Organism: Corvus moneduloides; assembly: GCF_009650955.1. Taxonomy (NCBI): domain Eukaryota; kingdom Metazoa; phylum Chordata; class Aves; order Passeriformes; family Corvidae; genus Corvus; species Corvus moneduloides. The sequence goes on along the minus strand of NC_045477.1, from coordinate 15,601,032 downwards.
ATTTTAATAAAATTTAGCAAAACTTTGTATTATACCCCAAACTACTTTGTTACATTTTGTTGGGTTTCATATATTTTGTTGTATAAGGAACAACTGTATTAATGTCGCATAAATAATTTATTTATAAAATAATAAAGCCATGAAAAACCTGTGACAGTTAAAAAGAAACTGTTCAACTTTGAAATTCTAGATACCAGTTTTTTTCTGAACCGAACTTAAAACACAGCTTCTGTCTTTATATGGATCTACATTTGGCTTCCTGTAAGATGCAAATATCTTGTGTAACATTACCCTTTAGGATACTAGTTGGCAAATAAATGAAATTAATTTTTTAGTATGTTCAAGCATTAATTTTTTGTTGAAAAGGAAATAAATTTTATTGTTCTTATGTGAATGCTGCCATTTTAATGTCATTAATGGCATGAGACCACTATCTTCAATTTTCATCAGAACATTTTACTTGAGACGTGAGTCATTCTTGAAGGCTTTTGGAATACTAAAGATTTCGTTTAAATAAGGCTGATGAGTATTTGAAATAAAAGTTCTGTCTATACTTCAGGTGAAGACTGGGCAACAGACCTTAGAACTCAGTTCAGCAAAACAAATAAAGTTACATTTAGCTTTAAGTTCATTACTTGTTGCCTTTGTTTTGTTTTTCTATTTAATGGTTCTTCCTGCTGTTAGAATTCATTCAAGATGCAATCTGGGATCTCTATCGTTTGCAGATAGCTCTCATATAGCAATAATAGAAAGTCTTCCTGGAATTAGTATAATAAATACTTTTGTATTATTGTATTGTATTGTATTTATGTATAATAAATACAGTTGTATTCCTGCTTGATCTTTAATGAATTTTAAGCTGTGTGGAAAAGATATTCAAATTCTTTAATTCATTCATTGATAGTAATAGGAATATCCTCCTCATTAAGTATGTAGTAAACAGCTAGGGGGAAATAAATATTATGAGGTTGCACCTTTATATAAAATTTTCACTATGCCGTGGGTTACAAACAAGGTCTGTGAAGATTTATCTGTCTTCCAAATTAGGCTGTTTCTTAGGCTTTCTTCTGAAAGTAAAAAGTGTGGCACCAGCATGGTAACTACATAATATGACTACATAGAAAAACTTCTTACCCCTCGATTTTAATTCTATATTACTGGGAGATTTTCAGGGAGCATATATTTTTAATGTTTACTTTTAGAACCAATTTTTTGTTTCTTGCCATTCTGAGAAGAAAGCTGTGACAGTAGGTTGTAATGCAAGAACTTGAGCCCCACATATCATGGAAATAAAAGGAGGTGGTCATCAGATTTGACGAATTTGCCAGATAATGCAGGAGTGCATTTTTCCTTTCCAGTACCTGCATTTCTTCCAAGCCATACTGCAAACTTACTATTGACCACAGAAGCCAAAATTTATTAGATTTTTTGACAGAGTTCAGCTAATCCAAAAGAGGTCAAAATAGCATTGAAGTGTGGCTGTATTTTAAACAGAACATATGAGGGGGTTCTGGATTTCTCTGCAAGATTCTTTTATTGCTAAAATACTTTAAAAATTAGCAAAAGCCTTCCAAGTGTAAAAAACACAGGGAAAAGGTGGCCCTACACCTCTAGAAGACTGATTTTTTTTAAGCTTTGTTGCATTGTTGCTGTCAGTAACTGGGAAGTGAAAACTGACGAGTAGTATTTAGGAAAGATGGACAGACACAAGCACAATAAAGTTCAATGTCTGAGGCATCTGAGGAAACGTCTGGCCAATCTGCTTCTCCCACAATCATTCCTTCTCCTTCCACTTTACAATGAGCTAAGTTTTTGTTGATTATCAGTCCATGCTGCCTGTGCAAAATGCAGAAGTTTGGGGAAAAATTACTCCTTTTGCAGGCCTTGAAAAGGATATGTGTCAGAATACACCGCTCTGAAACTCCTGATAATGTGTGAGTCACACCTACTCTATTCAGAGGGAGAGACTAGAGGTGCCTGTTCAGAAATTGAATAAAATGGAAGATTGTACCATCAGTGCATGACTATTTTTTTTCTGTGATCTTTCCATGCTCACTTGCTTTCCTGCTCTGGGAGAGCACAGCAAAATGCAAGTTCACCCTTTGCAGACTCTGGAGCATATTCCCACACAAGATAGCAACTCTTTAAAAGAGAGAACTAGAGCTAAGACTCTCGTTTGAAATGGCAGACTACTGGCAAACAACATTTTCTCTTTATAAATTACGTCTGCAACAGTTCTTCTCACCATCATCCTATGGCACCATCCTGCTGCATAAAATATTCCCTTATCTTAGTACTAGGAACAGCCAGAATCATAGATTGAGTAAATCTTGCAAAGATCACTTCTCGAAATTTATCAATGGGAACTCTGCTAGGCCAGATCTGAGCAGGTCTAATTAAATGTGAAGATTATCAGTTAATCCTATTTTAATGTAGTTAATTTTGTCTTTTTTGTGTTCTTGAATTATGCTAGTTGAATTTCAGGAAGGTGAGGCACTGATCCAGTTCTCCAGATGGTTTTGGTACAAATAAAATCAAATCAGTTGCTTTTTAATAGTGATCCTTGTGACCTCATGCCAGATTTTCGGTGAATTGAATGGTTATGCAATACATCTAAAGTATGATACTATGAAGGGGTGATAACATTTGCAATAAACATGATGCTGAGTTCTTTAGATGCACCTTCAAAAGTTTTCAGCTTGGGAGAGACCTCAGTGGCCGTAATTTTCCAAAGGTTTGCTCTGGCCTCTAAGGGCAGTGTTTGCATTCACCTCTAATATAAACCTTTATCTGCCTTCCTATCCCTCCTGCTTGTCCTGGTAGCCTGGCTCCTCCCAGGATCTTGTGATGCTACAGGCTGCCTCTTCTTTTTCCAGCTGGGGAATTAGTCAGTGCCCAGCTCAACATCCTAAGCGCTTTGATCCCTCTTCAGGAGGGCAGTTTGTCTCCCTGCAGTTCATTCAAGATCGTTTTAAAGTCAATTATCCTTGCCTTGCATGATGATACATTAATGGGAGTGGATAGAGATGGTTACAAGCTCTTTATAGCTACTGTACCTGGAATATATTGTATAATAAAGCACTGTTATAAAGCCACTGTAGATATCCAATGTTCTCAATTTCCATGTTATACTATTACATTTTAAGCTCATTACACTTAATGAAAGTGATAGATCTTATATTACTAATCAAAAGGCAGTAAAGATGGCCAAAAAGCTCAGTCATGAGACATTCAGGATGAACTGAAGGGCACAGGTGGACCTATTTCATTTGAAATGATAAAATCTTGAAATGGGATCTAAGGTATGGATTTTTCTTGTTCCTGTTGTTAACAATTAGTCTTAATTTTTTTTACTTGTCTTCTGTGTCTTGTTTCAGACATAGGTTTTGAAACTAGATCAGTTGCTGTTAAGTCAATATAGTAATATTTATACATATAAACAGAAAAATATAGAAAATTTTGTGCTGAAAGTTACTACATAAAACTTTAGAGTTCTAAATAAAATGAATAGAATACCCTGTAGGTAGTCATACTTTTTATTACAGGATCCCAAAATGCCCTCTGACAGTATCTTCACTGTGAGATGCTGAAATAATCAGTCCTCTTGACTCACCTAATATTCCTAACACATGTACCTCAAGAATACCTAGGTTTCTGTCTTTGTTGTCCTGCCACCAGTTAAAATGCTGTGCTAGTGAGATAATAGCTGAGATTTATCTTAGAGTGATAAAATGAATTTAAATTTCTTTATTGACTTCCATTATTGGAATGCATTTTTATGCATTGAATATCTCTCATTAACATGGCAACCACAACTTAGTCAGACATGAGGGTCTGCTGAACTGTATAATTCCAAGAATGACCTATGTCAAGGTAGATTTATGTTTTACAGTGCATTTTAATAATCTTGTGCTTTAAAACAAAGCAAACAATTTAACTCTGAGAGTTCAAGTACACTTAAAATATATCAAACATATTATAAGTAATACATCAAGTAGCTAAAATATTTTTTATTACAGCCTGATATGGATTGACAATAATCCCATGTTTACAGGCATTTGTGTGCACTGCCTTAGGATATGCAAAATTCTGTTATTAAATGCATACTATATTTTTCATTGTTTTACTTCTTACACCACTCACACCATTCTCTGACCGCAATATTTTTTGTAAACGTCTATGAAAAGACAGGAGAATGATTGTAAAATTATAGTGCCTCAAACTCTTCCATACTTATAGCTGTGGCATGCTTCTAAGCTCCAAGTGGTCATCATCTCTCAAAAAAGATAAATTTTGTCACCTTCGGATTTTTTTTTTTTGTCAGCCTCTATAAGTAGAGCTATCTGTTTCCTTATTATTTCCTCTGTATGCATTGGGAGTTGTGAAAGGCAGTTTTCTGAGGAGTTATGGTAACATAAACCAGCACGATCTTGTGTTGCCAGTGGCAGTCAAGCAGCTGAGGGGCTAGTTAGGTGCCTGTTGGGATGTAAACTGAAGCAGTGGAAATCTCTGCAAAGGAGTCTGAGAAGAACCACATACACATACACACACATATATCTATTTAAATTTATATATATATATTTATGGATTACCCTAATTTATCTTGATTCCATTCCCATAGAAGTAGTTTGCACAGGCCTTACAGGTATTGGGACTACAGTTATTGAGAACATGAGGAAAGACTCATGGATCTCTCATAGGAGAAAAATTGGCATTGTGTTTGTCCCGGCCTTTATCTTGTGCTCGGAAGTGAGCTTATCTCATAGCCTTCATCTGCACTCTGAAAAGGTGGCTATATTGGATTTCTTTGTGCTCTGCATTTACTGTTGGATAAAATGACTCTCGTCTTCCATTGAAATATACATATTCTCTTCCTTTCCATGAGCATTTCTATTCTGCATCCTCAGTGCTGGAAGCTCTCTGCTGTTTCGATGTAATCTGTTGGTACATCTGTAGCTTAAAATATTTTTTAATCTAGTAAAATCATAATCAATCAATTTTTCTAAAGTAAAGATTTAAAACTGCAAACTGTTTCCCGAGAAATATTTTAAAGCTAAGATGCCTGCTGGACTGTGTAATAGACTTTCCTTTCCAGCCTGCGCAGCGCCGTCAGATCACGGTGCTCTCTGCCGCCTTCTTCTTGCTTCCAAGTACCAGCACACATCTTGCAGCCTTGCAGAGAGCAAAGATGCTGATAGATGTCTCGCCCAGAAGAAGGTGCCAGGAGGAAAAGATGTTCCTCCTTTGCACCCGTCGTCGCCAGGATTGTGGTGCTGTGTTGAAAGTCTTGCCCAGCGAAAAGCTACTCCAGCAAGTGTTTCTCGCCTGAGGTAATTCGCTGAGCGAGAGCTACACTCATGTTTTGGACACTGTAAAGCACCAAGAAAAATGATTGTACCACGAGCTGAAGGAAAATCCCTGCACAGAACCCTGAGGATGCGTGCAGTATACACTCTGAAGAGCGGCAAAGCTCCAAGCCATGGCTGGGCTTCAGTTCTGTCCAGAGCACAGAAGGCGAAGAACCAAGCAGCTGGGCACCGGGCTCATGTACTCAGGGGAGCCAATTTCAAATGTCCAGCCAAGAGCTGCTTCACAAGCAGCTGCAGCGGAGAATGCTCTGGCTGCTTCAGAAAGGAAGGCGCAGCCCTTGCACTCCTGGACACAAGCTGGCCAGCAGCAGGTTCCTAAACCTTCAGTGCTGCAGAGTGCATGCAGCTGGAGCACAGCCAGAAGGAGGCGTCCAGAAAGAAGGCGTTCTTCAAGTACCCCCCCTCCTCCAGGCAGCCGTGAAACTGAGCACAACAAACTGCGCCTCGGGGAGCTTCTTCCTCACATAGACGGACCGTCCCCTTCTTCACTCTCGCAGCTCCCTTGCCCACTTGCAGCAGCTGCTGCCAAAGAAAAAGGCTCCAGAAGTCAAAGCCTCTGCTGGGCTGCACTTTCCCCTTGCCTCACTTCAAAGCACCAGAAACTCTCCGCTGCACTCTGTATTTCCAGTCTCCGCTGCATCTACCACTGTCATCTCTGCACCTCAAAAGCATCAAGCTGGGCACAATTCTTTCCAGGGAAAGCTGGAAGAGAAATAGGTAGCAGCACAAGTAGCCGCAGCTTGAACTTTCTGTTTTCAAGTGCTAACGTGAATCCGCACACAAGCGAGAGGCAGCCACGCTTCCTCTTGCAGCCTGGGCGATGCGCATACCAGCTCCGTGCTCTGCTCCTTCATTGTGCCGCAGTGGAACCGGTGTCTACTTCTCGCCCAGAGAGCACGGTGCCGGCAGAGAAATGCTCCAGGCTGCTGCCTCTGCCCAAACACGCCTGGGCTCTGCACTTTCTCTCTCAGCGCTAGGTAGCAGCACATTCGGTCTGCCTTGTAGCCTGAAGCTGAACGGAAAGCTTCTCAGCTAAGTCTCGCACAGAGAACAGTTTTAGGTCAACGAGCTTACGCGGAGCTTACCCTCGACGCGTGGAAACCTGGATTTGCAGCACATCCTAGTGGTAGCCCTCTTTCCTTTCCAGCCTGCACAGCGCCGGCAGATGGCGGTGCTCTCTGCACCTGCCTTCTCACTTGCAAGCACCAGCGCCAAGCTTACAGCCTTGCAGGGAGCGAAGAGGCGGATAGGCGTGTCGCCCAGAAGAACGTGCCAGGACCAAAAGATGGTCTTCCTTTCTCCTGCTCCTTGCCCGAATTGTGGTGCTGTGTTGAAAGTCTTGCCCAGCGAAAAGCTACTCCAGCAAGTGTTTCTCGCCTGACGCATTTCGCTGAGCGAGAGCTACACTGCACAGTTTGGACTCGGTGAAACAGCAAGAAAATGCTTGTCCGCCGAGCTGAAGGAAACTCCCTGCACAGCACACTGTTGGCTGCGTGCAGTGCTCACGCTGAAGAGCGGCAAAGCTCCAAGCCATGGCTGGGCTTCAGTTCTGTCCAGAGCACAGAAGGCGAAGAACCAAGCAGCTGGGCACCGGGCTCATGTACTCAGGGGAGCCAATTTCAAATGTCCAGCCAAGAGCTGCTTCACAAGCAGCTGCAGCTGAGAATGCTCTGGCTGCTTCAGAAAGGAAGGCGCAGCCCTTGCACTCCTGGACACAAGCTGGCCAGCAGCAGGTTCCTAAACCTTCAGTGCTGCAGAGTGCATGCAGCTGGAGCACAGCCAGAAGGAGGCGTCCAGAAAGAAGGCGTTCTTCAAGTACCCCCCCTCCTCCAGGCAGCCGTGAAACTGAGCACAACAAACTGCGCCTCGGGGAGCTTCTTCCTCAGATAGATGGACCGTCCCCTTCTTCACTCTCGCAGCTCCCTTGCCCACTTGCAGCAGCTGCTGCCAAAGAAAAAGGCTCCAGAAGTCAAAGCCTCTGCTGGGCTGCACTTTCCCCTTGCCTCACGTCAAAGCACCAGAAACTCTCCGCTGCACTCTGTATTTCCAGTCTCCGCTGCATCTACCACTGTCATCTCTGCACCTCAAAGCATCAAGCTGGGCACAATTCTTTCCAGGGAAAGCTGGAAGAGAAATAGGTAGCAGCACAAGTAGCCGCAGCTTGAACTTTCTGTTTTCAAGTGCTAACGTGAATCCGCACACAAGCGAGAGGCAGCCACGCTTCCTCTTGCAGCCTGGGCGATGCGCATACCAGCTCCGTGCTCTGCTCCTTCATTGTGCCGCAGTGGAACCGGTGTCTACTTCTCGCCCAGAGAGCACGGTGCCGGCAGAGAAATGCTCCAGGCTGCTGCCTCTGCCCAAACACGCCTGGCCTCTGCACTTTCTCTCTCAGCGCTAGGTAGCAGCACATTCGGTCTGCCTTGTAGCCTGAAGCTGAACGGAAAGCTTCTCAGCTAAGTCTCGCACAGAGAACAGTTTTAGGTCAACGAGCTTACGCGGAGCTTACCCTCGACGCGTGGAAACCTGGATTTGCAGCACATCCTAGTGGTAGCCCTCTTTCCTTTCCAGCCTGCACAGCGCCGGCAGATGGCGGTGCTCTCTGCACCTGCCTTCTCACTTGCAAGCACCAGCGCCAAGCTTACAGCCTTGCAGGGAGCGAAGAGGCGGATAGGCGTGTCGCCCAGAAGAACGTGCCAGGACCAAAAGATGGTCTTCCTTTCTCCTGCTCCTTGCCCGAATTGTGGTGCTGTGTTGAAAGTCTTGCCCAGCGAAAAGCTACTCCAGCAAGTGTTTCTCGCCTGACGCATTTCGCTGAGCGAGAGCTACACGGACAGTTTGGACTCGGTGAAACAGCATGAAAATGCTTGTCCGTCGAGCTGAAGGAAAATCCCTGCACAGCACACTGTGGCTGCGTGCAGTGCTCACGCTGAAGAGCGGCAAAGCTCCAAGCCATGGCTGGGCTTCAGTTCTGTCCAGAGCACAGAAGGCGAAGAACCAAGCAGCTGGGCACCGGGCTCATGTACTCAGGGGAGCCAATTTCAAATGTCCAGCCAAGAGCTGCTTCACAAGCAGCTGCAGCTGAGAATGCTCGGGCTGCTTCAGAAAGGAAGGCGCAGCCCTTGCACTCCTGGACACAAGCTGGCCAGCAGCAGGTTCCTAAACCTTCAGTGCTGCAGAGTGCATGCAGCTGGAGCACAGCCAGAAGGAGGCGTCCAGAAAGAAGGCGTTCTTCAAGTACCCCCCTCCTCCAGGCAGCCTTGAAACTGAGCACAACACACTGCGCCTCGGCAGCTTCCTTCTCACATAGACGGACCGTCCCCTTCTTCACTCTCGCAGCTCCCTTGCCCACTTGCAGCAGCTGCTGCCAAAGAAAAAGGCTCCAGAAGTCAAAGCCTCTGCTGGGCTGCACTTTCCCCTTGCCTCACGTCAAAGCACCAGAAACTCTCCGCTGCACTCTGTATTTCCAGTCTCCGCTGCATCTACCACTGTCATCTCTGCACCTCAAAAGCATCAAGCTGGGCACAATTCTTTCCAGGGAAAGCTGGAAGAGAAATAGGTAGCAGCACAAGTAGCCGCAGCTTGAACTTTCTGTTTTCAAGTGCTAACGTGAATCCGCACACAAGCGAGAGGCAGCCACGCTTCCTCTTGCAGCCTGGGCGATGCGCATACCAGCTCCGTGCTCTGCTCCTTCATTGTGCCGCAGTGGAACCGGTGTCTACTTCTCGCGCAGAGAGCACGGTGCCGGCAGAGAAATGCTCCAGGCTGCTGCCTCTGCCCAAACACGCCTGGGCTCTGCACTTTCTCTCTCAGCGCTAGGTAGCAGCACATTCGGTCTGCCTTGTAGCCTGAAGCTGAACGGAAAGCTTCTCAGCTAAGTCTCGCACAGAGAACAGTTTTAGGTCAACGAGCTTACGCGGAGCTTACCCTCGACGCGTGGAAACCTGGATTTGCAGCACATCCTAGTGGTAGCCCTCTTTCCTTTCCAGCCTGCACAGCGCCGGCAGATCGCGGTGCTCTCTGCACCTGCCTTCTCACTTGCAAGCACCAGCGCCAAGCTTACAGCCTTGCAGGGAGCGAAGAGGCGGATAGGCGTGTCGCCCAGAAGAACGTGCCAGGACCAAAAGATGGTCTTCCTTTCTCCTGCTCCTTGCCCGAATTGTGGTGCTGTGTTGAAAGTCTTGCCCAGCGAAAAGCTACTCCAGCAAGTGTTTCTCGCCTGACGCATTTCGCTGAGCGAGAGCTACATGCACAGTTTGGACTCGGTGAAACGAGCAATGAAAATGCTTGTCCGTCGAGCTGAAGGAAAATCCCTGCACAGCACACTGCTGGCTGCGTGCAGTGCTCACGCTGAAGAGCGGCAAAGCTCCAAGCCATGGCTGGGCTTCAGTTCTGTCCAGAGCACAGAAGGCGAAGAACCAAGCAGCTGGGCACCGGGCTCATGTACTCAGGGGAGCCAATTTCAAATGTCCAGCCAAGAGCTGCTTCACAAGCAGCTGCAGCTGAGAATGCTCGGGCTGCTTCAGAAAGGAAGGCGCAGCCCTTGCACTCCTGGACACAAGCTGGCCAGCAGCAGGTTCCTAAACCTTCAGTGCTGCAGAGTGCATGCAGCTGGAGCACAGCCAGAAGGAGGCGTCCAGAAAGAAGGCGTTCTTCAAGTACCCCCCTCCTCCAGGCAGCCTTGAAACTGAGCACAACACACTGCGCCTCGGCAGCTTCCTTCTCACATAGACGTGCCGTCCCAATAGTAACTCTCGCAGCTCCCTTGCCCACTTGCAGCAGCTGCTGCCAAAGAAAAAGGCTCCAGAAGTCAAAGCCTCTGCTGGGCTGCACTTTCCCCTTGCCTCACGTCAAAGCACCAGAAACTCTCCGCTGCACTCTCTATTTCCAGTCTCCGCTGCATCTACCACTGTCATCTCTGCACCTCAAAAGCATCAAGCTGGGCACAATTCTTTCCAGGGAAAGCTGGAAGAGAAATAGGTAGCAGCACAAGTAGCCGCAGCTTGAACTTTCTGTTTTCAAGTGCTAACGTGAATCGGCACACAAGCGAGAGGCAGCCACGCTTCCTCTTGCAGCCTGGGCGATGCGCATACCAGCTCCGTGCTCTGCTCCTTCATTGTGCCGCAGTGGAACCGGTGTCTACTTCTCGCGCAGAGAGCACGGTGCCGGCAGAGAAATGCTCCAGGCTGCTGCCTCTGCCCAAACACGCCTGGGCTCTGCACTTTCTCTCTCAGCGCTAGGTAGCAGCACATTCGGTCTGCCTTGTAGCCTGAAGCTGAACGGAAAGCTTCTCAGCTAAGTCTCGCACAGAGAACAGTTTTAGGTCAACGAGCTTACGCGGAGCTTACCCTCGACGCGTGGAAACCTGGATTTGCAGCACATCCTAGTGGTAGCCCTCTTTCCTTTCCAGCCTGCACAGCGCCGGCAGATGGCGGTGCTCTCTGCACCTGCCTTCTCACTTGCAAGCACCAGCGCCAAGCTTACAGCCTTGCAGGGAGCGAAGAGGCGGATAGGCGTGTCGCCCAGAAGAACGTGCCAGGACCAAAAGATGGTCTTCCTTTCTCCTGCTCCTTGCCCGAATTGTGGTGCTGTGTTGAAAGTCTTGCCCAGCGAAAAGCTACTCCAGCAAGTGTTTCTCGCCTGACGCATTTCGCTGAGCGAGAGCTACATGCACAGTTTGGACTCGGTGAAAGAGCATGAAAATGCTTGTCCGTCGAGCTGAAGGAAAATCCCTGCACAGCACACTGTTGGCTGCGTGCAGTGCTCACGCTGAAGAGCGGCAAAGCTCCAAGCCATGGCTGGGCTTCAGTTCTGTCCAGAGCACAGAAGGCGAAGAACCAAGCAGCTGGGCACCGGGCTCATGTACTCAGGGGAGCCAATTTCAAATGTCCAGCCAAGAGCTGCTTCACAAGCAGCTGCAGCTGAGAATGCTCGGGCTGCTTCAGAAAGGAAGGCGCAGCCCTTGCACTCCTGGACACAAGCTGGCCAGCAGCAGGTTCCTAAACCTTCAGTGCTGCAGAGTGCATGCAGCTGGAGCACAGCCAGAAGGAGGCGTCCAGAAAGAAGGCGTTCTTCAAGTACCCCCCCTCCTCCAGGCAGCCTTGAAACTGAGCACAACACACTGCGCCTCGGCAGCTTCCTTCTCACATAGACGGACCGTCCCCTTGTTCACTCTCGCAGCTCCCTTGCCCACTTGCAGCAGCTGCTGCCAAAGAAAAAGGCTCCAGAAGTCAAAGCCTCTGCTGGGCTGCACTTTCCCCTTGCCTCACGTCAAAGCACCAGAAACTCTCCGCTGCACTCTCTATTTCCAGTCTCCGCTGCATCTACCACTGTCATCTCTGCACCTCAAAAGCATCAAGCTGGGCACAATTCTTTCCAGGGAAAGCTGGAAGAGAAATAGGTAGCAGCACAAGTAGCCGCAGCTTGAACTTTCTGTTTTCAAGTGCTAACGTGAATCGGCACACAAGCGAGAGGCAGCCACGCTTCCTCTTGCAGCCTGGGCGATGCGCATACCAGCTCCGTGCTCTGCTCCTTCATTGTGCCGCAGTGGAACCGGTGTCTACTTCTCGCGCAGAGAGCACGGTGCCGGCAGAGAAATGCTCCAGGCTGCTGCCTCTGCCCAAACACGCCTGGGCTCTGCACTTTCTCTCTCAGCGCTAGGTAGCAGCACATTCGGTCTGCCTTGTAGCCTGAAGCTGAACGGAAAGCTTCTCAGCTAAGTCTCGCACAGAGAACAGTTTTAGGTCAACGAGCTTACGCGGAGCTTACCCTCGACGCGTGGAAACCTGGATTTGCAGCACATCCTAGTGGTAGCCCTCTTTCCTTTCCAGCCTGCACAGCGCCGGCAGATCGCGGTGCTCTCTGCACCTGCCTTCTCACTTGCAAGCACCAGCGCCAAGCTTACAGCCTTGCAGGGAGCGAAGAGGCGGATAGGCGTGTCGCCCAGAAGAACGTGCCAGGACCAAAAGATGGTCTTCCTTTCTCCTGCTCCTTGCCCGAATTGTGGTGCTGTGTTGAAAGTCTTGCCCAGCGAAAAGCTACTCCAGCAAGTGTTTCTCGCCTGACGCATTTCGCTGAGCGAGAGCTACATGCACAGTTTGGACTCGGTGAAAGAGCATGAAAATGCTTGTCCGTCGAGCTGAAGGAAAATCCCTGCACAGCACACTGCGGCTGCGTGCAGTGCTCACGCTGAAGAGCGGCAAAGCTCCAAGCCATGGCTGGGCTTCACTTCTGTCCAGAGCACAGAAGGCGAAGAACCAAGCAGCTGGGCACCGGGCTCATGTACTCAGGGGAGCCAATTTCAAATGTCCAGCCAAGAGCTGCTTCACAAGCAGCTGCAGCTGAGAATGCTCTGGCTGCTTCAGAAAGGAAGGCGCAGCCCTTGCACTCCTGGACACAAGCTGGCCAGCAGCAGGTTCCTAAACCTTCAGTGCTGCAGAGTGCATGCAGCTGGAGCACAGCCAGAAGGAGGCGTCCAGAAAGAAGGCGTTCTTCAAGTACCCCCCCTCCTCCAGGCAGCCTTGAAACTGAGCACAACACACTGCGCCTCGGCAGCTTCCTTCTCACATTCACTCTCGCAGCTCCCTTGCCCACTTGCAGCAGCTGCTGCCAAAGAAAAAGGCTCCAGAAGTCAAAGCCTCTGCTGGGCTGCACTTTCCCCTTGCCTCACGTCAAAGCACCAGAAACTCTCCGCTGCACTCTCTATTTCCAGTCTCCGCTGCATCTACCACTGTCATCTCTGCACCTCAAAAGCATCAAGCTGGGCACAATTCTTTCCAGGGAAAGCTGGAAGAGAAATAGGTAGCAGCACAAGTAGCCGCAGCTTGAACTTTCTGTTTTCAAGTGCTAACGTGAATCCGCACACAAGCGAGAGGCAGCCACGCTTCCTCTTGCAGCCTGGGCGATGCGCATACCAGCTCCGTGCTCTGCTCCTTCATTGTGCCGCAGTGGAACCGGTGTCTACTTCTCGCGCAGAGAGCACGGTGCCGGCAGAGAAATGCTCCAGGCTGCTGCCTCTGCCCAAACACGCCTGGCCTCTGCACTTTCTCTCTCAGCGCTAGGTAGCAGCACATTCGGTCTGCCTTGTAGCCTGAAGCTGAACGGAAAGCTTCTCAGCTAAGTCTCGCACAGAGAACAGTTTTAGGTCAACGAGCTTACGCGGAGCTTACCCTCGACGCGTGGAAACCTGGATTTGCAGCACATCCTAGTGGTAGCCCTCTTTCCTTTCCAGCCTGCACAGCGCCGGCAGATCGCGGTGCTCTCTGCACCTGCCTTCTCACTTGCAAGCACCAGCGCCAAGCTTACAGCCTTGCAGGGAGCGAAGAGGCGGATAGGCGTGTCGCCCAGAAGAACGTGCCAGGACCAAAAGATGGTCTTCCTTTCTCCTGCTCCTTGCCCGAATTGTGGTGCTGTGTTGAAAGTCTTGCCCAGCGAAAAGCTACTCCAGCAAGTGTTTCTCGCCTGACGCATTTCGCTGAGCGAGAGCTACATGCACAGTTTGGACTCGGTGAAAGAGCATGAAAATGCTTGTCCGTCGAGCTGAAGGAAAATCCCTGCACAGCACACTGCGGCTGCGTGCAGTGCTCACGCTGAAGAGCGGCAAAGCTCCAAGCCATGGCTGGGCTTCAGTTCTGTCCAGAGCACAGAAGGCGAAGAACCAAGCAGCTGGGCACCGGGCTCATGTACTCAGGGGAGCCAATTTCAAATGTCCAGCCAAGAGCTGCTTCACAAGCAGCTGCAGCTGAGAATGCTCGGGCTGCTTCAGAAAGGAAGGCGCAGCCCTTGCACTCCTGGACACAAGCTGGCCAGCAGCAGGTTCCTAAACCTTCAGTGCTGCAGAGTGCATGCAGCTGGAGCACAGCCAGAAGGAGGCGTCCAGAAAGAAGGCGTTCTTCAAGTACCCCCCTCCTCCAGGCAGCCTTGAAACTGAGCACAACACACTGCGCCTCGGCAGCTTCCTTCTCACATAGACGGACCGTCCCCTTGTTCACTCTCGCAGCTCCCTTGCCCACTTGCAGCAGCTGCTGCCAAAGAAAAAGGCTCCAGAAGTCAAAGCCTCTGCTGGGCTGCACTTTCCCCTTGCCTCACGTCAAAGCACCAGAAACTCTCCGCTGCACTCTGTATTTCCAGTCTCCGCTGCATCTACCACTGTCATCTCTGCACCTCAAAAGCATCAAGCTGGGCACAATTCTTTCCAGGGAAAGCTGGAAGAGAAATAGGTAGCAGCACAAGTAGCCGCAGCTTGAACTTTCTGTTTTCAAGTGCTAACGTGAATCCGCACACAAGCGAGAGGCAGCCACGCTTCCTCTTGCAGCCTGGGCGATGCGCATACCAGCTCCGTGCTCTGCTCCTTCATTGTGCCGCAGTGGAACCGGTGTCTACTTCTCGCCCAGAGAGCACGGTGCCGGCAGAGAAATGCTCCAGGCTGCTGCCTCTGCCCAAACACGCCTGGGCTCTGCACTTTCTCTCTCAGCGCTAGGTAGCAGCACATTCGGTCTGCCTTGTAGCCTGAAGCTGAACGGAAAGCTTCTCAGCTAAGTCTCGCACAGAGAACAGTTTTAGGTCAACGAGCTTACGCGGAGCTTACCCTCGACGCGTGGAAACCTGGATTTGCAGCACATCCTAGTGGTAGCCCTCTTTCCTTTCCAGCCTGCACAGCGCCGGCAGATCGCGGTGCTCTCTGCACCTGCCTTCTCACTTGCAAGCACCACCGCCAAGCTTACAGCCTTGCAGGGAGCGAAGAGGCGGATAGGCGTGTCGCCCAGAAGAACGTGCCAGGACCAAAAGATGGTCTTCCTTTCTCCTGCTCCTTGCCCGAATTGTGGTGCTGTGTTGAAAGTCTTGCCCAGCGAAAAGCTACTCCAGCAAGTGGTTCTCGCCTGACGCATTTCGCTGAGCGAGAGCTACACGCACAGTTTGGACTCGGTGAAAGCAGCAATGAAAATGCTTGTCCGTCGAGCTGAAGGAAAATCCCTGCACAGCACACTGTGGCTGCGTGCAGTGCTCACGCTGAAGAGCGGCAAAGCTCCAAGCCATGGCTGGGCTTCAGTTCTGTCCAGAGCACAGAAGGCGAAGAACCAAGCAGCTGGGCACCGGGCTCATGTACTCAGGGGAGCCAATTTCAAATGTCCAGCCAAGAGCTGCTTCACAAGCAGCTGCAGCGCAGAATGCTCTGGGCTGCTTCAGAAAGGAAGGCGCAGCCCTTGCACTCCTGGACACAAGCTGGCCAGCAGCAGGTTCCTAAACCTTCAGTGCTGCAGAGTGCATGCAGCTGGAGCACAGCCAGAAGGAGGCGTCCAGAAAGAAGGCGTTCTTCAAGTACCCCCCTCCTCCAGGCAGCCTTGAAACTGAGCACAACACACTGCGCCTCGGGGAGCTTCTTCCTCAGATAGATGGACCGTCCCCTTCTTCACTCTCGCAGCTCCCTTGCCCACTTGCAGCAGCTGCTGCCAAAGAAAAAGGCTCCAGAAGTCAAAGCCTCTGCTGGGCTGCACTTTCCCCTTGCCTCACGTCAAAGCACCAGAAACTCTCCGCTGCACTCTGTATTTCCAGTCTCCGCTGCATCTACCACTGTCATCTCTGCACCTCAAAAGCATCAAGCTGGGCACAATTCTTTCCAGGGAAAGCTGGAAGAGAAATAGGTAGCAGCACAAGTAGCCGCAGCTTGAACTTTCTGTTTTCAAGTGCTAACGTGAATCCGCACACAAGCGAGAGGCAGCCACGCTTCCTCTTGCAGCCTGGGCGATGCGCATACCAGCTCCGTGCTCTGCTCCTTCATTGTGCCGCAGTGGAACCGGTGTCTACTTCTCGCCCAGAGAGCACGGTGCCGGCAGAGAAATGCTCCAGGCTGCTGCCTCTGCCCAAACACGCCTGGGCTCTGCACTTTCTCTCTCAGCGCTAGGTAGCAGCACATTCGGTCTGCCTTGTAGCCTGAAGCTGAACGGAAAGCTTCTCAGCTAAGTCTCGCACAGAGAACAGTTTTAGGTCAACGAGCTTACGCGGAGCTTACCCTCGACGCGTGGAAACCTGGATTTGCAGCACATCCTAGTGGTAGCCCTCTTTCCTTTCCAGCCTGCACAGCGCCGGCAGATCGCGGTGCTCTCTGCACCTGCCTTCTCACTTGCAAGCACCAGCGCCAAGCTTACAGCCTTGCAGGGAGCGAAGAGGCGGATAGGCGTGTCGCCCAGAAGAACGTGCCAGGACCAAAAGATGGTCTTCCTTTCTCCTGCTCCTTGCCCGAATTGTGGTGCTGTGTTGAAAGTCTTGCCCAGCGAAAAGCTACTCCAGCAAGTGGTTCTCGCCTGACGCATTTCGCTGAGCGAGAGCTACACGCACAGTTTGGACTCGGTGAAACGGCATGAAAATGCTTGTCCGTCGAGCTGAAGGAAACTCCCTGCACAGCACACTGTGGCTGCGTGCAGTGCTCACGCTGAAGAGCGGCAAAGCTCCAAGCCATGGCTGGGCTTCAGTTCTGTCCAGAGCACAGAAGGCGAAGAACCAAGCAGCTGGGCACCGGGCTCATGTACTCAGGGGAGCCAATTTCAAATGTCCAGCCAAGAGCTGCTTCACAAGCAGCTGCAGCTGAGAATGCTCTGGCTGCTTCAGAAAGGAAGGCGCAGCCCTTGCACTCCTGGACACAAGCTGGCCAGCAGCAGGTTCCTAAACCTTCAGTGCTGCAGAGTGCATGCAGCTGGAGCACAGCCAGAAGGAGGCGTCCAGAAAGAAGGCGTTCTTCAAGTACCCCCCTCCTCCAGGCAGCCTTGAAACTGAGCACAACACACTGCGCCTCGGCAGCTTCCTTCTCAACCATTCACTCTCGCAGCTCCCTTGCCCACTTGCAGCAGCTGCTGCCAAAGAAAAAGGCTCCAGAAGTCAAAGCCTCTGCTGGGCTGCACTTTCCCCTTGCCTCACGTCAAAGCACCAGAAACTCTCCGCTGCACTCTCTATTTCCAGTCTCCGCTGCATCTACCACTGTCATCTCTGCACCTCAAAAGCATCAAGCTGGGCACAATTCTTTCCAGGGAAAGCTGGAAGAGAAATAGGTAGCAGCACAAGTAGCCGCAGCTTGAACTTTCTGTTTTCAAGTGCTAACGTGAATCCGCACACAAGCGAGAGGCAGCCACGCTTCCTCTTGCAGCCTGGGCGATGCGCATACCAGCTCCGTGCTCTGCTCCTTCATTGTGCCGCAGTGGAACCGGTGTCTACTTCTCGCGCAGAGAGCACGGTGCCGGCAGAGAAATGCTCCAGGCTGCTGCCTCTGCCCAAACACGCCTGGGCTCTGCACTTTCTCTCTCAGCGCTAGGTAGCAGCACATTCGGTCTGCCTTGTAGCCTGAAGCTGAACGGAAAGCTTCTCAGCTAAGTCTCGCACAGAGAACAGTTTTAGGTCAACGAGCTTACGCGGAGCTTACCCTCGACGCGTGGAAACCTGGATTTGCAGCACATCCTAGTGGTAGCCCTCTTTCCTTTCCAGCCTGCACAGCGCCGGCAGATGGCGGTGCTCTCTGCACCTGCCTTCTCACTTGCAAGCACCAGCGCCAAGCTTACAGCCTTGCAGGGAGCGAAGAGGCGGATAGGCGTGTCGCCCAGAAGAACGTGCCAGGACCAAAAGATGGTCTTCCTTTCTCCTGCTCCTTGCCCGAATTGTGGTGCTGTGTTGAAAGTCTTGCCCAGCGAAAAGCTACTCCAGCAAGTGTTTCTCGCCTGACGCATTTCGCTGAGCGAGAGCTACATGCACAGTTTGGACTCGGTGAAAGAGCATGAAAATGCTTGTCCGTCGAGCTGAAGGAAAATCCCTGCACAGCACACTGTTGGCTGCGTGCAGTGCTCACGCTGAAGAGCGGCAAAGCTCCAAGCCATGGCTGGGCTTCAGTTCTGTCCAGAGCACAGAAGGCGAAGAACCAAGCAGCTGGGCACCGGGCTCATGTACTCAGGGGAGCCAATTTCAAATGTCCAGCCAAGAGCTGCTTCACAAGCAGCTGCAGCTGAGAATGCTCGGGCTGCTTCAGAAAGGAAGGCGCAGCCCTTGCACTCCTGGACACAAGCTGGCCAGCAGCAGGTTCCTAAACCTTCAGTGCTGCAGAGTGCATGCAGCTGGAGCACAGCCAGAAGGAGGCGTCCAGAAAGAAGGCGTTCTTCAAGTACCCCCCCTCCTCCAGGCAGCCTTGAAACTGAGCACAACACACTGCGCCTCGGCAGCTTCCTTCTCACATAGACGGACCGTCCCCTTCTTCACTCTCGCAGCTCCCTTGCCCACTTGCAGCAGCTGCTGCCAAAGAAAAAGGCTCCAGAAGTCAAAGCCTCTGCTGGGCTGCACTTTCCCCTTGCCTCACGTCAAAGCACCAGAAACTCTCCGCTGCACTCTCTATTTCCAGTCTCCGCTGCATCTACCACTGTCATCTCTGCACCTCAAAAGCATCAAGCTGGGCACAATTCTTTCCAGGGAAAGCTGGAAGAGAAATAGGTAGCAGCACAAGTAGCCGCAGCTTGAACTTTCTGTTTTCAAGTGCTAACGTGAATCCGCACACAAGCGAGAGGCAGCCACGCTTCCTCTTGCAGCCTGGGCGATGCGCATACCAGCTCCGTGCTCTGCTCCTTCATTGTGCCGCAGTGGAACCGGTGTCTACTTCTCGCGCAGAGAGCACGGTGCCGGCAGAGAAATGCTCCAGGCTGCTGCCTCTGCCCAAACACGCCTGGGCCTCTGCACTTTCTCTCTCAGCGCTAGGTAGCAGCACATTCGGTCTGCCTTGTAGCCTGAAGCTGAACGGAAAGCTTCTCAGCTAAGTCTCGCACAGAGAACAGTTTTAGGTCAACGAGCTTACGCGGAGCTTACCCTCGACGCGTGGAAACCTGGATTTGCAGCACATCCTAGTGGTAGCCCTCTTTCCTTTCCAGCCTGCACAGCGCCGGCAGATCGCGGTGCTCTCTGCACCTGCCTTCTCACTTGCAAGCACCAGCGCCAAGCTTACAGCCTTGCAGGGAGCGAAGAGGCGGATAGGCGTGTCGCCCAGAAGAACGTGCCAGGACCAAAAGATGGTCTTCCTTTCTCCTGCTCCTTGCCCGAATTGTGGTGCTGTGTTGAAAGTCTTGCCCAGCGAAAAGCTACTCCAGCAAGTGTTTCTCGCCTGACGCATTTCGCTGAGCGAGAGCTACATGCACAGTTTGGACTCGGTGAAAGAGCATGAAAATGCTTGTCCGTCGAGCTGAAGGAAAATCCCTGCACAGCACACTGCGGCTGCGTGCAGTGCTCACGCTGAAGAGCGGCAAAGCTCCAAGCCATGGCTGGGCTTCAGTTCTGTCCAGAGCACAGAAGGCGAAGAACCAAGCAGCTGGGCACCGGGCTCATGTACTCAGGGGAGCCAATTTCAAATGTCCAGCCAAGAGCTGCTTCACAAGCAGCTGCAGCTGAGAATGCTCTGGCTGCTTCAGAAAGGAAGGCGCAGCCCTTGCACTCCTGGACACAAGCTGGCCAGCAGCAGGTTCCTAAACCTTCAGTGCTGCAGAGTGCATGCAGCTGGAGCACAGCCAGAAGGAGGCGTCCAGAAAGAAGGCGTTCTTCAAGTACCCCCCTCCTCCAGGCAGCCTTGAAACTGAGCACAACACACTGTGCCTCGACAGCTTCCTTCTCACATAGACGGACCGTCCCCTTCTTCACTCTCGCAGCTCCCTTGCCCACTTGCAGCAGCTGCTGCCAAAGAAAAAGGCTCCAGAAGTCAAAGCCTCTGCTGGGCTGCACTTTCCCCTTGCCTCACGTCAAAGCACCAGAAACTCTCCGCTGCACTCTCTATTTCCAGTCTCCGCTGCATCTACCACTGTCATCTCTGCACCTCAAAAGCATCAAGCTGGGCACAATTCTTTCCAGGGAAAGCTGGAAGAGAAATAGGTAGCAGCACAAGTAGCCGCAGCTTGAACTTTCTGTTTTCAAGTGCTAACGTGAATCGGCACACAAGCGAGAGGCAGCCACGCTTCCTCTTGCAGCCTGGGCGATGCGCATACCAGCTCCGTGCTCTGCTCCTTCATTGTGCCGGAGTGGAACCGGTG
Organism: Corvus moneduloides; assembly: GCF_009650955.1. Classification (NCBI taxonomy): domain Eukaryota; kingdom Metazoa; phylum Chordata; class Aves; order Passeriformes; family Corvidae; genus Corvus; species Corvus moneduloides. The sequence continues at coordinate 15,580,628 of NC_045477.1, read as the reverse complement.
TCTACTTCTCGCCCACAGAGCACGGTGCCGGCAGAGAAATGCTCCAGGCTGCTGCCTCTGCCCAAACACGCCTGGGCTCTGCACTTTCTCTCTCAGCGCTAGGTAGCAGCACATTCGGTCTGCCTTGTAGCCTGAAGCTGAACGGAAAGCTTCTCAGCTAAGTCTCGCACAGAGAACAGTTTTAGGTCAACGAGCTTACGCGGAGCTTACCCTCGACGCGTGGAAACCTGGATTTGCAGCACATCCTAGTGGTAGCCCTCTTTCCTTTCCAGCCTGCACAGCGCCGGCAGATGGCGGTGCTCTCTGCACCTGCCTTCTCACTTGCAAGCACCAGCGCCAAGCTTACAGCCTTGCAGGGAGCGAAGAGGCGGATAGGCGTGTCGCCCAGAAGAACGTGCCAGGACCAAAAGATGGTCTTCCTTTCTCCTGCTCCTTGCCCGAATTGTGGTGCTGTGTTGAAAGTCTTGCCCAGCGAAAAGCTACTCCAGCAAGTGTTTCTCGCCTGACGCATTTCGCTGAGCGAGAGCTACAGTGCACAGTTTGGACTCGGTGAAAGAGCATGAAAATGCTTGTCCGTCGAGCTGAAGGAAAATCCCTGCACAGCACACTGCGGCTGCGTGCAGTGCTCACGCTGAAGAGCGGCAAAGCTCCAAGCCATGGCTGGGCTTCAGTTCTGTCCAGAGCACAGAAGGCGAAGAGCCAAGCAGCTGGGCACCGGGCTCATGTACTCAGGGGAGCCAATTTCAAATGTCCAGCCAAGAGCTGCTTCACAAGCAGCTGCAGCTGAGAATGCTCTGGCTGCTTCAGAAAGGAAGGCGCAGCCCTTGCACTCCTGGACACAAGCTGGCCAGCAGCAGGTTCCTAAACCTTCAGTGCTGCAGAGTGCATGCAGCTGGAGCACAGCCAGAAGGAGGCGTCCAGAAAGAAGGCGTTCTTCAAGTACCCCCCTCCTCCAGGCAGCCTTGAAACTGAGCACAACACACTGCGCCTCGGCAGCTTCCTTCTCACATAGACGGACCGTCCCCTTGTTCACTCTCGCAGCTCCCTTGCCCACTTGCAGCAGCTGCTGCCAAAGAAAAAGGCTCCAGAAGTCAAAGCCTCTGCTGGGCTGCACTTTCCCCTTGCCTCACGTCAAAGCACCAGAAACTCTCCGCTGCACTCTGTATTTCCAGTCTCCGCTGCATCTACCACTGTCATCTCTGCATCTCCAAGCATCAAGCTGGGCACAATTCTTTCCAGGGAAAGCTGGAAGAGAAATAGGTAGCAGCACAAGTAGCCGCAGCTTGAACTTTCTGTTTTCAAGTGCTAACGTGAATCCGCACACAAGCGAGAGGCAGCCACGCTTCCTCTTGCAGCCTGGGCGATGCGCATACCAGCTCCGTGCTCTGCTCCTTCATTGTGCCGCAGTGGAACCGGTGTCTACTTCTCGCGCAGAGAGCACGGTGCCGGCAGAGAAATGCTCCAGGCTGCTGCCTCTGCCCAAACACGCCTGGCCTCTGCACTTTCTCTCTCAGCGCTAGGTAGCAGCACATTCGGTCTGCCTTGTAGCCTGAAGCTGAACGGAAAGCTTCTCAGCTAAGTCTCGCACAGAGAACAGTTTTAGGTCAACGAGCTTACGCGGAGCTTACCCTCGACGCGTGGAAACCTGGATTTGCAGCACATCCTAGTGGTAGCCCTCTTTCCTTTCCAGCCTGCACAGCGCCGGCAGATCGCGGTGCTCTCTGCACCTGCCTTCTCACTTGCAAGCACCAGCGCCAAGCTTACAGCCTTGCAGGGAGCGAAGAGGCGGATAGGCGTGTCGCCCAGAAGAACGTGCCAGGACCAAAAGATGGTCTTCCTTTCTCCTGCTCCTTGCCCGAATTGTGGTGCTGTGTTGAAAGTCTTGCCCAGCGAAAAGCTACTCCAGCAAGTGTTTCTCGCCTGACGCATTTCGCTGAGCGAGAGCTACACTGCACAGTTTGGACTCGGTGAAACGAGCAATGAAAATGCTTGTCCGTCGAGCTGAAGGAAAATCCCTGCACAGCACACTGCGGCTGCGTGCAGTGCTCACGCTGAAGAGCGGCAAAGCTCCAAGCCATGGCTGGGCTTCAGTTCTGTCCAGAGCACAGAAGGCGAAGAACCAAGCAGCTGGGCACCGGGCTCATGTACTCAGGGGAGCCAATTTCAAATGTCCAGCCAAGAGCTGCTTCACAAGCAGCTGCAGCTGAGAATGCTCTGGCTGCTTCAGAAAGGAAGGCGCAGCCCTTGCACTCCTGGACACAAGCTGGCCAGCAGCAGGTTCCTAAACCTTCAGTGCTGCAGAGTGCATGCAGCTGGAGCACAGCCAGAAGGAGGCGTCCAGAAAGAAGGCGTTCTTCAAGTACCCCCCTCCTCCAGGCAGCCTTGAAACTGAGCACAACACACTGCGCCTCGGCAGCTTCCTTCTCACATGGTCCTCACTCTCGCAGCTCCCTTGCCCACTTGCAGCAGCTGCTGCCAAAGAAAAAGGCTCCAGAAGTCAAAGCCTCTGCTGGGCTGCACTTTCCCCTTGCCTCACGTCAAAGCACCAGAAACTCTCCGCTGCACTCTCTATTTCCAGTCTCCGCTGCATCTACCACTGTCATCTCTGCACCTCAAAAGCATCAAGCTGGGCACAATTCTTTCCAGGGAAAGCTGGAAGAGAAATAGGTAGCAGCACAAGTAGCCGCAGCTTGAACTTTCTGTTTTCAAGTGCTAACGTGAATCCGCACACAAGCGAGAGGCAGCCACGCTTCCTCTTGCAGCCTGGGCGATGCGCATACCAGCTCCGTGCTCTGCTCCTTCATTGTGCCGCAGTGGAACCGGTGTCTACTTCTCGCGCAGAGAGCACGGTGCCGGCAGAGAAATGCTCCAGGCTGCTGCCTCTGCCCAAACACGCCTGGGCTCTGCACTTTCTCTCTCAGCGCTAGGTAGCAGCACATTCGGTCTGCCTTGTAGCCTGAAGCTGAACGGAAAGCTTCTCAGCTAAGTCTCGCACAGAGAACAGTTTTAGGTCAACGAGCTTACGCGGAGCTTACCCTCGACGCGTGGAAACCTGGATTTGCAGCACATCCTAGTGGTAGCCCTCTTTCCTTTCCAGCCTGCACAGCGCCGGCAGATGGCGGTGCTCTCTGCACCTGCCTTCTCACTTGCAAGCACCAGCGCCAAGCTTACAGCCTTGCAGGGAGCGAAGAGGCGGATAGGCGTGTCGCCCAGAAGAACGTGCCAGGACCAAAAGATGGTCTTCCTTTCTCCTGCTCCTTGCCCGAATTGTGGTGCTGTGTTGAAAGTCTTGCCCAGCGAAAAGCTACTCCAGCAAGTGTTTCTCGCCTGACGCATTTCGCTGAGCGAGAGCTACATGCACAGTTTGGACTCGGTGAAAGAGCAAGAAAATGCTTGTCCGTCGAGCTGAAGGAAAATCCCTGCACAGCACACTGCGGCTGCGTGCAGTGCTCACGCTGAAGAGCGGCAAAGCTCCAAGCCATGGCTGGGCTTCAGTTCTGTCCAGAGCACAGAAGGCGAAGAACCAAGCAGCTGGGCACCGGGCTCATGTACTCAGGGGAGCCAATTTCAAATGTCCAGCCAAGAGCTGCTTCACAAGCAGCTGCAGCTGAGAATGCTCTGGCTGCTTCAGAAAGGAAGGCGCAGCCCTTGCACTCCTGGACACAAGCTGGCCAGCAGCAGGTTCCTAAACCTTCAGTGCTGCAGAGTGCATGCAGCTGGAGCACAGCCAGAAGGAGGCGTCCAGAAAGAAGGCGTTCTTCAAGTACCCCCCTCCTCCAGGCAGCCTTGAAACTGAGCACAACACACTGCGCCTCGGCAGCTTCCTTCTCACATAGACGGACCGTCCCCTTGTTCACTCTCGCAGCTCCCTTGCCCACTTGCAGCAGCTGCTGCCAAAGAAAAAGGCTCCAGAAGTCAAAGCCTCTGCTGGGCTGCACTTTCCCCTTGCCTCACGTCAAAGCACCAGAAACTCTCCGCTGCACTCTCTATTTCCAGTCTCCGCTGCATCTACCACTGTCATCTCTGCACCTCAAAAGCATCAAGCTGGGCACAATTCTTTCCAGGGAAAGCTGGAAGAGAAATAGGTAGCAGCACAAGTAGCCGCAGCTTGAACTTTCTGTTTTCAAGTGCTAACGTGAATCCGCACACAAGCGAGAGGCAGCCACGCTTCCTCTTGCAGCCTGGGCGATGCGCATACCAGCTCCGTGCTCTGCTCCTTCATTGTGCCGCAGTGGAACCGGTGTCTACTTCTCGCCCAGAGAGCACGGTGCCGGCAGAGAAATGCTCCAGGCTGCTGCCTCTGCCCAAACACGCCTGGGCTCTGCACTTTCTCTCTCAGCGCTAGGTAGCAGCACATTCGGTCTGCCTTGTAGCCTGAAGCTGAACGGAAAGCTTCTCAGCTAAGTCTCGCACAGAGAACAGTTTTAGGTCAACGAGCTTACGCGGAGCTTACCCTCGACGCGTGGAAACCTGGATTTGCAGCACATCCTAGTGGTAGCCCTCTTTCCTTTCCAGCCTGCACAGCGCCGGCAGATCGCGGTGCTCTCTGCACCTGCCTTCTCACTTGCAAGCACCAGCGCCAAGCTTACAGCCTTGCAGGGAGCGAAGAGGCGGATAGGCGTGTCGCCCAGAAGAACGTGCCAGGACCAAAAGATGGTCTTCCTTTCTCCTGCTCCTTGCCCGAATTGTGGTGCTGTGTTGAAAGTCTTGCCCAGCGAAAAGCTACTCCAGCAAGTGTTTCTCGCCTGACGCATTTCGCTGAGCGAGAGCTACATGCACAGTTTGGACTCGGTGAAAGAGCATGAAAATGCTTGTCCGTCGAGCTGAAGGAAAATCCCTGCACAGCACACTGTGGCTGCGTGCAGTGCTCACGCTGAAGAGCGGCAAAGCTCCAAGCCATGGCTGGGCTTCAGTTCTGTCCAGAGCACAGAAGGCGAAGAACCAAGCAGCTGGGCACCGGGCTCATGTACTCAGGGGAGCCAATTTCAAATGTCCAGCCAAGAGCTGCTTCACAAGCAGCTGCAGCTGAGAATGCTCTGGCTGCTTCAGAAAGGAAGGCGCAGCCCTTGCACTCCTGGACACAAGCTGGCCAGCAGCAGGTTCCTAAACCTTCAGTGCTGCAGAGTGCATGCAGCTGGAGCACAGCCAGAAGGAGGCGTCCAGAAAGAAGGCGTTCTTCAAGTACCCCCCTCCTCCAGGCAGCCGTGAAACTGAGCACAACACACTGCGCCTCGGCAGCTTCCTTCTCACATAGATGGACCGTCCCCTTCTTCACTCTCGCAGCTCCCTTGCCCACTTGCAGCAGCTGCTGCCAAAGAAAAAGGCTCCAGAAGTCAAAGCCTCTGCTGGGCTGAACCTTCCCCTTGCCTCACGTCAAGCACCAGAAACTCTCCGCTGCACTCTGTTTTTCCAGTCTCCGCTGCATCTACCACTGTCATCTCTGCATCTCCAAGCATCAAGCTGGGCACAATTCTTTCCAGGGAAAGCTGGAAGAGAAATAGGTAGCAGCACAAGTAGCCGCAGCTTGAACTTTCTGTTTTCAAGTGCTAACGTGAATCGGCACACAAGCGAGAGGCAGCCACGCTT